>NC_042618.1:319632254-320285925 GCF_901001135.1 Rhinatrema bivittatum
CAGTGCGAAGGGGCACGCAAAGGGGCCAACTCCTTTGGATGCACTCCTTCGGCACGCGTGAGTATTTGAATTTACTCACCCGGCTCCTCCTCTGATGTCAGGGGGTGGTCTGATCTTCCTGCTTGCGCTGGGTTCCGCTGGGGGGTGGTGCTGGGCCTCTGTCCGCCCGCTTCACTCCGATGTCGTCGGGCTCAGGTCTCTGACGGTGCTGGCGTCTGGATCGGGGGGACCGTTTCGCTGGGACCCGGTGGTGTGGGAGAAGGGTTTGTGCCCGCTGGTCTTCGTGGTCTCTGGGGTCGGGCCCTGGCATCCTGATCGTCGTCACTGCCAGGGAACAGGCCTTAGCTGCACGAGAGCGCTGCCTCGCTCCCCGGGTGCAGGTAGGTGAGCTGGATTAAAGCGGTCTTCTTTATGCTTGAAAACGGAACCCATGTTATAAATTAGCAAAAACTTTCTTGTGGGTACAATAAAAGGTATGAGAACCTACAAGGAATCCATATTTTTCTGGGACTGATATGGCTGTTAGAGTACAGTGCGCTCTGGCGGAGTGCACTGTTAACCTGCATTTGGACGCACGTTTTCGACGCGCTAGCTTTACCCCTTATTCAAGCCGCACATTTTACTTTCAGAAATTAGCACCTACCCAAAGGTAGGTGTTAATTTCTCTCGGCACCGGGAAAGTATACAGAAAAGCAGTAAAAACTGCTTTTCTGTACACCGTCCGACTTAATATCATGGCGATATTAAGTCGGAGGTCCCAAAAGTTACAAATAGTTAAAAATTAAAAAAAAAAAATGTAAAATGGGACCGCGGCTCGTGGGTTGAAAAACTGGACGCTCAATTTTGCCAGCGTCTGGTTTCCGAACCTGTGGCTGTCGGCGGGTTTGAGAACAGACGCCGGCAAAATTGAGCGTCTGCTGTCAAACTTTCTGACAGCTGCTGCTCCTGTCCAAAAAGAGGCGTTAGGGATGCGCTAGTGTCCCTAGCGCTTCTTTTTACCACGGGCCCTAATTTTAAATAAATTAATTTACTGAATTGCGCGCCGGGAAAGCGGGCGCTCGCCCGCTCTCCCGCAATTTTTACTGTATCGGCCCGTTAGTTACTCTAGATGCTTATGTGATATAGCAAAAAAGTAGTTCTGGAGAATCTGATCCAGAGCATAATGGCAATAAAAGGTGAAAGAGACCTAATCTGCTTGATTTAATGGGTATAAGTTTTTTGAATACACATCTGTTGAAATATTGACTTTTTGGAGAAGGGGGTTGGCTAAACTCGTTTTAGGAGGTATTTTGCTTCCAAAAATGTTTTCCAAACAGATCAGAGAGGACAAAAAGTATAGAAGCTAAATAAATTGATGACTTCTGTTACTAACTGGAGTTTTATTTGTCTTCCAAAATGATTCAACTATTTCCAGGTTTGGCTGGTTTAATATTTTAGTATCCAGAAATAGAAATGAAGTGAATCTGTAATTGCTGCAGTCATTCATGACTCGTGAAAAGAAAGGGCTTTATGTTGCTTTGCATCATTAGTTATTGTACTGTATCTTACATTACAGTGTTTGAAATCCTGCCAGGCAGAGATGTGGTAGATGTCTTAACCAGGGATTAAAATATTTGGCCTCTGGTTGGGGCTGGAATTTCGAGACTGGCGCCTTCTCCTCACCTCCCCTTCCTGCGCGGGTTGGACTCTCGTGGCCCCGTAGCTTGGTCATAGGAGGAAGGTGGGGAAGTGTCAGGAGGAGGAGGAGTCAGAGAGGTTATGTTGTAAGATCTGGCACCACTGCCAGCCTACCAGCCAGCACGTTCTACTTGCCAGACTGAAGAGCTACTGCCTGGCCCCCTACAAACTTGGTCTGGCTCCCAGATTTAAAAAATATTTTTCAGTCCCTAGTCTTAGTTGCTTTGCTGCCCAGGTATTTCTGATCTCCATAGCCAAAGGAATTTTGTCTGTCTTGTTGTTTGTCCTCAATAAAATGTTTAAACTACAAGAACGTTTTCTTCTATCCCTACACCTTTCTGTATGTGCCTCATTTCTCTCAGTGAAAATAGTATCTAAACAGTAAAGCATCCAGCTGTAAGTTCTGCCATCTGGAAACAGACAAAATGAGGTGTATGAGAATGCATTATCTGTTCCCTCCTTGAATTAGAGAATAATGAAATGTAGTGCATGTTGCCAGTGGGATTATGAGTAACAAACCTTTGTGTTAAGAAAGGTAAATAACTCACTTTGAAAGCTGAATTCTGTCCGAATTCAAGTGAAATAATTTAGAGCCTGGTATCTTGTGTAAGGGGGTGATGGTAGAGGGAGTTGATCGCAGGCAATCTTATTTCTTTTTCTCTTCCATCAGGTAGAGGATCAAAGTATTATGGCCCTCTCTTCTTTCTGTCTGCTCAATGTGGGGTGTGTGTATGTGATATATATATATATCAGCAGAGGTGGGAACATAAAAGCTGGGTCAGTCTGGTGAATCAGCCCGCAGTACTGCGCCCATCTGTGAGGAGGATTTCAGTTGGTGGGGAGGGATTATCGGTCTTTGTACAATGTTCGCATCTACTGACCGGACTTGGTGTGGAGGGAGCTCCTGTCTGTGGTCCCTGGCCAAGGATTATCTCTGCAGTGACTGGGTTAGAGAAAATGATCAAATTAGGGGGAAAATACCCAGAGCAAGTTGTGAATTGAAGGTTCATGGTGCTTTTGGCAAACAGAGGCTGCTTCTGATTTGAGCTGGAAACCCAAAAGAGCAGAAGGAAACTACTGAGCTAGAATTACAATAACTTTTTAAAAAGCTGTTGGATGCATGACGGGTATGGATTGTGAGGAAGATGTATATATGTATATAGATCCACTAGCATATGATTTGGCCTTGTTTATCTTCACTATGTTAGGGTAAACTGGTGCTTTACGGTTACAAATCGATGTGGATATTTATTTCATAATGCTAATAGAAATGAAAATTCCCTTGTTATAATCTGATGCAACCAAAAAGCACAGACAGTATAGGAGCAAATTTAGTGAGAGCAAAGTTCAGAAATCACATGTCCCCATGAAATCTTGATCTAACAATATTGTACCTTACCAGCAAAATAATCCAAACATTCCAGGCAGCTCTTAGAGAAAAAAAGCAAACAGTGTTAGGAATTATTAAGCAAAGAACGGAGAATAAAATGGAGACTGTCATAATGCCTCTGTATTGCTCCATGGTGAGACCACACCTAGAGTACTGTATACAGTTCTGGTCGCCGCATCTCAAAAAAGACATAGCTGAACTGGAAAAGGGTCAGAGAAGGGCGAACAAAATGATAAAGGAGATGGAACAGCTCCCCTATGAGGAAAGGCTGAAGAGGTTAGGGCTGTTCAGCTTGGAGAGGAGACGGCTGAAGGGGGGGCCCATATGATAGAGGTCTACAAAATCATGACTGGAATAAAATGGGTAAATAGAAATCGGTTATTTACTCTTTCAAATAATACAAAAACTATGGGAGAGTCCATGAAGTTAGTAAGTAGCATATTTCAAACAAATTGGAGAAAATGGTTTCACTCAACACACAGTTTGTCATTGCTGGAGAATGTGGTAAAGGCAGCTTGAGTGGCTGGGTTTCAAAAGGCTTGGAGAAGTTCTTGGAGGAGGAGAACACAAACCGCTGTTAACCAGATAAGATGAGTAAAGACGCTACTTACCCCCCTGGGTGTTAGCAGCTTGGGATCTGTTTACTGTTTGGGATCCTGCCAGGTACTTGTCACCTGGATTGGCCACTGTTAGAAACAGGAAGCTGGGCTTTTGATGGGACCCCCAGTCTAGCAAGTCTTATTTTCCTGTGTTATGTTCTTATGAAAAGGGCAGCAGTTGCGCTGCCAGATCTTCCTTAACTTCCCTCCAAACCCTCGGGTGCGTCCCATCTGGCCCCCATTGCTTTATCCACTTTTAGTTATCCACTTCTAGCTTCTCACAAACAGTCTTCTGAAAATCATTTGAGGTCCACGTTACTTCCAGTCCTATTTGTCGGTTTTCTGTGGCCCTTCCTCAGTGAACACCAAAGGGAAATATCTGTTAAGCAATTAGGCTTTTTTTCCTTGTCTGCCTCTATATCTTCCTCCTCTCCCTTGCAATGACACTTAAAAAAAAAAGAAAAGAAAAATCTTGCCTCCCATTTTACTGTATTAGTTAATTTTTCTTCTTTTGTGTCTTTGTTTTGACTGAATAAGATAGTATTGCCTGTAAAATAGGTGTTATGAACTTTATAGTTTATGTAATTGGGTTTTGTTAAACTAGAACGTATTAGAATATGCCTCAGTGTTGAACAAACATTTTATTTTATTCAAAATATTTTTAAACTGACAAGGGTGCTATTTAAAAATGTGTAACAGGGCATGAAATAAAAATGAAAGTTTATGGATTGTGCGTACAAACCATCCATGTTCTCCGGTTCTTTAAGCCCAGAGGAAATCACCCAGTCGTTAGTCCCTGAAGCTGATTTTCGATGTTCTTGAGCCCCCTTTTACCCAGTAAAATGCCAGCGGGCAGCAGATTTCTATCCATTCGAATACACTTCCTCTTTTGCCAGTGTTGGCCCTGGATGAAACTGAACACAACTCAGACTCGCAGATCTTTTGCTTGTTTTGTGAACACTGGAACTTATCATGATCTTGAGGTTTTCTCGTTTGTTTGTGTATCCTGCTTGTGTAATAAAACTACCCTTCAGGTTGCACATTAAATCCAGACAGGGCTGGCACATGTCATTACGTCTGCGCTGCTGCCCCACTTCATTCCTGCTCCCTCCAGCTTTCTCGTCCCTGGCAAGAGAGGAGCTGGGGGGAAGCAGGTGGCAGTTATAACATTTCTGACTCTTGGTTGCTGTGCCCTACACCGTGTGGCTCCATTTGCTTCACCATGCGTGACCGGTAGCACTTGTCATGGCCTTTGGCAGTAGCATGGGTACTGCTAATGCCTTGCCACTCCGATTTAGATAAATTGAGTCATATGCTGCTTTCAAAGAACAGAAGGGGAAGGAAGGGGATGTGAGAGGAAGCAGCCTGGATTGGAAAAAAAACAAAAACAAACCAGGACAAAAAAGAGAAAAAGGGTGATGCAGGCTAGTCTGGAAAGGGGGAAGCGGCTGGATTGGGAAGCCATAGGCTGTAAAATAGGTGTTTGGATGAGGCAGGGAGTGGGAGAGTACCCTCTGCTTTCTGAATTTTCCCTTGATGTAGTGTTTTGGAAGTTGAGGGCAGTGGGATTTGCCTGCAGTTTTACCAGCTGAAATTCAGAACCTGTCAGCACCGGGTGCAGTAAGTAGCGGACGTTGTTTTCTGCTCCTTACTAGTTTGCCAGGCTGCTCTGTGTCCAGGCTCTGTGTGCTCCTCCAGAGCGCTGAGCACTGTACTTCTGAATTAAGTTGGAGCTTAGTCTCCCACAAGCTAAATCTCGTTCTTTACAAACTTAATTTCTGATTTCATTTGAAAGTTCTTTTTTTCTCTCTGTTTCTGATAAATAATTCAGATCAACTTTTGGTAATTGTGTTTACAGTTTTTATTTAAAACCAAAAATCAATTAGTCAAGGCCTTTGAGCTATGTGATAAATGGAGGAAAGAACAGAACAGAAACATTTTACAATACGGTACACAAACCATCAGGGGACTAGGAAACCAGTCTTGACTACTTGTCTCCCAACAGAAAATAAAATAGTTTTATTGTCCGATCTGGGTCTATAATTTTCCATCATTGATTTCAAGTTATGTGTATGTGGTTGTGAGGGCTGAAAGATGAAAGGAGAGTGTTTAAAGTGGTTTGGATTTAGTGTGTGTAAGATAATACACTAATGTGGGTTTGACTGATTGCACTCGGAGAAGGAAGTGGTGGAGGTAGCTATCTGAACTAGAATGTGTGTAGCGTACAGTTTAAAAGAAAGCAAATAGATCAAGGTAGGGGAAACACAAAAGGAACTTGAAAGGAAGAAACTGGTGTTGATACTCCTACAGGGTTTTGATCTGACAGGAGGTTACTGTTTAAGAGCTGCCCGGAGTGTTTGGTTCATCCTGCTAGTAAGGTACAAATGCCCATTGCAAATGTTAGTTCAGCGTTTCTTGGGCACGTCTGATTTCATAAACTTGTTGCCTTTGTTCTCACTCACTTTGCTCTTTTGCTATCTGCCTTGTTTCTGTATCAGATTATAACAAGGGAAGTACTTCTAGTAGCGTTCTTAAATATACATCGGTGATTGTGTCTGTTAAGGACCATTTTAAAGTAACTGGGTGAAGATAAATGAGGCCAAGGTTAATGCTTGCCGTTGTATGGTGCTGGTACCCTTTGGAAGAAGAAGTAACTGTGAATTTAAAGGTATAATTCAGACCTTTTCCTTGCATCTGAATGGTGGAGGAGAGGCAGAGTGGGCATTAGGTACCATAAAGTTTTCTCAGCCTGCGTGCATTAGAAATTGAGTTGCTTTTCCCTCTGGTTGTGGTCTAAGTCTTTTCCGCGCTCAGTGGACCTCTGCCCCTTTACTGGCTTTGCTTGGGGGCCATGAATGCCGATAGGACACAGTAAAGAGCATCAAAGAGTGAAGAAGCCATTTCTAGCCCACGCACTAGCTTTGTAAGTACACAGAACACTGTGTGTTCATATAGTGTGTAGGGTTACTGGGGTACACCTTTGTGTGACTGTGCTTTTGGGAAGAGTATGGGTGCATAGGAGAGGATTTCAGTTTATTTGATGATCTGGCCTGCTCTGTTGAAATGCTGTTTTATATTTCTTATGCTAGAAAAAAGCCTCAGAGAATTCCACGAGACCTGTCAAGCAGTATTTGCTGCATAGTTTCTGTTCTCTGTTTCTGTCTCTGCTGAAAGAAATGCCAAGGGCACTTGCCTCTTTTTTTTTGTTCATGACACAGTCCAGGTCCCGTATTTGTAGTTCTTTAAGTAATTTGGGTATTGCCGTGGTTAGAGAGCTTTGGGTGTCCTAGATCATTATGTTCAACACAGGCCATGAAAGAGCAGAAGCAAACTAGGGAAAGGAAAGGCAAACACCTACATTGAAAAGAAAATATTGTGTGGCCCACCAGCCTCAGTGGAGCAGTGGGACCCCTATGGGCTGAAAGAAGAGCTAGGGATGCACTGAAAGCCCCACCAATCTCTCTTCCAAATTTTAAAAGAAAAGGAGAGTGAAAACACACATTAACTCATCACAATGGGGCAGCTCCTTTTATATACAAGTACAGGAGAAGTCGGTGTGGTGCAGGCAGCCGCCGCATGTGACTGCGAGAGCTCCTTCACCGCTGCTACCCCCAACACTTAAATCTCATCCAGGGCTCAGTGCCCGCACCCTTTCTCTCACTTGGCCTGGGGGGTAACACAGAGACTGGAAGGACTCAAAGGACAAAGCTAAGAAAGAGGTAAGATGAGGAGGTGCTGAGCGTGCTGCACAGAGGAGGTCCCAGCTGTTTGTGCCCTGCATGCTGCCCATTAATTACCACCACTCCGGGGCTTGTGCTGCAGCTAGGAGGAAGCATGCGAGATTTCACATGTTCTCCGAAAGGAGCTCCTACATGTTTAAAAGTCAGCTCTGGTGCAGGGCCTGAGTGCGGGCCTGGATCTGAGCATCCGGCAGTGGTGACTTCTCTGTGGCACCCCTGATCAGGACTGAAGGCACCAGTGGTGGGGGCAAAGGAGGAAGAAGAAATGGATAGCTTAGTTTCTATAAAAGAGTACCTGCTCTACCTCACCCCTGGTGAGCTGCTGTAATACAAAACCAGGCATAGAAACTTGGGTTGGGGGAGAGAGGGGTATTGTGAAAACGGTTACGCAAAAGCCTTTTTTTTTTTTTTTTTTGTGCAGCCCAGGAGAGAGAGGACTATGCGCGATTCAGCGCACTGTCTTTAAAGGGGCTGCATGGCCTGCGTGAGGCCCCTCCTCCCAAAACTAAAAGACCTTTCTTGGTGATCCAGTTGCCTGAGGGCAAAATGTCCAGTAGTGGTGGGGATTTTAGAAGCCATGATCCTGTTTGATTCTTTAAAAAAATTTTTTAAAAAAAGGTATGCAAACAAATTCTGCCCCTCCCCCCTCTCACTCTGGCTCACTCCAGGCTTACCCAATAACTTCCTAGCTGGCCTCAATATCGCACTCTTGTCAAGGCTCATCAGGTAAGAGCTATGGTTCCATCAGTGGTTTGCCTAAGAGCCGTCTCCATTGAAGACATCCGCAAAGCTGCAACTTGGTCATCAGTTCACATCTTTAAGGGGCATGGGATAAACACTGGATCCATAAAGGCTAGAGGATGGGAATGAAGAGAAGAGCCATGGGGGTGGACTACTGGAATGGAGGCTACTACCTGGAGATTACTACCCTTACTTAATAAGCCTTCACATGGTTAATGCAACTCCAACATTGCTCTCTGCTTCAACGGCAAGGGGAAATGTGGAAAAGGGGATTTGCATTCAGACAACCACCAGCAAGGACTGAACTTCACGATCTGGGTAAACAAATAAGAGTGGGAGTAGCTTGCTTATATGGCGGTTACTACCCTAAACCAATTAAGCCTGATACATCACTTTGAATACATATACAGCGTTGCTCTTTGCTTCAACGCTAGGGGGAAATGTGGAAAACGGGGTGTACATTAAGACAACATCCAACAAGGCATTGATCTGTGCAGTCTGGGTAACCAAGCATCGGGGTAACTTGCTTGATGTGGCAGTTATTACCCTTAACCATTAAGCCTTATGCTCACCTTTGATGCAACTACAACATTACTCTCTGCATCAATGACAGGGGGGGGGGGGGGGGGGGGCAGGAAATTTGAATCAGTTACCAACAAGGGCCCTGAGCTTGGTGGTTGGTGAAACAGATAAGTGTGGGAGCTTGCTGGGTAGACTGGATGGGCCGATTGGTCTTTTTCTGCTGTCATTTCTATGTTTCTATGTTAAGTCCTTTTTCTGTCTGGATAGTCTCTCAAGAAGTGACAACAACTTTGGGCATGCGGCCTCTTCACCCAGGCTGATGCAATATGGACGCGCTAAAAACGTGTGACCAAACTGGGCGTACATTGTTTTTTAATGTGTGCACAATTGCCTCTTCTGGACGCCCGATGCAATAAGCAAATGAGCTGCCGTGCTAAAAAGAACGTGCTAGGGATAAATTGTGCTTCCCTAGTTCATCCATGGCACGGGGCGCCCAGGAGACATGGCTGTGCACGTGTTAGGAAAACGGATGCTCAGTTTATGAGTGTCCATTTTTTCCCAGTGGCAGATATTTTACCGGCACAATACGCAAGCACAATATACATGGCGCGAAGCGTGTATATTGCGCGCCCCGAAAAATTATTTTTTTTTAAGTTGAGACTTTTTTTTTTTTCCTTTCCTTTGCATGGTGCTGCTTTCTGTGGTTCTTCCTACTTTGTATCGCAACGATACTAAGAAGGAGGAACCTCAGAAAAGCAGGGGTTGTTATGTTTTTAAGTTGAGCCCTTGTTGTACGAGAAGACTTTTCACCTGCCTGGAGCTGGCGTAAAATTTTACAGGTTAAAAAAAAGTGCACCTTGGGCACACAGGAATTTTTTTGCATTGCGGGGTAATAACTATTAGCCACATCTACATGGCATTTACCTCACTATTAGCTGTGCCTTCGGATTCTTGTTTTGGGCGCACTGATCCCCCTTATTGCATCGGGGGTTATGGACGCACGTCCAACCGCTCATTAAGCTGTGCGCACTTTATTGCATCGGCCTGCATGGGGATGGACTACTGCTATGTAGCCCTCAACTTGGGATGCCCCCATGTGCCATAGCTAATTCAGCCCTGCTTTACTGAAGGCAAACTTGCTTGCTCCATCAACAAACAGGGTTCTCTGCAGGGTGCTTAATGCCTGCCCACTTTCCTGGAGAGTTGACTCCCTAGCTAAAGCTAAGCTCTGTAACCGACCGAGATGCTCACGAGGCAGCGTAGGTGTGTGAGCTCCCGCAAAGGCTCAGTAGTAAAACTTTACTGCGCTACCGAGATGGGTTCCGTTTGGCACCGTCAGATGATGTCCCCCCAAGTGTCAGGGCTAATTATTCTGCTGTCTATGGAGAAACCCCGTTTATGGTATACATTAATATTTCTGGGGCACATGCCTGCTTAAACTCGTTGCTTTCATGCACCAGAAGAATTATCCATTTACTATTTGTGCATTGTTTCTGCATCAGAGCTTGAAATCTTTGCCTAATGCCCATTATACCCCCTCCTCCCTGTGGATCAGGGGAAAGGTTTGAATTATGGATTTAAGTTACTTCTTCCTCCAAAGAGTAATGGCACCATACAACTGCTAGCATGAATGTTGGCCTAGTTTACCTTCTCAGCTAAAATTAGAAGAAAGAGCAAATAAATCCTCATCTAGAGAAAATGGTTAAAATGGTACCTTTCAGATACAAATTACTGCTGTGGGGATTTCTTTAATCATGCTGCTGGAAGTAATTATTTAATAACTCTCTTGCTCTTGGATCTCAGATACAGAAAACAATGCACAGCCATTAAAAGAGAAAATGCAGTGGGTGTGAATGCAGTGAACCTAAGAAATCACGGGCGCCCGAGAAATGTTTCTGTATCTGCTTTTCAAGGTTTGAGTTAAATTCAGTTACTGCTTCAAATGACTTTCCAAAATATGTAGCCTGGTGGCTCTTCTTGGTAAATGTACTTGTTCTGCCTAAGCCCAAAAGACAGTATTTTTCAGATGGAATTGGACTATTTATTATCTGGGTGTGACTTTCACAGCATTGAACTTCTTTGACCCTACACAGCATTTATATTGAGAGTCCTAACGAAGAAAATTGGTTTCTTTGAACAGGAGCTTTTTGCTGCCCTCTTGTCTTTTTTAAAAAACAAAACAAAAAAAAGCATTGTGTCTGCTTTTTGTTTCTGACGAACAAGTTATCAAAGCAGTGTGGGCCGTGAGAGCTTAGCGAAACTGTAGCTGGCTTTACCAGCCCTCCTGGTCATATGTGGGCTGACAACTTAGCTGGTCCCAAATGCCTTCAAATTCATGTGAAGCAGCAGTAGACAGGAGCACTCCAGCCAGTCACATTGCCGGATTGGCATAATATTTCCTGGAGCCAGCACTGCACAGAGGGGGGACAGTAGGCGGGACATCCCATCCTTATGTGCATGGGGCAGTGCAATCGGAGGATCTGCCACATCAACGGTGTAAGTAAAGTTTCTCGTTTTATTGGGGTAAGATCATCCCGAGTTATAAGACCTCTTGCATTATGCGAGCTACATCAAGCGGGGAATATGCGCGGCCTCCAGTGGTTTTCTCTTTTTCATTTTCATTGCATCACCATTCATTTGCGAGCCAAATACTGCTGCGGCTCATTGCCAAGAGATGGTAGATGGTGTTCTTCGATCAGCACAGCGCTAAAGAATCTGTCCTTGACTATCATTTTGGGTGAATGTGCTTTGTCCAAATTCCCTAGGGAAGTGCTTTCTTGAAACAGCCACTGGGGATGGGGTTTTAAATTTTGTGATGGCAGAAGAAGTCTTTCTGTTTTCTTGCTCTGCTTTGGCCGGTTTTGTGGCAATCTCTTGGATTTGCTGCGTCCTGCTTTTAGTGCGGTTAGTTGGTCTAGCACTCTCAGGTTTACGGGACAGGAAATGGTTCTGTTCCTGAGCCTGACTCTCTTGGACTGGCGGGGGGAACGGGCATGTGGTGCAGGCAGCATTTCTAGTCCTTAGGCAGGAGGGCGTCCGAGTCATTGCACATCAGTGACGCCCTTGGGGCAGGTTCCAGAGCAGCAGTAGCCTGTGACTCTCAGGAGATGGTTGCCACTGTGATGGCCAGCACAAAAGGAAGAAGAATTTAAAAAAATGTGCACCTAGCCCCCGAGTGAAGGTTCATAGTTTGTCGGTCTTGGATGGCAGGGAGCGAGGTTGAGGACAGAGGCCGGCAGAGCATGGAATTAGGAAGAGACCATCAAATCACGACAGCTTGTTTACCCCCAGGCACTGGTAATTGTAACTAGTTCCATTATTCTGTACATAACGTAGATCTGGCTCCATAAGAATACGGGAACCGGTCCTAATTTTTCAGCTGCTTTTCACAGAGGTTTTTCATACCCAGAAGTTGAAAAACTAGGACTGACTTCCTTGCTCCTGATTCAGAGCCAGTTGGTCATACAAGAGTAACTAGCAACTGTAAACAGTAACTTTTTATTTATTTTAATTTTTTTTGGTAAAAGAAAGTTTAACAACAGTGTTTAAAGGGTACCATGCCCATACATGTGCATATTAACATTTCAAAATCATGTTCACTTCTTTATCACAACATCTAACAGCAGCAATCTACAATTAGCAAGCTACTAAAATTTTACCTTTATCCTAGAGCCGGGAAAGATCTTGCCTCTAATAACATGCCACCATCTAAGGCATCCTTTCACGTTTAAAATTGTACCACCACAGTGCATAATTTCTGCTGTTAATTAGATAGTAGATTGGATTTTGTTTACTATAGACTTTTTCCTTAAGTTGGTGTTTTGCACACCTCTATGGCTTTGTACCTGATTATATACAATTTGTGTTGTTGCTGTAATTGGGCATGCTGTTTGAAGGGGAGCCCATCTTCTGTATGCATTTGTCTGTTACATTGGGTTGCACATGATAGAGAAACATTTCCACTTAGAGCTTAAGCGGGCTATGTGTGTTTCTGTGCATTATGCAACATTTTTTTTCTCGCAAACAGAGCTTGCTACATTTAGTCCTGTTGAACAATAGAATATGGAAAAATTTCCCTCTTTAACTTATCCTTAAAAAATGTTCCTATTTATCCTTAAAGGTAGATTTTAAGAGGAGCACGCACGCACGTGAACGCAACCATTTTATAGTGTGCGCATGTTATAAAAATGCGATATCCGCGCGTACATGCGTGGCGGATTTTGACTTCCGTGCGCACATATGCAGGCTGCCCGTGACTTGCGGGGGTTGGGAATATTCTAAAGAATGCAACGACGCGATCGGGCCTCTGCCCAGTTCCCTCCCAGTTCTCTCCAATTAAGGAGCGGACTGGGAGGGAGCTTTCCTATTCCTAACCCTATCCTCCCCGACTCCTAAACTAACTCTAACCTTACCCATTTTTTTTTTTATACTTACTGTTCCTCGGGAGCAGAAGTAAACTGCATGTGCCAGCACACACTTCTCTGGGACAGCGAGTAATGGCCCAGACCACGCCCATGCCCCGCCCCTTTTGAGGGCCCAGCACTTCTGCGCATAACAGGGGTTACACATGTGGCCGGGCCCATTGTAAAATGCGTGTGGTGCGCGCAAGGCCCAGCCACATGCATAACCTCGGTTTTTACGCTCACGGCCCTTGTAAAATCAGGCCTTAAGTGTATCCATACTAAACTTGCCAATCTGCGTCTTCATTTATAACTCTAGGGACTTTCTAATTTTTTAGATAGCAGGGTGAATTTACTATAGACGAAAGGAATTTGTTTGCAGGCTGTTGCTGCCTTTATATTGGCCAAACATAAGAATTATCCAAAGATGATGGCATACATGAGCATCCAAGACCACAGAGATTCCCCCTTGAGATATCTCTGAAATCAATATGCTTTCAGACGTAATGGACTGATTGTGTTATTTTAAATTTGAAGTTGGCAAAGGTAGATGGATAATTTCAGTCTACATTGTATGACTGTAGTTGACTAAATTATGTTAGTGTTGAAGTATTTTGATATCAGAATAAAATGCTGCTTGGCTGCTTGTTTTGTGAATTTATTTTCTTGTACTTATGCACACAATGATGCCTTTAGATATCCAATAGTTTTCTATCTTTTGGGAGGCGCTTGGGGGATTGATGATACAGTTGTACTATCTTTAAAATTAATATGACCTTTTAAAATCATAGCGAGGCCAAGAGATCCAAAAAGTATTATGAAAATTCTCTGTAAGTATGGGTGATGCCATATAGCTTCCTTGATCTATCATGAGATGAAGTGACTTTGAAATCCAAATGAAAACATGATACTTTTCATGTTTCTAGTGCCCTAAATGTGGTCCCATATGTCTAAAATATTTTTCTATTTGTTGTCCCGCCATCTTAAATTTATTGCAGGTCTCAAACGCATATGGCAAGCAGAGGCACTGAACAAAATTATGCCATAGACGTCATATAAAGAAAGGATCTACCTAAACGTGTTCTGGAGTTCACCCGTGTGACCCAGATCATGCTTTTGATAGCTTCTATTCTCTCTCGACCATATGTACTTATAATTTTCAATCACAAGAACTAGATGGTGCAGACAGACCTGAAAAAAGAGTACCAAAATAGTGGAATGTCACATTGTTGTGCAAAAAAGTTACTGTAGGACTTTGTAGAAATAATATACCAGTAAGTCTCAATAGCGTATCAAGAGCCTGATTTCCCATTCTCTGTCTATGGGGAATAAAACTTAGTAAATCAGGTCCTAAGTGAGTTGACATCATCATAAGATAGCAACTCATTTATGTTTAATTTCAAATAATTATTTGAAATCCTAAGATCCTATTCACTCCTCAGTTAGACTGAAAAATAAGTCTCACCCAAAAACTGCTGCAATATTTCCTCTCTTATTCAAGATTTATGTACACAGAGAATTGAATTGCCAAAAGGAGAAGCAATTCTTCCCCTCACAGCTGAATATCAACTTTTATATCATAATGTACTTCTGCTTTTGCTTCCATACAAACAGGCTGAAATCATAAAGTGCGCTCAGCTGAGCACACTGTTTCATGTGGTTGGACATGCGTTTTTGCGTGCCCAACCACGTGAAAACCCTTATACTATAAGGGGTTTAGCGGTCGAAAACACACATCCAACCCTCCCGAAACTAATAGCGCTCATCACATGCAAATGCGTGTTGATGAGGCTTTTAGTTATGAACCTGGGATGCAGAAAAAAAAAAGTGCGGCCAAGCCGCACATTTTATGCCAATGTGCCAAGCCGCACATTTGCCAATATGCCAATGTGCGGCCAAGCCGCACATTTCGGGCAGCCCTGAGCTGCCCGAAAAAGTGTATAAGAAAAGCAGAAAATACTGCTTTTCTGTACACCCTCCGACTTAATATCCTAGCAATATTAAGTCAATTTTACCAGCTCAATTTTACCAGCATCCATTTTCCTAAACCATGACTGTCAGTGGCTTCGGAAAACCAACACTCGTAAAATTGAGAGTCTGTTTCCTGAACCCACTGGGTTTCCGCTAATAAGGAGGCGCTAAGGATGCACTATTGTCCCTAGCTCCTCCTTTTTAGCGCGTCCTCATTTAAATACAGGATCGCACACCTAGGAGAGGTGGCTGGGCGCGTGTTGGGAGAGCAGGCACTCACCACCGAGCACCCGTTTTCCCGCACTCTTATTGTATCGGCCTGAAGGTAAATTTCAGAGAACTAACAAATATGTTTCATACCCATTATCATAAGTATTAATTAAACTAATGAATATTAATAATGATTTGCTGAAGCCTTATTTGGTGCGATATGAGAGTCTTTTAGGAGAAAAGATCTAGTTATATCTGGTTTTGTATTGTGTTTACAGCTCTTCTATGCTTTGCCCTTTAGCCTACATTGTGATGTACTGCCGTAAGCCATGACAGCAGTATATGAAAGGATATTAAACTCTTCTATGTAGCCTCAGTATTGCTAGCCACAATGCATCACTACACTAGGGAATCTAACTAGAAATTCCATTTGAATCTGACATTTACAATTATTTATACTATATAGCAGTGTGTCTCAACTTTTCAAGCCCAAGGCTCACATGCATTAACGAAATTGTGTGGCACTCTGGCCTTCACAGAACAGGTGGTGTGGACACGAAGAGGACTTGTATAGCCAAAAGAAGAGCTGGGGAGGCACTGAAAGGTGCCATCAGTGTCTCTTCCAAATTTTAAAACAAAGGGAGAGAGGGAGCAGAGACACATATGAACTTGTCATGATGGACCAGCTCCCTCTATATATGAGTGCAGGATAAGGAAAGTGTCCATGTGGTGTGAGCAGCTGGCAGAGTTAGTTGGCTGCTGCTTATGGCTGCCATACCTCCTTCACGTCTGTTGCTCCCAACACTCAGAGTAGGCAACATCCAGTGCTCAGTGCACACTCTGTCCCCCATCTTATTCAGCCTGGAGATAAGATAGTCTTGAAGGACTCAAAGGAGGATGTGGAAGATGAGGAGGTGCTGCATGCAGTGTGTGTGCAGCACAAAGCTATTCATGCTCAGCATGCTGCCTATTAATTACCACACTTTGAGGCTCGTGCTGTAAGTGGGAAGAAGAGGCATGCCTGATTACAAATGATCTTTGAAAGGCGCTCCTACACATTTAAGAACCACCACTGATGTCACGTGATGTTGTAAGGTGCTAAGAGCAGGGCCCAGCTACTGACCTGGAGCTCAGCATCGGGCAGTGGTGACATTTTGGTGGTACAATCAGGTTTGATTGTACCATGTCACATTAGTCCCGCTCTCGCTCCTTGTGACCTTGGGCAAGTCACTTTACCCTCCATTGCCTCAGGTACAAAACTTAGATTGTAAACCCTCTGGGGTTAGGGAAATACCTCCAGTACCTGAATGTAATCCACTTTGAAGTGCTGTGAAAAGTGGAATACAAATCTAAATAAAATAAAACATAAACTAGTTGGGGAAACTCTGCTATATAGCACAGTCATGTTTTTAGGGAAGCAAAATAAGACTAAACCAATTTAATAACTTCCTTTGAAAAAATTTCAAAATGTCTGGACAACAGGAGAGAGCCACAGGTGACCTGCTCCTGGACTTCAGAAAAGCATTTAACACAGTGCCACAAGGAGGCAGGTGAAGAACATGAAATAATTACAAAATGAAAAATACATAACTGGTTTGCTGACTACCTCTATGAAATGACTTTGGCTTTCAGTGTTGGAAGGTAATAAGTAGGGTCCCTCAGTGTTTAGTGTTGGTTTCGGCACCATTCAGTCTGCACATCAAAGACCTAGAGAATGGTACGAAGAACTAAGTAGTCTTAGAACAAATATTGTGGATACTTCGTTTGTTGAGATCTTGATGAATAGACATCTTGTTGTTTATTATAAGTAAACTGAAAGGTGGCAGAAAAGGTTCAGTTTTAATCTGGCTGTGAAGTGCCTGGAAAAGTACAAATGTGCGCCTTCATATATTATGCTCTGAATGAAAGAATCCTTAAGTTGGTTATTGAAGAGTAGGATGCAGGTATAATTTATCTGCAATAACTTCAAGAAAGATCACATGTGGAATCTAAAAGGAAAAAAAAAAAGGTAAACGTTATCCCAGGATGTATCAATGGCAGTGTTTCCCAACGAGAGTGCCCTCAGATTTGATTAGGTGTGCCATGGTAAAGTTACCATTGCCTTATGCTCAGATCCACACCAGTTCATGAGCCATGCTCTCAGCACTTTGCAGCAAAAAAACATACCAGTGGTGTGGTGGCTCTTAAATGCATAGCAGCTCCGTTCTGAGACCATGCAATCATGCATGCCTCATTTTCTCAGCTACAAACTAAGCCCTGGACTAGTGATTAATGGGTAGCTTGCAAGACGTGGATAGCTGGATCCTGCTTTGTGTAGCGCACACAGCACTTCCTCTTCTGCTTCACCCCCTTTCCTCCTGCTCTCGATCCTTCTTCTTTGAGTCCTTCCTATGCTGAGTGAGATGGGGAGAGTGCACACTGGAAGAACTCTGGCAGCCAGAGGCCTCAATCGAGGTAACTGAGCTGGCTGTCCGCACCATTCTGGCTTCCCTCTTCTCCTTCAGTTGTATATAGAGGAAGCTGGACTGCTTTGACAAGTTCATGTGTGTCCCTGCCCCTTCACTCCCTTTGTTTTTAAATTTGCGAGAGAGATTGGTGGGGCTTTCAGTGTTTCCATCTTTTCCATATCTGCACTGCCTGCTCCATGGAGGCTAGTGTGCCACACATTTTTGTTAATGTAAATGAGTCTTGGGTTTGAAAAGACTGAGAAGTACTTATCTAAAGAAATGTTATCATGCACAAGGTGCTAGTCCTTCCATGTTTGCAATAATACTCTAGGCTTTGGTCACTACTGCAGACCATGGACATGCTAGCAGTGTAACAGATACAGAGGAGGACTAGGAGATGAACTGTGAATTTGCAAGTGAGAACAGACTAGTAAAACTGAATCTATATAAAAGTCACAGTTGAGAGATCAGTGACGTACCTCTTAAGAATAACTTGAAAAATATTTCTTTACACAGAGTAGCTGCCATTTTGTAAGAAGTCAAGTAACGATTTTATGAATAAAGTTAGCATGAAACTTTGATTGAGCTTGACCAATTCATCCTAGTTAATGGGAATCCCAGAATCGGAGTTTTCTGGTCACATCACAAAAACACGAATAAGCCTGGTACACTCAGCTCTGCCTAGGCTGTGAACAGTCAGCCTTACTGATATTCATCAATATCTTGATAGCCTTTGACAGAGTAGACCGCAGTCTCCTTATCATCTGACTAAGCAACCTAGGAGTAGTTAGCTCTGCACTGGTTCCCTTTCTTCCTCCATGCTCACACCCAAGAGTGTAGCCCGGATGTGGGTCTCTCAGAAGCTCACCAGTTGTCCTGCAGTGTTCCACAAGGTTCCATCCTTTTCAACATTTATATGATCTCTCTGGGCAAACTCAGAGACTGCCATAACTCTCACTACTCCTATAGTGATAAAATCCCAACTACTGATCCCATTCAACCCAATCCAAAGCACTGCCATTACGAACCTCAACTGCCTGGAAAAAACTGCAAATGGGCTACATCAAAACAAACTAAGCCCAAAAAGACAGAGATGTTATGAACTGGGAAACACAAACCCAGCCACCCTCGCCCAAAAGTGATCGTTGATGGAAAAATGCTAACCACTTAGCTTCCAAGTCCAAAGCCAAACCAAACCTCATATCCAAACAGACTAGAACAGCCTTCCTTCTATCTCTGCTTCCTCTTGGAGGTCACTGCCTTCATAACTGCTGTTCGAGCCACTGTAGTCTTCCACCTATACTACTGCAGTGCGCTCTATGCTGGAATCCCGAATACCCTTAAAAGTTGTCTACAACTCATACAAAATGCTGCAATCCAATTGGCAATTCATGTAAACAAATTTGAACACAAAGCCTGTCCTAAGTTGGCTCTCAAAATGGGGAACCGGCAGCAAACAACCTTCACAATCTCTCTTCCATCGAAACAAAGATTTTATTAAATCTAAATATAATCAAAAATTTATTTTGGAAATTGCCGCATCAGCAAGCCTGACAACGTGTTCTATAGTGTGTACTAGAACTGTTCGGTCTGATAATCATCTGCGGCTTAATGTTACCTCTTGAACAGCTTAGTGCTTGGTAAGTTTTATAATAATAATTTTATATGCTGTGTCCCGTAAGTCAATAGTTGAATTTTAAAACCGCCCGACAGTGGCCGGTGTTTCACTGCATTGACTCGTAGCTTCTTCAGGGGTAAATGCACAATCGAATCTCGACTTGAGAACGTTTTCCAAGAATTTCGTCGAGACTTGGCATCCTTTTTTCCCACGCAGGTAAAAGTACGCTCACGGCGTAGGTACTTTTACCCTCAGTGGTGGGGAATAGTTATTTTCAAAAGGATCTGTTTATGTGGATATAAACGTTTTGAGCTTTCCTCCCTTGAAAATTGACCTCCTTTGGACCGGCTTTTCTTTTTATACTTTTTCTTTTATAATTCTTACAAACACATACAGAAAAATGATAGTCACCAGATAATTTAGGTTTTAGAAAAAGCAAAACAATTGCCTGCTTCTCAATAGGAAGGCGGCTAATGAGATCGCCATGCCTGTCTGTGTGTCCCCCCTAAACAAATTGTGTGTTTAATGTCATATCCACACCTGACTATTGTCTCCTCCTTGACCACTGGCAGTCTCCTTTCCCTACTTCCCTCCTGGAGGATGGTGGTCTTCTATGTTTCCCTTTACCACTTAATATTTCTGTGGCACTACACGACACACATCCCTTTATCCCTACCTCTGTCCGTCATGATTCCTGGGGGGGGGCTTTCTCTCCTCTTATAGGCTACCATCCACTCCCGCTCCACTTATTAAGCTCAGCAATCATGGATTCCTTCATTCCTGTCTCATTCCTTCTCCCCTCTCTTTTCCCCCATACTGTCCCATTTCCTCCTCTGAGCCATTCTAATCACTTTTTTTGGGTGCAGCTCTCTCTCCGCTCAGGCCATTGGTGCAGAGCACGTGGCAGCGGTGGGAAATGTTTTTTTTCTCACCGCTGTGAAAACCCCGCTTTCTTTTTGCTTTCCTCAGTTTGCAGCCGAGGCTGCAAAGGTTCTGACACCTGCAGCCGGCCCCCCCCCCCCCCTCTCTTCCTGACCTCCTCGTGAAGCGCAGCAGTTGGGGGTTTATGATTCTTCAGGGCTGCAGTCTGTCCCCTCTCTCTTCCACACCTCCGCTAAACATGCGGCAGTGCGGTTTGAGATTTCTTAAGGGGTGCAAACAGCCCCACTTTGTCCTTCTTCCTTCTGGTCTGCAGCAATGTGGGGTGATGTTTTCAGGGCCATACATAGAAACATAGAAACATAGAAATGACGGCAGAAGAAGACCGAATGGCCCATCCAGTCTGCCCAGCAAGCCTCACACATTTTTTCTCTCATTCTTATCTGTTACTCTTAGCTCCTTGTTCTATTCCCCTTCCACCCCCACCATTAATGTAGAGAGCAGTGATGGAGCTGCATGCAAGTGAAATATCTAGCTTGATTAGTTAGGGGTAGTAGGGGCAGTAACCGCCGCGATAAGCAAGCTACACCCATGCTTATTTGTTTTACCTAGACTATGTTGTACAGCTCTTGTTGGTTTTTTTTTTTTTTTTTTCCTTCTCCCCTGCTGTAGAAGCAGAGAGCCATGCTGGATATGCATTGAAAGTGAAGTATCAGGCACATTTGGTTGGGGTAGTAACCGCCATAACAAGCCAGCTACTCCTCGCTTTGTGATTGTGAATCCTTATTTTTCTTCACCCCTGTCGTTGAAGCTATGCAGGATATGCGTGAAGCATCAGGTTTTTGTTTTTCTTTTTCCCCCCTGCCCTTGAAGCAGAGAGCTATGCTGGAAATGCGTGATGTATCAGTCTTTCTCCCATGCCGATGCAGGAGAGAACCATGCTGGATATGCATGGAAAGTGAAGTATCAGGCACATTTGGTTTGGGGTAGTAACTGCCGTAACAAGCCAGCTACTCCCCGCGTTTTGAGTGCGAACCCTTTTTCTTCTCCTTTGCCGTTGTAGCAGAGAGCTCTGCTGGATGTGTGAAGTATCAGTTATTCTTCTCCCCTGTCATTGAAGCAGAGAGCTATGCTGTATATGCATTGAAAGTGAAGTATCAGGCATATTTGGTTTGGGGTAGTAACCGCCGTAACAAGCCAGCTACTCCCCTCTTTATGAGTGCAAATCCTTTTTTCCATTACCTCTTGCTGTTGAAGCTTAGAGCGATGTAGGAGTCACAGTAAGCATGTGTATGTTTATTTAGTAAGGGTATTGTGTCAATAGCCATCATTCTGGCGAGTCACCCACTCTTCATTGGTGGCCTCTTGACTTTATGGATCCGCAGTGTTTATCCCACGCCCCTTTGAAGTCTTTCACAGTTCTCCCATACGAGGAGTCTTTCACAGTCTTTCACAGTCTTTCACAGTTCTCTCTTTCACAGTTCTCCCATACGAGGCCCCGTTCACACTCTTGGCCTGTGGCAGCAGCTCAGCTAATCACAGGCAGCGGCAGCAGCCCGCTCATTTTCTCCCTAGCTAAACTTTCTGGCATCCCTTCTGCAGGACCCCCCCCCGGGATGGTCCCATGGACCCCAGGTTGTGAACTGCTGATCTAACACACACACACATACATGGCGCACAGCCGTCTACTCTGCACCTCCTCCCACGCCAACTCGTGAAATCTATTGTTCTGCACTGTACATATCTGTTCTATTTAGAACATGCTTTGAACTCCCCATAAATAATAACTGACAGTTGTTGGTAAAAGGTCCCCAGATTGCTTAATATAAAAAAAAAAAAGATTATTAAAAGAAAACTGAAAATGCTTTTTATTGTGCAGCAGTTCACAGATGCACTTGGACTATATAGAAATGCACTCAGCCTAGCGCACAGGTTTACACGTGGTTGGACGCGTATTTTGGACGTGCTAGACTAACACCCGATGCAACGAGGGAATTGGCGCATCCAAAACGCATCCAAAACAACTGTATAGCCAATAGTGCTCATCACATGTAAATTCCATGTACATGAGGCTATTAATAATGAAGAAAATTGCTGGGCACCCAATGCACACTTTTTAACCCAGCAAATTTAATGCCAGCCCCACAGCTGGTGTCATTCGTGAGTCATGGACTTATGAAAAAAAAAAAATCAAAAGTACTGTTCTCTGTGCTTCCTCCACAGAGGAGGAACTACAGATATTAGTAGATCTACTAAAGAATTATTGAAATGGATTGATGATAAAAATAAAAAAAAAAATCAATTTTCTGGATGCACAATATACACGCTGCAGGCTGATTTCACCCCTTGCTATTGTGCTTGTATATTGTGCGTCCAGAAAAGTTTTTTTTTTAATATAATCTATATATTTTATTAATTCTTTAGTTGTTTAGTGGAGCTAGTGTTCTTTTTGTTTTGTATTGATCCCTTGTAGTAATAAGCGCACAGCCACATCTCCTGGGTGCTAGGGATGCACAATTTCTCCCTAGCACGTCCCTTTTAATACACCAGCTTATTTAAATATTAGGGATGTGCAATCGTTTTTCCCGAATTAGGTAATTTCAACGAAATTCAAAGAGAATTTCCTAATTCGGAATGGTTCGGGAGAACTGAAAAACGATTGAATTTTTTCTGAAATTTCGGAAAAAATTCATTTTCGAGTTAGTGCGCGATAACTCCCGATAGTGCACAGTAACGTGGCAGAGTTAGTGTGCAGTAACGGGGAGTTAGCGCTCACTAACCCGAAAATCGGGACCCCGAAAAAAAAAAAACCCAAACCGCAGGAAAAACGAAATTCCCGCGGGGGGGGGGGCCGAAACGAAGCGAAGCCTGACATGATATTGAAACCTGAAGCACATCTCTATTAAATATAGCATTGGGCGCTCAGGGGAGGTGGCTGTGCGTGCAGTTTGGATGCACGTTTTTACACGCATCTTATTGAATCGGCCTGTTTGTTGCTTAAGTTTGACTTCTTGTTGCCAGTATGGTAGATGAAACTGCTGCACACCTGAATTTCTGAGTTGGTTCCTCTATGAATACACTGAGTGTCATTCAGAGCAGCTGTTCTGTCTCTACTATGTGTTTTCTGTGCACAATTTGAACAGCTTAACTTGGTCCTTACTCGCAGAGGAGGCTGCTTCTTCAACTTCAAAATTTATTAACAGGCAAAACAAGTCTTACTGTACATATACTGAAGGTTAAAGTGACCAGCCATCATTGTCTGGGTCACAGAAATAAGGACAGGTAAATGAAAATAATTATGCAGGTTTGGCCAGGTTAGCTGCTGATTCACATAGGCCTGAACAGAGATAGATGAGAAGGAACCAGGAGGCAAGAAAACTCCCAGGCACCCCTGCTTTCAGTCAACCCTTCAGTTGCTGCACTGAATACACTGGGCAACAAATTTTCACAAAAGTCATGTTACGGAAATGAAATTAGTCAATTCTTATAAATTTCCATGTGCTAAACATGAATGTGACTGTGAAAATGCAAAATTGGCTCTAGTTTTTTTGTAATATGCAATAATATAATTACATCTTGAATTGTATGCCAATAGTAGGAGACCTACGGTTAATACCGTTTGAAAAATGAAGTCATAGACTACGTCTTAGATTTCTTTGCTTGTCTCTTGTACACCTGTTCGGGAGCATCTCTGCGGAGTGTCCAGCAGTAGTCAGCCAGAATTAATATTTCAAATGCTCACCCTTTCTGACTGGGCTTCATATAGTACACTGCTGACGTCAGCTTACTCGGCAGCAGCATGGCAGGAGAACTGCATTGCATCAGAAAATGATGTAATAAACTCTGGATGATGTGTGCATGATGGTATTATGCAATATTACATCATTCTAGGCTTATTTACAGTCCTGGATAAATTTACATGACTAAACATAGAAAGTGAACTATATTAAATATCTTCAAAACGAGAGCCAATAAAAACCTTTCATGGTCATATTCGTGTTCAGCACATCAAGATACTACAGAGTAGGACCTTTTTAGGTCAGTAACACTTTCATTGTTGCCCAGTGATATAGCAGAAGCTGAGAATGTGCAGGCTGACCACCAGTTGGTGGTATAACAGCAGACACAGAAGCTATGCAGAGTAAACCATTAATACGGTATTAGGAACAGAAATAAGACAAGTTGCTGTGAAAACAGGACAACCGTGAATACATTAGGAAAGTCCCTGTGGGGCAGGACAGTAGCAGTGCCTCCTGCTTGCTAAGTTTTGGTCAGATTTGAGTGAGTTGTACAGTCGGGAATTCCTCTTCCCAGGAATTATATTGTCATGTGTGCTGAATTAATAGAAAAATGGTTTTAAGAGTCTAATTTAAATATGGACGCTGAGGCACTTGTCAGTTTTTTACCAGTTTGTAGCCTCACTTCTACTTTATCATGTGTGAATTGCCTTTGACTAAGTAGCAAGGATTAGAGAGGTGTATTGGGAGGTAACAGAAATCAGGCTGGCTGCATCAGACCCTGGTGCAGAGCTTGCAGAATCGGTTCCTAGGGATCTCCAAATACGTCTGGTTCACAGGGTAATTTATGGACATTAACTTGTTTCTTAGATTAAATATAACACATGAATATTTCATGCAGCCTTCCAGAACCGCCTGGGAGTCTCAAGGTCCAGCTTTGCGAACCAGCATTCTAGCAGGAGTGGATAAAACTGCTACTGGGAACGAGCAGAGATTTTTAGCAGCAATTTTGTCCCTAAAAAGAACTTCTGTTTTACCTCTCCTCTTCTTGAACTTGGAGTTACCTTTTTATAGATTGCTTTCACCGAGCAAGTTTCAGATCAAAGCAGTGTTTAATATTTGAGACCGTGCAACTATTGAGAATGATCTCTTACATACAGCATTCAGTAGGACTGCACCTTCCTAGAGTTTACATGGAAATTGGAGGAATTCACTTGCTTATTACCAGTTTCTCTCTAAAATTAGAGCTGCCATGGCGGGGAGAAAGTTCCTTACATTCATTATTAAAGTGATATATAGTAATGCTGTCCACCTAAGGCTATATATGTCAGCTCCATTTTTGTTTTGCAGTCTTGCTTTGCAAGCAAAGAAAATGTTAGAATTTATTTTAAAGTCAATTTGTTTTTTGTCTCCTTAACTAATAAATTCAAGTAAGCTATAGTAGGATATCTTCTTTTTTTTTTTTTTTAAATATAAGAGATGTTTCGGTGAGGGCCCTGCTAGCTAACAATTTCATTTGACATTTTGTAATTTTGAAAACAGTCATTTAAAAACAAATCGCGTACATATGGCAGCAAATAGACCACTCTTAAGCACTGCCTTGTTGGTTGGAGATTACCGCTTGGCGTAGTTTTTTCTCTCTCTCTCTCTCTCTCTGAAGTTTCCGTTGTTTTGACTGAGCAGACAGCCTGCAGCGAGCGGCACAGGCTTTCATCTCCCCTCCCATCAAACGACTGTCAGGAGAGTGGTTATTAAAACCTGGTGTTTTGAGTTTAGTAACACAAGAATGTCGGTGCTGGAGCAGGCGATGATGTAACTTACAGTACTTTTATAAATAGATGTGAGGTGCAACCCTGGGAAGTCTACTCCTTGCTCCTCTGGTTTCTTGATAGATGCTGCTTTGATAATTTAACTGCGAGGTAGCCTTCAGGGGTGGTCACGGGGGGAGCATAACTTACGACCTAAGCCAGTCTATATTGTTATGAATCATGCAGCTAAGGCAGAAATCATTAGCATGAAGCAGGGACAACTTTACCAAGTGTAGATGTGCTTTGTTAATGGGTAGAAGCAAGTTAAGGGGATGGAAATCTTAGGATACTTTTCCATGTAGGGTTGATTTCCCCCCCCCCTCCCAATAAAGGCTACATTTTTTTTTCAATCTAAAGATTGCTATAAAGCAAAGCCAAGATGCATGGGTATCGAGTAGCAGGCTCGTTATCACATCAGTTCAGAAAGGACCTTGGGAACGCTGTCTCACCTTAATCAGGGCAGTCCCTGGACAAATTACCTCCTTCCTTTACAGACTCGCATGCTCACAGCTTCACAGAATGACTTAGAAAGGTGGCACGATGCCCCAAGAGGTCACTTTTCTTGCCGAACCCTTGCATCAGCACTGACTTTTAAGTTGTTGGGAAAATGTGGCACACCTGATGGGGTGTATGGGCATGATCTTTACTTTACTATACAAACAGTAGGCACAGAGGCCCTGGTGTATTCTCTTTTCTGACTGACATGCCTGATTTAATTTGGTTTGGGTTTGGATTCTACATTTAATTGCTCTGCTTTCTACATCAGAGCTCAAGGTGAGGTTTGGTATTTCTCTGCGCCAGAGCTTGTACAGTGTATTTGTCCCTGAGGCGATGGAAGGCGAAATGACTTGCCAGAGTCACAAGGAGCATCAGTGTGAGAAGCAGGATTTGAAAACCCAAGTTTCTCTGGTTCTCAGCCTGCCGCTCTAATCTCTAGCTGCTGCTCCTATCCCAATTTGTTTAGCAGAGCTCTTTGTAGTCCGTCCTTCAACAACTGCCAATCTGTTTTGGCACAAAATAAATTAGCACTAATGGTCTCTCACAGGCCACCCCCCTACTTTCCTTCCCCTGGGGCTGGCTGATTGTGCTCAGACAGCATGGGTGTCCACGCTTATTTAGCACAGGGCGCAATAGGGCTTTTTGCTGTAGTTCCTACAGCTGGTATCCTATTGCTTTTGGTGCTGCCATCAGAAAGGGAAACACTGGAGGGAGACATCATTTACCTGGATTTGGCTGGGAGAGAGTGCAATCCTCCCATGCATATCTCTTAGGAGGACACAAGTTTAATGCTTACTGAGTTGGAGCAATAACAGTTTGCAGCTTGTTCCTGCCTTTTGCACCTTACTGGCAAATTCCAGCTTTCTGCTGCCTGAGCATTTCATTATAGTGAAAGATGGCAGATAAAGACTAAAATGGTCCAGCTAGTCTGCTTAGCATGCGTCTAAGGTTGTAACTGCTGTGCAGAAATGTTCCACCAAAAGCTACCCAAGGTTATCTCTGTTCTTAATTTTCATCCTCCAGCCACTAGGGATCCCATGTATTTTATCCCATGCAGTTTTGAATTCTGTTGTCATTCTTGTCTTCACCATCTCTTCTAAGAGGGCATTCCAGGTTTCTACCACCCTTTCTGTGAAAATACTCTTATTGATCACTACAGTGCGCTCTCCTTGTTGGGGGATAAAATTATTCTTGATGTTTAAGTCTCTAACTAAGGGTAGCACCTTTCATAGCTTTGTTTAATGTGGTGTGGTTGCCATGTTACTCCACTCGACTGTGCGGAGATAAAGATAAATAGGGATAAGGTGATCTTGTTTTATTGAACTAACTCAATACATTTCTTGACTAGTTTCTGGGAGATGACCCTCCCTTCATAAGGTTCTAACAAAATGCGCAATCACATCATTTTATCCAAAATGGAAGATACCCAATGAAATGATCATTCTGTTTGGCCCTGAGGAAGGGAATATTAACTTCCAAAAGCTAGTCAAAAGATGTTAGCCCAATAAAAAGGTATCACCATTATATATTTTTTTGTTTACTGAGCTTTATTTCCACATAGCTTTGTCTAAAATTGCAAAAAGGTACTCTTAAGAACATAAGAAAATGCCATACTGGGTCAGACCAAGGGTCCATCAAGCCCAGCATCCTGTTTCCAACAGTGGCCAATCCAGGCCATAAGAACCTGGCAAGTACCCAAAAACTAAGTCTTCACTGGGTTAAACACAGAGAATCCCTAATGGCTGGAGCAAGACATGAAGAACCAAGATAATTTACATCTGAATTACCGAGGTGGTAATCTTGATATAATAATTTTGCATGGGGGTAACCTGCACGGTGCAGCAGGTACAACCCTAAACACTTTGCTGAGCAGACTGGATGGACCACTTAGGGCTTTATCTGCCATCGCTACTTATTGTATTATGTACTCTCCCTCCTGACCTCCGACAAGAAACTTGCCCAATCTCCTTTAAGAAAAAACTTAAAACTTGGTTATTCAAGCTTGCTTTTCCAGAACCCTCTTGTTAGCTTAAAGCTTTCTCTCCATCTCTCGCTATATTTCTCTGTTTATTTCTCTCACTTATATGGTTTGATCTGTTATTAGTCTCTCTCATTTACCTAGGTTCCCTATGAAGAGACCCTCAGTCACTCTTTTGACTTTTCCTTCTATTTTATTACTTTTATTTATTTATTTTTTATTTTATTTTTATTTTTATTTTATTTTTATTTTTTATTTCATTCCATTTTATTTTTTTTTCTTCCGCTTTTCTCCACTCCTTTTTCTACATATCTTCTTAGTTCCTTCTCCCTAACTAAGCCTAGTACAAGCACAACAAATATTGGATTATTCATTTGTTAGACTTTTATTACTTATGACCTTCATTACTATGTAATCCATTTCTTATTTACCTTGATTACTATGTAATTCAAATTGTATACTTGGTTTTTCTTCTCTTTGACTATGTTACTTAAAGTTGCTTAAATGTTCATTGTTCCATGTAATGCCGTCAGGCAAGTTATTGTTCTTTGTAAACCGGTTTGATTTGCATCTAATGTAGGAAGATCGGTATAAAAAAACAATAAATAAATAAATAAATAAATAAATGTTCTAGTAAAACAGCAGAAAAAGCACAAGAATTTGTGAGACTTTGAAGACCTGGGTTTAGGTTCTGATAGAATGCTGCAGTTTCTGCACTAAACTTCAGTTAGGGACTAAAATAGCAATCTTACCTACATATCTCTAAATAGCAACTCGCTTGAGTTTTTTGGCCATGCTCTTCCCTCTGATGGTCTTCAGATTTTGTTATTTATACATTCCTTTGAATTGGATGTACTTTTTTTCTTTTTTTATTATTATTATAGGCATATTCTTTGTTGAAATTTGTCATTTTGCAGAACACTTTAGAACTCCGTCAGTTGTGTGGCTAATGCTTAAGAAAGTAAGGTCAAGAGATTCTTCAGCACTATCTGATATGTGTTTAGAGCACAAATTGCACTCAGTTGTGTTAATGTGCTGCTGCAGCAAGTTGTATGCTTTGGCATGCAGTCTGAAACAGGCCAAGCTTAAGTGGGTTTGTTTGCCTTTACTTTATCATGCTGGAGACCAAAGCCTTGCCACAATGGAAATCTCTACCCCCAGAGATGATACATCTTGTTATCCTGCAGGAAGGCCTTTATTTTTATTCTTCATTTCAGACATTAGCTGCACAGCTGGCTGAGTTCTGAACTGTTCTGTAAATACGTGAAGCTGTCAAATTCTAATACATATGAAGAAAGGCTAAACAGGTTAGTGCTGTTCAGCTTGAAAAGGAGAAGAGTGAGAAGGGATTATGACAGAAGTTTATACAATTTACGATGGGGTGGATACTCTATGAAGTTAGTAGCTCGCATATTTAAAACAAATTGGAGCAAGTATATTTTTCACTCAATGAACCGTAAAACTGTGAAATTTGCCAGAGGATATGGTAAAGGCATCTAGCAAAGCTGGGTTTAAAATTCCTGGAAGAAAATTCCATAAACAGGCAGGAATCGGATTTACTCTTTAGGATTTGCCAGGATGACCCAGACTGGCCACCGCCCGAGACCGGATGCTGGGCTCAGTGGATCTTTGGTATGATCCGGCATGGCACATCTTATGTTCTTCTACTTCTCACCTTCCTGGAAGGAATATGCTTTTTCCCCCCACTTGTAATTCTGGCATTGTTTGTGATTGACTTACTCCCCACATAAATCCAGTGTGACGTTCCCTTCAGATCTGATGCCAGACTTCACAAAGATCAGTGATCAGAGAAAACCAAGTAATTAAAAATGGTTTAGTAGATGGAATGTAGAAACAGGATCAGATAAAACAGGCATGATTTTAGTTAAGATATATTTGCAGCCTTTCTTTGTGGTGCTGTTTCCTTGTAAAACATATGCAACATTAAAATAAAACGGTACAAAAACCGCAGTTTACAGGGTAATTTATGTCCTGCTAAAAGTCATCTTGGATGTTTTGATTTTCATAAGTTTGGGTGCTGTATGACTTCCAAGTCATATTTGTCCAGTTCTGTTAGAAGCTTTTGGGGCTTCTTCCTATTTACTGCTGGATTGTTCATTTTGGGGTGTTCACGGTATCGGATAATGGACCAGTAACAGCGTTATGATGACATAAGCAGGGAAAACACTGCCTGGATGGCTCTTTGCCACTGCGATAACTGGTGAAGAACAACAAAGGCGAGACTGGAATGAAGTCACAGGTGCGGCCTTTGTGCTTTCCACCTTGCTGCATCCATATGCAGGGATCTTCGTTTTCAGTTTTTTACTTTACTTTGCGTGGGAATTTCAATGTTAGAACAAAATAGAAATCATTGGGAAAAATGACTTTTCCACTGATTTTTCTCCTGTGCGTTATATCAGTTTTTCCACCGATTTTTTTTTTTTTTTGTTATAACACTAAAATTCCCAGGCAAAATAAAAACTGAAAAGAAAGATCCCTAATCATATGCCTGTAACATCCTTAATGAGTTGGTGCGCCATGCTCCCACTTGCCATGAATTTTAGCTGGGATTTGAATCCCATTTTTCTAAGGTTGCTTGTAAATTGTAAACTCGGACTCTCTCCCTGATCATAGCTTTCATTTCAACCATATTAACTGTAATAAATACATTTCCTGAAGCCCCTTATGTATTTTATCTGTGTGTCTTGACTAGATTATAAGCTCCAGGAAGCAGGGACACTCCTGTAAATCTCTGCAGTGCTGCATATGTCTGGTAATGCTATAAAAATGATAAACTATAGAATCTGAGAGATGCATGAAATGCCTGTGACTAAGGTAATATTACTTTGAAGGAATATACTTCACATCCATATGTGTCAGCTTGCAGGTGACAGTCCCTATTCTAATGATGTAGGAAGTGCAGATTTGTAGTAAAGGTGTGTGTGCAAGTGGGCACATGGATCCAGATTGTTTTGGGATCATAGGAGGGCCAGGCTCTGTAAAAAGTGGTGGTGGTTTGTCAGGCCCAGATGTAGACTGTGTGCAATAGATAATTTAATTTTAATTGAATTGGTGATTTCCACCTTTTATGACCAAAGAAACAAACCGGAAACCGATCCAAAATTGCAAGTAGTGACCATACGAAGAAGATCGGTGAACACCAATGAATTTATTAATATTTCGTAGTAAAAAGCCCGATTCAGACCGAGTTTCGCTCTATCGAGCTGCTTCAGGGGCTGTTGAGTAATGAAAGCGGTGTTTGCCCGTATACAGCACCTCATGCGGATGTAAGGTCCTTATATTCCATATCTTGTACTAAATAACTCTGTTTAAGCAAGTTTCTGAAAAAGCCGGAGGTAGTTCATTAGATGTCCATATGAGTTCCTTGCTACGAGACTTAGATTCCTGCAAAAAAGCGTCCTGCAACCACTGCAAGCGAACCTCGGCCTGAGTCGGGCTTTTTACTAGGAAATATTAATAAATTCCTTGGTGTTTACCGATCTTCTTCTTCTTCGTGTGGTCACCTTTTTATGACCAGCCATTTCAAAGCAGATGCCGTTCAGAGACCAAATCCAGAGGGTTTGTGATGTGAGAGGACCATTCGCCCAGCTGTGCTCCTTCAGCCTAGTTAAACCCTGCAGTATTACCACCGGGGAATTCTGTGTGAGAGCAGCCCCACAGCCCAGGGCTGCCATTATGCTACTTTGGGACAATTAGCCCCTTTAACACCCCCCCCCCCGGGGGTCTTGTGAGACCACCTGTTCCCCCTTCTTCCCTTCACCGCCCCTTGAGGGTGGCCCTAGTAGACCTAATTTAAAAAAAAAAGAAGAAATAGTAGGAGTGCATTTCCCTGCTTCCTCCCAAACCCCTGCCCCCTTTTCACAAATTCTGGGACCACTGGCACCCCCTGTCACCTGCTAGGGACATAAGTAGATACCCAGCTGGCCGTTGCCATTTTTACAAAGACATTGCAGGGCCCAGTAGTACAACTAAGTAAATGACCCCCTAAGTTTGCACCTGAGCTATTGGAAGTTGAAGTGACTTGCCCAAGGTCACAAGGGAGTGTCGGCTGGATTTGAACTTTGGCTTTCCTGGCTCGCAGTCTGTTGCTCTAACCACTAGATAGCTACTCCTAACATGAGTGAGCAATATTTTACTGCTACTTCTCCAGAAGGACAAAGGTGATATTTGGGCCCAAGAATGGAGTAAGAAGGATTGAAAACCCAAGTCTGTCATTTTGAAACCAACTTAACTTCTGCTGCGCTCCTTATTGGAGTCGTCCTAGAGGTCTGTGGTTATGGGATGTCTCTGGAGCTGGGTCTGGGCCCTCATTCCTAACAGATAAAGGAATAATGATATTGCCACAAAGATCTATTAAGATTATCAGCAGTCAAGCTCCCCCTGAATTTAACTTAATCTTTGTTCTTTTGCAGATGACCAAAAATTTACTTAAATTGCTTAATTATTCTTCTCTTCCTAGTATAAAACAGTATTTTCTCCAGCCAATGACAAGTCATTCTGCCTAATCTGTTTGCCAATGATTTATAATTGACCTACTATTTCTTTTAAATTTAGTCCGGGTTAATTTTGCACTTATTTGTGTGAGGCCACTAATTGGCTCCTGTTATGCATAATTATTTTCCTTAACCACCTAAATGGGCAGTACACCAAATTTTGATTCTGGGGTGAGTGGGATGGTGGGAAAAACAATCAAGCTGCTGTTTTATAAACTTCAAACTCGCTTCCCCACAGCAATCTACCTTACATTTCTGTCAGCAAACAGGATACCCTTGAGTTTAGAGAAATCCCAGCATTTACCCAGTGCAAAGTCCTGTTCTCATCAGTAGCAATTCCCTCAAGGTTACCCATCTATCTTCCATACCCCCCAGGGGCCATGCCCCCTGCCTCCCCCTTTGTTACCATCTTCCCCTGCCTTTGTACAAAAAATGGCCAAGGAAATTCCATTCAATTTATACAAAGAAACAGAGCCTAGAGAAGACCTGTTTGGATTGCTCAAATACATTCTGTCATCTAGACAAACAGAAGCAGCTCCAATACACCGAAATCTTCAGGAACTTCAAGCAACGATGTGACAAACGGCTGAGGGGGGATATGATAGAGGTGTCTAAAATCATGAGAGGTCTAGAACAGGTAGATGTGAATTGGTTATTTACTCTTTCAGATAATAGAAAGACTAGGGGGCACTCCATGAAGTTAGCATGTGGCACATTTAAAACTAATCGGAGAAAGTTCTTTTTCACTCAACGCACAATTAAACTCTGGAATTTGTTGCCAGAGGATGTGGTTAGTGCAGTTAGTGTAGCTGTGTTTAAAAAAGGATTGGATAAATTCTTGGAAGAGAAGTCCATTACCTGCTATTAATTGTTGACTTAGAAAATAGCCACTTCTATTACTAGCAACAGTAACATGGAATAGACTTAGTTTTTGGGTACTTGCCAGGTTCTTATGGCCTGGATTGGCCACTGTTGGAAATAGGATGTTGGGCTTGATGGACCCTTGGTCTGACCCAGTATGGCATGTTCTTATGTATTTTCTCACTTGCAAGGAAGTTAGATCTTTGTTTCCTAGACCTTAAAGATGCTTATACACACATCCTAATTCACAAGGTTCACAGAAAATCTGTTTCACCACAACAATGCACACCCACTACCAATATTGTGTTCTCCCATTTGGCCTCTTGGTAACATCTAGAACTGTCATAAAATTCCTTGCAGATGTTGATGCTCACTTAAAGGAGAGCAGTGTTTTAGTTTTTCCCAACTTAGAAACCTGGCTCATAATGGGACATTTGCTTTGGGGAGCTCATTCATCCATTGTCTGTAAGATAAATACTCTTCGGTCTAGAGTTTCTCATCAATTTCCCAAAATCCGGCATGAAACAATCTCATATTATAGACTTCATAAGAGTCCACCTGGACCAGGGCCAGCACAAGAGTATTTCGTACTCTAGGCAAAGCTTTGGTCATGCACCCCCTTTCCCCAATTTACCTCTAGCACAGTGCTCCCTCCTACTGATGACAGTGGCTCTAGAACAGTTCTTCCTCTTTTGGCGGTATTAGTTGTGGCACAGTGCTCTTCTGAGCCTCGGGCTGGCAGAATTTTATTGCCCCCAAAACTTTGGCACTCTAAACTGCTTAGTTTGCCATGGAAGCATTGGCCATGACCTGGACCCAACAAAGAAAAGTGTTTCTGGTCCATCAGAGGGGAGAAGACTTTTCCAAGTTAATTCTAAAGAGCACAAGCCAGAAATAAGTCTTTGCCCAGTTCTTCATGAAGATGTTGGGTCACATAGCAACGACGGTCCATGTCTCCCCCTTTGCATGTCTTCACATGAAGCAGGCCATGTGACAACTAAAGTTTCAAACATCTTCAACCAATATCTCACAAAGTGGAAATATCCAATTCTGTCTCATCAGATTCCTGGCATGTTGATTACATAGTTCAAATCTTTTAAAAGGTCAGTTTTTTTTTGTTTTGTTTTTTTAATATCAACAAGAGATGCTTTCATTCAAGGTTGAGGAGTTTATTTGAGACACCACTGCTCTCAAGGAATCCGGTCATGAAAAAGAAATTGCTTTATACAAACGATCTAGAATTGCAGCCAATCTTTAATCCTCTCAAAGTATTCAGTTCATGGTGGGAAGGTCAAAGTGGTTCTGATCCAAACAGTCAATCAAGTAGTAATATTTCGTATTGACAAACAAGGGGGAAATGGGTTTTCAGACGTTGCCTAGAGGCCGCCAGGGTTTGGAAATGAGCAGCTTCCCGTGGGAATTTTTTTCAAGCTGCCTGTCTTCCAGGAAACCAGAATCAGATGGCAGACTGCCCAAGTCGCTACATGATTGGACAGTGCAGGAACGTTTCAGGCTTTGCGACACTCCTCAAATAGACCTTTTTGCAACGTTCCTGAGCAAGCCCCTTCCTGCATATTGTTCCAGGAGGCCAGCAAGGTCTCGATTGGAAAGTTATGGATTGATTGTTTATTAACTTTTTATTTATGGCTGATATCGCAAGCCACCCAGGATCTCCTTTGGAAAATGGTGCCACATGTAAATGTAAATAAATAAATCTCACAGCAGTATCAGCCATTCTAGAAGAAAAAAAAGAAAAGGTAACAGCTAGAGAACAGCTGAAAGGGAAGAATGCCCCTATCTAGCTGGTCAAAAATAAAAACGTTATCAAATTATTGAAAGGCCTCTCCCATCTGACGCTCCCAATAAAGAATCCCGCTGTTCCTTGGGATGTGAATGTAGTTCTTGATCAGCTCATGAAGCCATTATTTAAAGCATCGGCCACGGCAGATCCAAAATACCTTTCTTGGAAAAGTTTTATTTTTAACAGCAATTACTTCTGCCTCAGGAGTAAGTGAATTGAAATCCCTGATCTTATACACTCCTGCAGTTTTGTCACAACAGAGTACTTTTGAAAACTCATTCTAAATTTCTCCCAAAAATGGCTTCCCGGTTTCATTTGAATAAAACCATTGTGTTACCAGCATTTCTTTTTTTAGACCACACATCCATAAGGGTGAGTAATGCTCGTCACATGTCCGGAGCATTACTCTTCTGTTTGGAAAGAAAAAAAATCCCACAGGAAGTCCTTACAATTGTTCATTTCTTTTAACTGAGTTAAGAGGGGGTTTTCAGTTGCAAAGAGGACTGTTTCTTTCAGCTTGGATCTCCGATTGCATCTCTCTGACTGCTTACAGTTAGTCAGGTTTGCATCTTCAATGCTTACAGTTAGTCAGGTTTGCATCTACATCAGCTTCCATAGAAGATACCTGCAGGGCTGCCATTTGGTCTTCCATTCATGCTTTGATTGGTCATTTCTGCCTAGCAAATGCTTCCCTGCAAGACAGCGGTTTTGAACTAGCGGGTCCACGAAGCTTATTAAATTCCTTAAACTTTTCCCTCCATACTTTGGCTTTCAATATGGTTTGCAGTCATCTACAGAAATGCAAAGTAACAAACCAATCACATACATCCATCAGCTTGGGAGTCACCACTTGTGTGGGTGACTTTACCCTGCTTGTCCATGGAGAGAGCCAAGTTGCTCACCTGTAACAGGTGCTCCCTGCAAACAGCAGGATAAATCAGCCACACAGTCTCAGCTGCTTGCCCTTAAAGTCGAGGTTTAGCTTGCCAGTCAAGGCTGAGGAGACTCGTGCAGCGGGGGCGGCTGTGCGGGAACATCTGTGTATACTCGGAAAGACCACCTCGATCTTTCCGAGTCCTGGGAGAGGTTTTTCTACCTTGGGCACCATCAGATGACATCCCCCACTTATGAGGCTGTTTTATCCTGTCTGTTGAAGAACAACTGTTACAGGTGAGCAACTTAAGCCTTCTTAATAAAGAGTTTAGGAAATAAAAAGCAAAGCAATAGTGAGTTGTGTTACTGCCATCTCTTGGGTAGCAGCATTGGTGGAGAATCCTTTTACTTCATGCCTACTTTTTTCTCCTCCTGTGCCGTGGTGCTGGTAAGCTGCAAGCAGCAACCCGATAAGCACTCGGCAGAGGATCAGAGAGCCGCTGGGAGCACAGGAGATACAAAAGGAAAGCCTTTTTATTTTTGTGAGTCATTTTTTTTTTCTCCTGCTGCTTTAGTGCAGTATACGAGGGTGATATAGCTGTGTAAAAATGCCTTTCTGATGGCTGCTCGTGATAGCGCAGCCTTAGGCCTCAGAGGAGGCTAATGGCAGGATAGGTAAGAAGGACATTTTGGTAAACTAAAAGGGACAGTTTTAAGAAACCGCTTAGATCTATACCTAAGATTAATTCTATACTTCTGTATGTCACAGGCGTTGGATTTCCAAAAGTACCATTAATTGTGATAATGTTAACACATGGCTCTCCTGTTTGAAATGTAACTCTCTTTAACATCAGCACCTTCAAAGGCAATAAAAATTCCAGGCTGCATTTATCTATTCCCTGGTGAGGAGTTACTCCAGTGTATAGTGTATCCTTCCTTGTGAAATTCCTTCGTTTAATAGTCTCATTTATACACAGTTGTCGGAGGTCAGTTTTCCATTTTGCAGTTGTCAAACAGCTGTCAAATTAAAAGACCAGTTCCCAAAGTTCATTTACATTTTGTGTCACTCTCTCAGTGCCTGTTTCATATCTCAACAGAAGAATAGTGGTTTTATCCACGACTCTATCTTCCTCCTGCGCTTTTACACACATGGAGGCTCTCAAGTGGGTTCTAAATTAAACATAGAAACTTGGTATATTTTGTTTTGCCTTTTAAAATAAATTAAAATTGTATTGTACAGTTTTTTTCTTGAGGTTTGTCAGCTCAGAAGATTTTCTTCCCTAACTACTTTCCTTTGCAGGGCCTCTTCTTGTCTCGCTCTGTACCAGTCTGGTTCTCATCAGGGCTTCGTCGTGTTCATTGTCCATTTCTTGTTTTCTTTTCTCTTGTAATCATATCCAAAGGAGGCTGGGTTGTTTTTTTTTTGTTGTTTGTTCAGTTTTTGATGTGAATGTGTTTGGTATTTATTTGGATGCATAAATTAGAATGGTGTGTGTGTGTGTAATGAAATAAATGTTTCTTAAAAAGACTGGATCATAAATGGGTAATTATAGTACTGATATTCACATTGTTACTTAATTCTCTCCCTTTCCCTATCTCTACCCATGCTCAATGAACATTCTTGTGTGAATCGTATATCAGAATTAGTTGCCAGACTGTGTCTGCTCTCAAGGTCTTGGCTGTTTATTTCTTAAGTATTATTAATGTAAATCTCAGGGGGATCATTTCTAGTGACAGACACTAAATAAATGTCTTAAATAAACTTTGAACACTTATTATTATTATTGCTGCTGTTTTGTCATCTGAAGAGTACAGTGGGGGTAAGTCCCATGAGTTGCCCATGCCATTCCACTCCCCTCTCCTCTCTGCTGGTCGGCAAATTCCCATTCACCTTTTGTAGTCAAGTCAAATTACTGCACCTTGCTTTCTGCTTTTCTCTGTGCCTTGCTCTCCTTGATTCTCTGCATTTTTTTTTCATTCTGTTTCTTGGCATCTACCGTTTTCTCCTTTGCCCTCCCCCCCCCTCCCCCTCCAGTCCCACCTTGGAGCCTTTCATCGTGTGGAGTTTGGTGGAACAATCTGCCGTATCCCAGACGTAACACACTAGCCCTTTCTTGTCTTCAGTCTGTGTCCCTATGTTCTCATCTTCTCTCCCTTTCCTATGTAAATGACTTTTCCCAGTTCTTTGCCTTCCTCCTTCCCCTTTCCTTGTCTTTTGTTGTTCTTGGCTGGCCTTGAGCTGTTTATTTGGGCTTTGTGGGCTGTCTGATTATTGTGATCTTGTGCGTTATGCTCTTTGGTGAAAGTGCTTTTTAAAGTCTATATACATTGAATTGTCCAAATGTAAGACTATATGGGCTGAGGTTCTATTTGGAAGTTATTAGTATTGTGCTGATCAAAGGGACCTCTGTTCTTTTTCATGTCATCTTTGCTTTGTTACAAACTACTTTGTAGTAGCCTGAGGTGAATACCTATTTTTTTTTTTTTAAGAAATCTTTTAGAGCAGGTAAGAATCCCTTGAGTATTTAATGTCTATTTTAAGGCCAATAGACAGAGATGAAATAGAGTTACAAGCTTCGGCTATTCTTGGTAACCTGCTACTTTCAAAGTCTCGGAGAACCACAACTATGGACATTAGTGGACAATTCTCAAAGCCATTTCTCCAAATAAATAGCGATTCGCTTGGGTAAATTATCTGCCTGAAAATCGCCCCCACTCAATCCAGCTAATAGTACATGTCCCGTTCCCTAACACGCACACTTTTAGCTGACTGAGGGGAGACGTTTCCAGGAGTGCAGAGAGATTGGATTTTCAAATGCAAACGCACACTGTTATTTCCTAGCAAAAATCTGCCTTCAGGAAAAAGCAGGCCCAAGGTCGCGTCCTTCGTACCCGTGGGTAAGTTTTCAAATGGAAACTTGTGTGTGTAGCTTCTGTCTGAAAATTAGGTACAAGGTCTCCCATGGATTTGACTGCTTGAAAATGACCCCCTCAGGATATGTATATGAGCAGGGTGGGGGGTTGCAGATGGGAATTTGCGTGCTCATCTACCCAAAGTGGGAAGATTCTCAACTGCGCAGGCTGAATGGGCCAGCGTGGCCTTTATGTGCCAGCATTTGCTGTGTGGCTCGGCATTTGGAAAGTCATATCATTTCTTGCTGGGTGCAGAAATATTTTTTTGGAGTGAGAGTATGAGTTGGTTTTTGTGATGCAAAGCCCAGAGAATATTCAGAGAAGAGATGTGGAGTACTCCAGGACGTGACCTTGTTGCTCCTTGGAGATCAGTTCTCAGGGTATGTTTTCTCTTATTTTTTTCGCTGTCTTAAAAAGACAATAGAAGAGTTGTCTGATGATGGGAACTAATAGTCTGACCTTGCACTGTGTGCTCTATTTGTACTGATTAGTAACCAAGTGTTTAAAGAAAAGAAAAAGTAACCGCTGGTCTGAAGTGATTCGGTCTGAGCTGGAAGTCAGAGCAGTGACGCACAAGCTTGACTGGGTCTCATTATAGTAGAAAAGTACAACTGTGTGTACTGTGAGGTGCATCAGAAGTGCACACCAGGCAGTAGGTATTTTTCATGTGTCAGTTAAACTGATTCTTATGAAGATTATAGATATAAATGTATTATGTTGCCTGGCAGTTTCTCTGACCCGCTGGGAGCAGTAACACTGAGAACAAGGTGTGGCACTGAAAGACCTCTAGCAAGGGGTTGTGTGTATGTGTGTGAGGAGCCTTGTGATGTCAGGGCCCTGGCCAAATCTGATCCATTATGTGAGGCGATTATGCATCTCTCTTCCTGACACAGTTGCTGTCACTTTAGAGAAATTCTAGTGTAGCTGTGTAGTTACATGAAAGAGAATTTTTAAATTGATACTGGGTGAATATTACTGGCTGTCATTCCTACTGTTGGAAAAAAAAAAACTGTACACAAAAGGCTTAGTTTCCTTTCAAGCATTCTTAGTCAAAGGTAAGCGTGCACAATATGCCAAGGGCATTTATTTTTATATTTCTCTCTGAGTATTCTACCAAGGACAGTAGTAGCACTTTTAAAAAGGAATGTGAAAAATAATATATATTCAGAACTGTTTTGGCTTTTTTTTTTTCTGCTGCTTTGAGTTTCAAAAGGCTTTTTTCAACTTCTGTTGGAGCTTGCATAATACGGGCTGAGAGAACTCCCCTTTGTATTTGGACCCAGCACTTTTTCCTGCTGCTCCTTTGTGCTTCCAGCTCAGTCAGAACCTGGGATTTTTCTCCTGTTTCAAATTCCCTCCCGTTTTTTGCCAGTGGTGTATTGTGATGAATTATTGTGCTTTATTTTGCATGCACTGTGAATCGCTCTATGCATTTCTTTTTGATGAGATGACTAAATTGACTGATTAAGTGCAGCAGTGATGGGGCCCTAAATCCAGCCACTAGGTGTCACCATTGCACAATATGCAACTCCACTACCCCTGAGGGACCGTGAACCCTGCCCCAGCCAGCCCAGAGAGCGTAACACCTGAGTCGGGAATCAAACCCAGGGCCCTCTGCAAGGGCAGTGCACAGCACCATCTCTGAGCCGCCAAAGTGGCCCACATCTTCCCATTTTTGCTATCTCTGGACTTACAGAATTTATTATACCATATGTTCATTTCAATCTGCCAAAAAAACCCCTCTGAAAATAGGCAAAAAAAAATGGAGAATCTGTTGTAGAACTTTGCAAATGGCTTTGAGTTTTTAGGCGAAGTGATTCAAAAATATATAGATAACAAACTTCAGTGCTAGCCTCTGAAGTTTGCTGAGCTCTGTTATAATGTTTGGTTGAAGCCAATGGAGTAAGAAGGGGTTGTTGCTGTTTTTAAAGGGGGGAGAGTAAGGGGTAAGAATTGCTTCCATTTCTGAATATAAACCGTAGGTTCAGTAAGTCTGAATTTTGAGTCACTAAGCTCATCCATAAAAAACTTGATCTTATATATTTGAGCATTTGTTACAAGGCAACAGGTTGGATTTATTTTATAACAGAAACCTGACTTAGTAAGAATTATTAGAATTTGTTGTTATGGATTCTCATTGCTAAGCTAAGAAACAGAAAGAAAATACTTGTCGAGCATGGCCCTAACACATCTTTTTAAGCAGTCATAAAATGGTTTGATTATTTCTTGGTCTGATTATATACAAAGTATTTAAACGTTTTTGTGGATTATTATTTAGACAATGTAGCTTGTTTTAATTCCAAGAAACTGCAAAATTAATGAATAAATAAACTCTGTTCTAATGCTGATTGTTTTGAATTCAGTCCAGTTGGGTTTTATGGCTTGTGGGCCATAGGACTCCTGTTTTTAGTCCGTTGTAGGTGCTGCTACTTCCATGCAAGGAAGGTGCATGTAAAGCAAAGCCTGAGTCCCACACACACACTTGCTGCTAAATTCAGACATGCAGGAGGTGGAGCATGAAAGCGGGTCTCCTGAGCCAAAGTTTATTTTGCATTTGGGCTGCAGAAACTGTCCATGAGAGAGGATGGGACGCTAATGTGCGGCAACCAGGAGAGCAATTCCGATTGATCAAATCTGATCTCAAGATAGCAAAACAGTGTGACAGGGCAGCAGCAAAAGCCAAGATATTGCCAGACGAACTTGGTGTTCCCCACAACTAATGGAGCGTACTTTTCAGACAGGCCTGTGCCTCTTTGGATCTGGGAAAACAGTACCTCCGTTCAACTCCTCAAAGGCATTAATATGCAAGAAGCAAGCAAAACATTTCTAGTGGAAAAGAAGCTCTAGAACAAGAGGTCATGATAGGCTGAAAGTGGTCACGTTTCTATGACTGGCAACTAGAATATATCTTGAAATGTGGACAGGGGTAACTGGGCAGACTTGATGGGCCAGTTGTTCCTTTTCTGGTATCTATTGTGTTACTACGTAAAGGGAGTTAGATTCAGGAGGAATTATAAGGAAATATTCCTTCATAGAAAGGATAGTGTGAGTCATGGATATAATATTCCCTGGAGATCAAAACAGCATCAGAATTCAAGAAAGCATGGGATAAGCAGAGAAGATCCTTGGAAATAAGGACTTGTGGGTAAACCCTGAGATCTGGTAGGCTCTGTGCTACTGCATCAGGAATGGGCAGACTAAATATGCTGCTTTGTCCTTATGTGTCGAAGTTTGGCCTCTTGGAGACCGATGGCAATTTATCACTAGGCAAATTATTGCTAATGGCGAAAGATCCCTTGAAAGGAGCAAGGTGTTAGATGAGTTTTCTTTCATACATTTATTTTTATTTATTTAAATGGTTTATATACCGTCATTCCATGTGAGAATCACTAGTTCACAACGGTTTACCTGTAAAACATTCATAAATAAAAAGTGTTACAGGGTAGATAGATATTGTTAGAAACGGTAGTAGTACAAAGGTAGACATCTAATGTAGAAACAGAGCTAGATAAAATGGGTTAGTGAGGGATATTAAACAGTCCTGAAAAGATGTGGAAGAGCTTCTTTTAGGATTGTCTTGTGTAATGCAGTTCTGATATTTTCAAGAGTTTACAACTGCATGAAAGAAAGGTAAGTCAGCCGAGAGAAAATGCCAGCCTTCAAAACTTATGTCACGTAGGGTAACGATAGGAGACTGGAAGAGGGTAGACTCTTGAATTATGCAAAGAAACCATTTATTTACAGGGGAGGGGTGATGGGTGCATGGAATAGTCTCCCAAATGGAGGTGCTCAGGGCAAAAATAGCATTGAAGTTCAAAGAGCATGGGGCAAGCACAGAGTGGGGTAGAAGCTGGAGTGAAGTTGGCGATCAAATAAGGTCTGGGTTACTACTGTAAGAAGGGAAGACTAGATGGGGCCTGTGTCTTTAGCTGTGGTCATATTCTTTTGTTTCTATGTTCAGCTTCTATTTTGCAGTTTTTTTCCTGTGATTAATTTGGTATTTGGAGTCCTTTTTTTTTTTTTTCTATTTGCTAGTTGGTCAGAATGTCGTAGATGGATTAACAAGCATTCCTGTGCCTTCAAGCTTCATTGTAGGTGCCCTTTAGGTAGTAAAACAAGTGGCATTGAAGTAGTGCATGTGTGTGTAATGCTCCTTGATCCTCTTTCCTGAAGAGCCCTCATTTCAGTTTTCTTAAGAAAAGACTTTAAATCTAAAGTTCTGGATAGCCAAACACACCCAGCTTATTTTAAGGCCTTCTTATGTGTCCCTCCTTAAGCAGGGTAGATAACAGACGTTAATCATATTAAACAGAGACTCCAGATTGTAGCTGAATGCATAATTGATGCATTGTTTGAAGGGTGCCAGTACTTTGTTCAAGGGCACTAAGCTATATGGAAAGCTCTCCATAAGGGCAAAAACAAAAACCAGTGTGTTGTGCAGCCTGCAATACCGCAGCTTTTTCTGCTCACTAAATCGTGCTGGTTACTCCTCGAACATGAGCCAAAAGTAACAAGCAGTCTCCATTAAAGCGCCGGCCACCTCGACCTCTCTCTGGGAGAGTAAATGCTAATTCAATGTAAATTAGGGACCATAACTTTGATGGGGGTCCTGCAGCTAATGAGGAGACACTTTTGTTGGTTCAGAGCCGGCTCCTGATCTCCATATATCTTTCATCACATTCTATTTATTATTTTAAAAGTATTTGGTTTGGAGATAGTTTAACTTCCCTTCATACTGTTTCCCAATGTGTTTGATTCTGCATTCCTCTGTTTAAACTAGGTCTGTGTTGAAGCCATTTAATAACTATGTTGAGCTCTGTTTAACAAGGGTTTTTTTCTTCACCATAAAATGGGAGGAAGCCATTAATAAATAAGGTGACTATTGATATTAAAGATTTAGTGTCAGGGAGAGAGAGAATCATTATGAGAAAATGCCTCCCTAAGATCATGCTTGTGTTTTTTTACTTCTGAATTTTTTTTCATATGCTTTATATCACTTTTTCTGTTGGTCTCTGTTACTTGGGTCTAAGATTGCCTTGTGCATTTTAATCTGAGGATTGTGAAGACTTACCCAATATATTGTGAAATTGATAAAATTTAAAGCAGTAGTATCAGATAATCACTCAGATTCCACAGCTGAACTGTGAAGGCAGTGTCCCCACTGGAAAAGCTGAGAGAAGTTGGGAAGGCAGTCAGGAGAGCAAAGGCAGAAATGGAAGAAAAAATAGCTCATACAGTGAATCAGGTGGGGGTGAGAGGACAAGAATTTTTTTTTTAATGGATATGTTAGAGACAGGATAATGTTCAAAAATGGAATTGTAAGACTGAAAGATGAAGGGGATAATGTGTAGATGCTAACAAGGAGAAAATGGAATTGATTAACAAATATCTGTTCAGTGTTCATTGAAGAAGAGTTTGGAGTAGGACCACAGAAGACTGCAACATATTGAAATGGATAATGGTGAGCCGGTGAATACAACATATCTAGATTTGCAGAAGGTGTTTGACAAAGTTCCTCATGAAAGACTCCTCGGGAAATTAAAACGTCAGGTAATAGGAAGCAAAATGATAAAGGATATGGATCAGCTCTCCTATAAGGAAAGGCTAGGTTAGGGCTCTTCAGCTTGGGGAAGAGATGGCTGAGGGGGAGATATGATGGAGTGGAATTTATTTATTAAACTATTTATATTCCTCTAATAATAATAAAGTTATGCTAGTCTGATTATAGCTTCCACATAGAATGCAATATAAATAACAGACATTACAAATATAATATGTCAAAAACACAAATCCATAATATCTTAAATAATATTAGAGGAAAAAAGCCTCTAGAAATAGGCTTTTATGTTTATTTCTAAACCCTTTAAAATCAATTAATGAATGGAGCGCTTCAGGTAGTACATTCTTTAGAACTGGACCAACTGCTGATAATGTTTCTTGTAGATGGTTAAGTTTGACACCTGGGACTTCCAGTAGCTGAGAATTAGCGGATTGCAGGGCTCTCGCAGGATGGTGCTTAGTAAATAACTTAGATAGATAGGATGGAGCATCATCCTGCTGAGGCTTGTCTACCAGTGCTAGAATCTTAAATTTAATTCGCTGTTGTACTGGCAGCCAATACAATTGTCCTAATAGGGAGGCCATATGCTCTCACATGGGATCCTTTAAAATCAGTTGAGCCATAGAATTCTGCAAAAGCTATAACGAACGTAGATGGGATTTTGGGAGCCCAACATAAAGGGAATTACAATAGTCAATTGTGGTGAATAAGAATGCGAAAATCTGAAATGTCCAGAAATGGTCTTATATGGCGTAACATTCTAAGTTTATAATACCCTGTTGATAAAACAGAGTGTAAATGATGAAAAACATTCAGTTTGGAGTCACAAGGAAATTCAAGATTTTGTACCTGTTTAGAAAATGTAATACTATTACCTTTGAATGATAGCTCTTATGGAACAGGGTAAACTGAGGATCTTGATAAACAGAACTTCTTTGGATTAAGGCATTGCTGATCATCCAGTCACCATCAGCATTCAGGCACTGTCTTATCTGAGATAACGTAGAAGGAATGTCAGTCAATACAGGAAAATACATCTGTATATCAGCATATAATCTACAATTTTAAATGATTCCACAATGGGGCTAAATAAATATTAAAAAGAACAGTCAATAAAACAGAGCCTTGAGGTACACCTACACCTATAGAGAACTATGAAGAACTAAGAGACCCAATATTTAATTGCTGCTTACAAGAAGATAGGTAGGATTCAAACCATCTGTAAACCTTACCTTCAATTCCTAGTTGACCTAGTCTGGCTAACAAGATAGAATGGTTAACTGAGTCAAATGCCAAAGAGACGGCTGAGGGGGGATATGATAGAGGTGTTTAAAATCATAAGAGGTCTAGAATGGGTAGATGTGAATCGGTTTTTTACTCTTTCGGATAATAGAAAGACTAGGGGGCACTCCATGAAGTTAGCATGGGGCACATTTAAAACTAATCGGAGAAAGTTCTTTTTCACTGAACGCACAATTAAACTCTGGAATTTGTTGCCAGAGCATGTGGTTAATGCAGTTAGTATAACTGTGTTTAAAAAAGGATTGGATAAGTTCTTGGAGGAGAAGTCCATTACCTGCTATTAATTAAGTTGACTTAGATAACCACCGCTATTACTAGCAACTGTAACATGGAATAGACTTAGTTTTTGGGGTACTTGCCAGGTTCTTATGGCCTGGATTGGCCACTGTTGGAAACAGGATGCTGGGCTTGATGAACCCTTGGTCTAACCCAGTATGGCATGTTCTTATGTTTTTAAATTGCCGTCACAGCTTGTCCAGAGTCTAGAATGGACAATAAAAAAATCCATTTATAGATACAAGTAGTGTTTCAGTACTATGGTTCTGCCTGAAACCACACTGATTTTAATGTAGAATTGTTTTTTGTGATTGTAAATAGTCATTCAACTAGGTAAGTACAGCTTCTTCAAGAAGCTTTCACAGGGTTAATAAATTTGATATGGATCTGTAACTTGTCAGTTGATCTGTTGGCAAGGACCCTTTCTTTTTGAAGGGATGAATGATTGATTTTTTTGAGGTCAGAAACCACTCCTTCAATATCTCATCAAAGCCTTCTTTCAAGGTCAAAATAGCCCGGGTGGGGCATGGATCCAGAGTACAGTGGGACTTCTTTTAATTTAGATAACTAAAATTCAACCTCTGTGGTGAAAATATATTCAAAAGTTTCCCAAACTGGTTTTGTAGGGATATTATAATGAGTAATCATGATGGTATTGTGGGAATAGCTCTGATTGACTAGGTAAATGCAAATAGATTGTTTACTCTTTCAAAAAAAAAAAAAAGACTAGGGGCACTATATGAAGTTATTAGGTAGCACATTTAAAACAAATTAGAGAAAATAGGAATTCATTGCGTGAGAATCTGGTAAAGGCAGTTAGCACAACTGGGTTTAAAAAAATTTTGAACAAGTCCATAAACTGTTATTAACTAAGTAGACTTTGGAAAAGCCACTGCTTATTCCTGGATGTAAGCAGCATGTAATCTGTCTACTATTTGGGTACTTGCCAGGTACTTGTCATCGGGATTGGCCACTGTTGGAACACGATACATGGCTTGATGAACCCTGGGACTATGTTGTTCATTTTGAGATGACTGTTTGTGAGGAACTAGCAAAGTAGTTAAAATGGTGGGGCTGGATGGGATACATCTGAAGGCATTAAGGGAACTTAGGGAAGTTTTGGCAGCTTTGCTCTTTGACCTTTTAAACTCTTCTTTAGAGTCAGGCATGGTTCCAAAGGACTAGTTACTGTATGTAGACATGGTTCCTCTTCACAAAAGTAGAAGTCTGAAAAACTACAAGCTGGCTAGTTATACCTTGACAAGACCTTTGACACGGTTCTGCATCGGCGATTTATGAACAAACTGAGGTCTCTAGGTATGGGTCCTAAGGTGACTAACTGGATTAAAAACAGGTTGAGTGAGAGGCAGCAAAAGGATAGGGGGATTACCAATGTTGTGCCACATAGTTCAGTCCTCGGTTAGGTTCTATGTAACATTTTCGTAAGTGATATTGCAGAAAGGTTAGTAGGAAAAGTTTGCCTTTTTGCAGACAATATCAAAATCTGCAACAGTGAAGACACCCAGAAAGTTGATTCTAGACCATTCCTCATGATATTTTTTGAATCATGAGGAATGGTCTAGAATCTAGCAACTAAAATTTAAGCTTAAAAAAAATGCAAGGTCATGCATTTGAGTTTCAAAAACTCAGTGTAGGGAATGAAGATGTTCTGTGCACAAAACAGGAGAGATGTCTATGGGAGATCATGCCTGAAATCTTATGTGGCCAAACAGGTCGATAAGGCAATAGCAAAAGCCAGAAGGACATTTCTAATATTCTATCTTCTGGTCCAAGAACTAATCAAAGCAGTGTACAATCAATCTCAAAATACTATACACAGGTCCAGCGCTAGCTTTTGCACCGCTCTGTGCATAGGGCCCCTGCTGCTGCCCCCACGGTGCCACGGGCAGCCGTTTCTTTGGCCACTGGAAGAGGTATATGAGCTCATACCCTCTTCCGGCGCTGGCCCTCTGTCCATCCTTTGCTGACCGGCCAGCCCACCACCTCCCTGGGTGTGCCGCTCTGTGCAGTTGCACGGCTTGCACACCTGGTCGCGCAGGGCCTGACTGTCCATAAAATTAGATACAATAAAAACAAAATTCTAGAGACTGCATCTTCAGAAGGACAAAAACCAAATAGTCTTTCCAGAGGACAGCTACTAAAATGGTCTTCATCATAAACGTATATGGGGTCAGACTTTAGAACTAAGCCTATATATCCTAGAGGGAAGGGGGAGATATGCTGGAGACATTTCAAGTAAAACATGCAGCGAAGGTGGTCTCTTTCAGTTGAAAGAAGCAGTCATGGGGATGAGAGTGAAAGGGAATGGACTCCAGAGCCATCTTTCTTTAGAGAAAGAACGGTGGATGCATGGAACAACCTCCCTATGAATTCCTTATGCAGACAAGGACAGTAGTGGAATTCCAAGAGCATGGGACAAGTACAGAGGATCTTTGAAGGAGAGGAAGTGACTATAAAGTTGAACAGGAGATGCTGCTGGGCACACTGGATGGGCTGGGTGGTCATTATATGCTGTTTCTATGCTCTCCCCTCTTTCCAAAAAAAATGATTTAATCCCTAAATATGCAGTGAGTGAGCTCCGTCCTTTGCTCATAGATTATGTTTTGTGGAGAGAGGAGGTGTTTCTTTTGGGTCACTTGCAAAAGAGAAGGGAAAGGGATAAATAAAGGGAAAGATAGAAACGTAGAGAGAAGGTTGGTTACTATGTTACTGAGAGAGAGATTGGGACACAACTGACCCAAATTCCCGGCAATGCTCCTTTCCTGTTACCCCCTGTTACTGGACAGGAAAAAAAAAAACATTTTGGGGAGGGGTAGGAGCAGGCAATAGAAAATCTGCTTTCCATCTCAGAACTTTTTGCAGGTCCATAAACTACCACTTTGGGAGGAAAGCCGGTAGTGGAGACACCATTCACAGTTCTGATAAGTGTGTGTGTTTTTTTTCTCTAATCACAATCTATATGTCAGGCTAGGACTTCACAGCAATATGCTGTTGATTCAGACCAAGGATCCCATTCTAGACTTATCATTTGTGCCCTCTTAAAAGATATAGTAACACAATGGGCCGGATTTTTAAAAGGCTACGCTCACTGGACCTATTTTAAAAAGGCCCGGCGACGCGCATAAGTCCTGGGGCTTTACTAAAGGGGCGGGGGCAGAGCCAGAGGCCTGCAAAACAGCGGCCATTGCTGCTGTGTCGAAGGATTGCGTGCCGGCAGCCTGCCCGGAGGCAGGCGCAAAAGGTAAAATAAAATTTATTTTTTTTGGGGGGGGGTTTAGAGTAAGGCTAGGAGAAGGGGGGTGGGAAGGTCAGGTTAGGGGGGAGGGAACGGGGGAAGGCAGCGCGGCTCGGCGCGCACAAGGTGCACAATTGTGTACTTGCACTCGCTGACTCCTGATTTTATAACTTGCGAGGCAAAGGTTGGTGGAGGGGGGGTTTAGGATAAGGCTAGGGAGGGATAGGTTAGGGGAAGGGGTAGGAAGGTTAGATTAGGGGGTTTGGAAGTTCCCCCTGAAATCGGAGCAGCCTGGGAGGGAACGGGTGAAGGCTGCGGCCTGGGAGGGAACGGGTGAAGGCTGCGGGCATTGGCGTGCAGGTGCGCGCAAGGGGGCGGATTTTAAGAGCCCTGCTCGCCGGTGTGCCTATGTTCAATAGGCCTACTGGCGCGCGCAGAGCCCCGGGACTCGCGTAAGTCCCGGGGTTTTCCGAGGGGGGCATGTCGGGGGTGGGGCCGAGCAGCGCGCCGTTTTCGGGGCGTGACGCGGCGTTTCGGGGGCGGGCCCGGGGGCATGGTTTCGGCCCGGGGCGGTCCGGGGGTGTGGCCGCACCCTCCGGAACTGCTCCCGGGTTGCGTCTAGGCGCGCCAGCGACCCGCTGGCGTGCGGGGATTTACTTCTCCCTCTGGGAGGCGTAAATCCCCCAACAAAGGTAGGGGGGGGGGTTTAGACAGGGCCGGGAGGGTGGGTTAGGTAGAGGAAGGGGAGGGGAGGGCGTTAGCGAATTCCCTCCGAGGCCGCTCCGATTTCGGAGCGGCCTTGGAGGGAACGGAGGTAGGCTGTGCGGCTTGGCGCGCGCCGGCTACACGAAATCGGTAGCCTTGCGCGCGCCGATCCAGGATTTTAGCGGATACGCGCGGCTACGCGCGTATCTACTAAAATCCCGCGTACTTTTGTTTGCGCCTGATGCGCCTACAAAAGTACGCGAGGGCGCCCTTTTTGTAAATCTACCCCAGGGTGCACAATTGAATGGAATCTCATTGCTTTATGTTGTGTGCAGCATTGTTTGTGATAGTGTAGTCCGAATGAACCAATCAAATGCTAGTAAGTGTCTCTCTGCTCCCCTAACTATACTGGACCTGTGGAGCAGTTTAAAAAACGACAAAGCAATAACATTTGACCTAATACTGTACACGGTATATTGCTTGTCATATTGTTTTTGAAATACTGCAGAGTGGGGAGCTTTCTTTTAAAATCGGTACCCTGTGTTCACCAGCAACTACAATGTTCCTTTCCAAGGACCATTTGCATTACTATTCCCAGCCAGCCATGGAAATAGACACATAGACTTGGGTATAGGACTTGCATTGCTTATTGGGCAATGCATCCATTGAGTTTTGTTGAAACATTTATTTTTATAGTTGGGTTTTTTTCCAACTCCGTAACTGTTGCTTTCAAGAGAAGCCTGCATAAAATACTGGGAAAAATATCTGCTCTATTTATCTCTGAGTAAATCTGATTATTGAACCTTTTTACCTATTTTATGCAGTCACTTTATAAGGAAACTGAGTCCTAATGAGCCATACTCAAATGCTGACTTAATTTGATCTTGACATTTAGACATCTATCCCCATTTCATCCTGCCACATTGATGGTCCTGAAAGCTGCACGTGTCTCCCAGTTCTCAGGTTGAATTATGTGATTGATTTTTGTTATATATATATATATATATATATATGTGTGTGTGTGTGTGTGGGGGGGGGGGGGGGTTTAGGGTGGGGAAGATGAGGTCAGAAGTTATATTAATTTTGTTGAATATATCTGTAGCAATTATATGTTGTACCAGTGATCTTTTGGGGATTCTTCACGCTTTGACTGAAGTCCTGGATGTGAACTAATTACCTGCAGGATTTTGACAAAATGTCCTTATTTATGTGAGAATTATTGACCAGGATGTGCATTTTTGTACTCACGATATAAATGCATCTGTACCCTTTACAGTTTCTTGCCATTCTGCTCTTAGTGCAAAAGGATTCAGTGAGTGGAATCCTGTCTCAATAACGGTTTAAAAATTGTGAAAGCAATGTTCAACAATGTGAATACCCTATTTAAAAAAATATAATTTCCACATTCCTTGAAGAAAATTTAAAAAGGATCGAGTAGAAAATCATGTAGTTCCTTCTTGTCCTAAGATACATATCCCTTGGTTTGACCCTCCAGTCTGGCCAAGGCACCAACTTTGTTGAGGGCTGGGTCATCATTTTCTCTTTGTAGTCATGCTGATGACTATTTCAACATTGATGCCTGGTTGGTTTATTATTAAAGCCAGTGCTTCGCTGGATGGCCCAACCTCTTGATGCCTCGCCATCCAATCAAGAAGTCTGAGAGAGGTCCATGGAATTTGATCCTGATAGTTTTGTGAACATTTATTCTGAAGAGGATCACTTCTCAGATCTCCCCTCTGAGCCCTTTCTATAGTTTGCAGAAAATTGTACTCCACCGACAGAACCCTTCCTTTCCACATTTTGTATAGAAAATGATTAAGGTCATTCTTTTTGGTTTGCCGGTCTCAAAATCCATTTCACACCACCTTGACCTCCTGAAATACCTGGATGTATCTGAGGGGCTTGTCCACTCTCTCCTGTAGAAAACAAGGAAGATGCTGTGGGAACACTTGCACTCAGTGCTCTCTGTAGTAGTTGGACATAGAATTTCACCTCTAGGCAGTTCCTGGATTTGACCTCATTTAGCCCTCACTCTGGAGTACAGTGGTCAAATTGGCTCTCAAGAGGTTCAAGAAGCTGAAGACGCATGTATCTGTTCCATCACTAGACCTCATTAGAATTCTATACTATGCTGTGCATAGGCAACTATCAGATCTACATTGCCCGCTCTCCTGCGATTTTTATTGTATTGGCCTGTATATTCTTTATGTGTGACTGAGGTAAGGTATTCTACTCAGTGGCGTAGCTACGGGTGGGCCTGGGTGGGCAGTGGCCCATCCACTTTCCATTCAGGCCCACCCAAATTTTTTTGCCAGATTTTTTTGCCACTGCAGCGGCAGCATCGGCAGCGTGCAGGCAGCATCGGCAGCACGCAAAGCTAAAAGAAAAAAAAAGTCAGGCAATCGGCGGCGAGTTTACTTTTTTGAGCAGCCGTGACTCACGTGACCGCTCACTGCACCACCCGCCCAAGAGGAGTTTGTGCATGCGCACCGTGCCGGACGCACGTTTACGATGCAGACTGGTGACCAAGGCACGTGTGGTGCGGGCGTGCGGCACGCTGGCTCCCTTCATTGTGCGGTGCACACTGCACAGCCACAGTTACCTCACACTTCCAAGAGAAAGGCTGGTAATCTTTATTAAATTGGTTGGACCGGGGGAAAAGAGTGAGGGGAGGGTTGGGGTCACCCGGGGGAGGAGGGGGAAAAGAGTGAGTGGAGGGAGGGAGGGAGGGAGGAGGAGGAGGAGGGGGAAAAGAGGCAGAAGTGCTGGGGTCTCTGGGGAGGGGAATGAGTGTGAAGGGGCAAGCTCTTTCTTCACTGCTGCTGTTGCCGCCGGGCTATCAGCACGTTGAAGCCCAGTGGGAACGGCAGCAGTGCTAAAAGAAGCTGGGGCACCCGTGGCTGGCCTTTTCTTCTTCCCGCGCCTGCAACTTCCCCCCCCCCGACCCAGACCCGGAACCGGAAGTGATACGCCGTGCGCGGGAAGAAGAAAGAGCCGTGCCGCATGATAAAGTAGCAGCGGCCACTGCAGCATCGGCCCCTGAGCAATTAAGCAGCCGGGGATCGAGAAAGGAGATAGCATCATGAGCCTCCCGCGGCCGATGGAATTCTTCCTTCTTGGCCTGCGGGGGCTGGAGCCGGAGGAGGCTGCTGCAGCTGCAGCTACCATTTGTGCTGGGGGGGGGAGAGAGAGGAAGTGAGTGAGAGAAAGAGAGAGAAGCAGCCAGCCAGCCAGTGTGTAAGTGAGAGAATGTGTGTGTGATTGAGAGCCTGTGTGTAAGTGAGAGAATGTATTTGATCGAGAGCATGTGTTGATTGAGAGAAACTGGTCAGAGAGCTGATGTATGTGTGTGTATGTGAGATACAATGAAAGTGACTGCTTAAGGAGATGACTGATGTGTACGTGAGAGTGTGAGACAGTCATGGATGTGATGTGACTGATGTGTGAGAGAGAAAAAGCATGGAAGTGAGAAATCTGGGTATGTGAGAAAGCATGGGAGTAAGAAGCCTGGTGTTGTGGGGGTGTATGTGAAAGAAAGCATGGAAGTGAGAAGCCTGATTATGTGAGAGAGAGCATGGGAGTGGGAAGCCTGTGTGTGTGTGTGTGTGTGCATGCATGAGAGAGAGACTGGTTGGTAAGGTGACGGTGTGACTGGTGTGTATGTGAATGTGAGAGAGAGAGAATGTGATTCAGGGAATGAGAAGCCTGTGCACATGGAGAGCGAGCATGGAAATGAGAGAGAGACTGGTGTGTGTGTGTGTAACAGAGAGAAAGTGATTATGGGAATGAGAAGCCTGTGCATGTGGAGAGAACAAGCATGCAGTGAGAGACTGGTGAGTGTGTGTGAGAAAGTGATTATGAGAGTGAGAAGCCCATATATGTAAGTGGAACACGGGAGTGGGAAGCCTGTGTGTGTGTATGGCATGAGAGAAACTGTTCAGGAAGGTGACTGGTGTGTGTGTGTGTCAAAGACTGGGAGATGATTGGTGTGTGAGAGACAGAAACTGGTCATGGGGGGCATGACTGGTATGGTGTGTGTGTGAGAGACATGGGCCCTAAGGAAGAAGACTATGAGTATAGAGCTTAGCCACTACTGCTGCTTCTGGTGTGTGCTACAGCCTGCATGGAAGAGGAGTAGGAGAGCTGCTGGAGGGGGAAGTAAAGATGGCTTTTTAAGTTTATTTTTCTTGATTGACTGCCATTTTAATTTAATATTATGTGATGTGTCTGCTTTTTAAAAAATATTTTATTGGTATTTGGAGAATTTTTAATAGTTTTTTATGAGTTTTTAATTGTTGGATGTTATTCTGTTCATAGTTGTTGTGAAACATTTATTCTGCTTATTAGTATAGTTTTACAATTATTTCTGTGTGGGGATCTATAGCTGCTTGCTAGTTCTGTTTTCCTAATAAGAGGTGTATTGGTTTTTAGGGCCTGATTTAATATTTGTAGTGTTGTCTTTTCATCGACAGGGTTGCTCCTGTTTGAGTGTATTCCATAATACAGGTGTAACTGTATAACAGCTGTAGCAGATTATTTAGAAATCTATTGTCAGGTGTGTGTGTGTGTGTGTGTGTGAGAGAGAGAGAGAGAGAAAAAGTATTTATCAATATGAATATGAATTCCATGGCTCAGACTTTTAATGCCCACCCATATTAACCTTGGGCCCAGCCAAAAATTCATTTCTGGCTACGCCACTGATTCTACTAGCAATTAGTTTCTGTGTAGGAATCCATAGCAGTTTTACTTCTTCTGTTTTCCTAATAGGAGGTGTATTGGCTTTTTCATAGGTAGGATTGTAATTGTTTGAGTGCTGGCAGTTAGTGCTGTTTTAGTATGTGAGGTTTACTATATTCAAATTGTAATTGAGTTTACTCGTGGCTTTCTGAGAATCCAGCCCACACTCAATACTTTTTGTAATAGTCTTAATACCATATTTGTTCCAAGTGTATTTTTTTGCAAGGTTTTCTGATTCGCACCACAGCAGTGCATGTAAATATAATATATGTGTTATAAGTGATATTTTTACCTCATAAGACTATACTTTGAATAACATTTTTCATGTAAACTCTTATTATAAATGCGTAATTGTATGTGGGAAGAGCTGGGTGGGAAAGGGAATAAGGCCATAAGGTTATAAGAGAGAATGTGCCACACACATACTCCCATTTCTCCAAGGCACGGATGCTGGGGAAAAGTGGAAGACAGGTGGTAGGATTCCTGGCAGTGTGGCAAAGTTGCCAACTTCCTAGAGATATCATCACTATCTGCTGCCCCTTTAGGAACCCTGACCCCTGTCTCCCCCTTCCCCAGAATTTAAAATAATCAAAAGCGCCAGACTCTAAGGCAGAACTCACCTCCTTTGTCTTCTCACTGATTTGACCTGCGCTGTGCATTCATGGAGGAGCGGGTGGAGGTGGCATCTCATCCTTCGCCTCAGGCAGCAGATTGCCTTGTGATTTCTATAAAATCATCAGTGAATGTGAATTGGTTATTTACTCTTTCAGCAGTATACAGAAACTAAGGGACACTCCATGAACTTAGTAAATAGCACATTTAAGACAAATTGGAGAAAATTATTTTTCACTCAATGCACAATAAAGCTCTGGAATTCTTTGCTGGAGGATGTGGTAAAGGCAGTTAGTGTAGCTGGATTTAAAAAAAGGTTTGGAGAAATTCCTAGATGAAAAGTCCATAAACTGTTATTAACTAGGTAGACTTGGGCGAAGCCACTACTTATTCCTGGATGTTAGCAGCCTGGGAGCGGTCTACTGTTTGGGTCCTGGATGTGCCATATTTGGAAACAGGATACTGGGCTTGATGGAGCCAGTAAGGCAATTCTAATGTTCTCAATTCAGTGAATAGAGTATGAAAAGAGGTTAACTTGTAGGCATCAAAATTTCAAAATTGTGTATAGCAAGGGATGTCAGCAAGCTGGGAATGTTTAAGTCTTAATGAAAGGCTAAAAGCAGTCTTGGTTGGACAACCCAATCATTCATCCCGAATGTGTTCTCTTCTTTTTTTTTTGTTTAAAATTTTCTTTGCAAGTAAAACCAAATTGATGTATCAACCACTGTAACCATAAGGGATATACAGTATATCAATGGCACTTCATGAACAGCTTGATGTTTTGATGAGTTCCTGCATCAGGAGGAAAACTGATTTAACATGTCCGTATCTGCACAGTCATGCTCATGTCTGGGACATCTTAGTCTCCTCCCAGTTGGCAAAATGGAATCTTCTTACAAGACTTAAAAAAGACGCTGGTCATAAGACTTCCTCTTTGACAAGCACTTCCTGCAGATGAAACCAGAGCAAGAACAACTTTATTCTGTAATGCCACCAGAACACAAACACATTTTGTTCAGTATTCAATAGGAGGTGTGGCATTCGAGAGTTCAGCTTTTGAGGCAAAAGGAGCTCCTGTAGTTTTATTTGAGAGTGAGGCCTACCCCTTTACTGAGTACATATTTTTGAGGTTATTTCCTTTCTGGGCCTTTCCTGTCAGTTTGGACCTGCCTTCTCTTAGAGTAAAAGACTTTGTTATGATTTTTGTTATTTCTCAAGAGAAGACCACTGACGTGGAATTCTGGTAATTTTGGTGATGGTGGTTCCCCTGGTCCGGATGCCTGACAGAACCCTGTCTAGGAGAGAGAAGATCTGCAGGGCAGTGATTCCCCCTTCAGAGAAGATTTGTGGCTGTAAGAGATTTATACGATCTGGATTTGGCCGGAGGCATTTTCTTGTCCATCCCTCCTTGCCTGGAGCTGGGCTAGAAGGAGCGGTTCTGACCCCTCCCCCCCCCCCCCCCCCCCCCCCACCGAGAAAGGACCCACATCTTGGGGATAAAGGAGGGGAGTAAGGACGACAGTAGTAAAGCTAGCCCCAGAGATATGTTATTTTTGTGTGCCCTAGAAGAGACATGTCACGTTAAAGAAAAGTGGTTACAAGTCTTTCAGCTTTCACGCCATGCTGACACTGACATGCATGCATGCATATTGAGCTCCAAAAGGGTGCCCTGGTTTTTGTGACTCCTGGCTGAAGGCAGTCTCTAACCCAACAGACTGGAGAAGGTTAGAAAAGGGGGGGAGAAACCCCAGAGCAGTTGCAAATGAAGGCCCATGGTACTATATCCCGGTAGAGGCCAGTTTCATCTGAGCCGACATCCCAAAGGAGCAGAAAAGTAAATTGCTGGACCACAAAAAAAAAAAAAAAAAGTGAAGAAAAGTAAACTGCTTAGTTCTGAAACTGAGCAGTTTACTTTGTTGTTAAATTAGAAAATGGCTTAGTTAGTCAGGATTAATCAAAACTAGGAGCCTAAGTGCTAACTCTGTGGGTATTTTTTAGCCAAAGGGGGTGTTTGCACCATAATCAAAGCAAAAAGTAAATGGGTCCCTTTTGCCCGATGAAAAATTGCCTGCAGAGATTTGTGCCTGCTTTCTCTGCTGGTAATTCTGCAGTGCAAAATGCACCTAGTTTTGTATAATTAAAGCTGCATGCATTGTTCAGTTCCCTGCCTTCTCCCCCACCCTCGGGACTGCCTCCGCAGTCTGCGGGTTATAGCACACGTATGTTTGAACAAAGTCCCCTACTTTTGCTTGCAGATAGCTTGGGCAATTTTTAAAGCCCTGAATTTTGTGCATAAGATGGCATTTTACTCATGAGAAGGGTTTGGAATGTTGCTCACTCAACATCCAGATTCAGCTTATATTAGCTGACCATAAGTCCTAAAAAAAAAATAAAACAAAAATCAGTTGAACGTATTTGTATAAAACCTTTGCAATTCAGTTTTTCTTTCTTAGTTAGTAATAGCTGCTCTTGGCAGTAGGCATTATAAGATTATTGCCCATGCCATATCATTAGATGACCAAGTCAAAACTTCTTGCTTTCTACAGGAGTTTTTTCTCTCTTAAATTAACCTTCAGCTATAAGGTTAGAACCATCATTATTATAAATGATACATTGCATTCAGGCTGTCTTGATGAACATTGTTACTTAAGCGATACAGTGCTTATTAGTGAGAAAATGATCCCCTGAAGTAAACAAAATAATGGGCACAAGCCAATTAAATCATAGGGTCCCTGCACCAGCTTTCTTTGCCACTCTAGAGTGAACATTTCTATTTGATGTTCTTGCCAGCCCCGAAGCTTTTAATAGTGGCATTTTGCTGGAGGTTTTGTTTTGCGAAGACCGTTGCGCTATTGATTCCCTTTTGGATTAGACATCTGTTGACGGATAGAAGGGTGTGTGTTTTTTAAAAGACAGTTTCAGACCTTTGTAATTTGAACAGACCCCCCTTGCATCAAAGGCACTTACATGGCAGACAAAGCTAAATTAGTAATACTGATTGGTTTATTTGTTTTTGGTGGGCCGCCCCAGGTAGATAATGATAAATGAGAGAGAGAGATTTTAAATGGCTATAAACTGTACTAGGAGTCAAACAGCAGTGACAGAGGCACAGACCTGGGAAGCTGGTTCCTTTGGAATTCTCTTATCAGCTGCTCATTGTGGGACTGTGAGCAAATCATTTACCCGTAAGCCCCAGTATGGCACAACGTATGTCTATGCTGCTTGAATGGTAGACACTAGCCATACCTAGGGGGACTCAAAGAGCTAAAGATGTGCCCTCTAGAAAAGAAAAGGGAAAATGACGATAGGATGGAAGCCACTACAGTGGCTCGCAGGCTTTAACGAGGTAGCTCATGCACAGGGGTCTGCTGTTGAATATGGGAATGTCTATTGCCAAAATTGATCGCTGTACCTTTAAAACTCTCAGCAGAAGCTGCGAGAAAGACTGAGGGAAAGAGTAGAAATCAGGATGGGCTCTGGACTGCTGTAAGTTTGCAAACATTGCCTCTCTCTCTCTTCAGTGTGTTCAGCTGAGTTCTGGAGCAAAATAAAATTTATAATTTGGAATGGAACTGATTGGACCTTGTGATTTTTGAACTGTTGAGCCGTGAGTTTCCACAGGGTCATCATATGAAGCTGAAGGGAATCTGAGAGAGAGCACTTTTTCCTTGAGGGGGAGATGGCGATGGATGCCTGGGACTCATTTCCCGCCGAGGGTTCTTTGAATCAAAAGAGTGGTCGAATTCAAGCATCCCTGGGACAAATACAAAGGGACCCGTAGTGGGAGGGTAAGGAAGGGTAATGAACAGAGATCGAGTAAGATCTGTGACCGCACTGTAGGCAGCCACAAATGTGCAGACGCTGTGGACTAAATGGAATTGATCTACTAGCATCATGTACATTTCTACTACTGCTGCTACACACTTCTGTTGTTTTCAGCCTCCTTGCCACAATAGTACCACAGTAAAGTTGGCTAGCCAGTGGGAGATCAATATCACAATTTATGTGATGTCTTTCTTTCTGAGTTCTTGCACATTACATCACAGAGATGTTGGTTGTAAAAACGGTCTTACATCTGTATTATCAGATCTGCAATGTTTTGCCCATAGGAACAATAATAATTTAGGTACTCTAGGGTAGACATTGATTACTTTTTTTTTTTATCTCCCCATTGATGAGGCCCTAAATTGTAGTTCATAATAATTCTGGAATTTGCTTTTTCTTTTGCTTTATATATCTCTGGTATCACTCTGTTCTTAAATCAAGTGTTCTCTTGAACTGTATTATTTTTTTAAATTGTAAAATAAATAATAAAAAAGGACCTTCATGCTGAAGTGCTCCTTTTAAAACTAACAGTGGTGGGAAGACCTTTTATAAGTTATTACTGTCTGGTGGCCAGCTGTCAATAATAACTTATAATATCTGCTAAAAAATCAATGTATTTAAAAAGACGGTGACAGATAACCATTTCATGAAGTCTCAATCACAGCTGCAGTTACTTTTCTATGAGAAACAGGAATGAAAGAGATAGATAGAGGGAGAGTAGTATGGCTCACTCCAGTTTGAACAAAACTGAGTGGGTAGGAGGCTCTGCTCATTTAGGGGACAATTTTCAAAAGGATACTTGGTGAATAAATTCCTATTTATCTACAGAGAAAGACCCCTTTGAAAATTGTCCGTCCGTCCCCCTGCTTACATGGAAAAGAGCCATTGTCAGGGGTGGGACTGTAGATATGGGGATACTATGTTGAAATCTTTGCACATTGTACCTGCAAAGCATGCAGTATCAGCCACAGTGGAAGTTTCCTTTTGAAAATTGTCTTGCAGGCCTGCAGGTAGGTAGAATATTGTTGTCTTAATATTCTTTGCCTCCGTTGTTGGGGGGGGGGGGGGGCAGAATTTCCCCTTCCTGTGCTGTCAGCTCTGTGAGCAACAGTTTGTTGCAAGCAGCCACATATAGAATCTTTAATGATCAAGTGGTAGATTTTGAGGAATGTATCTAACTGCACATTTGTGTGCATTTTTAAGCATGCACCAGGCTACCAAATTTTCAAGCACAGATCGTGTTTCTGTATTGAGCTGTCCTAAAGTATGCTGACGTAACGTTGTCCATTTTAGAATCAGGGTATAAAGGTATATACATTGGAGGTATTTTCATTGGATTTACATGTGTAAATGGAACACATACTATCGAAGCAATTTTCAAAAGCCATTTATGCATGTAAAGTGCACTTACACATGTCTAACCTATGGGAAAATTCAACAGTACATATTGTAGCAATTTTCAAAAGTCCAGTTATATGTGTAAAATGCATTTACTCACGTAAAACCCATTTTTAAGGCAAGGTGAAAGATGCTATTTTAGCCAAAAAGCTTCCTTCAAAAACTAGAAAGATCATTTTGAAGAAAATAGGAAAAAGCAGAAGCATTGTCAAGTTAAATGTAAAATATTGATAAGACTAAGAAGTTGTCCATAGAGTCAAAAACTCATAATAAAAACTTTTTAAAATATATCTGGAGCAGGAAACCTGCGAGGGAGTCGGTTGGACCATTAGATGATTGAGAGCTTAAAGGGGCTTGTAGGGAAGATAACGACATTTTGGAAAGACTAAACAAATGTTTTGCTTCTGTGTTTACTAATGAGGATCTTGGGGAGATACCACTTCAGGAGACAGTTTTCAAGAGTAATGATCCAGATGAACTGAACCAAATCAAGGTGAACTTGGAAGATGTAGTAGGCCAGATTGGACCAGAGGGCATACACCCCAGGGTTCTGAACAAACTCAAAAATGAAATTCAGACTTATTAGTAAAAATTTGTAACCTATTATTAAAATCGTCCATTGTATCTGAAGGCTGGAGGGAGGCTAGTGTAACCCCGATATTTAAAAAGGGCTCCATTGGTAATCCTGGAAACTATAGACCAGTGAGCCTGACTTCAGTGCTGGAAAAAATAGTAGAAACTATTCTAAAGATCAAAATCACAGAACATATAGAAAGACATGGTTTAATGGAACACATCAGCATGGATTTACCCAAGGGAAGTCTTGCCTCACAAAGCTGCTGCATTGTTTTTGAAGGGGTTAATAAACGTGGATAAAGGTGAATGTAGATGTAGTGTATTTGGAATTTCAAAAGGTGTTTGACAATTTCTCTCATGAGAGGTTTCTAAGAAAACTAAAATTTATTGGGATAGAAGGCGATGTCTTTTTGTGGATTGCAAGTTGGTTAAAAGACAGAAATCAGAGAGTAGGATTAATGGTCAGTTTTCTCATTGGATAAAGGTAAACAATGGACTGCCTTAGGGATTTGTACTTGGACCGGTGCTTTCAATATATTTATAAATGATCTGGAAAGGAATATGAGTGAGGTTATCAGTGTTGCAGATGACACAAAATTACTCAAAATAGTTAAATCACATGTAGATTGTGATAAATTATAGGAGGGAATGTGAGAATGGAAGATTGGGCTTCCAAATGGCAGATGAAATTTAATGTGGATAAGTGCAAGGTGATGCATATAGGGAAAAATAACCCATGCTTTAGTTACACAATGTTAGGTTCTGTCTTAGGAGTTACCACCAGGGAAAAAGATCTAGGCGTCATGGTGGATAACACATTGAAATTGTTGGCTCCGTTGGCTGCGGTTGTCTAAAAGGTAAACAATGTTAGGAATTATTAGGAAGGGAATGGTGAATAAAATGAATGTCATAATTCCTCTGTTTCACTCTATGGAGAGACTGCATCTTGAATACTGTGTGCAATTCTGGTTGCCACATCTCAAAAAAATGTATAGTTTCACTAGAGAAGGTACAGAGAAGGGCGACTAAAATGATAAAGGGGATAGAACAGCTTCCCTATGAGGAAAGCCTAAAGAGGCTGTTCAGCTTGGTGAAGAGACAGTTGAGGGGGGTTTGATAGTCTATAAAATCATGAGAGGACTAGAAAGTATAAATGTAAAATGAGTATTTACTCTTTTAGGGAGTAGAAGGACTAGAGAGGCACTCTGTGAAGTTAACAAGTAGCAAATTTAAAAGAAATCGGAGAAAATTCTGTTTCATTCAAAGCACAGTTAAGCTCTGGAATTTGTTGCCAGAGGATGTGAATAGGGCAGTTAGTGTAGCTGGGTTTAAAAAAGGTTTGGATAAGTTCAGATTGACTTAAGAAATAGCCACCGCTATTATTGGCATTAGTGGCATGGGATCTGTTTAATGTTTGGGTAATTGCCAGGTTCCTGTGGCCTGGTTTGGCCTCTGTTGGAAACAGGATGCTGGGCTTGATGGACCCTTGGCCTGACCCAGTATGGCAATTTCTTATGTAAAATAGATAGGGTTGCAAAATTCCTGGCCCCCGCTGGCCTCCAATCTCATTCTTGCTCGCCTTCCTCCTTGGTTCTTACTTATCTATTTCTTTCCTTTTTGCTGCTGTTGCCTCCATCCTGCCAGTCCTCTGATCTTTTTGCCGCTGCTGTTGCTGCTGTCATTGGCCCCCACACCCTCAGATGCCAGCGATGCTGTTCTGAGGAGGCAGCACTGCAAAGCTCGGGGGCCTCACGGTCCCTCCAGCCTCCCACACGGAGGCTGAGAGGGGGGCCAGTGCCACCATCTGCTGCTTGTGAGGGGGATGCTGGGGGGCTGCCTCCTTCCTTGCATGCAGGACAGCAGCACCGGCGTTGGTATCCGAGGTCGCAGGGGGAGCAGTGAGCGGGAAGGAATTGGGAGGAAAGACTGATTCTTGAAATAGAAATCTGCAGGGAGGTGGAGGGCAAGGGCTTGGGGGGTGGGGGGGGGGGGGTGGGGGTGGTAGAATGGCATAACATCTGCTCACAGCGCCTAGGGGTGGCCGAGGACAAAATCCATGCCTAACTGCAGTGCAGATCTGTTCGTTCCACCAGTTTTATTTTTGCTTTTCTTGCGGTTGCCCTGCCTTAATGTAGATAACTGCTTTTTCATGAAACAAAGTTTATCTTAACCGGCTGATATTTGTCCTTTGATCCAAAATGTTCTCTTAATTAAATCATTTAATTATTTGCAGGTTACAAAGTTTTCCATTAGGCAAGTTCTATCGGCAAAACTAGTGATGTTATTTGTGCATCTGAACTAATTAGCTCTATAATAATACAAGCTTGCCACGTATGCTGATTGGCGGAAAAAAGAATAGACTTTACTCATCTGTTGTGCACAGAATAGCATTGCCACCGTGTTTTTGCATTCTGCAGCAGATTTTTTTTTTTTTCCTGTGCGTGGTACACAGATGTGCTCACCAGGTGGGGATGGCCTGATGTTAAAACTACCTTTTTTTTTTTAATGAAGTGTGGGTCTGTGGTGCGTGCTAGGGGGTGGTACTTTGGGGCACAGTGACCTAAGAAACAGCAACAGTCAGGTGATGGTAAATTGCAGCCAGGTGATTCTGAAGGACTAAGCAGTCTCAAAGACCATTTAAGTTATTAGCTGACTAGAAGGGAAAACTGCACAATGCTGACTTTTGAAAATTTGCATTGAATACCCGAGGAAGCATTTTTTAAGTAATTATGATAATTATTTTTCTTGTTTTGATCCTAATTGCTCTCAGCCAGGGCTAGTTTTTTTCACTGCAAAGTGAAAGCAGTGGTGTTTTCTTCTGTGTTCAGAGGAGTTGTAATTATTTTCCCAATAAGGATTGACCGAGAGATTGCTCCAAGTCTAATCTAGGGCCTTGCCATTGTTCAGGAATCTTATTTTTTAGCCTTGGTTTCATAGGAAGAGAGACTTTTCAGATTGCACTGATGCCTGTGTGTGTATTGAAGTTTCTGTCATCATTTGTGCTCTTCCCCATCTCCTACTACCTTATAACTTTGGTTTGGCTATGTCCATCTATTTAAAACTTGGTGTGGCATTAGGTCATGTTGTGGAGAGGTGGCACTTGAACATTTCAGTTTTCAGACTCATAGGGTGGAGAGAGAGGTGTTAGCTGGTAAAACCATGCTGTCTCCGATCTTGCTGTCCCTTGGATTTCAGAAACTGCTCTATCCTCTGTTTCAAGCAGCGATTCTACTAATTTGCTCAACAGAGGTCGGACTAACTGACCTGTAGTTCCCAGCCTCCTCATTGCTTCCACTTTCCTGAACAGGAACTGCTTCAGTCCACTGATCAGAAGTAGAGCTCCAGTCATCAGTACCTAAAAGCAACACCTAACGGCTGGTTTCTGTCATCATTTGTGCTCTTCCCCATCCAGCTATGTCCAGGGGCTTTGAAGGAGGACAAAGTTAGGAATTTTGCCATTGGAAATATATTGGGACCAGAACCGAGACTAGATATTTCTCTTCCTACTTGTTTAGATCTTGGGCCAGTAACTCAGGAGAACACTTTTCACAATGGTCAATGACCTGGTACTGACAGTAACAGTCTCACCAAATAGTCAAATTAAGATTTAATTTAGTTTGCTTTACAAGCAGATATATATAGACCTTACAATCAGAAATTCAAAATGTGGGGTTTATTTTGGCTGGTCACACATGAGATTTTATAGAAAATGTGTCCCTTTATAACACTTAAGTTATGGAAACCACCCCCTTACTTGTGAGAAAATAAGACTAAGGCTTTGAATAGAGCTATTAGAATAAATGTGTTAATCATCTGAGGGGCTTATTTAATTTTTTGTCAGCAACTTGTTTCTGCTCCTTTTGAGATTTCCATTTCAAATGAGAACCTTCTCTAAATAGACTAAGGTTTCATGAGCCTTCAATTGCAGCTGCCTGGAGTATTTCTCTCCCCCCCACACACACATTTTAATCCCTTTCTCATCCAGCCTAGCTAACACAGCAACAATACTCCAGCTGAGAGGGCACGAGCATTGGGGCCCCCTCTCAATCCCAGCCCAGCTGTTAGGTGTTGCTTTAAGGCACTGATGACTGGAGCTCTGCTTCTGATCAGTGGACTGGAGATGGGCGGAAGCAGTTCCTGTTCAGGAAAGTGGAAGCAAGGAGGAGGCTGGGAACTACAGGTCAGTGAGTCCGACCTCTGTTGAGCAAATTAGTAGAATCGCTGCTTGAAACAGAGGATAGTGCAGTTTCTGGAATCCAAGGGACGGCAAGATCGGAGACAGCATGGTTTTACCAGCGGTAGGTCTTGTCCGACAAATCTGGTCAATTTCTTTGATTGGGTGACCAGAGAGTTGGATCAAGGAAGCGTGCTAGATATAGTGTACTTGGATTTCAGTAAGGCCTTTGACAAGGTTCCACAAAAGTGACTTACAAATAAACCAAGCGCCTTTGGTATGAATCTTAGAGTGACTGGGTTAGAAACTGACTGAGTGGGAGGCAACAATAGGGAATGGTAAATGGAGTTTTCTCTGAGGAGGAGGTTGTTACTAGTGGTGTGCCTCAGACCACCACTAGTAACAACCTTGGACCTGTTCTTTTCAACATTTTTTGTGAGCAAAGGATTATTTGGAAAGGTTTGTCTTTTTGCTGATTGTACCAAAATCTGCAATAGGTTTCTCTCCCGGGAAGATGTGAAAAACCCAAGGAATCTAGCAAAGCTCGAGGCATGGTCAAGCAGTTCTGGCAGCTAAGATTTAATGCTAAAAATACAGTTATGCATTTAGACTGCAAAAACCCAAGGAAAGGAGGTAAGCATTGGTGATGAAATTCTTCATGGTACGAAAGAAGAGCAGGATCTGGGATTCATCATATCTGATAATTTTTAGGTGGCCAAGAGGTGGATAAAGTTGACTACAAAAGTCAGAAAGATGCTTAGCTGCATAGGGAGAGGAATGGTCAGCAGAAAAAGGGAGGTCATATTGTCCCTGTCTGGTGAGACCTCATTTGGAATGCTGGGTACAATTTTGGAGACCGCACCTTCAAAAGGAGATAAACTGGCTGGAGTCAGTCCACAGGGGTGGCTACTGAAAAAGTCAGTGATCTTCGTTCTAAAGCATATGGGGACAGACTTACAGATCGAAACACGAATACCCTAGAGCAGCGATTCTCAACCGGTGTGTCGCCAAGCACCGGCAGGTGTGTCACAGCTCCCGGTGTCCTCCTGCCCCAGTTGTGTTTCCCTTTTCCTCAGGGGGTGGACTTGGCCTGTCAGGGGAGCGATCATCCCTCAGTGGGCTGATGCAGTTAGTAGTGGAGTAATGCTGCATGCTGCCGCCAGTGGCGGCTGAAGAGTGGTGGCCAGGTTTATTGGGCCAAACAATGAGAAGAGGCTCCACATGAGAGAGGAAACTTGCTTGTGTGTGTGTGAGTGGCAGCTTTGTGTGTATGGTAGAATGGGTGCCTGGGTGCGAGAGTGGTAGCTTTGTGTGTGTGTGTGTGTGTGTGTGTAGAATGGGAGCCTGGGTGCGTGAGAGCTTGTGTATGTGGTAAAATGGGTGCCTGGGTGCTTGAGTGGCAGTTTTGTATGTGGTAGAATGGAAGCAAGAGCATTTGTGTGATTGAGAGCTTGTATGTAGATGAGAGAGTTTGTGTGTGATTGAGGGAGAGACTGGTCGAAGATGATGTGTTTCTTTGTGAGACAAAGACTGGTCAGTAAGGTGACTGGTGTGTGTGTGTGTGAGGAAGGGACATGTTAGGGAGGTTACTGGTGTGTGAGTGACTGGTTGTGGGCCTTAAGGAGGAGGGCTGCGAGGACAGAGCTTCAGCAGCCACTGCTGCTTCTGGTGTGTTCTATTGGCCTGCAAGGGAAAGGAGTAGGAGAATTGCTGTAGAGGGTAAGTAATGGTGGCTTTTTAAGTTTATTTTTCTTGATTGACTGCCATTTTAATTCTTGGGTATAATGTGATGTCTGCTGTTTTGAAATATTTTATTGATATTTGGACAATTTTTAGTAATTTTTATGAGTTTTTAATTGTTAGATGTTATTCTGTTGTCACCTGTTTTGTAACATTTATTAATATAGTTTTACAGTTACTTCTGTGTGGGGCTCTATAGCAGCTTGGCTTATTCTGTTTTCCCAATAGGAAATATATTAGTGTTTAGGGCCTGGTTTAATAGTTGTATTTCTTAGATAGGATTGTTACTGTTTGAGTGTGTTCCATAATACAGGTGTAACTTTGTGAGAGTTAGTTTGTGTGCATTATTGCAAATCCTGAGAGTCTGTTAGGTGCTATATTTCTCTTTCCATTTCTCCAGGTTTGCACTGCATGCAGAGTGACTTTTTTGGTTTTCCATTCCAGTTTGTCTCCATATTTATAATTTGTGGTCTTTCTGTACTTGGTGAAGGTCAGTTCTGGGTGTGTGCTGAGGTGAGGTATTTTACTAGCATGTAGGCATTTGTATCAATCTTATTTGTTGTGTTTTCTCGATAGGACATGCATTAGTGGTAAATTACTGCCTTTTCATTAGGAGGGATATTGCGACTGGTAGTAAAGGGAGTTTGTTTTGCTTTTACTAAATGTTATCAGAACCAGAATATCTTTTTTGTATGGTGAGTTGTACCGGAAATGCCCTAGTTCTATGCTATAGCCATTGTTGGGGGTCGAGGGGGTTCCTGAGGATGCACAGTGCATGTTTACATTTAGCCCTGTGATGGTCACATGTTCAGTGTGTCATCCATGTGAGAACCATCTATCAGGTGTGCCCCGGCCGGAAAAAGGTTGAGAACCACTGCCCTAGGGGAAAGGTGGGATAGGAGAGACATGATAGAGAGATTTAAATACCTCCAAGGTTTTCGTGCTCATGTGAGCCTCTTTCAGAGGAATGGAGGCTCTAGAACGAAGGATCATGGCATGAAGTGATAATCTAAGGAAATATTTTGTTGTAGAGCGGGTTGTGCATGCATGAAACAACCTCTCCGTGGAGGTGGTGTAGAGACAGTATCTGATTCCAAGAAAGAATGGCATAAATCCTGGGGCTGTCCGAGGAAGTGATAGGAATTGTATGCTGAATTAGTTGGTGTGGATAGACTATGTTTCTGTGCTTTCTACCTCCACATTGTGCCCAGCCCTGGCCTGCTCCAGGAACAGGAGCTGAGTCAGGGAATCAAAGCCAAACCCTCCCACCTGACAGCACAGAGTAAACTGCTGACGTTGGACTGCCCAAGTAGTTTTAATCTCCAACTTTATTTTCCTCCTTAAATGAAATCTCTTATCATGGTGCTCAGTTGGATTGATGTAGCTATTACTTCACCGCCCTGAATCTCCACAGTTATCTCTTAAAGCAGACAAGTGATTGATTTTCAGACATTAGACATTCTGTGAAGTTTTCTAAATATTTCTTTCTTCCTCGCGTTTTGATTGAAGGGAACTAAAAACGGATGTAAACAAGCCTTAAAGTTCCCTGTACGTGTCGCAACCATTTGTAACTTTTCAACCAAAAGTACCCTTGATGTTATGTCCAACAGAGTCTTTGCATTAGAGTTCTCTTGAGATTTAGAGCTTTCTGTTTAAAACATTTCAGTAATTACTTCCATAGGAAGCAACATATCCAGAGTTTGTGAAAATGTTGCAAGTGAAAACTGCGGTGTGTTCCCTGTTAACACTATGGCACAGCACACCTGAAGTAATGTAATGTTTGTTAAGGCAAAGGACGGTGCCTTCCAACAATCATGCAAGGGTCGTACAATAGATTTTGGTCACAGTACTAGACATTGCTTTTGTGCAGTGATGTGTGCTTAACAGATTGTATGTATCCAAATAAATGCAAAAGCTTGAATTGAGAATTAAATATAAAAACAGGCCATATGTACTAAACATTTTCCCTCACAAATACTTTAATGCTTTTTCAGGTTAAGACTGGAAACCTCACTATCATTGTATCTTGAAAGAAGCATTAATTGGATAGCAAATGCATGACAGTGGTGCATTATTTATTTTAAAACATTTAGAGCTGAATTTTAAAAGCCCAGTATGCACCCCGATCGGGGATGCGCAAATAAGCCAGGCTTACCCAAGTCGAGCCTGTTTTAAAAAGCGCTCAGCTATAAACGCTCTGCGGACACGGCTGAAAAGTTTCCCAAAAGGAGAAGGACATGGACGTGGTCTGGGCGGGGCATGGGCATTTCGGGGCCTGGCCAAGAGATGTGCATTAAAATACGTGCCCTGGCGCTTGCCGAGGTCCCCTTGCCTCGTAACTTTACTCCTGCTGCGGAGGACATTTAAGCCATAAAATAAAACAATCAAGCGATTTCTGGGAGGTTTTAAGGATCTGGGGGGAGTGTGGGCTGTCAAACCAGGTGGAGGGTTTAAAGGACCTAGCTCTTAACTGGGTGGACTGGTGGAAGAACTGGTGAAACTGGAAATGGCACGGGCGCGTGCCCATTTTAAAATCCCCCGACTTATGTGGTAGAAGTGGGATTTGCGCACCCACTGAAAATGTTAGCGGACGTGTGCGCACAGCCGGGCTATTTTATAATGTGCGCATATAAAATGGCCGCATCCCTGGGCATGCGCCGCTGCACGCGCGCCAATGTGTGCCGAAGCGCCGGTTTGAAAGTTACGATCTTAACGTTTGCACCAGTTCACTAATGCTGCTTCTTTAGCATATGATTAGTAGCCATTTATTCACTGTCTTTTCATAAGGTATATGGCAAGTGCTTCAAACGCCAACAGTTCATGAATCTGGTCAAATCCATTTAAGCAAAATAAGTGTTCTCATCATGAAAAAGAAAAACAAACTCCAGTAGTACATTAGAAACTTCTAAAACTCCTCAGGATAGATGTGAATTTTCACAGTTGTAGCTTTATTTGTCTTTCACAAAGATACAAATTTCCATTATAATGTTTCTTTTGACCATGGTTATGTTGATCTATTCTCCCTTAATAGTTTTTCTACCTTTTATTCTCCTTGTTGGGTTGCCTTGATGATGTTATCTGATTAGGATTTCCATGGTGATTTATAGTGCACACAGAAATGCATTTTATTTTTGTCCTCGATGGAGATCATTCATGTTTTGGGCCATGTTTTGGGCCATCACAAAGACTGCCTTCTCCCCCCGGTCCATCAACAGCACAAACGCAGCACCACTACAACACAAGCGCTACACGCTAAAATGTTCCCCACCTTCCCAATACCTATTTTACAACACAGCCTGTCAGCAATAGGAAAACCTAACAGATCATTCATACTACAACACAAACGACAGGCGCTACACCGAAACCTTAAATCATTCACCCCAATTTTGATAACACCCATCACCCAACTCTTAGGCCTCACTGTATTCTCACTTTCACTATTCAATGCACAATCTCTGTCCAAGAAATCTCTAATCCTCAACGACTATCTCCTTGATACCAAACCAGATATATGTGCTATAACAGAAACATGGCTCAAACCCACGGACACAGCAATTATAAACCAACTCCCCACATCAAACTACGACATCTTCTCCATCCCCCGACTGAAAAAAAGAGGAGGAGGACTCCTATTTGCATCAAAAAAAGACCTCGGGTTCATCCAGCACCCATACAACTCAGACTCTAAGCTAGAAATGGGTCTCTTCACCTCGGAACAACTACAAATCCTACTCGTCTACGCCCCTCCGGGCCTCCTTGAGACAGACCCCTCCCCCTTAGTAGAGGAAATCACAACCCTCATCAAACTGGACGCTCCAGCAATTATCCTAGGAGATTTTAATCTGCATGTGGACAACCCTACCCCATCATCCAGCTGTGAATCCTTTCTCTCAGCCCTCTCAGCCATGGGTTTCAATCAATTAGTTACCAAACCCACACACAAAGCAGGCCACACGCTGGATCTTATCTTTATTAACCCAGGCATCAAACATTCTTCACGCCTCAAAAGCAAGAAGATCCCTTGGTCTGATCACTCACTTATCTCAACCGCATTCTCATTGAATAAACCCTCCACCTCCAAAGGGCCCTCACCATCCTTCCCATACAGAAGATCCTGCTCTACAGAAGACCTCAGCTCACACCTAGCCTCTCAACTTCCATCCATTGATCTCTCAAACCCGAACACAGCTCTCCGCTCTTGGAAAGCCATCACAGATTCCATAGCCGACAAGCTATGTCCGCTAGCAACCAAAAAATCACTCCCAAACGCCTCCAAAAGACAACCATGGTTCACGGAAGAACTAAGAAAGCTAAAACAAAATCTAAGACAGAAAGAGAGCGACTGGCGCAAATCCCCAAGCACCAATACACGATCCATCTACAAAGCCACCCTCCATCAATACAAGTCAACTACCTCTAAATCCAAAAGGGACTACTATGCATCCAAGATTCACCACTTAATCTTCGACGCAAAAGCCCTCTTTGCCTATGTCTCCAATCTCACCCAAATCATCCCACAGGAGATTCCCAACGACCTAGCACAACCCAAAGCTGAAGAACTTGCTCTTCATTTTCACAACAAAGTCAACAGCCTTCTAACTCATCTGCCTTCTAATCCCACCGACCCTGCTCTTTACCAGTCTCTTCAACAATCATCCCCCAACAACAATGGTCTGGAAACACTTGAACCCATCTCTATCTTAGAGATACAAACTCTTATAAGAAGAATGAAACCTTCCTCCCACCCTTTGGATACTATCCCCACCAAACTGCTCCTGGCCATCCCTGACTCCATCGCTAAAACATTGTCGGACATCATAAACTGCTCACTCTCCCAAGGACTATATCCTGACGACCTCAAATTGGCCTCCATCAAACCTCTACTCAAGAAACCCAACTTGGATCCTAAAGACCCCAACAACTTCCGTCCTATCGCCAATCTCCCATTCATAGCCAAGATTCTAGAAAAAGTTGTCAATACTCAACTCTCCGAATACATAGAAGAAAACAAAATCCTATTCCAATCACAATACGGATTTCGCAAATCACTGAACACAGAATCCCTCCTCATCTCCATGTCTGACTTCATATTAATGGGCCTTGACAAAGGCCAATCCTTCCTCTTAATTCTACTGGACCTATCAGCCGCCTTTGATACGGTCAATCATTCCATTCTCACTTCCATTCTGGCTTCTATAGGTATCTCAGGCACCGCTCTCTCATGGTTTAAATCTTTTCTCTCCAACAGAGGCTTCAAGGTTAAGATACAGAACAAAGAATCTTCACGAATGGACGCATCCATAGGAGTCCCTCAGGGCTCCTCACTGTCACCTACACTCTTTAACATTTATCTTTTACCTATCTGCCAACTCCTCTCCAACCTTAACCTCAAACATTTTCTCTACGCCGACGACATCCAGATCGTGATACCCATTAAAGAATCTTACACAAAAACATTGGTTCACTGGGAAAACTGTCTCTTCGAAATTAAACATCTCCTGGCTAACCTAAACCTAGTTTTAAACTCCTCTAAAACAGAACTGCTTCTCATCTCCCCAGATAACAATGCCATCTCTAATCCTCCAACTATCCCAACTACTACACAGGTGAGAGATCTAGGAGTATTAATTGATAACCGGATGAACCTTAAAGCTTACATCAACAGAACCACCAAGGACTGTTTCCACAAACTCCAAGTTCTGAAAAGAATTAGACCACTCTTCCACACTCAGGACTTCAGAACCATTCTACAAGCTATCATTTTTTCTAAGATCGATTACTGTAACTCTATCCTACTGGGCCTACCTTCCTCCTATACTAGACCCCTCCAGATGTTACAAAACGCTGCGGCAAGATTACTGACAAACTCCAGGAGGAGGGACCATATATCTCCAATCCTAAAAGATCTCCACTGGTTGCCTGTTCACTTTAGAATCCTCTACAAATCTCTTTCCATAATATACAAAACCATCCATCAACACACCCCACTCGACTTACAATTCCCATTCCAAATTTATAACTCCTCCAGACCAACAAGAGACACACTCAGAGGATCTCTTCAAGTGCCCCCAGCCAGATCTACCAAACACATTACCTTGAGAGATCGGGCCTTTTCAACAGCCGGCCCCCTTCTATGGAACTCCATCCCACCGGACCTCAGACAGGAGCCCAGCCTCCCAACCTTCAGGAAGAGACTTAAGACCTGGCTGTTTAAAAAAGCTTTCCCGGACACCGATTAATTCTATTCAGCCAGATTCTACCACTTCCACATGTAAAAATGTTATTACTAATGTAAATACCTATACCTAATGTTATTCTCTCCCTTTTCTTCTCTCCTCCCAGTTCTTTTACCTTGTTATTTGTAACTGCTTCCTTCTACACAAATAGGTTATTGAATTGTTCACTGTACACCCCTGTTATATGTAAACCGGCATGATGTGTTTGCAACATGAATGCCGGTATATAAAAATTTTAAATAAATAAATAAAATAAATGATAAGAAGTGAAATTTTCAGTGGATTTTTCTAGGCAGCATATTCTCCGTCTGTTAAACTAGTTCCAGTTAAATGTCATTAGTGTTTAGAAACTATATTTTCTTCTTTTAACAGCGAATGCCTGGTTTTATGGAAATTAAATTTCCGGTCTTTTGTCTTGTATGGAACTAGTTTTGATGGGGACGGAGTCTGAATAGTTTTTAAAACACAATGTATGAATGTAGGTGGGTATTGAAGATGTATTTGTTTGTGTGACCTTATAAGCAAGGTAGAAATAAATAATATCCTCATTTAAAAAAAAAATAGACTTTTGTTAAAATTCATTGGATTTCCATTAGTCATGTTGAGTATGGTATACTGTTTTACTACTAATTCAATATTTCTTGCAAATTTATTCTCCATGGGTATTGTGGTCTACTGTGCCCTTGTGATCACGGGTCTGTTTTTATTTCCACTATATTCTAATTCGTAATTAGCAAGTAAAGTTCAATTGATTATTCCATTTCAGTTCACCCAGGATGTGGTCAATTCAGAGTATATTCAAATTGAACTTCCAAAGTACCTTTTCATCCAATTACTTGTCCCATAACACTGGTCTTCGACAGAATACAGATAATGGCTGTTTCTGAGAACTGCATCCATCTTTTGCCAAAGGTGATTTCCAAAGGCCCAGTCTTTTCATATATGAGATAACCATTGTGTATCCCCAAAGCTCATGAGTACAGTGTTGCTGTCCAAAATACTACAAGCAGCTGCTTTAGTAAACATTGGTCGGTACACAGGAAGGGGATCAGGGCTAGTTTCTCACCTCTCACTGATAAAATAGTTTTAGGTGGAAGTTTGGGTAAAAGGCTTTGATTGCTTACTTTTTTTTTTTGCTCGGTTGAGCTGATGAGGCCACTCAGTTAGCTTAAGGCTTCCCTGTGATCAGTGACTCTGCAGCAGATATATTTTGAACCATGACAGTTTTTTCCGTGGTCTGCTCAGCTTTGTTGTAGCCCTTGCTTTTTGTCTGCTTTGCGCTCCTCTTAAATGTAATAGATACTCTTCTTTGAACAATACTAATGCAACATTTCTCTTACCGATATTTTTTTAGGGTCAGCCTTAGTTTGCCTTTTGATCATCGTGAAGTATAATGTTTCCCCAAACCCTTTACAGTTTGAATGTCTGATTAATGATAAAGCCCTCCCTTTCCCCACCTCATTGTGGATATCCTCAGCGTTTGGTAGGGAACCCAAAGCCGCAGACTGAGGGAGGAATGGTGGCAGAGGGGTGAGCATTCGGAAACCAATTCAATAAGGCCACATCAGCAGAGATGCAGATCACAAAGAGGCCCGTTCAAATGTCTCTTCATGTTCCTCTTACAATTTAAGTATTCTGTTTGATTCTGCGATGCTTCAAAAAATAATTATGTGGCATAGTTAAGGGGGACTTTTTATGGGTACGTTTGTTAGCTTTGGAAATTGCCCTACTTGGCCTTCTCTTCTAAAATATAGTTGTCTTTAAGGCTCTGAACATTTTTTAGGTATGTGTAAATGTCTGTCTTGTCCATTTTTTTTTTAACCTGTGCTGTTTCTTGCTGCTTAATCTGGGCACCTGCAGCCTTCTTGGGCACTATGAGCCTCCACACGTAGCCCGACTGGATTTTTCCGCTCTAATTATTTCCTCATCGCCCAGCCTGGCAGTCGGCAGTGACAGCCCTCTGGCTGATAGGTCCGGATGGCAGCCCCCTCATGGGCCCGGCGCAACTACAGTTTTGTATGAATCAGGCGATGTTGCGGTAAAAGTGACAGCCAGACGCCCTCCTTCCTTTTTGGAGGCTGTGGATGCTGCCCTTCACAGCTGCCCTGGCTCACTTGAGGATGGAGAGACCAGGCCCAGGAATCGGATGTGGAATTCCATTACAACACCGGCAATGAGACATCAAGCTTGTCTCTTAATGTATCTCTTAAAGCGAATTAGGAGCTATGTGACTATTTTTTTTTTTTTTTGCCTTGCTGTATTTTCCCTCTAATAAAGTGAAAGTGAGCTACCATTTGAATTGAAACCCACTCTTGCCTTAAACTCTGGTTCATATAACCAGGAGGGCATCTTCTCCTAAACTTCTGAATCACACCAGTCTGTCTTGGTGGTATTGGTTCATGGCCAAGATATCATCGCTGATTATAGTCATAGAAAAAGTATTTCACGCACAGTTATTTATATTTTTTCCAGCATACCATTTAGAAATCTGACTTCCATGCGTAGTTAAGTAAGATGCAGCATGTGGCAATCATCATGGAATGGAGTTAGACTCACTGAAATTTCTAACTTGTAACTGTCACATTGAAAAAAATAAAAAGAATTGAACATAACATTCACGGTTAAAAGATTTTTTCCAGTATACAGCAAATATCTCGAGCAAGGTTAGTTTAATTCTGCTATATTTGACATACAGAATGGTTTATGTATGTAAGCTTGGCTATCACTTATATCTCTATATCAGATAATGCTAATATCTATAACTGTAAATATTTACATGTAATCACCCTCTCCCTTTTGTCTTTAAAAAAAAATTGTAATGTTAAACTGCATAATTTTGATTTTTTTTAAATTAAACATAAGTGCACCCATTACAATATATATTTAGCTCTGTTCCTTTCTTCTTATCGTCCTGTGTTATGATCAGGAAGTTACCTTATTTTGTCTTTTAATATCAAAAAGCACTTTGAATTTTAGTAGGTAAAGTATCATCATTGGCTTCCAAAGTGCAAAAGCTTTTCCCAATTTTGCAATTGCCCATCTTGTCCTCTTCGCTCAGTCACTGACATTTGATACATTTGTATTTTCCATAACGTCCGATCAGGAGCTGATTCATCTATCGATTTGAACATTATGCATTTCCTAGCCATTAGAAGATCTATGTGTGGGAAAAGAGTTACATATGTCTCTCTACCCAGTTACTGGTAGATTTTAAAACTTCTACGTGCGCCGAAGCCGGGAGATATCTGTGTGACTTGGCGCAGTGTGCCGTGTGGATTTTAAAACCTACATGGGTCCTCGCATGACTCCCGGTTTGCGCATAAAGGGGTAGATTTTAAAAGAATGCGCTCGCGCACATATGGACGCCCGGTTTTATAACATGCGCGCGCAGGTGTACGCATGTTATAAAATTGGGGGTCGGCGTGTACAAGGGGGTGCACACTTGTGCATCCTGCGCGCTGACGCCCAAGGCCTTCCTCAGTTCCCTCCCAGTCCGGAGGGAACTTCCCAACCCCTACACTAACCTCCCTTCCCCTTCCCCTAACCTAAGAACATAAGAAAATGCCATACTGGGTCAGACCAAGGGTCCATCAAGCCCAGCATCCTGTTTCCAACAGTGGCCAATCCAGGCCATAAGAACATGGCAAGTACCCAAAAACTAAGTCTATTCCATGTAACCATTGCTAATGGCAGTGGCTATTCTCTAAGTGAACTTAATAGCAGGTAATGGATTTCTCCTCCAAGAACTTATCCAATCCTTTTTTAAACACAGCTATACTAACTGCACTAACCACATCCTCTGGCAACAAATTCCAGAGTTTAATTGTGCGTTGAGTAAAAAAGAACTTTCTCCGATTAGTTTTAAATGTGCCCCATGCTAACTTCATGGAGTGCCCCCTAGTCTTTCTACTATCCGAAAGAGTAAATAACCGATTCACATCTACCCGTTCTAGACCTCTCATGATTTTAAACACCTCTGTCATATCCCCCCTCAGTCACCTCTTCTCCAAGCTGAAAAGTACTAACCTCTTTAGTCTTTGCTCATAGGGGAAAGACCTATCTGCCCTCTAGCTCCCCCCCCAAAAAAAAATTGTTATTTTACATCTTGTGCCTGCCTCTCACAGGTTGCGTGCACCGATCCTCCGGCACAGCGGCAAATGGCCGCTGTTCTGGGGGATCGGTGTCTTACTTATTCACTGTTTGTATATTCTGAAGCATTTGATATATTTTTGAAACTGTAAAGTCCCTTTGAACATGGAAGCATGAGCAATTGGTGACATGAATTAAGTGCAAAGGAATTTGTCCTAATCCCCAAGGCACAAGTTTCCAATAATTCCTGACCTGGATATAGCAATTAAATAAATAAAAATCTCAACAATTTTCTAGACTAAATCTAATTTCGAGATCTTGAAAATTGCATATTTATGTATTACCAGAAAAAATGATTGTATAAGTATCAACCCACATGTTTGCCATTTACATAATTGTTTACTGGAAGGGCCTGGCTCACATTCAGCACTACCCTGCAGAGAGAGAAAAACTGAATAACTAGGGAGACGTCCCAAAATGTTTTTGGCCCATAAACCAAGCCTGTGTAATGGATTTAACCAATAGATTTTATTTGATTAAGTTTGGAAGGCACTTTGGTTTAGCATGAAGAACATATTTTAGAGAGAGAGGATTTTTTTTTTGCTCTATATTTGTATGTTCTTATTTATTTTTTAATTTATAAATTGCCTGGGACCTAAGTTGCGCACAGACAGACATCCATAATAAAATCAATGCAGACAATGTAAATAGCTTTACAGTAACAGTACTAGCCCAACACATGCCCAGGGGTTCCTCCTGAATCAGCCAGTTGCAATCCTTCATAGAAATGCCTGCCTGAACAGGAATGCTTTCCAAAGGCCCCGAGAAAGCGACCGGTCCGCCACGGTCCTTTTGGCAAAGAAGTTCCACCCAGTTGGAGCAGCCACCAAAAAATGAATGTTCCCTCGACTCCTTGGCGAGTGAGAATCACAGCTGGGACATTCAGCAAGTCTCTCTGAGAGGAGCAAAGTGTCCTTGTACGATTGATACATGCGAAGTAAAGCATTAATCCAGGGGAAAAGTGTCCAGCTCAAGTAATTTATAGACAACCATAGCAGTTTTGTATTTGATCTTTCACTAGTCAGGTAACCAGTGGAAACTGGATAACACCGCAGTAATGTGTTCTCGCATACTACGGCCAAAACAAAAGTCGGGCAGCACCAGCATCTTGTAGAAGTTGTGATGTTCTTAAAAATGACATAGGCAACCCAAGATATAGCACATTTTTTATTTATTTGTGTTATTTCTTTATTTTGGGATACAGTCCGCTTTTTGGCACTTCAAAGCAGATTACATTCAGGCACTCACAATTTAAGTTTGCAATAGTGCTATAAAGGGAAGCTCCCCTTATCCAATCTTTAGCATGTCTCATTAGAGAAGCTGATGTTCTCACTGTGAATTTAGGTATTTAACCTCTCCAGATGAATGCAGACATAATGTTATTAATCTTTGTATATCCACCTTACGTATCACCAGTGGTAATAATCGTAATACATATAAGCTGCTATTTTAACTAATTGTATTTGTCCTCTGAGAGATACTGAGAGATTTTTCCAGCTCATGAATAACCTTTTCAAGGTGTTGATCATAGGACGTATATTAGAGTATCAGATATCTATTAAATGCAAGAATGATAGGAGCACATGTCCTCTGTAAAAGTGCTGTTTCCAAAAAAAAAGAACAAAAAGAGAATAGATTATTGTGAAAATAAGCTGCCTATTACTATAAGGTAGCTTTTTATGTTAATTGACGCAGATCGATCTCAATACTGATAATGATGAAGCATTTTTATGTGGAGGGAAAATGGCAGCCCATTTGAAAATGTTACTGTGTTGATCACCTTTAGAGGTTTGTGATCTTTAGACTCATAGGAATTTAAATGATTGGATTGTAGCGTCTGAGGAAACCAGAAGTAGATGCGCCTGTACAATAAGACAATTTGTTTATTTTTCAACAAAGTCTCTGTAATGAGGACTGTGCATTTCATGTACATGCCAGTTCAGAGTACAAATTTTAATTAGGCCTTATGCACGAATAAACAAAAATGAATTCTTCCTCAAGATTGTACCAGCTCAAAAAGTCACGGTGGTGTTTTTTTTCTAAAGCAGAGTTTCCCAGCCTTTCAGGGAACATGGATCCCTTTTCACCTACAAATGTTTTATGGACCCCCACTCGCTTCTCTTTATTTTTGCACGTCATAACAAAAGAAATAATGAGATGCTCTCCAGAATCATAATGTATAAAACTTTGATCTAAACTGAATACATAGGGAAGGAGGGCAGTTTCCAAAGCTATTTAAAATTGCCCTCATAATTGAAGGTTGAGGCCATTTTACCTTCCAGTCCAGCTGCAATGGGGAAAAGAAAGCAAGTTCAAAAAAGTTCCAGGCTGGCAACAATATGACTTGGCAGAAAATCAGCACCAGTACCTGCAGACCTGCAATCTGATTTTCAAAGGGAAACGGCCCATGGAGTTTCTTTTTGAAAATTCGAGCTGGTAGGGGAAGCCAGTACTTTTGTTCCTACAAACAAAACAGGTGCAAGGTACGTGAGTGGAAAGTATGCTCAAGGATTTCAAAATTATATCTCTGCATGTACTTTGTCCCCCAACCTTTTCCTCTCCCCCCTCGCCCCCCCCCCTACTCAGGTAAAAGCATGCAGGCTGTTTACACAAAACGTTTGAGGCTTACCCTCCCTGAAAATTAACTTCCTTTTAGCCTGCTTTTCTTTTATAAATTTCTTTTCTTTTATGATTCTTACAAATACACAAAATGATAGAAATTTATTTAATTAGAGAAAGCAAAACAGTAACCTGCTTTTCAAAGGGAAGCAGGCTCCATGTCTGTCTATGTGCCTCTCCTAAATAACTTTTGTGTTTGTTTGTATCTGTCCATTCTCCCCTCCTGTGCCATGGTGTTCCTCTATCCCTTCCTCTCTCTCTACCTCTGTCCAGCATGATTCCTGGAGGTCCTCTCCCCTGATAGGCTGCCATCCACTCTCACTCCCCTTAACCAGATTAATCACGGATTCCTGTCCCCCTCGTTATCCTCCATTTGTTCATTCCTGTCTCATTCCTTCTTCCCTCTGTCTGTCCCCTCATACTATCAGTCCCAATACTATTTCCTCCTTTCTTCCTTTGAGCCATTTTATTAACTTTTTTGGTTCAGCTCTCCTCTCCTCTCTCTTGTCAGGCCAGTGGTAGAGCACACGGCAGTAGTGGGAAATGTTTCTCAGCGCTGTGATAGCTTTTCTCTGCTTTCCTCAGTGTGCAGCAGAGTCTGAAAAGGTTCTGAAAGCTGAAGTCGGCCCCTCTCTTCTAGACATCCTCATGAAGTGCAAAATTGGAGTTTACAATCGCTCCCTCTCTTCTCCATCTCCACTAGAAATGTGGCAGTACGGTTTTGAGGCTTCACATTGATGTGAATGGCTCCTCTGTTTCCCTCCTTCTCCTAGTCTGCAGCAATGTGGGGTGAAGTTTTCAGGGCCATACTAGGCCCCATTCACACTCTTGGCCTGTGGCAGCAGCTCAGCTAATCACAGGCAGCAGCAGCAGCTCTCTCATTTTTTCCCTAGCTAAACTTTCTTATATCCCTTCTGCAGGACCCCCTGGGGTTCCACAGACCCCAGGTTGGCAACCACTGCTCTAAAGGTTTGAATTGAAGAAATTAGTGCATGGGGATAATTTAATAATGTGGCGGTTACTACCCTTAACCAATAAGCCTTCATACTGTTGATGCAACGCCAATATTGTTCTCAGCTTCAACGGCAGGGGGAAAAGGGGAATTAGATTCAGACAGCAAACAACAAGGATATTGAATTTGGCAATCTGGGAAAACAAACAGGGGTAACTTGCTGATGCGACTGTTACTATCCTTAACCAATAAGCCTGAAACTCTTGATGCAAATCTAACATTGCTCTCTGCTTCTATGGAAAAAGGTAACAGGGACTTGGACTCAAACAGCAAGCAACAAGGGCCCTGACTTTGACGGTCTGGGAAACTGATAAGTACGGGGGTGGCTTGTATGGCATGGCAGAAACTTCCATGAGCTTGCTGGGCAGTGTGGATGGACCGTTGGTCCTTTTCTGCTGTCATGTCTATGTTTCTTTTCTTTTGCTAGGGTCGCTTGAAACTATTAAGTAGCCAAGTAGCACTAGAAATAAGGGGAGAAGTCTGAAACTAGCCACAGACTTGCAAGTTCTCAGGAGAGTTTCACTTGGAAGATTTGAGTTTGTGGGCGAAGGCGGGCATTTTATGCTTTGAAACAGGTTTCAAGGTCATGCGAAAGGGTGCGTGGGGATTTAAAAATGAAATAAAGTAACTGTATGGGCACTTTCCTGTTGAAAATGAGCTAGTGTGAAGCATGTGTCCGAAAATTCTCACATAAGAACACAAGATATACCATACTGGGTCAGACCAAGGGTCCATCAAGCCCAGCATCCTGTTTCCAAAAGTGGCCAATCCAAGTTCTAAGTACCCAAACATTAAATAGATCCCAAACTACTAATGCTGGCAACAAGCAATAGCTATTCCCTATTGATTAATAGCAGTTTATGCGCTTCTCCTCCAGGAACTTATCCAAACCTTTTTAAACCTTGCCACATTAGCTGCCTTAACCATATCCTCGGGCAATAAATTCCAGAGCTTAATTATGCATTGAGTGAAAAGAATTTTCTCTGATTTGTTTTAAATGAGCTATTTGCTAACTTCATGGAGTGCCTGCTAACCGATTTACATTAACCTGTTCAAGACCTTTCATGATTTTGTAGAACTCTATCATCATATCCTTCTTCTCCAAGCTGAACAGCCCTAACCTTTTTAGCCTTTCCTCATAAGGGAGCCGTTCCATGCCCTTTATCATTTTGGTCGCTCTTCTCTGCATTTTCACCTGCTATTAGGTGCTGATGGCAGGGTGGGGCGGGGGAGTAATTTAGTGCATGTACCTTTGGAAAATACCAAGCATATATGCTTTTTTTTTTTTTTACTCCCCTGACTTAAACGTCCTTTTATTGCAACTGAAAGTGCATGCATTGAGAGCCCCATATGTTCTACTTAGCCACTTTGAGGAGGGCAAGTTTCAGCCAGGCCAACTAACCCAAGTAGATGGCTTTCATAATTATTCTCTTAATAGTCCTCAGTCTCTTAGCTGTGTGGGCACATTGCATATCCTTTTTGTTTCCTTCCACTGTTCCTCTTCACCACTGGTGGGTTACGTTTTTGTAAAGCACTTTCAGGCCTCTCTTTAATCCAGGCTGAGTGCCTCTTCTAGGTGGCCAAATGTAATAGGTATCACTGTTCAGTATAGATCAGTGGTTCTGGCAGGAGGGAGCTTGTATCCCTCTTGCTGGCAGAGAAGGAAGACCCTCCAGAACTGTGGTTGGAGGTTCTGGAGGGGTGGTGGATCCGGATCTCTTTGGTACAGGGCCAGGCAGGCCACCTGAGGATCTTTTTATATTTTGAGAGGTGAGGGTGGTGGAGAGTGCTTATTGCCTCCAGGCACACAGGGATTACACCTATAATTAGGCCCATTACCCCTGTGCTTTGTTTTGGCCATTTAAATTAAGCATATAGCGCCAAACATTAACTCTAGATGCCTAAATTCTCTCCCTGACCTCAGATTTCCTCTCTTCCATTTTTTTAGAAGCCCAAATTTAGACTTTCAGCAGGGGGAATAACCACTTAGGCAGATCTAGGTGCCTAACTCGTTTAAATATTGGCCCATTTGGCTCTAAAGTACCATGTACTGAGAATATTACTGTAATGTCTTTGGCTTCTACATAAAGCAGAGAGAGTTTGTATTGGGTTTTTTTTTTCATAGACAATATTTGTATAGAAACATTTACAAACAGATATGGTATTTCTCAACAGATGCAATCGGCTTTAATATGGAATCTGTGGTGTTACAAAGGTAGGACATTCAATGCCGTGCTGTGCAGCACAAAATGAGGCAAACCTGTAGCAAGCAGGAGACTGTTACTTTGCTCATCCTTCAGGTAAATCTTTGAAGCTTGTACTGCATTGCAGGTGGTCTACAAACCAAGTGATGTGTGTGATCACAGACCATAGTTTGTGAGAATGTCTGGTTTCTTGCTCTTGATGATTGCCGTCTCCCTAACAAATTAGGTCAGTGATAAAAACCAGATCAATGAGGAAGAACAGGCTGACAAACAGCAAATCAAACTGAGATGGTTTTTACACATTATAAATAACCTACTTCCAAAGTTTGAGAGTGGGTTTTTTTTTTTTTCTGTTTAGGCAATGATCCTTTTTCTTGTTTAGGTTTCTGTAATATTAAGTTCAGTGTTTTCGGGATAGAGCAAGCTTTTCACTTTTTTGTTCAGTTATAATTCCTAGTGAAGTGCGTTCAAAGAATAACATGCAGAGTCCTGTTAGTTCATAATGTCACAGTATTGTAATGAAATAAGTTGATTATATAACATGGTTTAGGAAAGATGCCTCTAAGTATTGGTACAATTTGTGCTCTTCTGTAACCCTTACCCAGTGTAAAGCGGAGAAAAGTGAAACTCATTTGTGGAGGGAATTGATAAAGCTTATATCATCCCAGAGCTGTAGCCAGGCAATTTAGCACCTGTGGGTCAAGTGAAAAAAAAGGCGTTCTCATCCTGTGCTCATCACGTCACCGTGAGCTGAAAGACTTTCTTAAATTTTTTAAAATGTAAAACATTATTATAACTATAATCTATACGCTAACATACCTGTCATCTTGGTCCCAAAATGCGACCCTCAGGTCTATAAGGATATGATCCTTAACCTCTACAAGACATGACCCTTAATCCTTGTTACAAGGGATATAAAAATATTTGAAACAGCTGACGAATAGAATAACATCCAATAATTAAAAACTCATATGCAATTTTTTAAAAATTTCCCAAAACATATTTCAAAACATCAGAGACATCAGACAGCAAATAATTGCAACTATTATGGATTAAAATTAAAATCACAAACAAAAATGGAGGAAAGAACTGCACTCAAAAATCATTCACACATCAAGAAGAGATGCAGAAAATATGCATAGTCCATATATTGAAAAACTATTGTAGTATAACTTTTATTGAATCGGGCAACTCCATTGCTTTTAAACATAAGAAAATTTTCAAACAGGTCCCTCGACACGGACCCAGTGTTTCGCCAAAAGGCTGCGTCGGGAGGGACGGTTGCAATGTATGTTCCAAGGCTAAAATGTGAACACAAAATAACAAAGCTTTAATAAACAAGGACTATCATGTTCCTGGGACTATTCTGTAAGAATATCACTAGTACATTCCTCAATCCAAGTTGACATTCATATGTAAGGAGCGTGAGCAGTGTAGACAAAAACAAAGATTTAAAAGTCTGGTGTAATGGTGCAAAAAACAGACAACCAATCAGAAGCCTCCAACACAGTGGGCTTAAACCAATCACAGACAAGTGTTTCCATCCAACAGGAGAAGCTGCAGAGTCAGACAAAGTAATGCCAAATTTCATTATTAAGACCTTTGGGAGATAAACCGTCCAGTCTATATATCCACTTTTGTTCTTTGCGGATTAACATTTCAGAAAAATTACATCATCGAGATGGAGGAGGCAGCATGTCAATTACAAAGAATTTTAAGTCCGCTTCTGTATGTGATAAGGCTAACCAATGAGGAGCGAGTGAAGCAGATTCTCGGCAAGTTCTAATGCTGGAACGATGTTCAATAATCCGCGACCGTACAGGACGGGTGGTTTTGTCAATATATACATTTTGACAAGGGCAGATAATGATATAGATCACTCCCCTAGCTTAACATGTTGTGGAAAAATTAAGAAAATACTGCTTATGAGAAACAGGATGTTCAAATGTTGTCATGGGTAAAGCATGAGGACAAACGGAACTATGTCCACATGGTTGGTGACCATTAGATGGCAGAGGATCAGAAGAGGATTCAACACACAGTTGGGAATGGATAATTTCATCAGTAAGATTCCTGCCCCGATGAAATGTGACTCTCAAAGGGCAATTAAAAACCTTATGTAGAGATAAAACAGACCAATGACTGCGTATAATGGTTGCCTAAGCAGCCCTATTGCTACCTGTATCCTGCTGTAAGTCTGCCTTGCATCTTCTCTGGCCTGCCACAGAGGCCAGTGAAATGGCAGCCAGACCAATTAGAGCCAGCCATCTTTGTGCCATCTCCAGGACCATGGCACTTGGGGCATCCAAATTGTGCTTCCACTGGCCCTGCCCAGGCCAATACCAGTATTCTCCTCTATCCCCCCCCCCCCCTTTGTCTCCTCCAGGCCTCCACCAATACCGCCTAACCCCTCTCCGTTCTTGCCTCTCCCCCAGGCCAGTACCAGTATCCCTTTCTTGCTCCCTGCCCCAGTGTCCTCTTTTCTGTTCCTGTCTCCCCTCCAGTCAATACCAGTATTTCCCTCTCTTTGATACCAGCCACCAACATCCTCCTCCTCTCTCCCCATCACCCAAGGACAGGACACCACTAACATCCCTCTCCCCCCCACCCTCCCCACTGCTCTTTGTCTCCATTCCAAAGCCGCCTCCTGTGGCAGCCGCGCCCCATGGTGGATCCTCCTTTTCCCTGTGCTGTCTTGCTTCCTTTCTCAGCAGGACTGTAGCAGTGCGCCAGCGCAGACTGGATCGGCAGGGGGTCCTTTTTCTGCAGGAAGCAGCGCCTGCCTCACTGCGTGCTCTGCCTCTTTGGCCTGCACGTGCTCAGCTATTTGCGATCACCCTTACAAAAGGCACTGTGCCTGCATGATTGTGTCTGCTGGGAGCATTTCAGCATGCCCCAAGCGCCGGCCCCGGGAGGGAAGAAAGGAGTAGCTGAGGAAAGGGGGAAGCTGAAGTAGCCACAGTGCATTATAGACCTTGTTCTGGCGTGGAAGTCACCGTAACATGATGGGTGGCGGTGGAGCCTTTCGAGCAATGGCGCCTATGGCCATGGCCATATTGGCCATAGGCTAGCTAAGGCACTGCATCATCCTTATGATCTAACAAAGCTTTTTATGGCAAGAAGCTTCCCCCGTCCACTTCTAATTTCTGCTTCTTAATTTTTAAAAGAGTGAGATGCTTCTTTTTAAAGAAATGTCTTTGGCCTTGTAGCTGAACTAACATGGTAGCATAAGTGAGCAAACTGACTCGTATATGACAGACAGCAGTTTGCCTTTCTACGTTGATTTTCATTACTCAACAACCACATCAATTGCATGCAACATTTTTTTTTTTTTTTTTATCGGGAGGAGAGCTGTGGTTTAGGGCAGGGGTGACTGGAGATGGGCCAAAATATTATGATTCTACATTACAAATGTAAATCCTACTACCCACATGGAAGAATATCGTTGGCCCATGATTCCAGATTGTGATGAAAGCTCAGGAAATTGGAGAATGGGACAGTGTATCATAAGGCGACTTTCATTATTTATTCCTTAATTTCTGGAATACTTTAAACATCTAATAATACTTGCCTATGGCTGAGTACTTGGGTTTCTCTTTGTAGATTGTGAATATTTTGGCTCATCTCTAGTGCTTTTGAACATGAAGACGCTAAAACCACATACAGGGCTAAGCATCCAAAGATATACTTTTGAGAAAAAAAGGAATGTTATCCTTTAATGTAGCCCTCTGTTAATAAGTCATTACACACAAATGAAATTCCTAGATTGTTTGTGTGTGTGTGGCTGATCTGTTCCAGGTCTCTCATGTTCATTTATTGTCTAGAATCCCTATCCAGTCACTTACTGGTGAAGACACATTAAAAAAAACATTAGATATTTTCTTTTTGTGAATGATGACATCATTAGATAACGCACCCATTGCATGAAGCACGCATTTTCAGGTTTCACAGGCATAACTCTCTTTGCGAAAAAAAAAACCCAAAAAACTTCAGGTCCATAAAATTGGCTCTTACCAGGGACATACAGCACTAAAATAGAAACAAATTTTGTTTAGTTGGGGTTTTACGAGAGATGTTGGGGTACTGCTGCATGCCTGACTGCCTTCTGTCCCTCTCCGAATCCAAACTGGAGCTGCCAGAAAATGTAACTCTTAGGTGTTGTGAACTGGAGAGATGTGAATCCTTGGACCGAGGGGGAGTTGGTACCGCCTGAGGAGATGGCTCCTCGGGTTCCCCTCTCGGGTGGCGAGGCAGAATCAAGCAGGAGCTGGCCGGTTCTTCGCCGCTGGAAGCCCGCAGTCCCCCCGGGAGGAGCCCGTAGGGACCCAGACCGCTGGGACTTGGACCTTTGGGAGGTCGAAGAGGTGTGGATTCGGTGCAAGGGCCAGCTGGATCTTCGCCACTGGAAGCCCATGGCCCCCCCGGGAGGAGCCCGTAGGGACCCGGGCCGCTGGGACTTAGGTGGGCCCTTGAAGGTGGATGGTCCGTCAAAGTAGTCTGAGGTCGAGTACCAGAGAATCGCCGCTTGCCAGTCCGAAGTCACACACCGAAGGATCACCGCTTGCCAATCCGAACTCATACACCGAAGGATCACCGCTTGCCAATCCGAAGTCACACGCCAAAGAATCACTCGGAGATAGAGGAAGGAACCAGGAAATCCAAGGCACCAGGAGATTCACCGGAGCGAGCAGACTCATTGCCAAGTCAAAGAGTGAGTGGAGGAAATTTCCTTAAGTACTTCCCTGCGCCTAGCCCATTAGGAGCAGGTGAAGGCAATTTGGAGGACGAGGTCCCTTTAAATCTGCTCAGGAGGTGCGGCCTCGCGCCTAAGAGCAGTGCAAGCCCGGCCGTTCCCAGAAGTGATCGCAGAGCGGCCCACCGCCGCGAGAGGAGGCCCGGGGCACGCTTCCCCTGCCGGCAACATGATCTCCTCTCTCGCCCCCGGGCGAGAGAGGAGATCATGAGGATGGCCCCAGCATGTTTCCCTGCTGCAGCTGCGGCGGCCCGGACGCCGCGAGTGGAGGTAGGGGGTTTTGGTTGCGGCCGCCCGCGACCGGAAGTCACAACATTAGGTGCACCTCAAGAGTTTGGCATGCCACCGAGGCGGATTATTTCCAGTAATTAATTTTTAGGTTTGGAAGAATTAAGGGTATAATTTTTTAACAGCTCATACATTTTCGATTACATATCTGTAAGTTGCAGCAGTTTTCGAATGGAAAGTTTACGCATTCTTTCCCTATGGAAGTTACCCCACCAAAGCTACCCCCACACATGTGCACCTACTAATTTGTAGGCAGAACTTGTTTTGAAAAAATGTGTGCATGTGAATTTGAAATGTGTGTAAGCTCTAACCCCCTCCTCCAGCTTCATTCCCAGGGCAGGCCAGTTTTATAACAGCTGTACCCATGGGAACGGCTTTGAAAGTTACCTTTTTAATGCTGCACTCTACACACATTGTAATGTATGCATTGAGAAAAGTAAAAAGGTTCAGACATTTTACCCTTCATGTTAAACGTGTTGAATAGCAAGGTAATGATGCATACAGAATGAGTTTGGAATTAAGCTGCGAAACAGGTGAAAAATGTTCACTGAAAGTCATGTCTGTTAAAATAACCTGCACTGACTATTGATTGCTCAGCAGGCTCCTCGGTTATCCAAAAACAATGAAGAATCGGGAAGGTTTTCGGAGACCAGGTCAAGGTAACCATCAAGAAAAGAGATCACCGAAGTAACGGAGAACATTTCTTTACTCACTTGCAGCCCAAGCACCCTTTGAAGTGGTTTTGTCGAGAAGTCATCAAAAGAAAGTGCTAAGGTGCACACGGTGGGGATGCAGAACATTCACTGACCCAGAAGTTTCATGAAACAGGATCCATTATGCTCTAATAATACGATATTTTATATTCCTCTCCTTGGCTGCCAATGAACTGATCCCCCTCCATTGTATTTGTAACCCCCTCTCTTCTCGGGGGGTCAACTTCAGGTGCTGCCGAGGTGGTAACTGATGCTACTGCAGCCCTGTGAGCAATCTCAGTCCTCTAGGGCAGCGTTTCCCAACTGACACACTACTGTGCCGTGGCTGAAGTGCAGGTGTGCCGCTGCTCCAGTCTTTATTCTTCCTTTCCCTGTGGGCTTGCAGGATGTCCTCCCACCAGCAGGAGGCGTCAGAGAGTAGCACTCACCGGCAGCTGCTCCTGCTTTCCCTCTGTTGGTTCTCTACACTGGAAACTGCCCGGGGCTCTCTGTAGACTTGTGAGCAGTGTGGCCAGATGCTAAAAATCTTTATAGCCCAACCAATCACAAAATCTAGCCCAAAAGTAGCCCAAATTTTATAGTTTCTGTTATAGGGTATAACCGCTATAGTAAATTATAGCTGGGCATTCCTGACAAGCGAGGGAGCAAGGAAAGTGGTACACTGAGACTTGGACCACTATTGCAAAACTCTCTGATAAGAAAACCTCTGGATCATTCCCAGGGTGCATGTTGGCTAGCAGTACAACCCTTAGTCGCTTCTTTATTTATTTATTTAATTTTATATACCGGCAACCGTTTGCACATTGTGCCGGTTTACAAGTAACTTACAACAAAATATATATAGGCATAGCCTTTACAGAGAACGGTATATAACATAAACGCAGTAACAGAAAAATTAACTAAATAACTAGGGGAGGGATGGAGGGGGGTAGTCGAGACAAAAGGGGGGGCAGGGGGAGGGTGCAAACAGATACATAGGGATAAGATATGAATAGGGATTCGAGGTAGAAATATGTACACTGGTTATATACAAAAATTGTATGAATCTTTAGAGGGGGAGGGTGTTGGGTGTAGGTCCTGAATGGGGGGTGTTGGAGAGAGATGATGGTTGGGCTAGTGTGTTAGTTGGTGAAGATGATGAAGAATGGGGGTATGCTTGGAGGAAAAGCCAAGTTTTGAGTTTCTTTTTGAAAGTAGGTGTGGAGGTTTCGGTGCGTAGGTCAAGAGGCATAGAGTTCCAGAGGGAGGGGCCTGCAAGGGAAAGGGCTCTATTGGTGGTGGAGATGAGTCTAGTGGATTTTATGGAAGGAGGGATAAGAGTTCCATGGAGGGAAGCACGGGTGGGTCTTATGGAGGTACGAGGGAGGAAGGGTGGGTTTAGCCAGTTGTAGTGTTCGTTAGTAATACTTTTGTGGATGAGGGTAAGGGTCTTGTAAATAATTCGTGAGTGAATGGGAAGCCAGTGGAGATCAATGAGGGTGGGAGTGATGTGGTCTTTCTTGTTGACATTGGTGAGGATGCGTGCAGTAGCGTTTTGGAGGAGTTGTAGAGGTTTGATGTGGGTAGAAGGGAGTCCAAGTAGGAGAGCGTTACAGTAGTCAATTTTCGAAAAAATTATGGATTGGAGTACTGTACGGAAATCGGAAAAGTAGAGAAGGGGTTTGAGTTTTTTGAGGGTTTGTAGTTTGAAATAGCAGCTGCTAAGGATAGATTTGATATATGGTTTGAAGGTTAGTTGGTTATCAAGTATAACACCCAGGTTTCTTGTGTCAGAGAGAAAGTTGGGGGAGTGGAGAGAGTGGGTGTGGCTGCATGTCTAGAGGAGACGAGGAGGAGTTCAGTTTTTTGCGGATTGAGGGCTAGGTGCATGTCAGTGAGGAGCTGGTTTATGGAGGCGAGAATGGTGTTCCAGTTTTGGAGTGCAGTGAGAACAGAGTTTTTGAAAGGGATGAGGATTTGCACATCATCCGCATAGATGAAGTGTGTGATACCAAGGTTGGAGAGGAGGTTTGTAAGGGGGAGCATGTAAATGTTAAATGTTAAATAAGGTGGAAGAGAGGGAGGTGGAAGATATGATAAGAGTTCTATAAAATAATGTGTGGAGGGGAAAAAGTAAACAGTGTTCGGTTGGTTATTCTTTCAAAAAGTACAAAGACTATAGGACACACAATAAAATTACTAAGTTGTATTTTTAAAATTAATAAGAGAAAATATTTTTGAACTCAACACATAATTAAGCTCTGGAATTTGTTGCCAGAGGATATGGGGAAAGCTGTTAATGTAGCTGCATTTAAAAAAGGTTTGGACAAGATCCTGGAGGAAAAGTCCTAAACCATTACTAAGGTGGACTTGGGGAAATCTAAGCAGCATGGAATCTATCTACACTTGGGATCCTGCCAGGTACATGTGACCGGGATTGGCTACTGTTGGAAACTGGATAATGAGCTTCATGGAATTCTGGTCTGACCCAGTAAGGCAAATCTTACATTCTTAGCAAAAAAATAAATAAATACAATTTAGGAACTGTGTAGGATACCTGAGAAGAGAGGTTTTGTTGCTTCTTGCTAGAAGGAAGACAGCAGCACTTCTTATCTTGATCTGCCTCCTCCTCTGCTAATTTCAATATGAAGTTTGAACTCCTCAAGGTTGGCAGGTCCTGTGGGTTCCAAAAAACTATTGATCTCTGCATGGTTGAAACTGAAGTTAGTAGAGGAAGATAGGTGCAGGTAAGAAACAGTGACATTCTCCTGGCAGGAGGCAGGCGGAAGGGAGGATCTAAGCAAGGGAGCCCACCAAAGCATGGAGCCCAGAACTGTCATCCTAATTCACTCCCCCACCCTACTTCTCCAGGATGGACCTGCCACACCAGTGAGCAATTCAGAGCATTTGTTTTGGCAGTTCCAACTAAACAAAATAAATTACTTCATAGCAGCAGAAAAATCTCAACAAAAGAAAAGAACAACTTCAGCTCTGTAAGCTGGCTGCAGACTTGCTGTTGCAGGACTGGGTGCCTCTCCCATTTATCCCAAGTAGTAAGCAAGGTATTTATGCAGCAGGAGCTCCACCTTTCCCACAGCCGATCTCCAAAACTAACCCAATTGGGCATGAAATCCGCCCAACTGGCCACACTGCTGTTGACATTTGCTGGCCCCATGCAGTTCATATTGCAGAGGGAAGTTGGCAAAGGTGGAAGAAGCAGCACTGGGTAAGCCTGCTCCCAGACTTCTGCTGTTCAGGGGTTGGGGACAGGGACAGCTGAATGTGCCATTAGGTGTGGGGGAGAGAGAAGGGAAGTAGATGATGCTTCAAAGAGGAGATGTGGAGGGGAGAGTGAAGATGATGATGCCAGGGATTGAGGTTGAGGGAAGGTGATGCTAGGGGCGAGGAGGGAAAGGGAAGACAAGGTGATGATAGGGGATGGAGGAGATGGAAATCTATGATGATGATGATGTTGGTGGGGGAGAGGCGTGGAGAAAGAGGGAAAGTGATGATGATGATGCCAGGAAATGAAGGAGAGGGAAGGTGATTCTAGGGGGTGGAGAGAAAGGGAAGAGAAGGTGATTGGCATGGGAGGGGTGAGAAAGAGGGAACTTAATGTTGATGCGAGGGGAGAGGGACACAGTGGAGGGAGAGGGATGGTGATGATGCCGAGGGGAGAGGGTTGGAGGCAGAGCGAAGGAGATGCTAGACTATGGAGAAGTAGCTTTTTCTTTTTTTTTTTTTTTTTTTTACCACAGTGAAAATAGTTCTCCCTATACGCAATTTTCAAAACTTATTGCATACCAGGTTACATGATAATTTATCGTGCATGTTAAATTTTTATCGACTCACATGCTAAAAATGAGTTTTATTGCATTGGTCTAAACTGTTAAAACATTCATATTACATTTTAATAGATATTTGTATTGCATGTTCTCCATTACAGGAGATCACTTACCGTTAAGAGAAGCTAAGTAACCTCTCTTCAGGAGGGAAGGTTCCCTTTTTGTTAAGTCAAAAGTTTGACGTTTTACACTTTGTTTCATCGTATCCTTTACTAATGCATGGCATTGGGGGAATAAGACATTTTTTATTTATACCTAAAACAAAATCTCTCTTCTCAGGTATCCTACACAGTTCCTAAATTTTATTTTATTTTTTATTTTTGCTAAGAATGTAAGATTTGCCATACTGGGTCAGACCAGAATTCCATGAAGCTTATTATCCAGTTTCCAACAGTAGCCAGTCCCGGTCACATGTACCTGGCAGGATCCCAAGTGTAGATAGATTCCATGCTGCTTAGATTTTCCCAAGTCCACCTTAGTAATGGTTTAGGACTTTTCCTCCAGGATCTTGTCCAAACCTTTTTTAAATGCAGCTACATTAACAGCTTTCCCCGTATCCTCTGGCAACACATTCCAGAGCTTAATTATGTGTTGAGTTCAAAAATATTTTCTCTTGTTAATTTTAAATGTACAACTTAGTAATTTCATTGTGTGTCCTATAGTCTTTGTACTTTTTGAAAGAATAACCAACCGAACACTGTTTACTTTTTCCCCTCCACACATTATTTTATAGAACTCTTATCATATCTCTCCTCAACTGTCTTTCTCCAAGCTGAAGAGTCCTAACCTCTTTAACCTTTCCTCATAGGTGAATTGTTCCATTCCATTTGTCATTTTGTTCACCCTCTCTGTACCTTTTCTAGTTCTGTTATATGTTCTATGAGATGTGGTGAGCAGAACTGCACACAGTACTCAAGATGAGGTGGTACCATGGAGCATTGCAGAGGTTTATGATATTCTCTGTTTTATTCTCAGTTCAGTAATAATTCCTAGCATTCTATTTGCTTTCTTGGCTGCTGTACATTGAGCAGAAGATTTCAATGTATTATCAACAATGACCCCTAGATCCTTTTCCTGAATGGTGACTCCTAATGTAAAACCTTGTACTGTGTAGCTATAGTTTGGTTTGCTCTTTCCTAAGTGCAACACTTTGCACGTATCCACATTAAATTTCATTTGCCATTTGTATGCCCAATCTCCTAGTTTTACAAGGTCCTCTTGGAATTTCTCACAATCCTCTTGAGATTTAACAACGTTGAATAATTTTGTGTCATCAGGAAATTTGATCACTTCCCTTTATTCCTATTTCCAGGTAGTTTATAAATATGTTAAACATCGGTCCCAGAACAGTTCCCTGGAGCACTCCACTATTCACCTTTCTCTATTGAGAAAATTTACCATTTAGCCCTACTCTCTGTTTTCTATCTTTTAACCAGTTTCCAATCCAGAAAAGGATACTGCCCCCTGTCCCGTGAATTTTTAATTTCCTAAGAAGTCTTTCATGAGGGACTTTGTCAAATGCTTTTTGTAAATTTAGATACATTATATCAACTGGCTAACCTTTATCCACGTTTACTTATGTCCTCCAAAAATATAGCAGATTGGTGAGGCATGACTTCCCTTGGCTAAATTCATATTGGCTTTGTCCCATTAAACTATGCCTATTTGTATGTTCAGTAATTTTGTTCTTTATGATAGTTTCTTCCAATTTGCTTGGCACAGATGTCAGATTCATTGGTGTGTAGTTTCTTGAATCAAACCTGGATCCCTTTTTGAAAATTGGCGTTACATTGGCAACCTTCCAGTCTTCAGATATCATAGACAATTTTAATGATTGTTTACACATTCAAAAAGTAGGTCCACAGTTTCATTTTTCAGTTCTTTCAGCATGATGAGATGTATACCATTTGGTCCAGGTGATTTGCTGCTCTTTAGTTTGTCAGTTTGCCCTATTATATCTTCCAGGAACACTGAGATTTGTTTTAATTCTACTGATTGTTAGTTTCATGGGATGTCTCCTAGTCCTTGTGTTTGGAATTGTAAATAACTGTTCCCTATTTATCCATTCTATCCCACTCATGAATTTATAAACTTTGCTCTATCCTCTGTTGTTTTTTCACCAAGCTAAAGAGCTCTAATCTGTTTAGTCTTTCCTCCAAAAAAGAGCTTTTCCATCCTCCCTTTAATTTTTCTCACCCTTCTCTGTACCTTTTTCAGTTCTGTTATATCTTTTTTGAGACGGGGCAACCAGAACTACACAAAGTATTCAAGGTGCGGTCACACCATGGATGTACAAAGGCATTATGGTATTTTCAGTTTTGTTCTCTGTTCCTTTCCAAATAATTCCTAACATTCTATTTCTTTCTTTGACTGCCACTGCACACTGAGCCAAAAATTTCAAGATATTGTCCTCAAAGGCTCTGCGGTTCTTTTCCTGGGTGGTGACTCCAACGTGGAACCCAGCATTGGTATCCTGTATTTGGGATTATTTTGCCCTGTGTGCATCACGTTGCGCTTTTCCACATTAAATTTCATCTGTCATTTTGATGCCGATTCTCCTTGTCTCACAAAGTTCTGCTGCAGTTCCTCACAATCATCACAATTTTGTGTCATCTGCAAATTTGATCACGTCACTCACTGTTCCTTCCTCCAGCTCATGTATGAATATGCTAAATAGCACAGATCCCAGTACAGCTGTCTGGGGCACTCCACTGATGACCTTTTTTCCAAATGGAAAACTAATCATTTAGTCTTGCCCACTGTTTCTTGTCTTATCCAGTTACCAATCCACAATAGGACTCTGCCTGCTATCCTATGACTTCCTAAGAGCTTAACTATACTTGTTGAGGCAGAGAGAGAGAGAGAAAAGTTGTTACTGATCTAGTGTCTTAGTGCAAATTTTGTTAACTTCACACAGTTTGTGAAGAGGTTAGCGTTGGGAGGAGGCTGCTGCTGCCGCGAGTTCCCGGGGTGAGGGAGAGAGAGAGTGAATGAGCGAGCAAACACAGCTTGCTCGCTCATTCACTCTCTCTCTCTCTCCCCCACCCCCACCCCGGGAACTCGCGGCAGCAGCAGCCTCCTCCCAACGCTAACCTCTTCATTTCAGCCCTCGCGGAGGCGGAGTCCCATCGGCCGCGGTTGAACCTCTTCATTTTCCTCCGAGCCGCGCTGCAGTCTTCTTTTCTTCGGGCCGATGCCGAGCGCACTAGCGTGGCCTCTTCTTGCCGCGCAGGCACCCGATACTCTTCACTTCCTCTTCCGGGCCGCGAGGGGGGGGGGCGAAGAGAGCACGCCGGGGCCGCTGACTCCAGCTGTCCTGCCGCGTTCCGCCCGGGCTGACAGCATTTTAAGCCCGGGCGGAGGAGGACCGGGGAGCAGCTGGGTCAGCGGGAAAGTGTGGCGACTGTCTGCGAGCCAGATGCAGCCCTCAAAAGAGCCATATCTGGCTCGCGAGCCATGGGTTCCCGACCCCTGCTTTAGAGACTGCGAAAGTTCAACACAATTCAAAGCCCCTGTTTTTAGGAAAGGTCGGTGGATGCATGGAATGCCCTCCCGGAAGAGGTAGTGAAGATAAGAAAGGTAATGGAATTCAAAAAGGTTTGAGATCAGAGGAGTCCTAATGGCTAAAAGATGGAAATGAAGAAATGTGCTAACTAGGGTAACCTGTACAGAGCAGTAGTTACTACCCAAGGCAACTTGCAGGACAGACTGGTTGGGCCTTTTTCTGCTGTCGTTTTCTATGTTACTAGAGTAAGGAAGCATGTTAATTGCTGTCCTGTCTTATCCGGTTACAATATTTTGTGAAATGTATCCTAAAAGTTTTGAAAAATCAAAATGTGGGTCTCCGGTGCTGGAGCTAGAAAGGACTAGGCTGAGAAGAAAAGTAAATAAAGTTATTTATGTCCAGGAAGGTTTGGAAACCTGGAACAACCTCTAAGCAGAGGAGGTGGAGACTAAAAAAAAAATGTTAACAATGCAAAAATGCGTGGGCAAGCACTGAAGTCCGTTAACAGCAAGGAAGCAATTGTAAAAGCAGCTATCAGGTTGGGCTTTGGGCTTTCTTTATTACCAGCAGTAGGGAAAATGGGCAATCAGGATGGACTGTGCAGTCTTTATCTGCCGTTAGATCTTGTATTCCTTTGTCAAAGTGAGACCTGCATGTTGTCCATAATAAGACTGTTTGATAATTGGCAGCTCCTCAGTTTACTAATGAATATTTATTTATATGTTTGCGTACTGTATCATAAAAATGCACGCGGTTGAATCTTTCGGAATCTGACTTCACTGATGACATCTCGGTTTTGTAGTTTGTGATCCTGAATGAACTTTTATGGCCTTAACAATCTATTCTAGTGATTTTTTTTTTCCCCTGATGGCCAATTCAAGACAAAAATTCAGCACATAATACATTTTTTTTAAAACCTTTTTTTTGTAAAACTATTAATATTCCATTCAGAATCCGTTTTGAGCAAGTGGTATTAAATATGAATGTTTCTTACTCTCCTATTGACAAGTTAATGGGATGTACCATGGACCAAGGAGCATATTGTGCTGATGTTTCAGTTTACTAGTGCTGCTACTGTACTTTCCCTGGTAGTATGGGGGTATTTTAGGACAGTAGAATTTTTCTGTGCCCCACACACTGGAGAAATATGTTGGCAACTGATTGGACCAACAGGTGCCAGGGTTGCGGGTTCTCTAGCTAGATGGCTTTCTGCTGGCTGCCTCCCAGAGGCTATCTAGTGTCACTCTGTTTTTGTGTTTCCACATTCTTATGAAGCATGAGATAACCCAGTGGAAACACTTGCTTTACAGTCCTATGGGATTAAGATTGTTTTCTTTGCTTTTCAGTCCTGAATTGTATAGTTTCTTTGTTGTTAGTTCTCATATTCCTTAATGATTTTTTTTCTCCTTGTGTCCCAGATGTGTATAAAGCCATGGCTGAGCCTCCATAATTCTGGCAGTTTTGTTTTTTCTTTAACTCAGCACTTGATATGCGCTTACTTTTTCGTCATGTATACATTTTTATTTTAGCACTCCTGGTATGCAAATACTTTAATCTCTTTTTTATTATGTTTCTTACTGGGAAAGCTGGTTTGTGAATCTCTTCAAACTGTCACATAATCCTTGTTTAATATTTCAGAGAGGTGTTTGATGGATTTCTAGTGTCATGTTGTTATGGTATCAATTGCTGGAGATTAAAATATGAACTGTGGTGCCCGTAGATGAAAACTTTATTGTGACAGATTGGTATCGTCATGCCATTTTTGACATCATAGCCGATATGATCAATAAGATCCAGTAGATTGCACTAAACTGTGACAGAACCCCTAAATTTTGCTGCATCCAGGCATGCAGAGAAGAGTCAAGATATTTTAAAAATGACAGGAAAGCTATTGTATGAAGTATACACAATTTACAAAATGTGTTTTCCATTGAGCATAAATTTCCAAATTGTGTTTGTGAAACACAGGGAGGTTGTGTTTTGTGTGTGTGTGAGAGAGAGAGTATGATTTTGTATATGCATGAAAGAGATTGGGTTTAATTTTGAAAGTTCTATGCATAAGTTTTAAAAAAAAAGTCATGGACAGAAACAAGTGTTGACATAAGATGTTTTCCAGCACTTCCTATTTAAAAAAAAAAACCTGATCCAGTCTCATCGCCATCTAAAAGCACCAGTGTGGTGATATGTAAATCCACAGTGAACATTTTGCTGTATGATAACATTAAGAGGTTAACATTTTATCAAGAAGCTGTCTCAGTTCTAAGGGAGCCTAAGTCTCTAGTCACTTGGCTTGCTGCCTGATAGTATACTTACTAGGAGTGACTTGTAATGACCCAATAAAGTACACTTTTACATTTTAAGTTGCATGGCAGTGATTTTTATTCCAGGGACGCTAATGCTGTGTTATGACAAATAATGGTTCCTTTACACCATAATGAGAAAAAAAAAAAAAGCCCTCTGTAAATCTGGTGGCTTTAGCATTTGCTGCAAAACTATATCATGTTGTTGGATGACAGGGTTGTGCAACTCTGGCCCTTGAAAATAATAAACAGTTCTGCTTTTCAGGATCTCTGCAATGAATATTCATAAGAGAAATGTGTATGCATTGGGTTGTAAGAAATAGATTAATTAACAGATTTGGATTCTGGAAAACCAGATCAGTATGCAGCCGAGGCACTGCTACTGCATAGCCCTGCAATGTGTAGATTCTTACGGCATCTTAGGCACCTTGATTCACTAGTAATAGGGAGAAATTCTTGTTAAACATTATTTACCATGAAGTGGCTCTCTCATTTTTACTTTAATATCTTTTGTACAGTCCATTTCTTAAAAAATACCGAAACCTTTGAAGTTCATTTTACACATAGCTATGCTTCATCTGCAGAGCTAGGCTGGGATTAAATTGCAATCATTCACGATCAGGAAACATGTTTAGAAAACTTAAATGATAGCCACATTTCTAAAGAGCCAAAAACATATTTATTTTGCTTTTTCTTTTGTTTCTTTTCTGCTTTTAAATGTTTTTATCTATTTTTTCTTTTCCTTTATTTTTCCTTTTCTTTCCTTCTCCGCCAGGTACATAAGATCATAAAAATTGCAATGCTGGGTCAGTCCAAGGTTGATCAAATCCATCATCCCATTCAGACAGTGACCAATTCAGTTTGTAAATACTTGGCAGATGCCATAAAGGAGATCTAATTCCTGTTGCTCACTCCCAGGAATAGCAATAGCTTTCTTTAGTCTACCTGGCTAATGTGTTACGGATTTTTCCTCCAGGAACTTACCCAAACCTCTTTTAAACCCTGCTGTGCTACTCGCCTTGATCACATCCTCTGGCTACAGATTCCACAGCTTGATAATATTCTGAGTGAAAAAGTACTTCCTGTGATTTGTTTTGAATAGGTGGTTGTTAGTTTAATGGCGTGTCCCCTTATTTTAGTAGTAATTGAAATGGTAAATGACGATCCTTTATTTACCCATTCTATCTCACGCATGATTTTATAAACTTCTATCATGTCCCCCCTTAGCTGTCTTTTTTTGCAAACTGAAGAGCCCTAGCCTGTGTAGCCTCTCATTAAAGGAAAGTTGTTCCATCCCCTTTATCATTGTTGTCGACCCACTCTGCACCTTTTCTAGTTCTGTTATGTCTTTCTTGAGATGGGGCAACCAGAAATTGAGCCAAGGTGCAGTCACACCATGGCTCAATACAGAAGCAATATGATATTTTCCCTTTTATTCTCTTTTCCTTTTTAGGAGCAATCCTAACATTCTATTTACTTTTTTGACTGTCGCTGCATCCATAAGGACTCCAAGTTCCTTTTCATAGTTAGTAACCCAATACAGAACCGTATATTTTGTACCTGTAGTTGGGATTATTTTTCTCTATGTGCATTGCTTTAGGAACATAAGACTTGCCATGCTGGGTCAGACCAAAGGTACATCAAGCCCAGTATCCTATTTCCAAAAGTGGCCAATCAAGGTCAAAAGTACCTGGCAGAATCCCAAGAGGTAGATAGATTCCAAGCTTCTTATCCCAAGAATAAGCAGTGGATTTCTTTGCACTTTTCTGCATTAAATTTCATCTGCTATTCTGTTACCCAATCTCCTAGTCTCACGAGGACCTTCTGCAGTTTTTCACAATCTGCTGCTTTTTTTAACAGCTTTTAATAATTTTGTGTCATCTGGAAATTTGATCACCTCACTCATTTTTCCCTTTTCCAGATCATTTATGAATGTTAAATAGCACTGGCGTAGTACTCTATTAACAACTACCTTTCTCCATTTAGAAAACTGACCCTCTATTTCCAGTCTTTTATCCTGAGGAGTCTCTCTTAATGGGACTTTGTCAAATGCCTTCTAAAAATCCAGATACACTATATCAGCTGGCTGACCTTTATCTACAGGTTTTACACCTTTAAAATTTTTTAAAAAATGTGTAAGACAAGACTTCCTCTTGGTAAAATGATGTTGACTTTTCTCCATTAAGCCATGTCTATCTGTATGGTTTGTGATTTTGTTTTTAAGAATGGTTTCTACCATTTTCCCTAGCACCGACATCAGCCTGCTCAAGCTATAGTTTTCCAGATCACCCCTGGAGCCCTTTTTAAAAGTCTGTGCCATGGTGGCCCCCTTCCAATCTTCAGGAATCGTGGATATTTTAAATGATAGATTACAGATTACTAGTAACAGGTTAGTGATTTTATGTTCTGGGTTGGATGCCATTCAGACCTAGTGATTTGTTTCTCTTAAGTTTGTCAATCTGATTTATTTTATCTTTCATTGTCACAGATATTTGTTTTAATTGTTCAGAATCTCCACCATTAAATGTTTCAGGTGTGGTACGTTCCCAACATACACCTTTGTAAAGACCGAGGTAGTGAATTCTGTTTTTCTGCTATTATCTTGTCCTCCCTGAGTCTTTAGTCATCTAGTAGCCTAACCAACTCCCTCATAGGCTTTTTGCTTCGTATGTACTTGACAAAGTTTTAATTTTTTTATATTTTTGTTTGTTTTACTACCCAGACTTTTCTTAAAGTTTCTCTTGGCCTGTCTAACTTGGTAGTGCTTATGATCTTACCTATTTTCCACATTTGCGTCTGCTTTCCATTTTTTGAACAATGCCCTTTCAGTTTTAACCATCTTCTTTACCTCACCATTAAACCATGCTGACAGTCATTTAGTCTTCCTAAGACCTTTTTTTAATGCAAGGAACATTTTATCTGTGCTTCCAAAATGGTACTTTTAAACAATGTCCATGCCTTAATCAAACTTTTAACCCTTGTAACTGCCCCTTTTAGTTTTTTTCTAATTAATTTCCTCATTCTGTCATAATCTGCCCCCTTTTTTTGTTATATGCTATTGTAGTAGTTTTACTTAATGTCTTCAATGATTATGTCAATTTGATTGCATTATGATCGCTAGTGCTTAGTGGACCCACCACAGTAACCCCCTCATACCATGTCATGTGTTCCACTGAGAACTAGATCTAAAGTAGCTGACCCTCTCATCTGTTGTAGGACCAGCTGCTCCATGAAAAAGTCATTTATAGTGTGTAGAAACTTAACCTTTCTAGCATATTCTGATGAGACACTGACCCATTCAATAACAGGGTAATTGAAATCTCCCATTATTATTGTATTGCCAAATGTATTTGTTTTTTTAATTTCAGCTACCATTTTAAATTTCAGCTAGCATTTCACAGTCTGTCTTCATTTTGGCCAGGTGATTGGTAGTGTACACCCAATGCTATACTCTTACCTGTCATAAGGATTCCACACTGCATTTTGTTTCTTGAACGATTTTTATCATGCTCGACTCTATTCTACCTCTCTACCAAATTGATCTTCCCTATCATACAGGCCGATACAGTAAAGCGCGGCCACAGTTACCCCGTTTCTAACCCACTGTTTACTCACAATTTGGCCGTGTAAGTCTAACCCGTGATTCACTATCTGTTTTTACCGATCCTTACCGCTTCTTTTACTTGATGCATATCCCTTTCCGCCCGCGGCATGTATATGTATGTAAACGATCTGATTAGCTATTCCCTCCCATACAGTAACGTGCGCCCCGACTATCTCCTTTTTAACCTGCTATCTTGCCGCGTCTTTTACCTGCTAATTTACCGCCTACCCTGACCCTGGGGTTAGTGTGGTTTCACACTAACCCCAGGGTCAGGGTAGGCAGTAAATTACAAAATTTCACACGAAAATTCATAGTCCCAAACCAAACCAACCCAATCCAAGCGTCAGGCAAGCCCTAGCAGAGAGAGACGAAATTTCACATCCCAGACCAAACCAACCCAATCCAAGCCCCAGCAGAGAGACACGAAATTTCACAGTCCCAAACCAACCCAATCCAAGCCCCAGCAGAGAGAGACGAAATTTCACATCCAGACCAAACCAACCCAATCCAAGCCCCAGCAGAGAGAGATGAAATTTCACAGTCCCGGGCAAACTTTCCCCCAGCCCCCGCTCACCTGCCCTGGCCACGGCCACACAAGCCCCCAGCAGCAGCAGTAGAAAGGCGGCGAGAGAGAGCGGCTTCAGCGGATCGGGCGCTCCCCATGCAAGGCGGCTTCCAGCAGCCCCGCCGGTGAAGGTGAATACGCGCACGCCGTGACCTCCTCCGTCCAGCCGGGCGCTCAGGTCACGGCGTGCGTTCATGCGCCTGCTGCCTTGAGCGCCCATATTGGACGTACAGGCGTGCACATATTCACCTTCGCCGGCAGGGCTGCTGGAAGCCGCCTCACATGGGGAGCGCCCGATCCACCCCGGGCTGCTGAAGCCGCTCTCTCTCGATGCCCTTCTACTGCTGCTGCTGGGGGCTTGCATGGCCGCGGCCAGGGCAGGTGAGCAGGGGCTGGGGGAAAGTTTGCCCAGGACTGTGAAATTTCATCTCTCTCTGCTGGGGCTTGGATTGGGTTGGGTTGGTTTGGTTTGGGACTGTGAAATTTCGTCTCTTGCCCGTCCGAAGGAGGGTGCTTTGTTGCGCTCCCTGCCTCCAATCGCCGGCTGCTGGGGCTTGCTGGCGCCGGGCGCTCAAGGCAGCGGGGTCTGTAGGAGAACCATCCACTTCCTGGTACCTGTCATTTCAAACGTCATTTGAAATGACGTTTGAAATGACAGGTACCAGCGCACCAAGGATACTGTATAGGCGCTGTATAGCACCTATACAGTAAAACGGATTGCACTTCATGGACGCTTCTTGGACGCGGCTTGCATTTGCATGCCATTTAAATACTGTATCGAGCCGGTATGTGATCCGGACTGTGCGCCGCGGCAAACGAGTGGGCGCCCGGCACTGCTGCACTTTTTCTTACGCGCCCTTACTGTATCGGCTTGATAATGATATAATTTTTATATCATTGATCTATTTGTTGTATTTAATGCTCTCATGTTGAGATGAGTTTCATGAGTTTTCAGGTTGGGTTTAGACGAGTTCTGACATGTTTTCAGCTATTTTCAACATGTTTTCAACTGTTTAACTGGCAACATTGTTCCTTGTACCGCCCTCGAGCGAAATTGAAGTTTCATTGTTAACCGATATTGATTTGTATTTTGTACAGGAATGTCGGTATAGAAAAAATAAAAATAAAAAAATAAATAAAAATAAATATATCCTCATATAAATGCCATACATTCTAATTCACTTATCTTACAGTTCAGAGTTTTGGCATTCACACACAGACATTTTTAAAGTGTGTTTTTTATTTGTATTTTCATTTCTCTTTGTATTCACACCTGCTTGTTAAGAAATGATACAGGCAATTTAGAGTCATTTACATCTGGGTGCTCTTTGTGTACATTCATCTGGGCTATTTCAGCCTTAAACATCTCTATACTTCATTATTTTGCAAGTATCTTTGGAAGATACATCCCTCCGAAGCATCTATTTCTGAGCAACTGTCAGTCTTCTCCCATGTCTAGTTAAAAGCTTTTCTGTTTCCTCCTTTCTAGCCCCCTTCTCCTTCTTCCACTCTATCCATGCACTCTCTCCCGGCTTCACCTCCCTCCAAGCTTCCTCCATTCCATCATGACATTCTCTTCTTCATAGCTCAAGAAAAGCCTCGCCAGTGGTAGCCACCGTGACTCCCTCTCCCAGTTTCTGATCCCACTGGATACAGCAGCTGAGATATCCTTCCTGGGCTCTTGTCCACTGGCTGCCAACTTCCTCCTTCCTAGCTTCCATTCTTCCAGCGGAAGCTGCCTCAAATTCCTCTCTTTGGTTAGGGTCCCACCCATGTCTCTTCTCTTGGTCACCAAGTTGCCCAAGCGTCTAAAATTCAAGGTCTGGGCGACTTGACACCTGGGATATTTTCAGCCCTTGTCTTGGCCTATTGCATCCGCACATTTAATTCTTGTATCTCTGGCACTTTAATTTTCTTTCAGGGCTGAGAAGCAAAGTAGGCATTCCAACATGACAATGATTGTTTTGGCTTTCCAGCGTCAAAAGCCTCTCCAATTTGCGCTCAAAGCACAAAATAAGTAACATTTTCTTTTAGTGGCATGCTTAAAGCTATTATGTGAATAAAGATAAAACATTCCTACACGTTATAACCGTTCATGAATCCATAGTGTAATTTTTCTCTGAAAACTTTCTTTTTCACATGAAATAGCTTAAACTATTAAGCAGTTAGATAACACTTGGAGCAAATAGTTTAGAAATAGCTGAGAAAAGGTAATCAAAGTACATAGAGGTCATGGTTCAATATGGATCCAAGTGCGGATAATTAATTCGATCCCTTACTAATTTCAATGAGGGTTCATTGCAAAGCACTTTAGAAATCCTTCTGATCACTGTCTCTCTGCTTGTCACTAATCCCTGACGAGGTGTGCAGCAGAATTCACCGATTCTTAGGAATCTGACAGAATCCGAGATGTGAACGCTTTTGCACATGGCCACTGGAATTATACTGACTAACACTTTTTTGCATTAACACCTTTTTAAGGTGTTTACCAGCCTGAGCTGGATTTTAACTAGTGACCTACAGACTCTGTGGGCCCTATATTCAGTAAGCCAATGAGCAGACAAGTTATCAGACTAAATTTAGCGGAATAACGTCCCCAGTATTCAATGGGATAAATGTCCCTTCGAATTTAACCTGATAACTTTAAACCGAATTGTCCATCTTTGGAATGTGGCTGGTCAGGATTCAGTTATCCATTTACATTTATTAAGATGTATTAATCACCTAACACAAAAAGGCTTAAGTGACATACAATATAAAACATTCATAAAATCTCACTCATACATAAGAAAAAGTACATTTGAAATAAAAAAACAAAACACACATCTATAAGATCTGGAAATGGTGGGATAGCTTTGTTATAAACAGCAATCAGCCTTCTTGAAAAGGAAGGTTTCAGGAGACCTCTAAATATTTTAATACAAATACTAAGTCATAATTTTCTAGGGAAGGAATTCCATAATGTGGGTGCTGCCACTGAGAAGGCAGACTCCCTAGTTAAAAAGAAACAGGCAAGTTTTAGAGATGGAACATCAAGCAGACCTCTCTGAGAGGATCTTATGTCGTGAAGGTTGGTACATTTTAAGTAAAGCATTTAACCAAGGGAGAGCTCAAATGAGTAAGTTGAAAATAGTGAGGGCCAATTTTATACTCAATGTGCGGTCGTACTGGCAACCAATGCAACTGTATTACTGTTGGGGTGATATGCATATGCCATTGGACACCAGAGATCAAACAAGAATAGAAGTAGTTGAAGAGATTGTAAAGTAATATCAGGGAGGCCAAGATAAAGCCCATTGCAATAGTCAATGAAAGGGAAAATCGAAGAGTGAACTACAGTGTAGAACTCAGGATCATGTAAAAGACGCTTCAGACCAGAAAGATCTCGAAGTTTATAAAAACCAGCTTTGACAACTGATTTGATATATGGCTGAAAAGAGATGTGAGGATCAAGCCACGCACCTAAGCTCTTGATGCCTCAGTTGTACTAAAGGTCAAACCATCAAGAGTAATGGATGAATGTTGCAGCAATGGAGTGTGTCCTCTGAATAAGGAGAAATTCAGGTTTTTTTTGGTATTAAGAACTAGTTTATTCTGAACTAGCCATTTCTCAATTGTGGAGATACAAATTTGAATGTGATCAACAGTGGCTTGCCAAATAGAGTGCAACCGTATGAAAAATTGCAGATCTGCATATATCTTATAGCCATCGCATAGACTAGATAATTTATAGATGAGAGCAAGATAAATGTTAAAAAACATGGAAGATATGGCCCTGAGGGATGCCAGTTTTCAAAGAAGACCACTGTGACAGTCTCATGTGGCCGGATAACTTTAACCTTATTCGGCTATATTCAAGGGAGTATAGCCGGTTAAGTGCCGATGGGCTTTAAAAAAAAAAAAAAGTCTTGTGCTTGGGCCTCCTGGTCTGATTTTCAGCCCCCTCACTCAATATGAAAAAAGTTCCCTACTGGCAAGACCCCCTGCTTTCAAATCCCTCCAATTGTTTTTGTTTTTAAATGTAAGTTTACTTTTCAAGTGCTGGCTTCTCCACTCTCCCCCATCCCTTCCCTGGTAAAAACATTTAAGAAAGAGGCCCCTCCTTTCCTTCCTTTCCCACCCCCAACTCTAACCCTCCCATCCACCCAGTAGCTCAGATTGCAGCACCTGTGATCCAGCTGCTCCAAGTGTTGCTCTAGTGTTGGAAATGTAACTTATCAACATTGTTGTTCGGTAATATTCCTGGACATAAAGACTGATAGTTTTGGGTTTTTTTAAATGTGCTTCAGTTCTTAACTGGCTATATATTCTTTTGAGTATAGCTGGTTAAGGCTAAAGTTATGTGGTCACATGAGACCAGATAACTTTAAGAATGCTTTGAAGCAATCCTAAGGTTATCCTGCTAATATAGTTTGAATACTTAGTGGTATTGGCTTAAGTTAGCCAAATAACGTTACCCTACACCCAGAAAGCCTCTTTTTTTTTTTATATCTGGTTAAATTATAGGTAGATAGGTGCCTCAGTATAAAAAAGTTGCCTTTTATTCAGATAACTGTGAGTTATCCAGGTTAAATTATTTTATAAAGCCACAATAATTCCCTTGAGTCATCCAGTTCCCTGTAAGGAACTGGCAATTCTTGGAGCTCGAGGCACAAGACTAACCACAGGACCAGCTGATCTAGTAATTACCTAGCCTACCTGACAGGGGCAGTCCATGCCCCTTGAAGCATCTGACTGGACTAGCCTTGGGTGTGTCCCCTGATTGGAAGCTCTATATGAGGAGACCCTGCTTGACACACCCTCTCTGGTCCAAAAAGTCTTCTGAGACCGTGCCTGTGGAACACTGTCCAATTGACCCGATTCCTGATCCACTTCTGGACCCGCTCCTAGGCCCAAGCCTTGACCTGCCTGCACCCTCCAGTAATCTCTGACTATTAAGTCCCAGCTGCAACCTGCACCTGCAGGCTCAACCCGTGGGGAACGGCAGTGGCATTTGATGAAGACCCTGCCTGGGTGCTATGCATGGTGAGCTTACCTTCTGAGATGCCACTTACCAAGATCCTTGGTCTCCTCCAGGCTCCATCTCTGTTCTTCGTTGAAAGGAAGCTCCTGCACTACCTGATATGCCTAGGCACCTGATGAGCAGAATTAATTTTAAAATGTTGAATTTTTAAAAATGAATTTGTCATTGCTGAATCCATAAGTTAACCACTGTTGCGAGGCATCTGCAGTGATAATCGGATGCCTCACATGCAATACAACTCACGCATTCCGTGCATGGTGTGTAAGATCACTTATGCCCACGGAAATTTGCAAGTATTTACAAAGGTTAGTGAGATTGGCAAAGTGGAGATTTTTTTTATAGCTATCTTCGTGGATTACTATAAGATTTAGCAGTCTGTGAGCTACAATGTCAGGTACAGTTTTAAAGCAATTCAAAATTAATTACTTCACATTGAAACTGACAAAATTATGTCAGGAGTATTCTTATTTAGAAATGCTGCATTGAAAATTTTACTAGATGGTGTTTTTTAAGGTAAAGGTGATCCTGCTATAAAGGATGAAATCCATGCCACAGAAAGTAATGATTAAAACATTCAGCACTTTTATTACCGATTTTTGGGAGCTTTTAAATTCTGGACTGTTGAAGTGCACCCTTCTTGTTATTCATCTTCTGCTATAATAGGTTACCATGGATCTAAGCAGTTCTCTAAGATTTTATTATTGTTTCTTCCTCAAATGTAAGGATGGAACATTCTGTTCTGCAATAGGGGATATCTATGAAGGGTCAAGCAATTACAGTCAGACTGAATTGCTGCATTTTTTTTTTCTGACTTTTCTTTTCCAGTAGTGTTTTTCGGCCTTCAGTGTTGGAAAGTACATACTTACCGGGCCCTGTTGCTTGTTGTCATCCAAGTACAAAGCTGGAGCCATGCATATAAAAATTTCATCTAAAGCCCAGCTCAGTCATTTTTGAGTAATGCAGTGCAGGGCAGACTGTTCAGTGTGTGTGTTATTTGGTCTGGATATGAAAAATAATAGCTTTATTCTCATCTACGTACTGCTGTGAGGATGTGGTGAATCATCTATTTATTTTATTTATAAGCATTTGATAAGCCTTTTCCTAAAGGTAGGCTCACAGCAGATTGCATAAAGTTAACAAGGCACTGAATATATAAGTAAAGGATTACATACAGATATGAGAGTGGAGGAGTAGCCTACAGCTAAGAACCAAGAGACCAGGGTTCAAGTTCCACTGTTGCTCCGTGTGACCTTGGGCAAGTCACTTTACCCTGCATTGCCTCAGGTACAAACTTAGATTGTAAGCCCTCTGGGGATAGGGAAATACCTACAGTACATGAATGTAATCCACTTTGAAGTGCTGAAAACATTCTCACTACATCCGGCACTGAAGGAAATGATAATGGAAGATTGGGAATTTCCTCAGGGGCAGTTAAAAGGCACCAAGGCAGTAGAGAAACTATACCCTCTACCCCAAGAAACAAAAGATAGCCTTCTAAAGTTCCCAAGAGTAGATGCTTCAGTGTCAGCAGTAATCCGCAAAACCACAATTCCTGTGGAAGGAGGTACATCATTAAGGGACCACCAAGACAGGAAAATGAGAATGAAACAAGCTTTTACGACTAATGCATTTGGCCTACAAGCCTCCATGTGTGGAGAATTAGTAGCAAGGGCACTTGTCAGATGGGTACAGCAACTTGTGGAGTCAGAAGAGATGGCTCAAATTGAAACATGAGTAGCCTTTCTTGCATATACCCTCTATGACCTAAGCATGTCCTCTCGAGCCCTGGCCGATGATTTGGTAGCAAGGAGGCTGCTGTGGCTAAGGAACTGGGAAACAGATGAGGTGTCAAAGTCCAGATTGACCAAAGTGAATTTCTTATTTGGAGAAGAGCTAGAGAAACATGTAAAGGGCTTAGAAGAATCAACATCATTAAAGTTATGAGTTATATTGCATGTGAGGCATCTGATTATCACTGCAGATGCCTCGCAACAGTGGTTAACTTATGGATTCAGCAATGACAAATTAATTTTTAAAACTTCAACATTTTAAAATTAATTCTGCTCATCAGGTAGTGCAGGAGCTTCCTTTCAAAGAAGAACAGAGATGGAGTCTGGAGGAGACCAAGGATCTTGGTAAGTAGCAAATTCCTTAGGGTACCACATTTTCAAATGGAAACTCAGAGATTGGTAATAGCAACCCACCAGCCTACTAAAAAGAGTGAGTTTGTCTGCACCCATGTGGGTGAACAAAACCACAGACACTAGCATTTTTGCCTGTGGAGCTTATTGATTTGGCCACATGACACAGGGAAAGTGGGTGGAGCAGGAAAAGTCCCGGGCATTGAACAGATTAGAGCTAAGAGCTATCAAGCTGGCCATAGTTGCCTTTCTCCCACTGGTAAAGGGCAAGTCAGTCAGAATTTTCTCAGACAATGCAGCAGTTGTCTCATATGTGAACTGGCAAAGGAGGACATGCACCCAAACACTAGCCCTCGAAGCCACAAACATCTGCGAGTGGGCAGAACAGAATCTGACTTTACTATCAGCAGTACATATTGCAGGAACAGACAACGCCTGAACAGATTTTCTAAGTAGAAACAAGCTGAATCCCAGGAAATGGGAACTCAGCGCAGAAGCATTTCACATGATCGTAGACAGATGGGAAATGCCTACGATGGATTTGATGACATCCTAAAACAATGCGAGAGCATCATCTTCAGTCGAAGAAGGAATCCCGGCTCCAGTGGAATAGACACATTGTTCAGGACTCTGAAAGGGAAAACTCTGGAGAGAATAGAGCGTCATTGAGCCCTTAACAATCCTGGTAGCTCTAGATTGGGAAAGGAGGGCATGGTATGTGGACCTCCAGAGACTCCTGCAGGGTACCCTGCTACATCTTCCAGCCGAGCAAGAATTGCTGTGCCAAGGCCCAGTCACAATACAAGATCAGTTTCATTCTGTCTTATGGCATGGTCCTTGTGAGGGCATGACTAAGTAAAAAAGGATATTCTCCTGCGGTCATATCGACCATGCTAAAAGCCAGAAAGACTTAGACCTCGTTGGCCTACATTCTGGTGCGGCGTTTGTGCGAGAACTTTTGTCGCCTTAAGGGAAATTCTTCCTGGAGGGCAGACATACCCCACATCTTGCTTTTCATTCACAAAAGTCTAGATAAAGAACTGGCACGCAGATGACAGTGATCTCAAAGTATGAAGTCTTATTGGTTAAGGGTAGTAACCGCCACACCAGCAAGTTACCCCCATGCATTTTTTCTTCACTTCCATCCCCTAGTCTTTAGGGATACACAGTGTTTATCTCATGCCCCTTTGAATTTTTTCATTGTTTTCGTCTTCTCCTCCTCCAGAATGGCATTCCAGTCATCTACCTCTCTCTCCATGAAGAAATATTTCCTGACATTGGTTCTGAGCTGTCCTCCCTGAAGTTTAATTTTGTGACCCCTAGTTCTATTGATTTCTTTCCAATGGAAAAGGTTTGTCAAATGTGCATCATTAAAACCTTACAGGTATCTGAAGGTCTGTATCATATCCCCTCTGCACCTCCTCTCTTCCCGGGTATACATATTCGGATTCTTCAGCCTCTCCTCATAGGTCTTCTCATACAGACCCCACACCATTTTGGTCACTCTTCTCTAGACTTCCTCCATCCTGTCTTTGTCCCTTTTGAGATATGGATTCCATAACTGAACACAGTACTGCAAGTGAGGCCTCACGAAGAACCTATATAAGGGCATGTTCATCTCCTTTTTCCTACTGGTTATTCCTCTCTCTATGCAGCCCAGCATTTTTCTGGCTTTATTTATCACCTTTTCACATTGCTTCACCATCTTTGGATCTCCAGACACTATCACACCAAGATCCCTCTCTTGGTCCATGCACAGTATGTATTTATTTATTTATTTATTTATTTATTTGGGGCTTTTTTATACCGACATTCATGATACCAATCATATCGGTTTACAATTAGTTTATCATTCCCCATTACATACAGCTCTTTTGGAGTACCGTACCCCAGATGCATGGCTCTGCATTTCTTGGCATTGAATCCCAGCTGCCAAATGCTCGACCACTCTTCCAGCTTTCTTAAATCTTTTTTCATTCTTTCTACTAACCTATGTGGCTAATTCTGATCGGGCCATAGGGCTGTCCTAAAGTTAGCCAGTTAGATATATCCGGCTAACTAAGTTAGCTGGGTATATTCTGTGCCACTGAATATACCCTGCTAGTTAGCCTGATATGTTTATCTGGCTAGGCAAGCCACACAGTAGGTGAAAATGGACCCCCCCCCCCCTACTTCTAGGTTATCATCACTGGGGGAATTATTTAGGAAATTTATATGTGAGGTATTATCTTTTGATGAGGATAAAGTCCCTGTTATTTCCAAGTTATATTACCTTCCTGAGAGGAAAGTGCTTACTACTAAGGAAGGGGGGAGATGGATGTTTTGGGAAGTCCAGGGATCTTTACCTTTTTACAGGATTCTATCGATGATATTCCAACTAGAGCTTCTTTGCTAATATCTTTCTCTTTAAAGCAAGACAAGGATCTGGCTTTTTATAAATATTTCCAATATACAGGTATTTTTCTTTTTGTAGTCAAAAAAAAAATCAGTTCTTCACAGATGTTTCAAGCCCTTACGAAACATTTTCTTTCCTTCAAGCAAAGGGTTCTAGATATTGGAGCAAGTTTTTTCTTTTTTCTTAAATTCTCATGTAAGTTTTGGTAGCCTACCAAAATAACAAATTTATTTTTCTTATCCATTATATCTGGATCGCTTCTTAATTGATAAGACACTTGGGAACATTTGTAGTTCTTAGCAATGGTATGTAGGAGGGTAATAGTTAATGGCTGAAAAAAGAAAGATTAAGCTGATATTCTTGTAGCTCTATATTATTTTTTTATTTTCTTTAATCCTGCTCCTCCCCCCTTTCCTATTAACGTGATCTGGTACAATTGAAAACTTTTGGTTCTTTTTGGACATATCTCTATATTTCTTATTTAATCCTTTTTTTTAATTCCTATTTCATTTCAGTGTTTGTAAATGATATAATCAATAGATATAATTTAAAATATCAATAAAATATATTAAATCTATAAATACACCTGTAATCTAAATACATTAGGAACAAGCTAATATAAATGGAGAACAGTACAGAGAAGGGCTACCAAAATGATAAAGGGAATGGAACAGCTCCCCTATGAGAAAAGACTAAAGAGGTTAGGAGAAGAGACGGCTGAGGGGGAATATGATAGAGGTGTTTAACATCATGAGAGGTCTAGAACGGGTAGATGTGAATCGGTTTTTTACTTTTTCGAATAATAGAAAGACTAGGGGGCACTCCATGAAGTTAGCATGTGGCACATTTAAAACTAATCGGAGAAGGTTCTTTTTCACTCAACGCACAATTAAACTCTGGAATTTGTTGCCAGAGGATGTGATTAGTGTAGTTAGTATAGCTGTGTTTAAAAAAGGATTGGATAAGTTCTTGGAGGAGAAGTCCATTACCTGGTATTAAGTTGACTTAGAAAATAGCCACTGCTATTACTACCAACGGTAACATGGAATAGACTTAGTTTTTGGGTATTTGCCAGGTTCTTATGGCCTGGATTGGCCACTGTTGGAAACAGGATGCTGGGCTTGATGGACTCTTGGTCTGACCCAGTATGGCATGTTCTTATGATATCAGCTGTTTTATAGATTTTTGCTTTTGAGAGCTGGGGAAAAACTATTAGAGGGTGGGCTGGAGTTGGGGGATGAGCGGTGAACATCTGGACTTCCTGGGAGAAGAGAGAGTTGGTTGTGCCTTTAACTCTTGGCGAGAGAGGGCCCTGGGATGGATTTTTGTTTATATTCTCTCTCATCCTTTCTGTGAGTACTTAGCCCCAATCCTTTGTGTGTGTGAAGGAATTGGGGCAGAAGAGGACGATACCTCAGCCCCTTTAAGAGAGGTGTTGGGGTAGCATCTGGGGGCATCTCTGTTTTTGCGCTGGTGGCCACAAGGGAACAGGTTTTACTATGCAATGTACATTCTTTTCAAAGCCCACACCTCAGCAAGCTCTTTGCTAAGTACCCATGGCTCTGGAAATCACTGCTGTGGGGCTGGGGGGAAGCTGCAAGATGGGCGGGCTGGTAGGAAAAGGAAGTGGGGGAGGGGGGAGACCATGAGAGATGATGGGGCAATGCATGGATCAGTCTGGGGAAGAAAGTGAGTGCTGGGTTCAGGCTGAGCCCAGGCAGTGACAGGGGGGGTTACTTGGGTTGGGCTTCCTTTGAACTTTAAACAGGTTTGTGCTAGTAGTAGTAATGTGTACTCTCTGATCATCATGTAATCTGTTTTTTAGAAAAGCTGTAGATCAGTCAAGACTAGAGAGAGCCAGTCTTAAAACCCCGAGGACCTTAATGCGCCTATTAAACCTCTCTGATGGTTTTATGCTCCGTTCTCACTGTGGATTTCTATTTCTAGAGATAACATCCATGTTAAAGCAGTAAATGATGGCCCCAAACCACAACCCGATTATCTGCAGCTTTGTATGCAGCATTAAACCTCTTTCCAAAAGTGCAAAAACGTTTCCAAAATATCCATGAAAAATCATCTGCAGGCTTGAAAATAAATCACTCAGGAAGTGTGAACCAAGTATCTGCATGTGCAACTTTGGTAAATAACTGAATTATGACTTAGTTCTTTTTTTCTGATGTGGCTGCAAAATAATCTGAAAAGATTGTCAAAATACATCACTTTATATTGTATGCTGTGTGCCTTCTAAAAATGAAACCTTATACTGATCTTACTCATGAATCAGATGGTTATATTAAAAATGCAATCTTTGTGAAAAACCAAGGGTTAAATTGAGGTTTCCTGACCAGTGAACCAAAAGTATCCTCAGTAAACAGGCTGATTATTTAAAAATCTTTAGGCAGTTTCCCACTGCCTGTGGGATCAGCTCTGTTGCTGATATTACATGTTGTCGCATGGTGGCATCTGTTTTGATCCGTGTAGTGTGTACGTAATACCCCTTGCCGCATTGTTGACAACGTGGACCAGTCAGATACTGTTGTGTGATGGCGTTTGTGGAACACTTGCCAGCATGCTCAAGAAGCAGGAAAAACTGGTTAAATAAACCTCTAAAATAATAGATATAGAATAAAACAATCAGATTTAGGCAGGGAGCGTGCCTGTGGTTGCCGAGTGTGCTTTTAGCGAGTACACAGGAATTAAAGTTTTCTGTTGTTGTGCATCATCCTCAGCTATGAAAGTAACTATTAACAGAGCTAATTCAATTTATTATAGAGATTTCCAGCATCAAGAGAGAAACATTTCTCTGCTAAAAGAGATTGTAACTCGGAAAAGTCTCCGAGGGATATATCTCAGTGGTATACTAGCACAGCAGAAATCCAGTCACATTATGCCCTAGACTAATACAGATAAAGTGGGATAAGCAGCAGTAAAAATAAATTAACTGACATAAAAAAAAATGTAAAAGAAAACACTTATTCTGATTAGTGATAAAGGACTAATAGGTTACAATTACCATTTAAAATTCAGCGGCACTATCATTCAGTCAGATCACAGTGGGTTGTTAATGCTGCGCCTGTTACAAGAAATGGCAGGGCCTACCCAGGGAAGGTTGCTTCTGCTCCTTGACATTTTAAGAACAGTCCAAGGTTGTTAGAGCTAAGTAACTGGATTAATTTACAAGAAGTGGGTAAATCTCTACTATGTGCCAAAGCCAAGCCATAAAGGCCTCGAGGACAGCCGAGTTCAGGTTTGCAGAATTTCAAAAACCTAACTGTCTTGCTACAGACAGGTTACCCATCTCCTTGAAGTTAGGGCAGCAAAAAGCTGTCGTGGACAAAAATAAAACATGTTAAGCAGTTATTTTTTTGCATAATGCAAAATGTGTCATCTTTCCATAAGAAGCTGTACCCAGCCTGTGATTTTAACACTTTCAAGCTTTCACCTGAATGCTCATTAAGCACACTTCTAATTTTCTCTGTTAACTCCAAGCGCTTTACACATGTCTTTTTAAAGTAATAATTTCAAGGTAAGTAAAAGTTGTGGGGTTAATTTTGACAGTGTTCTTTATTAATATAAGTGAAGTCTTTTGTGTGTTTCTCCATTGCTAGAAGTCATGCAGTTTTAAGGTTAGAGCTTTGTGTCACAGATATGTATTGTACTTTGTCACTTTCCGATCAGATATCTATTCTATTCCTTATTTCATGAAAGCAATGTAGAGGCTGGTGACGTCTTATAAGATGAACCAGCATAACTTTGCATTTGTACCATCTTGGGGCTTAGATCCCTTGCGATTTCGGAGGCTGAGCAGTGTTTGTCATGACAACACCCGGATGAGATCTCCAAGCAGCATTGGGTGCTGTAGGCAACTGTGAGGGGCATGCATAGCTCTGAGCCAGTTAACCTATAGAATTGGAAATACTAAACTGATGACAGTGCCGTCCTTTGTAGAAGATATTACACCAGTTATATGGTACTTTTCGTGAGACCTGGGATGATGATGTGAGTAAATTAAGACAAGTTGCATTGTCTTGATGCTTCCAAAATTCCCTATCTAGGAAGAACCAAATTAAGTTCAGAAAAACTGTCATGGCCTTCAATGTACGATGTGTGTTACATTCGGCAGCTCACGGGTAGGTCCTGCAAGCCGCCTCACTCACCCCCAGCGTGGCTGGACGTGTTTTGTGGCCAGCACACGCCTTTGTGCACTGAATGCCATCCAGCACAGCCTAAGATGCTGCTAACCACCTTCCCTTAGGCGCACATATGTGTGCATTATGTAGGCCCCACGGCAGGAAATGCTGAGTGGCACCCTCTGATGATGTCAGGCCAGCTGGCCTATTTAAGCAAGGGCTTTGCAGGATTACCTTGCCTTAGCAGTGGGTTTCCTGACTTAGCAGTGTGTGTTATCTTCAAGTTCCTGGTTCCTGTATCCTGCATTCCTGATTCCTCGGCCAGCCTTCCTTGTCTAGCTTTGCCTTGTCCTGTCTGTTTTGTCCAGTGTCTTCTGTATGTCTTTGTCCACCTTTGGCCTGACTTCCGGATTCTGACATCCTGCTTGGACCTGACCAGAATTGCTTGCCGCCTGCACCTGACCTGTTACCTGAACCTGACCACCCTTATCTACCACCTGCCCCAAACTTGGCCTGTCTCCGACTCCTTTAGCGTGCTGCCTGCCCTGACTCCAGCATTCTATTGGACTCTTGCGCTATTCACTGTTCTAGGGACTCTCCTAAGTCCTGTCAGCCTCCAGAACCCAAGGACTCAGTGTGTGGGCGAGGCGGCTGGTATAGGTGAAGCTCCAGTCTGTCCCGCTTCTGGGCACGTTTGCCAGCTGCCGGGATAGGCCTCATAGGTTCACTATGAGGTTGTGTCACCTATGCCGCAGCACAAAGGGTGCACACCCACACCGCTCTTCCCAATGTGCACTTTATTGAATTACTGTATAGTGGTTTAGGTAAAAGGTCTACACACATATATAAGCATTGTTGTTCCTATTCCTGGTCATTGTTGCACAATATCACAAATAGAAGATATAACCTGATAGCATGCACACTTATGTTCTAAATATAGTTTTTGAATTATATCAACAGGAAAAACTCAGTATTTTATTATTGTCTCTTGTGCTGTTCTTTACCTGTAGAACAGCCCCTTTGTTAGTCACAGCTGTCTTATTTTCCAGTTTTTAAGAAATGCTCTCGGAAAGGTTACTGTATAAATGCATGTTAGTAAGCAAAACTATACCAATTCTGGCTTTCTATGAAACTATAAGTCCATGCATGCATTGAGAGTAAAATCAGTATTGGTTGAAACTCTCCCTACTGACATGGAGCTACAGTGGCTATAGAAAGTCTACATCCCCTTCCAAAATGTTCACTTTTTGTTGACTTATAGCCTAGAAGTAAAATGCATTAAACCAATGTTTGTTCCATGCATCCAAACATCCTAACCCACAGCTGCCCAGTGAAAAATATATTCCAGAATTCATTAGAAAATAAAGTATTAAAAATAAAAAAAAAGCCCCTGGAACAGCTTGGTTGTGTAAGTGCCACTCCTATTGTACATCTGTAGCAATCCTAAACACTTCAAACTCTAGTATAACCAATCACCTTCAAAAGCATGCTCAGAGGGGTAGATTTTAAAAAGCATTTACTCGAGCAAAACTGGTTTTTGCTCGAGTAAATACACTTTACTCAAGTAAGTGGGCTTTTCAAAATTGCTACAATATATGCCATTGAATTGTCCATAGGATTTACTCAAGTAAATGCACTTTACTCGAGTAAATAGCTTTTGAAAATTGCTACGATAGTATGTCACATTTACATGCATAACTCCTTTGAAAATGACCCACAGAGTGAATTACATTACAGAATAAATTCAGCAATTCCTGTTAGTTCTCTTGCGGGCCGATATAGTAAAAATCGCGGGAGAGCGGGCGAGCGCTGCTCTCCCGGCGCGCCAATAGGACACTCTCCTGTTCGTGCGATACAGTAAAGTAATTTATTTAAATTAGGGTCTGCGGCAAAAAGAGGCGCTAGGGACACTAGCGCGTCCCTAGCACTTCTTTTCGGACAAGAGCGGCGGCTGTCAGCGAGTTTGACAGCCGACGCTCGATTTTGCCATCGTCTGTTCTCGAGCCCGCTGACAGCCTCGGGTTCGGAAACCGGACACTGGCAAAATTGAGCGTCCGGTTTTCAACCTGTGAGCCGCGGGCCCATTTTAAGGTTTTTTTTTTTTTAACTTTTGGGGCCTCCGACTTAATATCGCCATGATATTAAGTCGGAGGGTGCACAGAAAACTGCTTTTCTGTGCACTTCCCCGGCGCTGACAGAAATTAATGCCTACATTTGGGTAGGCACTAATTTCTTAAAGTAAAATGTGAGGCTTGGCTGTACATTTTACTTACTGTATCGCACGGGAATACCTAATAGGGCCATCAACATGCATTTGCATGTTGCGGGCGCTATTAGGTTCGAGGGGGTTGGACGCGCTTTTTCGACACGCTATTACCCCTTACTGAATAAGGGGTAAAGCTAGCACGTCGAAAACGCATGTCCAAATCGCGGGTTAACAGTTCGCTCCGCCGGAGCGCACTGTACTGTATCGGCCTGTTGGTTAGGTAGTGCATTTCAAAGCAAGAGTTAACCATGAGCAACAAGCGATGTCAGAAAAACTTGGGACAAAATAGCAGAAAGGCCCAGATCTGGAGATGGGTATAAAGGAATTACAAAGACCTTGAATATCCTTTGGAGCAGCAATTCTCTACCAGTGTGTTGTGACACCAGTGTGTTGCCAAGCACTGGCAGGTATGTCGTGACTACCGGTGTCCCACTTCCCTGATTGTGATTACCTCCTCCCTTCTTCCTGCCCCCGCTGGCCAATGGGAAGCCTCCCTTCTGCCTGCACCTACTGGCCAATCGGAAGCCTCCGCCCTTCTTTTTGCCAGTGGGAGTAGGAAGAAAGGAGGAAGCCTCTGATTAGCCAGTGTCAGGAAGAAGGGGGCATACAAGTGAGGCGCTCGCGTGTGGGGTCTCCGGGCCGGGCCTCCCAGTCCTTTCCCCAGTTCGACGTGCTGCTTGGGTGGATCGCTAAAGCGCACTTCTCTCTCTCTCTCTCTGTACTGACGGAGAGGGCCTACCAGAAGCAACCCACCATCTTCCAGAATAAGAAGCATGTGCTGCTGAGAGAGGGCAGCAAGAAGAAGCTGCCACATTACTACAAAAACATTGGCTTAGGCTTCAAGCCCCCCCGTGAGGCCATCGATGGCACCTACATTGATAAGAAATGTCCGTTCACCAGTAACATGTCCATCTGAGGCCGCATCCTTTCAGGTGTGGTGACCAAGATGAAGATGCAGAGAATTATTGTCATCCACAGAGACTACCTGCATTATATCAAGTACAACCGCTTTGAGAAGTGCTACAAGAACATGTCTGTGCGCCTTTTCCCCTGTTTCAGAGATTTTGTATATTTTATTTTATATATTTCCGCTTTTTGCACTTTTTAAGTGCTTCAAAGCAGATTACATTCAGGTACTGTAGGTATTTCCCTATCCCCAGAGGGCTTACAATCTAACAGGTCAATCCAGTAAAGTGCGGCCGCGTTTACCCCGCTCTTAACCCGCTTTCTACTCACTTTCCGGCCGCGTTAGCCCTTCCTGCGATCCACAATCCCCTTTAACCTACTCTTACTGCGTCCTTAAATCCCCGGGTAACCCCTTCCGCACGCGGCATGTATATTACATGTAAACAATCGAATTAGCTATTCCCTACCATCCAGTAACGCACGCTCCGACTATCGCTTTTTTACCCTGCCGTTTTGCCGCGCATTTAACCTGCTAACTTACTTACTTACTGCCTACCCTTACCCCTGCGTTAGAGGCAGGGGTAAGGGTAGGCGACAAACTTTCCCCCAGCCCCCGCTCACCTGCCCTGCTCGCGTCCATGGGTGCTGGTCTCCGGGGCAGCCCCAGTCCTCTCCCCTCCTCCCGAAGCAACAAAAGCGAAAAAAATCGAAAAAGCGGAAAAAAAAAAAGCAAAAAAAAGTTGCAAGAGAGAGAGGGGAGAGAGGACGGGCAATCCTATGCTCGGGATTGTCAGCCCTCTCTCCCCTCCTCCCGAAGCAAGGCACGAAAAGCAGCCTTGCTCCGGGAGGAGGGGAGAGAGGACTGGCAGTGTAAAGCGACGAAGCGACTTACTTTTTTTGCAGCCCCCCTCCGGAGAGGGACATCGGCGAGGACGACCGCGGCTCCCCTGCCTCCAGCTGCCCGCGAAAATGGACGCCTGCACGGGCGAAAGCGGCCCCTGTGCGACGTTTGGCATCACGGCATGTGACGTCACGTCTTGAGCGGCCCAATTGCACGCACAGAGGCCGCTTTCGCCCGTGCGTCCATCTTCGCGGGCAGCTGGAGGCAGTGGAGCCGCGGTCGTCTTCGCCGATGTCCGTCTCCGGAGGGGGCCTGCAAAAAAAGTAAGTCGCTTTACACTGCCAGTCCTCTCTCCCCTCCTCCCGCAGCAAGGCTGCTTTTCGCGCCTTGTTTCGGGAGGAGGGGAGAGAGGGCTGACAATCCCGAGCGTCGGAGAACCGTCCACTTCCTGGTACCTGTCATTTGAAATGACAGGTACCAGGTTAGGCCCGCGCACCCAGGTTACTGTTTAGGCGCTGTATAGCGCTCTATACAGTAAAATGGGTTGCGCGGGCCTAACGCTTCACGGACGCTTCTTAGACGCAGCTTGCATTTGCAAGCTATTTACATACAGGATCGAGCGGTAGGTGAGCTGGACTGTGCGTGCGGCAACCGCGGGTGCGCCGGGCACCAACGCAGCTCTTCCTACCACTCGTTACTGGATTGACCTGTAAGTTTGTACCTGAGGCAATGAAGGTGACCATTTTGGCGATATTGTCACAGTTGGCAAATGCCATCCCCTGATTAAAACAGTTAATTTTGATGTCCTGAAGGTGACCAAAGCTGCTGGTACCAAGAAACAGTTCCAGAAGTTTTAAAGAGATGAGAATGTATTTTCCAGCCTAAATAAATATAACAGAACTCCCCCCCCCCAAAAAAAAACAAAAAAAAACCCCAAAAAACATAGCTCTCTTTCGGGCCGATACAGTACAGTGCGCTCCAACGTTGGAGCGCACTGTTAACCCGCCATTGGACGCGCGTTTTCCCTTACCTCTTATTCAGTAAGGGGCCGAAAACGCGCGTCCAACCTGCCGAACCTAATAGCACCCTCAACATGCAAATGCATGTTGATGGCCCTATTAGGTATTCCCGTGCGATTCAGAAAACAAAATGTGCAGCCAAGCCGCACATTTTGCTTTCAGAAATTAGCCCCTACCCAAAGGTAGGGGCTAATTTCTTCGGGCACCGGGAAAGTGCACAGAAAAGCAGTAAAAACTGCTTTTCTGTGCACCCTCCGACTTAATATCATGGCGATATTAAGTCGGAGGTCCCAAAGGGTAAAAAAAGTAAAAAAAAAAAAAAATTGAAGTCGGGTCGAAAACCGGACACTCAATTTTGCCGGTTTCCGAGTCCGTGGCTGTCAGTGGGCTCGAGAACCGACACTGGCAAAATTGAGCGTCGGCTGTTAAACCCGCTGACAGCCGCCGCTCCAGGCCAAAAGGAGGCGCTAGGGACCCGCTAGTGTTCCTAGCGCCTCTTGCCCGTTTCTACCGCCGGGCCTCATTTAAATACAGAATCGCGCGCGCCAGGAGAGCGGACATTCGCCCGCTCTCCCACGAACTTTACTTAATCGGCACGTTTGTGTGTGTGAGAGAGACAGACTGGTTAGGGCGGTTCCTGGTGGTGTGTGTGTGAGAGACAGACTGGTCAGGGAGGTGATTGGTGTGCGTGAGACAGACTGGTCATGGGGTCTAATTGAGGGGGGGGGGGTGAGTGAATGACTGGTTGTGGGCCTTAAGGAAGAGGATTGTGAGGACAGAGCTTTAGCAGCCACTGCTGCTTCTGGTGTGTGCTTTTGGCCTGCAAGGGAAAGGAGTAGGAGGGCTGCTGGAGAGGGTAAGTAAAGGTGGCTTTTTAAGTTTATTTTTCTTGATTGACTTCCTTTTTAATTATTGGATATTATGTGATGTCTGCTGTTTTGAAATATTTTATTGATATTTGGACAATTTTTAATAATATTTGAGTTTTTAATTGTTGGATATTATTCTGTTCATCAGCTGATTTGTAATATTTATTAGTATAGTTTTACAATTATTTCTGTGTGGGGATCCCTAGCAGCTTGGCTTGCTCTGTTTTCCTAATAGGAGGTGTATTAGTGTTTAGGGCCTGGTTAAATATTTGTAGTGTTGCCTTTTCATAGATAGGATTGTTACTGTTTGAGTGTGTTCCATTATACAAGTGTAACTTTGTGCGCCTTAGTTTGTGTGCATTATTGCAGATCCTGGGACTGTGTTAGGTGCTATATTTCTCTTTCCATTTCTCCAGCTTTGCACTGCATGCAGAGTGGTTTTCTTGGGTTTCCATTCCAGTTTGTCTCGATATTTATAATTTGTGGTCTTTCTGTACTTGGTAAAGGTCAGTTTTGTTGTATGACCGAGGTGAGGTATTTTGCTAGCATGTAGGCATGTGTATCAGTCTTATTTGTTGTATTTCTCAATAGGACATGCATTAGTGGTAAATTATTTGTCTTTTTGTGAGAAAGGCTACTGCTCCTGGTAGTAGAGGAAGTTTCTTTTGCTTTTACTGAGATGTCACCAGAATCAGAATATCTTTTTTGTATGGTGAGCTGTACCAGTAATGCCCTAGTTCTGTTCTACAGCCATTGTTGGTTGTCGAGGGGGTTCCTGTGGATGCAGAGTGTATGTTTACATTTAGCCCTGTGGCAGTCACATGTTCACTGTGTCATGCATGTGAAAACCATCTGTCAGGTGTGTCCTGGCCGAAAAAGGGTTGAGAACCACTGCTTTGGAGCACGATCAAGACAATTAAGTGGAAGTGTGGTCACTAATTTTATCACATACGCAGTAACATTTTCAGAGACTTATTTAGCATGCATGCTAGGACCTAAGAAAACAACATGGAAGACGGCCTACCAAAGCCAGTAAGCAAACAACACAAGAGATAGACCGATATCTTTAGATGTGGGAATACTTTTATTCGCTGTGCAACTTAACAGGATCGAAACACAACAAGACACCCAAATTTACAGGATAGAATCACATATGCCCACCGCAGGCCGAGTTTTGCCCAAACAACTAGGCTGCATCAGTGCATCAGGTCCACCATAAGTATATCAGGTCCACCATAAGTGGAGTGAGCTCAGCGTGGATATTGAAGAGCAAGCTTCAAGGCAACTTGGCATGGATCAGCTCTGGCAATAAGCTACTGGAGGTCACCTTCAAATACACCCCACTTATGGTTGACCTGACATCAAACAGAAGTCTGAGGAGATGTGGTCTCTGCCTCCACCGGCGTAGAAAAGGGAATACCCAAGAGTGTTGGCTGATCTAGCAGTAGTTAAGGAAAACAATTATCAGCAAAACATTGCTTACTGCGATACATATGAATATATTAACACCCATTGCTTACTGTAATATACTTCATTTTAGCCCCTGATGCAGTCTAGTTATTTGGGTGAAACTCGGCCTGAGTCAGGCGTATGTGATTCTATCCTGTAAATTTGGGTGTCTGTGTTTCTATCCTGTTAAGTTGCACAGCGAATAAAAGTATCCTTATATCTAAGGATGCTGGTTTATCTCTTGTGTTGTTTGCTAGGATCTAAGTACATAGCATGCTGTTTGTGCACACTAACTTTAGTGCATAGGCTCCACATTTTTTACCAGTTGCTTTACATTGTCAGGAATCTCCATTATCACTGCTGGAAAAATAGAAAACTTTGGAACTAACCCAAAGTTTTAGGAGCCAGGAACAATTTTTCTTTCATTAGATCTTACCTTCCTCCTACACTCCATTTCTGCTCGCTCTTTGTGATCAAATTTTTTTTTATTGTTTTGCTTTCCTTTGTCATCCTAACTTTTTCTTCCTTTTGCTTTATTCCATTCTTTCCCCCTCCCCCTCCCACCAGACAGGCTCATTCCCTCCTCCTGCCCGACCTTCTCTCTAGCCTGCTTCCCCCACCAGCTCTTCAGCCCCCCAGCCTGCCTGTCTCTTCTTCACTTGGCGGTTCAGTGGCAATAGGCTGCCCCAAGCTGTAGCGGCGGCGGCTTCTCCACTTCATTGTATCAGGGACTGACCTGGACATGGGCAGTCGTGAAACAATACCACGTGCCTTACAAGGCAAATTCAGGGTCAAGTACAGCGATTCAAAGTTCCCAACAAGGCTTTAATCAAGAGAGCAGGTAAGAAACATCATAATATCCTGGCTTACGCTATGCAGGAGAAAAACAGTGTACACAGGATACTTTCCTTCCAAAGCAACAAGGTTTAAGATTCACAAAGGCTCAAATAGAAATCAAAGCCCCATGATTCAAGGTTTCATTGTGCCAGCAGGGCTTCTGGCTCAGGGTTTAAATAGTTGTGCTGTCAGGGTCAGGTCTCCCTTTGAATCAATGAGGGCTTCATTAGATGAGTTCAATACCTGAAGGGTAGGAATAACATTGCTCTCCCAAATCTCTGCAATTAGTATGGTCTACCCGTTAGACTCCCAGCCTGCTGCCTCCAATGCCTCCAGTTCAAGACTCACTGAACCTAACCCTTGGGATTTTTCCTCTCTGCCCATAAATTTATTTTTTGCAAATAAAGTTCCGACCAGTGGTTTCTCCATCGACTGACCAGGCTGAATTAGCCATGACACGAGGGTGAAGCCACCTGACAGCGATTAACAGACCCTTCTTTTAGGTGATAGAACTTTTGCTCTACTGAGCTTGTATGGGAATTGCTATGTGAGTCTTTCAGCTTTTTCATCCAAGCCTCAGCATAGATGTGACCTTTCTTTCAGTTTTTTCTTGTTATATTTTATATATATTTTGTACTTCTTAATCTTTTTTTCTCAGTCTGTGTTACCTCGCTATATCAGCAGCCTCTCCAAACATGTTGGGTTTTTTTTTTTTTAAGCATTGAAAAATTCTATCTTGAAAAGATGACCAGTTCCAAGAGCTGACCGGTGCCCTAAGCCGCTTCAAAGATTGCATGTATGGTAAGATGTCTATCACCAAAGCCATGTCATGTTTTACCAGTGTCTGAGGCCTGACCATTGTAGGCAGATGTCACCACGGACACAGAGATCCAAAGCTTGGAAGTTGGAGGAGCTGCGTAAGTCATTAATGAGCAGCAGCCATTCCTCCTCCAAGAGCGGAGCCTCTTCTAGCTCTCTGGCTGCTAAGTTCAGCAGGAGTTCCTTGAGCAGGCCTTCCTCTTCTTCAGAGCAGGCCTTGGGCCCCTCCACTTCATTGGGAACGAGCAACCAGGGAAAATGCAATTCTCAGATGTCCACAAGCCCCTTGCAGGCTGAGAAGAAGTAGGGTCACTTGGTGCCAGTGGCACTGATGAATCAGCACTGAGACTTCTTGCTGTAGACACTATGCATAGAGCCTCAGTATTGTTGATATTCCACTCGTCAATGCATTGAGCCTTGAAACCGGAGATGCTTCCTCCATCGACCATGTCATCACATTCGACACCTTGAGCCTTGGCGCCCTTGATGCACTGAGCTTTGATGTTATCGACGCAGCTATTTCTTAAGTCTCCAATCCCTTAGAAGTGTTCAGGAAAGATCGGAAGTATGGAGGGAGATATGCTTCATTTACCTCCTCTTATTGGCTAATAGATTCAATGAACTTCAGGCACTGGCATATTACTCTACATATATGCAGTTCTTCTGCAATAGGATGGCAGTCTGCACCCATTTCAAGTGGTGTCAGATTTTCTTATAAATCAAGCCATCATGTTATCTATGTTCTTTCCAAGATCGCTTGCACAGGAAAAAGGAAAAGCCTTTCATTTATTGGACTGAGGCCTTAGCATGCTACTGAAAACTTAGCCACATCGTCAGATCTCACAATTATTCGTCTCTTACAATCCTACGATTAGGCATTGCAGTTGCTAACTACACTTTATCCATCTGGCTCGCAGACTGTATCATGGATTGTTATGCTCTCGCTGGCCTCCAAATTATGGACTCTGTTGACACTCATAAAGTGAGAGCCATAGCTGCATCAGTGGCTCATCTATGAGCCATTTGTTGAGGATATCTGTAAAGTTGCAACTTGGACATAAGTGTACACCTTATTTATTTTTTTATTTAACTTATATTCTGCTTTTCACATCCCATTACTATCTGGACAATCTATCAAGAAGTGACAAGCAGTTTCATGTAGCCTGTTACCCAGTAGTATACTAGCCACAATAAGGTCTAGTTTGTTTATTTAGTAAATGCTCTGCTGCAGCCCTCAGCTTGGGACTCCATATGTATAATGGCTAATTCAGCCCTGCTTATTTACTATAAAAGCAAGCTCGCTTACCATAAATGGTGTTCTCCGTAGACAGCAGGGTGAATTAGCCATTCTTGATACCCGCCCGCCTCCGTAGAGAATTGACTATCTAGCTAAAACTTAGCTCTCAGATTGACTGAGGGACTCACAAGGCAGCACCCGCATGGGAATTCCTGCATTAGCTCAGTAGAACAAAAGCTCTATGAGCTACGAGAGAAGGGTCTCTTCAACACTGTCAGATTGTGTCACCCATGTGTCATGGCTAATTCAGTCTATGGAGAATCCTGTTTACAGGATTGCAAACTTGCTTTATAGAACCATGATTCCACCAGAGACCATGTTAAGAAGCCACAGGAGCAGAAATGAACAGAAGTCTTCTAGAGCAACAAAATGTTTCATTGTACAAGTGACACAAATAAGACATGGCTATAACCAGAGAGCAGCAGGAATGGGCCCAATGTACAAGGCATTTTTCCAAAGAAATTCCTTATTAAATCTGGCATTATCATACTGATTAGATGCCTATGGAATCTTGTGCTTCAGGGAATACTGAATAATTATTTTATTTAGGCTTTTTCCTAGAAAGCAAACATGAAACGTTTTTAAGAACATAAAAAAATTACCATACTGGATCAGACCAAGGGTCCATCAAGCCCAGCATCCTGTTTCCAACAGAGGCCAATCCAGGCTACAAATACCTGGCAAGTACCAAAACACGTAGATCCCATGATACTGATGCCAGTAATAGCAGTGGCTATTCTCTAAGGGCCAAATTTTAAAACGTATGCGCGGGCGTAGATTTGTGTGCGCAACCCAGTGCGCACAAATCTACACCCGATTTTATAACATGCGCGCGGGGTCGGCGCACTTGTGCACCTTGCGCGCGTCGAGCCCTAGGAGAGCCCCGATGGCTTTCCCTATTCCCTCCCTCACCTTCTCCTCCCTTCCCCTACCTAACCCGCCCCCAGCCCTACCTAAACCCCCATCCTGACATGCATTCGGAAATTCAAAACAGGGGTTAAAACATGTCTCTTTAAAATGGCCTACCCTGATCTGGATCCCACGTAGTCCCCATGCTCCCTCTACTCCTTCAGAGAAAGAGCCCTTGTCATTAACTTACTCATGGCCCTCTCCTTTATTCCTTTTAATTATCCTCTGTTTTGTCTCCCATTTGCTGCACCTCCTTATATACCCCTTATTTCCCCTATACTCCCTTTCCCTGTCCTCAAACCCTTCTTTTTCCCTATAGCAACCATTTACCCCTTTTTATTCCCCCCCTCCCGCTTTCCTTTAACCCTTACTTTTCCCTATAGCAATCCTGCTAGTCTATACATAGTTGCCTTTCTGAACGTATAATTTGTAATGTCATATTATAGTGTCTCCTTTATGTACTAGTTAAATATAACATATATTATTGTATATAATACTGTTTGGAGTGTATAATTTATATAAGGTTATCCACAGTGGATAAGTTTACACATTGTCCCTAATTGAGTATATAATTTGCAATGCTACTTATTATGTTTCCTCTGTTGTTTTCCATTAGGTACTGTTCCTTTTCTCTTCTTCCTGTTTTTCCCTCTCTTCTATCGCCCCTTCTCTCATCCTATCTGCTCCCTCTTCCCCCCACCCTGATTTTTTGTAATTTCCTCCTTCAGGTATATAAAAATTAAAAATAAATAAAATAAATAAATAAATAAATATTGTAAACCGGCATGATGTACCCAAGAATGTTGATATATAAAAGCTAATAAATAAATAAATAAGTTGCGCCTGCCTCTGGGCAGGCGTAGATTGCGCGCGCCGGCCAACGGCCGGCCCGCGATCTCAGGCACAGCGGCAAATGGCCGCTGTGCCTGGAGGCTCCGGCCCCACCCAATCCCGTCCCTTTTCAAGCCCCAGGACATACGCGCGTCCCGGGGCTTGCGTGCTTCGCCGAGCCAATGGAAAATAGGCTTGGCGCACGCAGGGGCAGGTTTTCGGGGTTACGCGCATAACCCTTTCAAAATCTGCCCCTAAGCGAACTTGATTAATAGCAGTTAATGGACTTTTCCAAGAACTTATCCAAACCTTTTTTAAACCCAACTACACTAACTGCACTAACCACATTGAAATTGTCATGTTACCGTTCATAGTAATAGCCACTGCTATTTCTAGCAACTGTAACATGGAATAGACTTAGTTTTTGGGTACTTGCCAGGTTCTTATGGCCTTGATTGGCCACTGTTGGAAACAGGATGCTGGGCTTGATGGACCCTTGGTCTGACCCAGTACGGCATGTTCTTATGTTCTTATCCTCTGGCAATAAATTCCAGAGCTTAATTATCTGTTGAATGAAAAATAATTTTCTCCGATTAGTTTTAAAAGTGCTACTTGCTAACTTCATGAAGTGCCCCCTAGTCCTTCTGTTATCCAAAACTGATTCACATTTACCCATTCTAGACCTCTCATGATCTTAAAGACATCTATCTTATCTCCCCTCAGCTGTCTCTTCTCCAAGCTGAACAGCCTAACCTCTTTAGCCTTTCCTCATGGGGGAGCTGTTCCATCCCCTTTATCATTTTGGTCACCCTTCTCTGTACCTTCTCCATCGCGACTATATCTTTTTTGAGATGCAGTGACCAGAATTGTACACATTACTCAAGGTGCGGTCTCACCATGGAGCGATACAGAGGCATTATGACATTTTCCATTTTATTCACCATTCCCTTCCTAATATTTCCTAACATTCTGTTTGCTTTTCTGACTGCCGCACCACACTGAGCTGACAATTTCAATGTATTATCTACTGTGACGCCTACATCTTTTTCCTGGGTGGTAGCTCCTAATATGGAATCTAACATTGTGTAACTATAGCATGGACTATTTTTCCCTATATGTATCACCTTGCACTTATTTATATCAAAATAAGACTGTAAGAGCTTATGTATGTGCTTTGCACTATTGTTGCTTTATATGGTCAAGTGTAGGATTTTGCAGTTCTGGCCATCCTTGGCCATTATTTGGCTGATTTGAGTCTTTCCAGCGCTGTGACTCAATAACACAGTCTTCTTAAATGTAATTCAGCCATATTGCTCTTTAAATTTTTTATCATCCTCCTTTGTAGTGGTTGGGTCACAGAAGTTTGATCTGCTGCCTTATCTGTAACCCCAGTGATCCCAGTTTTACTAAGTAACAAAAAGTTCAGATAATACTGTTCAAAAGATATTACTTAAGATGGTGGTAGTTTTCAGTTTCTTGGCTCTTAAGCTATTCTATTGTTGGGTTGGCAGGTGTTGAAACTGTGTACTTTATTTGTAGCCCTGCTTTTAAAAGCCTTTTTAGTGCAGCATTGTAGAAATGTGTATGAATGTATATATGGAAGCTTAGCTAATTATACTAAGCCATTTGACTAAAGATATGCCATCTAATAAGCATAGCTAACTAAAATTTGGCTGCTGAAATGCTCAAGGAAAAGCTATATATTAAATAGCATTAGATCATTTTTTTCGGGGTAAAAATAACTGCGGTATGCTAAAATTATTTTGACCAGTATTCAAACAGGATCCCTATATGTTTTATACAATATGGGTACTAAGTTTCAGATACAAAGGAAGAGGAGGTATGGTACAAAATTGATCTTGTCCAAAAATTCCAAGATATATATAACAAAAAAAACCTTTTACGGTATATTAGAAGAAGCAAAAATTGCTACTCAAAGTATCCAAGTAGCAAAAGCTGATGATCAATGGAGTTACCCGCCTTCTATTTTGTGCACTAAGTTTCAGTACCCAGACATACAGAACTATGTTTTGAATGTAGTAATCCAAGGGTACACAATGGGTGAGATATATATGTCCAAAGCAGGAAACAAACCCTCAAAGTGATTATATCCAATGATTTCAAGGTAGGGAAACAGTGCGACAAGGCGGTGGCCAAGAGGGATGGAAGTTGGTATAACTAGTAGAAAAAAAGTGATTTTGCCATTTTACGGCTCATTAGTGAGACCACGTAGCGTATTATGTAATTTAGAAGGCCCCTAGAATAGGGCTTGCACAATAGTGCGGGGTCTTCATCAGAAGCTCTGTGAAATAGAAATTTAAACATTATACCCTAAAGGAGAAGCAAGACAGTGAAGATAGGCCATAGACAAACCTGTTTCATTGGAAAGAAAGCTCTATTTATTTATTTATTTATTTATTTATTTATTTATTTATTAATTAAAGGCTTTTATATACCGAATTTCTTGATACAAATCAAATCATCTCGGTTTACATCTAACAAGTAGAAACTATAACCAACCAAACAGTAAAGACAATTTGAAGGAGAATAAAGTTACATTATAACAAGGATGTGTAACTTGGAGGAGGAAATAAGAAGGGGGACGAACGGTTATAATATACATTGGAGTGTGCGAGGGAGACAAGGAGCAGTCCTCATGATAATTTGTTGCTCTAGAACCAAGGCCTCATGATAATGAGATTCTAAGGGGGTAGACTGAAAAGTAATGTGTGAAAATACTTTTTCAGGAAAAGGTTGATGGAAATACAGAATGCCTTCCGGGGCTGGCTGGCATTGGCTAAAACAGTGGAGTTGGGGGGCATGGGATAAGCACAGAGGATCCTGAGTTACTAAAAGAGAGAGCAGAAAGAATGATCTAACTCTCTCCCTTCTCCCCCAACCATGTACACTGTGCTTGGAGATAGAAGAGGCCAACGATGCCTGGATATCAATGCAGCCATCAAGAAAGAAGCAAAATGATGAATGCTGCTATAATGCCTGGAGAAGGAGTGTGATGGCAGCTCTCCTCTCCCTGGGCTCTTCATCTCCCACCCAAACTCCTTTCCTGCTGCCCACACCACAGCTTCCCAAGCCACAACTATGTTTCCTACTGTTGCTCCCAAAACAAAGGATGTAGAGGGAAGGGGATGGGAAGTGACCTAGTCTAGTGCCTAGGGGTTTATCTCTTGGGTGTAATTTGGTTCACTGTGTAGCATACTCTAAGGCAGGGGTGGGCAATTCCGGTCCTCGAGGGCTGCAAACCAGTCGGGTTTTCAGGATACCCCTAATGAATATGCATGAAATAGATTTGCATACAACTGAGGCAGTGTGTATGCAGGTCTCTCTCATGCATATTCATTAAGGATATCCTGAAAACCCGACTGGTTTGCAGCCCTCGAGGACCGGAGTTGCCCACTCCTGCTCTAAGGGGTCGATTTTAAGACCCCCGCGCACGCATCCATGTGCGCGTGGTTCCTAGCGTGTACACATGGACGTGGCAATTTTATAACACGTGTATGTTATAAAATACGATATCCGCACGCACATGCATGGCGGATTTTAACATTTGCGTGTGCATGTGTGGGCGGGTGGCCTCTGCACACTGGGGGGGGGGGGGGTTTAAAAGGCAATGCGTGGCGATGAGAGTAGGGCTTCCCCAGTTCCCTATACCCCTACCTAACCTTCCTACCCTTTCCCCTCCCCTCTCCTCTCCTCTTCTCCCTGACCCCTAATCTCTTCCCAGCTACTTACATTTTTTTCCTCGATGACTTACTGCTCCTCGGGAGCAGAAGTAATCTCCGTGTGCTGGCCGGCTGCCGGCGCACGCTTCCCCGGGACAGCATCGAATGGCGCTGTCCCGGCCCGCCCCCGCCTAGACCACAACCCCCCCCTGGCCTGCCCCTTTTCAATGTCCCGGCGCTTATCGGGAGTTATGCGGCTGGCTGGGCCCTTTCGAAAATGCACGCACCGCGCACAGGGCCCGGCCACGCGCATATAGCCCCCGTTACTCACGCGCGTGGGGCTTTTAAAATTGACTTGTAAGTGTCTAATTGTGTTGCGATTAAAAAAAGATAAACTGTTTAAATAATTTTGATGCCAAGTGAGAGGATGTGGATTGTAACTCAATTCGGTTTTATAATGCTGCTTTAAAATGTGAAGCATGGGCTGATTAAACAGCCTTAGGGCATCATTTTTGGAGACCACCATGACTTTCCTTTCTGAAGTGAGAAGATCATTGGGCCAGATAAAGATCCCTGGCAGCTTTTTTTTTTTTTTTCCTAACTTGATGAAGTTGTCAGCAGCTTGTCTGCTAATGGGCACAACTGTTCTCAGGCAGGGAGGGCTATGTGAGCTGAGCATCTGGAAGGGTGGAAAATTTAAGGGAGAGTTCTGCTGTTAACCTCTGCAGAGAACATCAGCACAGCTTTCAAGAGTAAACTTCCTCGCTGTAAATATTTACTCAGCAAATGGATTTTCATGAATGAATAAAGTACTTAAGAGCCAGAGTGGGAATAAACTCCTTAACCTTTTTTTTGTGCTAGAATTTCATATGATGCTGTGTTTAGTGTGACTCAAACATTCACATAGTGCTTTTATTCAAAACACTGAGCAATTTAGTAAGGTGTATGCCCACTTAAAAATTAAACATGTTTTCTCAGCTTGATTTTCTTCATTCTTCAAGGGTGGTGGTGGGGGAGGGGAGCGCATTTTAGCAGGCACCATCTTGTATTATCTGCCTTAGTTTATTGCTTTGAAATATGTGTGTCCTCCAGAGAGTGCAGAGAACCTTAATTTTATCCCAGGACAAGCAGGATGCTAGTCCTCACATATGGGTGACGTCATCCACGGAGCCCTTAAGCGGGAAAAACTTCTGGCAAGTTTCTAGAAGTTTTAACTGGCTGCCTGAGGCTACTGAGCATGCCCGGCATGCCATGATATTCCCTGCCACAGGGGTCTCACTCCAGTCTTCTTTTTTCCGCGCTGCTAGCTGCATCGCGGTTTCCAGGAGCCCCGTGAGTTACCTCACAACGACTAACTTTAATTCTCAACTTTTTACCCTTTACGGGTCTCGCTCGGTTTGTCACCGGCTGGTGACAAACTTCATACTCTTTTTTGACAAAAAGGAATCCGAATTCATCGACGGATGTCGACGGAGAAAACCTCCGGATTCAAAAAATGTCCGGCCTGCAACCGGACTATGTCCATCACCGACCCGCACGTGGAGTGCGTCCGTTGTTTGGGAGGAGACCACGACATCGCTTCTTGTGCCCAATGTCAAGAAATGACGGCGAAAGGTAGGAAGCTTCGCCATGAAAGAATGGCTCAGATTTTTCAAATCAGAGCACCGACATCGCCGTCGACCTCGACTAGATCTTCCCCGATAGGCGTATCGAAGAAGATACTTCTAAAGAAAGTCCAACAAGGTTCGGGAGATGCTTCCTCGCCAACCCCGTCATCGTCCAGATCCGTTTCTGAGATCCGTCCCAAACATAAACACCGGAGACATCATGCGATTCCTCCGTTGCCATCGCCGGAAGAACCAAGGGCTAAACAGCGGAAGTTGTCATCGACCTCGGTAATCCCTTCAGAGGAATCGACACCGTCGACGTCCGTGGCGGACTTAACAACCTTGATTAAGAAGCTTGTCGCCGATGCCATGAAAGAAGCCATCCCGGCTGCATCTCCAATACCGGCCCTGGTAGGACCGATGCCGACCTACGGGTCGATGCCGACTCCCCAGTCGAAGCCGGCCATCGGGCCGATGCCGATGACTCCATCGATGCCGGCCATCGGGCCGATGCCGATGTCTCCATCGATGCCGACTACCGAGTCGATGCCGGTACCATCGTCCACATCGATGCCAGTGCCGATGCCAACGTCATCGTCCATACCGATGCCAATCTCGGTGCCGATGACTGCTGCAGCTCTATCTATTCCGATGGACGTGCCTATCTGCGCTCCAACGATGCCTGCTGCTCCATCGATGTCAACAGCCTCATCTTCGATGCAAATTGCACATCCTTCGATGGAATCGACGAGTGTACATTCTACAATGTCCACAAGTGCTTCCAGACCAATCTCCTCATTGATTCCCATCTCCATGTTTTCCTTTCTCACTACATCACTTTCTACGGCGGCACAACCACCTCCACATTACACTGTAGCTCCTTCTGCAGCTTCAAGCCGGGGAAAAAAGGCAACAGGAAAGTCCAAACATCCAGAGATTCCCTCTGAGAAAAGATTACATGCTATCCTCACCAAAAGATATCATGATCTTTTATCTTCCTTGCCTTCATACCCGGCGGAAAACAGTGATACCAGTGATGGGGCACCGGACATCCAGGATCCTTTACCAGGACCCTCGGGGGTTCCTCCATCTACAATTCCAAGCCATCCTTCATATCCTCAACCAGAGGATACATGGTCTGACACACAATCGGAGTATTCTTCAGAAGAATTTTTATCAGAAGGTACTCCGCCACAAACCAAGAAGCAATCCCCTCCTGAGGATTTATCCTTTGCTTCTTTCGTTCAAGAGATGTCGGAATCCATCCCTTTTCAACTTCAGGCAGAGAAAGATGACAGACAGCAAACACTGGAGATTCTACAATTTGTAGATCCTCCAAAACATAACCTAGCAATTCCAGTTCATGAAGTACTACTCCAACTTCAGCAACGGATTTGGGAGCACCCATGTACAACACCGGGAGTTAATCGTAGAATTGATTCTACATATTTAGTCCAAGCGGCCCCAGGCTTTGAGAAGCCACAACTACCACACAGTTCATTAGTTGTGGAATCTGCGCAAAAGAAATCAAGAAGGTCAAGAACTCACGCTTCTATCCCTCCTGGGAAAGATAACAGATTCCTAGACCTTATGGGGCGTAAGATTTACCAGGGAGCGATGCTAAATGCGAAAATTGCTGCGTACCAACTGTATATAACACAGCATCAAAGAAACCTGTGGAAGCAGATTGAGGAATTTCTTCCCTCTCTCCCTCAACAGCAGCAGGAGGCAGCACAACACATTGTGCAGAAAGGTCTGGATGCGGGCAAGCATGAGGTGCGAGCGGCGTACGACGCATTTGAGACTTCTTCCAGAACGGCAGCTTCAGGCATCAGTGCTCGAAGATGGGCCTGGTTGAAGGCGTCTGACCTACGTCCAGAGGTCCAGGATAAACTAGTGGACTTGCCTTGCCTGGGCGACAACTTGTTCGGAACAAAAGTACAAGATGCCGTAACGCAGCTTAGAGAGCACTCTGAAACATTAAAACAGCTCTCTACGTTGTCCCACGATGCTCCTACTCACCCTGCCCGCAGGCCGCCACGGCGAGACACCAGACGGCCTTTCTTTAGACCAAGAAGGTATTACCCCCAGACCTCAAGGCCACGCTCTACAAGGCCTCCACAGCGCCCTCAGCAGAGACAGCAGAGAGCTGCAAGGCCACAGCCTCCGCCCCAAACTGCTTCCACCTCTGGCTTTTGAAAGCAGTCCCGGAGAACAGAGCCAACCCAACCCCTTTCCGAATTTGCCAGTGGGAGGAAGGATTTCCCACTTTTACAACGATTGGGAAAATATCACCACAGATCAATGGGTCTTATCCATAGTTCATCAGGGTTACCACCTAGACTTCACAGCTCCCCCGCCGGAGTGTCCACCACAAAACTCCTATCTCGATCACATACCTCAATTACAAATGGAATTATCTACTCTTCTGAAAGCAAGAGCGGTGGAACATGTACCACGCTCACAGAAGGGAAGAGGATTCTATTCCCGGTATTTCCTCATTCCAAAGAAAACCGGAGGACTGCGTCCAATTCTAGATCTCAGAAATCTCAACAAATTTCTAAGAAAAGAAAAATTCAGAATGGTATCCTTGGGCACCATTCTTCCTCTCATACAAAAGGGGGATTGGCTTTGTTCTCTGGATCTCCAAGACGCTTATACTCACATACCTATTTTCCCACCTCATCGCAAGTACCTAAGATTCAAGGTGGGACGCCAGCATTTCCAATACAGAGTCCTACCATTCGGCCTAGCCTCAGCTCCCAGAGTATTCACAAAATGCCTAGCAGTAATAGCAGGACATTTGCACAAACAAGGTGTTCATGTCTTCCCTTATCTAGACGATTGGCTTATAAAAAGTCAATCTCAACAAGGGGCGCTTACTTCTCTACATTACACAATAAAGGTACTGCACACACTGGGATTTCTCATCAATTATCAAAAATCCCACCTACAACCATCTCATCTACTCCAATACATAGGAGCAGAATTAGACACAAACCTCGCACAAGCTTTTCTTCCAGAAGACCGTGCACATACACTGTCCCAGTTAGCGTACGCCATGTCCACACAACTGCAAGTGACAGCTCATCAGTTCCTAATCTTACTGGGCCACATGGCATCAACGGTTCATGTCACTCCGATGGCACGACTTGCCATGCGACTTACGCAATGGACTCTCCGGTCGCAATGGATCCAAGCCATTCAACCGCTTCATTCTCCCATCCAAGTAACCCACCAACTTCGCTCATCGCTAAACTGGTGGACAATCAAAGACAATTTACGCAAGGGCCTGCCTTTCCAAAAGCCGATCCCTCAAATAACGTTAACTACAGATGCATCCACCTTGGGATGGGGAGCTCATGTAAACTCTCTTCAAACTCAAGGAACTTGGACAAAACTCGAAGCCACATATCAAATCAATTTTCTGGAACTTCGAGCTATACGCTATGCGCTGCATGCGTTCAAGGACTGCCTTTCACACAAGACTGTGTTAATCCAAACGGACAATACGGTGGCCATGTGGTACATCAACAAACAGGGAGGTACGGGCTCGTATCTCCTTTGTCAAGAAGCTGCGCAAATTTGGGACTGGGCCTTGAATCACTCAATGTTACTACAGGCCACTTATCTAGCAGGAATTCAAAATGTACTAGCAGACCGACTCAGTCGGCAATTCCAACCACACGAGTGGTCTCTGAATCCCTCGATAGCGACCAAAATATTCCAATGTTGGGGACAGCCAACAACAGACCTCTTTGCGTCGCACCTCAACCACAAGGTGACCAACTTCTGTTCCCTGCACCAACTGAAGCACCAACCAGCCAAGGACGCCTTTGCTCGCCCTTGGAACTCAGGCCTCCTATATGCATATCCTCCAATACCGCTTATCACCAAGACACTGGTGAAGCTACAACAGGACAAGGGGTCCATGATTCTCATAGCCCCATATTGGCCTCGACAAGTATGGTTTCCCACACTGCTAGACCTGTCAGTCAAGGATCCAATTCGCCTGGGAGTAGCTCCCAATCTCATCACTCAGGATCAGGGCCGGTTGCGCCATCCCAACCTTCAATCCCTATCCTTGACAGCATGGATGTTGAAAGCTTGATCTTACAATCACTTAACCTCTCAACTAATGTATCTCAAGTGCTTATAGCTTCCCGCAAACCTTCCACAAGAAAGAATTATTCTTTCAAGTGGAAACGATTCACTTCCTGGTGCAAGCAAAACAATACAGATCCTTTCACTTGCCCCACAACTACTCTGCTAGATTATCTGTGCTATCTTTCAGACTCTGGACTTCAGACATCGTCAATCAGAGTACATTTGAGTGCAATCTCAGCTTATCATGACAAGATAGGAGATGCACCTATCTCCACACAACCTCTCGTCAGTAGATTCATGAGAGGTCTAACTCAACTTAAACCACCAATTCGGCCCCCAGCTACGCAATGGGACCTGAATCTGGTCTTAACAGGTCTAATGCGTTCTCCCTTTGAACCCATAGATACCTGTGACCTTAAATTTCTCACATGGAAAACTATTTTCCTCATAGCCATTACATCAGCTAGGAGGGTTAGTGAATTACAAGCACTTGTCACATACGAACCTTACACAAAGTTCCTCCATGACAGAGTGGTTCTCCGAACACATCCAAAATTCCTTCCCAAGGTAGTTACGGAATTCCACTTAAATCAAACTATAGTTCTACCCACATTCTTTCCAAAGCCTCACTCTCATCAAGGCGAAAGAGCTTTACACACTTTGGACTGTAAACGTGCTTTGTCCTTTTACTTGAATCGCACGACGTCCCTCAGAAAATCCAATCAGCTTTTCGTCTCATATGACCCAAATAAGCCAGGTAAAGCAGTGGGAAAGCATACTCTATCCAATTGGTTAGCAGACTGCATACAATTTTGCTATACAAAAGCAGGCCTTCCTCTCCAAGGGCGAGTAAAGGCACATTCAGTAAGAGCAATGTCAACTTCAATAGCGCATTTTCGTTCAGTGCCAATCGTTGACATTTGTAAAGCAGCAACATGGACTTCTCTCCACACTTTTGCAGCTCACTACTGTTTAGACAAGGAAGGACGACAGGATTCAGCCTATGGACAATCTGTCTTAAAGAACTTGTTTCCAGTTTAATCCCAACTCCTTCTACATCCAACCTGCTGTGTACTTCGGCTGCATCATTTCCACAACAACGCATCACTGCTACATGCACGGACAATGACTCAGCCTCTAGCTTGCTAATCACCCATATGTGAGGACTAGCATCCTGCTTGTCCTGGGATAAAGCAAAATTGCTTACCTTGTAATAGGTGTTATCCCAGGACAGCAGGATGTAGTCCTCACGGAACCCACCCGCCACCCCGCGGAGTTGGGCCTCAGACTTTATTATTATATTTTTGCTTACGCTTATTGCTACATACAAGACTGGAGTGAGACCCCTGTGGCAGGGAATATCATGGCATGCCGGGCATGCTCAGTAGCCTCAGGCAGCCAGTTAAAACTTCTAGAAACTTGCCAGAAGTTTTTCCCGCTTAAGGGCTCCGTGGATGACGTCACCCATATGTGAGGACTACATCCTGCTGTCCTGGGATAACACCTATTACAAGGTAAGCAATTTTGCTTAATGTCTCAGCTGGCAGACAGCAGGGTGGCTGTGGGTTAGGCTGGTGCATTGAATTAGAAAGGGGCTTGCGAGGAAGAATGTCTCCCCTAGTGCCTCCAGCTCCACTTCCTGCAGCATCTCGTGCTCCTTGGAGGTTTCTCTTCCGAATGTTCAGGCTTCAGTTCTGCATGGTGCGTGAGATTTCAGAGGGATATAGTTTGATTCTATGCCTACAGGTCATATTATCTCCCAGACACCTCCATTTTGCATGCAAAACTATCTCATGCATATTCATACCCTGAAAATCTGACTTAAACTAGGGCAGTTCTTATTCCGGCCCATGACAGTGTGAATGTCCAGCCCATGGGAAGCAGAGGCGACATCCTTGGGCCAGCGGAAGTGATGTTACAGCCGCAGGCCAGGTTGGAATACAAGTCTTTACTCTGTGCTGTACCAAGGGGGACTTCCCCTTCCCCTCAACAAAATAACCCACCATTTAGGCATGGCTAACGGGTCCCGGGGGCCCAAATGTTTCCCCACCCCTTGAGTAGGCAGTACTCCAAGAGCAGCGTGATCAAAACTGGACCAAACTATGGTTTACATTAGTATACCGCACTGTCAAAATCAAAATATCACCAGTACTGTAGAAATGTTAGATAGACGCTTAAGGTAAATTTTGACCAGTCATCAGGCTTCATCTAGCGAGCAGATTTGCTAGATGATTGGCCTTATATTTAATCATCGGTCAATATCCGACATAATAAAGCAATTTTTTTCAATATTTTCATTTGCTTTGTGCAGTTCGTGTAACTTAACTTGTGAAATCGCTGAAGCCAAAGGTAATCAACACGGCGTCAGTGATTTCACAAGTTAAGTTACACGAACTGCACAAAGCAAATGAAAATATTGAAAAAAATTGCTTTATTATGTAGGATATTGACCGATGATTAAATATAAGGCCAATCATCTAGCAAATCTGCTCGCAAGATGAAGCCTGTTATGACTGGTCAAAATTTACCTTAAGCGTCTATCTAACATTTCTACAGTACTGGTGATATTTTGATTTTGACAGTGCGGTATTTTCACCTGAGTACTCAAACTCTTTTGATATTGGAGTTTGTGAGTTATAGTTGATTACATTAGTATACGTCATTCTATAGGGTTGGGGTTGTTTTTTTTTTTTCATATTTAATGAAATTGATAATGCTACATAATGAAATCCCTTGGAATTTAAAAAAGTGTGACCTGTCCAAGGGCTATACTTGTCTATGCAGTGAAGCTATTTTCAGTTTACTATTAAAGTTATCAAATATTTGTCACACAATATACTCAGCTTGGTGGCGTTTCCTATATTTTAGGAGTTATAATCCTAAAGATATTGCTTCTCTCGGTCCCTACTGAGTTAGAAGAGCCAACATGAAAATTCTTTGAGAAGAAAACAGGAGTAGCCTGCTGGATTAGCACTTTCTGTTTGTTGGATTTTTGAACAAATTCATAGGACATTCAGTGCCAAATTGCTGCAGTGTACTTGAAATGTATATTGTGTACACTTTTCTTTTTAGCATTAATAATTACTTTTAGAAATAAATGGCTAGGATGCCTTTTTATTATGTCCATTGGACCACAAGCTGGAATCTGGGGACCAGTGCAGCAGCTACACTCACTGGGCATTGTATATCATTACTTTGCGCTCTCACTCTGTTAAGGAAATACATAAAATTATACAGAGGCAAAACATTAGTTCTCAACTCACAGCTCCATGTTTTAACATTCTGCTTTCGTGCATAGCCTCACGTACCACATGGTGCCACACGTCTGAATTTTGTAGCCAGCTCTAGTACAAAAAAGTGGTGCTGGTATAATTAACAATCATATACCCATTACCCCGAAGAATTTTATTATGCAAACCAGTGGTTTAAAAAATGATACAGGGCAGAAGCAGGAGAGCAGCTGGAACCCAGGAGAAGAAGTTTAAAGATACATTTCCTGGAGCTATAACCGGACCAAAAACACATCCCTCAGATGTCTGCCAGGGAGAAAGAGGACTAGCACATCTATGGCATTGAATCTAGTGAGGGAAATCTGCCAGCCCTGAGTCAAAGTGCACTGGTGTGTGGCCATCCCACTTCCATAAGCACTCTGTACTGTTGGGGCAACAGTGACACAATGACAGCTGTCCATCCTGAAGCACCAGAGTGCCTGCAGTGGTCTTTGGCTAGACTATTTATGTATTTATTTGTAGAACGCACGTTTTTACCACCTATAACAGAACATCTGAGCTAAGCGGTGTACAACGTCAACAAAACGCATTCTTTATAAACAACAAAATATAATTTACTGTCTAAAATATAATATTAAAACAAAATAAAAATCAATAATACGGTTAAAAGCTTCTCGAAAAAAGGAAAGCTTTTGATTGCTTGCAGAAAAACACTCAAGACATTTTGAGATTGTAATGTGTCAGGCAGCAAATTCAATAGGCCTGGGCCCATAATTGAAAAAGCTCGAGTCCTGGTTTCTTTCAAGCGGCCCACATTCAAGGAAGGGGCTGCTAGAAAGAACTGTCCCTGAGAAAGGAGGGTATGAAAAGGGAGGTAATTTTTCAGTAAGCTGGAGAGAGATTCAGGACCATCAATTTTTATGGTTTTAAAAATCAGAATAAACACTTTAAATTTTACGCCTTCACATACAGGTGACCAATGTAATTGGCACACAGGACGGCCTCGCATAAAATCAATAATGCCCAAAGAAGGCCGATTATAACTATACAATGATATTAATGGCCACCACCGTACACTTGCAAAGCAAGTGCAGGTTACCACCACCACCACATACCCGTCTCTTACCCATTTCCACCAAAGTTCTCCCTCTTACCTTTGGTATTCACTCCATCACAACCAAGCATGAGCAGCCCTATCAGAGAACCATGTACCAGCGATTAAAAAAAACAAACTTGCGAGGAGTCTAATCATGTGTTGGAAAAGGCTGCCTTGTGAGCATCCCTCCTGGTTCCCACCCGATGCCTTCTGTGAGGGACTTCGGGTTCAGCTGCTGCAGTCTTGTCTCCACTGCAGCATGTGTCTTGCAGTCAGTTCATATCGTCTGAGCCCCTGCAGGGTATGCAAAACATGTGGTGCAATATTTCTGTACAATCATAGGATTAGATTGGAACTTATGGGACTGGTCACTATTGGCAATAGTTAGACGTGGCGTGTTGCACACTGTGAAGTGTGTAATAGTGTTTTCAAAAAGTTGCTGGTGAACTTTTGGTTTGAAAATACAGTTCTTGTCGAAATATATGTGGAGTATTTTGGAATGCTGAAATGTTTGGTGTTTCTCCTCTTCTACCTTGTCCTCCCTCTCCTCAGTATCCCCCTCCTCATCCTCTACCCCACACCGCCCACAACATCTTCTGCTCTAAGAGTGCCATCTGTTCCTTCAGTTATGACATGCGTAGAATTGAAAATCCAATCTTAGAGCACTCTTTTTTTTCCTCTCTGCGGGAAAACCTCCCCATGGTACAACTTTGGAAGACTGTGCATGCTTTCAGGCAGATTGAGGGAAAGCAATTTTTAGCCTGCCAGCTTACCCGGGTAAATTACTTTAAAAATTGCCCTCTTCTTTCTTAGCTTTGAGCAGTGGGGGGTTTTTTTTCCTTAGCGTGAGTTGTCTGGCAATGATCTGGGTCATAAATGGAAAGTTAATTGAAATGCGGTATTCTACTGGCAATACAAACAGCCCAAGTTCTGTAGACATAACATTTCTAGCTAACCCAATTTCATTTCCCTCATGTTGAACTAACCTGGAAATGTCACAATAAAGGGATATAATTAGGCCTGTACCGTTCAGATAGGCAGCTTATTAAAAGTCTGAATCAATTCCTTGCTGCTAGCTATTCACCCAGAGACAGCAAGTTAAATTCAATATATTTTCATTCTAATTAAAAAGATTTTGATCTAGGGAAGGGGGTTAAACTGCAACAGGTAAATCTTATGTTTTGTGAGGGCAGTTAAGCTTGAAGAGAGTTGTAAGGAACATTATTGACTACAGAAGTCGGGGAGGCAGCTGATCATGCTGGCACTTGGAGGCTAGCATATAATGGAATGTTAACATGAACACCTCTTGTTTTCCTTTCGGTGCATTAGAAAACAAATGTGCAAGACCGATTGAGCTTTTGTTTATTCTAAGGAAGCAGATGTGTGGTATTGGTACTCCCAAGCAAGTAATGGCTGATTAGGTATCGTAACCTGTTTCTGAGTTTAAATAAATGGTTGTGTGGAATCTCGCTTTTGATAGTGTGGCGCTTGGTCTTTTATTTGGGGAAATTCACCTTTAACCTAGGCCAGGATTGATGAGGCATTATCCCCGGCCATTTATCTCTCTGAGTCTGGGAGATACAAGTAGTGTTGGAATGACAAACACTTTTTGGATGGTTTTTGGAAGATTGACGACATGGTAGCCCCCCTGGTCAGGCTCCTGCGATTGCCTGTTCTGTTGAGGCTTGGTGTCTCTCACTGTTTTAACGGTTGATGGAAAGGGAGAAAAGGTGAGACCCATTTACTGGATTCAATATCTTTGTAACTTGGTTTGTTTTTAATAATTTTGCCATCCATCTTTTCTTTTAAACTCAAAGTATATGTTGGTATATTTAAATTTTATTATGCAATCCAGGGGAGAGGGTAAAAGCCACTGGGAAATGCTTTATCAAATCTTTGGTAAATCAGATTCACTGCGTTTAATATTGCAGCGTGGGAAGAAAATATAAGAATCTCTTAGCCATGGAGCCAAGAGACAGACAATACCTTGTCAGTACTTTCCCCACTGCTACACTTAATCATCTGTTCCACAGCACAGCAGTGATGGGGGTTATTAAGTAATGATGCCCAGTGTTTCTCCTATCACCTTGTCATTAAACACAATGCTGTAAGTGGGGAAAATCCACACACCTTATGCGGCCATTTTCTTCACTCATCCCTTGATTTTGATCTGTATGAAATGCTGATGTTTGTTGATTAGCTATAATGGTACTTTCACTGTGCTCACAAACAAGTGTTTGACAATTGTTATTTGCCCAGCAGTACAGTTAGCTAGCCACCTGCTGTAGGATTTTTCATGATCTATAGTGATGCCACTTATGCTGTCCATTTTGTCATATATATAAGCATCAGCCTATCTTCTTTAGTTTTCTCATATGTCACCCTTCAGTTGTAAATATGCAGGGGAGATGCACTTAGCTACTAAGACAAATTTGCAGCCTGTAAGATAAGGGGAGAATAAGAACTAAAAACCTGCCCCTATATTTTTTGTTTTTAAAAAAAATAATAATAATAATAATAAAAAAAAATACACAGGGAAAGATTGACACAAATGTTTTATTTCCTGAAATTAGCTGGGGGTCTGATAAAATGCCACCAAGTCAGCTGGGGCATCTCCCACTCCTTCTGGAATTCATCATGTTCATTAACCCCATCCATACACGCACACACACCCTCACCACCAACTGAGTGGTCCTTTAAAAGCTAATTAGCAGACAAGTGAGGGGCAGTGATGAGGTGGAGAGGGTAACATGAACAATTCCAGAGGAAGAGGGAATTGAAGGTGCCATAGTCCTTTTTTTAAATCTGAATTTCTTTAACAAACTGAAGGATTTTTTTTTCCTGCTTCATTCTTGTGCATTAAAAATGGCAAAGGGAGATTGAAAAAAAAGATATTCTTTCTTTATTAGAAAAAAAAAATCTATATTATAAAAATTTATAAATAGGATTTAAAAAATTCTTATTGTCCCCTTATTGTCTTCCTGCAGATGGCAAATAATCTTCATGGCTTATAGATAAACAACTGAGAAATCAATACTCTATGGAAATCAAAAAAGCTAACCCGATTAGAAATTCAAGTCCAGTACAAGCAGGTAGAAATCCAAAGAAATACAATAAGAATGAACAAATTAACAATTGTAAGTATATCAGGCAGGCAGAAAAATATATACAACCCCCCCCCCAAAAAAAAACAAACCTACCAACTCAACCCTCCACCAGCGATGCATTAACCTCACTGCATTTTAAGCTTTGCAGCAAGTGAGAGGCCGGCACAATGCCTCCCGTGCAGGGCGTGCGGAGCTGCAGACGCATTCTGGGCAGGGTCCTGGGTTTCCTTTGGCAACTCAGGAGTGGATTCCAAAACGCACATCTCAAGGTTACTGGGAGATTCTGTTAGTCATTTGCATGAAGGTTTCCGTTGTTGCAACAAAATAAGCCCGTACCCCTTCGACAGTTGTAGCTTTGGATGAATACATAACAAGGTATTGCATTCATTCTATATTCATCCTGGGAAAGGACCATTTTCAAAGGCAGTTTACCTGCTGGAATGGGTGTTCACCTGATTAGCCCTCCTGAATCGCGGCTAAAAGTGCGGGCTGCACAGTGCATGCACTTTTATCCACAATAAAGAGAAGTCCTCCCATGGGCCTGCGTAAGCTTGGGAGGAGAACAGCCTTTGTACATTCAGTTTTCAAATATATGCATGCTGTTTTACGTACATGCACACACACACACACACAGACATTATTTATATAGTTTGTTTAATGTATATATGTTTGTATGTCAACACGGTCTTTCTGATTTTGTGCTCCCTGCTGGCTTCTTTATATATTTATTTATATTTATTACCATGTTATAATGTAAAATATTCTTGTTATATTTATTACCATGTTATAATGTAAAATATTCTTATATCTATTTAATACCATGTTATAATGTAAAATAGGGCTGTTATCACCCTATTCCTTTAGTTATCTGGAAACCGATGTGATATCTCGATCGAATGTCGGTATACAAAAGAAATAAATAAATAAATAAAATAAATATATACTAAGCTTTAATACACACTCAGAGAGTGGTAGATAATGCACCCAAGAATATGCATTTCAACACAGCTTATTTTTTAAGTGACTGTGCTGAAATGCTTGCTTGGTGACTAGTTTAGCCTTATTTGCAAAGCAAATTAATGAAAGAAAGTAGCAGGTGTTTCTGCACTTGAGGTGCAAATATGCAGATAAAGGCCAATATGAGTGTAATTTATCAAAGGCTTTTCTTATAGATATATGCATTACGTTCAGTAAAATCTTGCTTTTGTTTTGTGGTTTATTTTGTTTTGACCTTTTCTATGTCTCATAGACAGTGAGCGAAAATTTATCTAAACCTGAACCTTTATCTCGTGCAGAATGAACTAATTTCCACATTTGAATTATCACATTGTCCTTTATAAGATGTCATAAAATATTTTCTCCCAGGACAAGCAGGATGGTAGTGCTCACATATGGGTGACATCATTAGGCGGAGCCCTATTACAGAACATTTTTGTCAAAGTTTCTAGAAACTTTGACTGGCACACTGAGCATGCCCAGCATGCCATGATCCCTGTGTCCACAGGGGTCTCCCTTCAGTCTCTTTTTTTCCGCGCTGCAGTTGCCTCGCGTTTAGGAGCTCTGTGAGATTTTTTTCTCACAACTTTTCCTCACGGAAAAACTTGTACTTCACAAATAAGTTGTACTTCACAAATAAGTTTCCTACACGGGTCTCCCTTCCCTTCTAGAAACTTTGACAAAAGTGTTCCGTAATAGGGCTCTGCCTAATGACGTCACCCATATTTATTTATTTATTTATTTATTTAAAATTTTTATATACCGGCATTCATGTTGCAAACACATCATGCCGGTTTACATATAACAGGGGTGTACAATGAACAGTTGAATAACCTATTAGTGTAGAAGGAAGCAGTTACAAATAACAAGGTAATAGAACTGGGAGAAGAGAAGAAAAGGGAGAGAATTAGGTATAGGTATTTACATTAGTAATAACATTTTTACATGTGGAAGTGGTAGATCTGGCTGAATAGAATTAATCGGTGTCCGGGAACGCTTTTTTAAATAGCCAGGTCTTAAGTCTCTTCCTGAAGGTTGGGAGGCTGGGCTCCTGTCTTAGGTCCGGTGGGATGGAGTTCCACAGAAGGAGGCCGGCTGTTGAAAAGGCCCGATCTCTCAAGGTAATGTGTCTGGTAGTTTTGGCTGGGGGCACTTGAAGAGATCCTCTGAGTGCGTCTCTTGTTGGTCTGGAGGAGTTATAAATTTGGAATGGGACTTGTAAGTCGAGTGGGGTGTGTTGATGGATGGTTTTGTATATTATGGAAAGAGATTTGTAGAGGATTCTAAAGTGAACAGGCAACCAGTGGAGATCTTTTAGGATTGGAGATATATGGTCCCTCCTTCTGGAATTTGTCAGTAATCTTGCCGCAGCGTTTTGTAACATCTGAAGGGGTTTAGTGTAGGAGGAAGGAAGGCCCAGAAGGATAGAGTTACAGTAATCTATCTTAGAAAAAATGATAGCTTGTAGAATGGTTCTGAAATCCTGAGTGTGGAAGAGTGGTCTAATTCTTTTTAGAACTTGGAGTTTGTGGAAACAGTCCTTGGTGGTTCTGTTGATGGAAGCTTTGAGGTTCATCCGGTTATCAATTAATACTCCTAGATCTCTCACCTGTGTAGTAGTTGGGATAGTTGGAGGATTAGAGATGGAAAAGTTATCTGGGGAGATGAGTAGCAGTTCTGTTTTAGAGGAGTTTAAAACTAGGTTTAGGTTAGACAGGAGATGTTTAATTTCGAAGAGACAATTTTCCCAGTGAACCAGTGTTTTTGTGTAAGATTCTTTAATGGGTATCACGATCATATGTGAGGACTACATATGTGATCATATGTGAGGACTACATCCTGCTGTCCTGGGAGAACACCTGTTACAGGTAAGCAACTCTGCTTTCTCTTAATAGTGCCACCATACCCACCAAACAATTGACTAGTAATGAAATAGAAGTGAATATTTAGTACCATTTTCAGAACTTCCTAGTTTTGTGTATTTTGAGGCGTGCAAGTAACCGAGAGCTCTGGCATTCCATTCTCAGCAGTACATCTTAACAAAATCCTTGTAAATTTCCCCAAGGTAGTTGTGGTCCATTGGTCTCCTTAGATTGCCACTGGGCACTACCTGGGAGCCTAGTGATCATTTACTTACTTGCTGGGCTGGGTAAGCCAGTAGACCCACCAGGAATCACTGCTGACCCCCAGTTGCAATCTCTCAAAAGCCCCAGTCAAAAAATCACACATACCCACTCTGAGTACAAGCCTGTATTGAACCAGGGCACACTCACCCTAGAGGTCCACTCTCATATCTTTGCTTAAAGAGGCCTCTAAACTGCCTAATAGTAAAAATCACATCATAACCTAAAGTAGAAGTGACAAAATTTTGAATAATCATAAAATGTTTAGTGGCAAAAGACCTCAAATTAGGGCCTAGACCACACATATATGTCAACTTTTTTTGTGAGAGTTTATTTAGGATAGGAGATCTATTATAAGGATATTAGGTGCTTTATGGGCAATGTTAGGAATATTTCTATTGAGTAGATTTCAGGCCCTTTCTTGCCTTAACATTCTGACAAAGGTGAAACACAGCTTGCCGCTCACAATATGAGTATAGTATACAAGCCACTTCAGTTGACCTTAATTTTTCTGTAACCACAGGCTCCTTACTTGAGTTTTGATCGATACACATTAAATCCAGGATAGCTCTTTATTAATCGGCCGCACTCACATCTCACTCTGATGGGAGCAATAAAGAATAGATTTGGGGAAATTGCCATTTGGCACTTCAAAACAGATGAGATTATATTTAGGTACTATAGGTATTTCCCTATCCCTAGAGGGCATACAGTCTAAGTTTGCACCTCAGGCAAAAGAGGGTAAAGTGATTTGCCCAAGATTACAAGGAGCAGCACTGGGATTAGAATCCTGGTTTCCCCTCTCTCTCTCTCTCATCCCCTCTGTGCTCCTTCCCCAATTTCATGTTTTTCCCCGTCTTTCACCCATTCTCACGCCTTCTCCAGCCCTCATCTACTTTCTTCTGCATTTCATCTCTCCACCTGCTCAGACTCCTTCCCTGTTACTCACCATCTCCCCGACTCTAGCCCTTTCTTCTGTGTACCTGCTACCTAGCTTCCCATTCTTTCTCTACTTCACTCCCTCCTCAGCCCCCTATTCTCCCACACGCACCCTGTCCTTTTCCATTGCCGCTCACCCCTCCCCTCTCCAGTCCTCCAGGTCCTTCACATCATCTCTTGCCCATTCTTCACATTTAAACCCCCATTTCACTCTCCACCATTTACACTCCCTAGCTGCATATATCCCCTACTATCCCTAGCTGCATATATCCCCTACTCTCCCTAGCTGCATATATCCCCTACTCTCACTACTCACTACTGACCCTCACATCCTCACTCATAATCCCAATCTCACACACAGTTCTATCAACCCCAGCTCACCCAAGTTCCCAACCATCACTGGCATCCCAATTGCTGCTCTCCCTACACACCCATCTTTACTCTTCCAGCTCCCACAAATCAACTTCTACCCAATCTTAGTTTCCACATTTCATCTCAATGGCCCAAGTGTTGCTCTCCCCACTAAATCCCCCAGTACCCAATCTCAGTCTCTCCGTTCTTTCTCACCTAATCCTCCAATTACCTCTAACCCCTCATCCTGACCCCTAGTTGCTTTTCTCCACACAAACCCAATTCATGCTCTATAAATCCACCTCAGTCTCCCACTCCCTGTTCATTCTGTCCCACTGCTAATCTTCCAGTCCTCATGTTCCCTTCCATCACAAAACCCCAGGTACTTCTCATTCCCCTTCCAACCTTGAGTTCCCACTATGGCCCCTACTATTCCAGATATTACTCTTCCTCTCCCAACCTCTAGCCTCTGCTGTCCCCCAAATGCCATAGGTATTGCTCTCTCTTCCCTCTTTAACACTCTCTCACTCCCCAAAGCCCAGTCCAAGCTGAAACCAGATGGACCTGGTGCCTTTCCCTTCTTCCTTCATGGTTCAGTCTAAGAAGCAGTTGAGCCATGAGGTGCATCTTAGTGTCACGAGCTTGGTGGGTGGACCCTAAGGACACTGAAAGACAGGCCAAGGAACCGTACTGAATCATAAGGCGTAGCCATGATTGGGTAGGCATGGTTGAGGCAGGCGGAGTTTGTGCAGAATTGAGGTCAGGCAAGAGTCAAGGCAGGTGGCACACAGAAGCGGTCGAGGTCAGGCAGGATAAAAATCAGGAAACAGCAACAGGAGCAAGTACAAGCACAAGAATAAGGAAAGAGAAGCTGTTGCTCATGGGCTTTTCTTTATGTTTCAGCAGTGGTGACAACATCAGCCCATGCCACTGGGAGCTGGGAATGCTGGGTCTATAAAACCAATGATTTACTGCAGGGCCTACTCAAAAAAGCTAGATACTGTGAAGGGGCAGGACTCTTGAGAGCCATGCTTAGAAGACCCTGCCAGATCACTGACACTGCGCTGGGACCAGGACCAAGAGGTACAGGACACCGACCGCAGAGCAGTGGCCCGTGGTTGACGACATATTGTACTGAGATTTCTAGGGAGTTTAGACTCTGAAACTCACAGGAGGGCGGGAAAGGCGTCATTTCCACCCTTCTTCTGGCTTGTGCTGGGCTATAGGGAAGAGGGAGTACCAGCGGCTGAGTCTCAATTTTGGCTGCAGATTCTTCAGCCCCACATTAGCTGGATCTGGAGGGTGGGACAGTGGCAGAGCATTTTGTTTTTGGCCTTACAGACACATCAGAGTTGGGGTTGGGACAGCAGCCCAATGATGCCCATAGATGCCCAGGGCAAGTGTTCTTCTCTCCTCCCTTGCCGTCCCCTCATCCTGACAATTTCTGGACCCATGCGGGGACACAGTGTTAGGGCATCCTTATGGCAGTGGCACCTATGGCCATGTTCACATTGGCCATAGTCTGTTTAGAGCTCAGATGTCTGTCAGTACCATCACAAGTGGCACTACATGACATTTTAGTTGTCAGTTTCAGCAATAAGACTAAGGGTTGAGTGTGCACAGAGGATGAATAAAAATTTAACCTTTGAGTGATTCCTCTAGAGTGATTCATTGGCAGGACAATATGGGCTAACTGCCACTAACCATCCTGTACTTGGCCTTAGGATGGAAGATTTCAGCTACTGGTGCTGGCAATCTGACAGCTTCCACAAGCATTAAAATTCATTGTGCTGCTGTTATGAAGACAGACATGAAAAGATTGATTGCTACCATCACTGCACCAACCACGCTGGGATTTGAACCCATGAAATTCAGGTTTGCACAAGTGTTAGAAGGCAATATTCACTTGACCCTAGATGACAACCAAAACAAATTAGCAGGTGGAGGGTGAGGTTCTCTTCGACAATCACTCAACTTTCACCCTCCCCATGCTCCAGCTGATTCCTTCTTTCAGCCTCCACCCTCTCTTCTTCCTTTTACCACAGAAATTCATGGAAAGGCAGTGCCACCGCAAGGCCTGGGAGTGCATGCTGCCTCACAGGCCCCTCTCCCTCCACCCCCCCCCCCCCCTGCTACCTTCCACTACTACTGTTGAAGCCTGAAGAGCACTGCTATTTGAAGTGTGTGTGTGACCCCAGATAAAGGCTTTGTAACCCTGTTTTTGGGAAGCCATGCTGTAGAAAGTGTTGCAAAATATAACCTTAGTATAATAATCTAATCTTTTGCATAAGAAGAAAAGCAGGCTGGCAAACAGCTCTGTTAACTAACTTCAACCTTTCAGATATTGTTTGAACCAGTCATATTTTAAATTCCCAAGACTAATTATGGATGCATTTCTAATCTTCCTTTTCTCGGTGCAAAAAATAAAATAAAATAAAGCTGCAGATGCTTCAATAGGTATATATATGGGGGGGGGGGGGGGAGGGAGAGCTTGCCAAAAAATTATTTAAAATGATGCGCATATGATTCTTCCCTCCCTCTCTCTGTCTTGAAATTATTGCAGATTGAAATTAGTAAGAACATTTTAGCTATATTCTATATTACAATTCCAGCCAAGTCCAGCGCTGATGTTATGTTAGGGCTAGCACAAACTGCACTATTGGGTTCAATCTGTGTTGTACTAACAGTTGGCATTCTGCAGAGAATGCATTAGTCAGTGGGCTGAGGTTGTTAACACTGCTGAAAATGTTTTGGCCTTGTTGAGCTGCTGCTCTTAATCTTGTGTGAAGATGTCCCATTGAAAGCAGGCAGGCATCGAAAGGGCTTCTTTCTGCTTTCCCAGTGGGTACCTAAGAAGCCTAAGCATCTTTCTCTTTGTAATGCTTGTCATTTAGGTGTCTCAGTCAGAAATGCCTGCTAATTTGTGCCAGCACTGTTTGAGGCTCAGGAAGAATTGTCTTCCTCTGATTTCACTAAGCCTGGTTCTTCCCAGTCGGATGTGGGTCTGGGTAAAGATGGCGCAGGTGGGGCGCCTGATTTTGGACCTCCCTTGATTCCTCAGCAGAGGAAGGTAGCTCAGTGAGTACACCTCAGGTACCTCCTAGTCTGGATACTTCTACTTTTTCATGGGTAGAATTTTTCCAGAGGTTGCAATACTTTCTTCAGGCGCAGTCTTCAGCTTTGTCCAATGCTCAGAGCAGAGGAACAAATTGGAACCTTGCCTGGACCTTCTATTAAGTGCTGGAGTACACCTAGAGCAGCAGTGGGTCCTCTGGATAGAGATTCAGATGGCACCGTTGATGATGCCGATTCTGCCTCTCTTGAGGATTACAAACTGGTTAAAAGACAGGAAACAGAGAGTAGGATTAAATGGTCAATTTTCTCAGTGGAAAAGAGAGCCTCAGAGATTTGTACTTGGACCGGTGCTTTTCAATATCAAATTTGCGGACGATACAAAATTATTCAGAGTAGTTAAATCACAAGCGGATTGTGATACATTACAGGAGGACCTTGCAAGACTGGAAGATTGGGCATCCAAATGGCAGATGAAATGTAATGTGGACAAGTACAAGATGTTGCATATAGGGAAAAATAACCCTTGCTATAGTTACATGATGTTAGGTTCCATATATGGAGCTACCACCCAGGAAAAAGATCTAGGCATCATAGATAATACTTTAAAATTGTCGGCTCAGTGTGCTGCAGCAGTCAAAAAAGTAAACAATGTTAGGAATTATTAGAAAGAGAATGGTTAATAAAACGGAAATTGTCATAATGCCTCTGTATCGCTCCATGGTGAAGACTGCACCTTGAATACTGTGTACAATTCTGGTCACCGCATCTCAAAAAAGATATAGTTGCGATGGAGAATGTACAGAGAAGGGCAACCAAAGGGGATGGAACAGCTCCCCTATGAGGAAAGGCTGAAGAGGTTAGGGCTGTTCAGTTTGGAGAAGAGATGGCTGAGGAGGGATATGATAGAGGTCTTTAAGATCATGAGAGGTCTTGAACAAGTAGATGTGAATCGGTTATTTACACTTTCGGATAATAGAAGGACTAGGGGACATTCCATGAAGTAGCACATTTAAGACTAACCGGAGAAATTTCTTTTTCACTCAACGCACAACTAAGCTCTGGAATTTGTTGCCAGAGGGTGCAGTTAGTGTAGCTGGGTTCACAGCACATATGTGTGTTTGTGTGTGTGAGAGGGGGAACCCGTGGGATTGAGAGCATATAGGTGTATGTGAGACAGATGATGTGTGAGAGAGAATGTATGTATGAGGGGGAGAGTCTGTGGGATTGAAACTGTGGTTGTGAGGGAGTCCATGGTTATGAGAACTTATGTGTGTGCGAGCATGTTCATGAGAGAGGGAGATGTGTAAGTGAGAGAGTGAATGTGTGTGAGAATTTACATGTGTGTGTTAAAGAATGTGTGTATATGAGAGAGTGAAGATAAACTCTGTGCGCCCCAGCATTACCCCACTAATCCATGACATCTCAGGGTGACTGGAAAACAAAAATTCCCAGGTATGGAAAACAGAGGATTTTTTTTCCATCCCTATTAGTTTTAATGATTGTTATTTTATGTTTGCTGTTTTAAAATATTTTATTAGTGTTTAGCAATTTTTTTAAATTTTTGAGTTTTTAATTATTGGATTTTATTCAGTTCATCATCTTTTTTGAAATATTTATTATTTGTATTAATATTGTTTTATTATGCTTGATGTTTTATATTTCTTAATTGTATTGTCTGATATTTTATGAGGCATGGTAGTGTTTTTGTTTTTCCACTGTTGCACTACATACAGAATCTTGCTTCTTGTGGTTTCCAGTTCAGTTTGTGTCTGCATGTTTCTATTTATACTTCATAGTCGCTTTATTCTATATTTGGTGAAGGTCTGTATGCTCTGCAAGTGTGACTGAGGTGAAGTATCCTGCTAGTAAAGTATCCTGCTAGTGTATTGGTGTTCAGCCTTAATTAATAGGAAGTGCCTGGTAAAATATTTGCAGTATTGCCTTTTCATAGGTAAGGTTGCTATTGTTGGAGTTTAGTAGTTAGGATGTTATGGTATGGCAGGTTTCCTATAAGTTCCAAGTACATTTTTGGCAAGATTTTGTATTATATAATGTTCCTGGTAGTGGAGGAAGTCTGTGTTGCTGTTGCTGAGATGACACCAGATTTGCATATTATTTTAAGTGGACTGTGGATTCCACCAAGAAAGCAGGGAGTGCTGAAGAGGACACATATGTGCCCTCGCCCACAGTACCACTTCCAGAGTCACCGCTGTTAAGCGAAGGACCTACAGGTAAAACCATTCGGTTGGGGCAGAGTGTTCAACATCAGACAGAGTTGACCTAGCAACTTCTGAATTTGAGCTTCCAGCAAGAACATCTTGCCCTGCTTCATGTCGAACCAAACTCCCAAGTATTGAAGTGACCGAGTCGGCTGAAGACTGCTCTTGGCAAGGTTCACTATCCAGCCCAGCTCCCGCAACAGGGAAATCACCTTGCGAGTCACCGGGTGGCTCTCTTCCAGCAACGTGGCATGAATCAGCCAGGTGTCCAATACGGGTGTGCTAGGATTCTGTCTTTTCTCAAATCTGCCGCATCCACCACCATTACCTTGGAAAAGATTCTGGAAATGGTGGGCAGACCAAAGGACAGTCCCGAAACTGAATGTGGCATCCCAGAACTGCAAACTGCAGGACAAATTGATGTTCTAGTAGGCTTGGAATGTGGAGATAAGCCTCGGACAGATCCAAAGAAGTCAGAAATTCTCATGACTGCATGGCCATTATCACAGACAGCAATGTTTCCATGCAAAAATGCTTCACTCGCAGATGACAGTTGATGCTCTTGAGGTCCAGGTTGGGATGAAAAGAGCCCTCCCCTTCTTTGGCACAACAAAATAAATGAAACATCGCCCTGTATTTTCTTGAGACGTGGACACTGGTTCCACAGCCCTCAGACTGAGGAGCCTTGCCAATGTATCCTCCACTGCCTGCTTCTTCAGCGAGGAGTGGCAGAGACTCCATGAACATGTGCTGAGGAACACTGCAAATCTCCATCGCATATCCTTCTAAACTCCAGGACCCACTGATCCAATGTGATTTTGACCCACCTCTGATAGGCCTACAATTGATTGGCATATCTGACACTGTTCTTAACTGGTTCATTTCCTTTTTGTCTAATCGTCTTCAACAGGTAAATATTGATCTTTATAGTTCTGATTGGTTCACAATCTCCTCAGGTGTCCCTCAAGGTTCCTCCTTGTCAGCCATTCTCTTTAACATCTACCTACTTCCCCCCTCTGGCGTAAATTTTAAAATATACCCTGACATTCAATTTTTCATTCCCTGTAGTACTTCCAATACTCTGTCTTTTGTCAGTCTCTGTACTAGGTCTATTAATTCTTGGTTTTCTCACAACCGCCTTAAACTTAACGCATCCTAAACCAAAATTTTACATCTATTTACCATTCCTCAGGCTTCCTGTTGTCCTCCATCTCATCTCGCCTTTGACAACCACTTCATTGCATAACTTAGGCGTTTTTTAGATTCTGAACGTTCCATGTCCCATAATATTTCTTCTGCGATAAAAAATTCATACTATAAGATTCATCTGCTGAAAAGCCTAAAACCTTTGCTATATCCTACCAACTTCCTTTCAGTGTTACAAGCCCTGATTCTTACCGGGCTAGATTATTGTAACGCTCAACTTTGGTCTTCCAGACTCTGTATTACATCCTTTTCAATTACTGCAAAACACTGCTGCTCGTCTTCTTTCAGGTTCTAAACTTAGAGATCACATTACCCCAGTTCTTCACTCTTTACATTGGCTTCCAATTTCATCCTGAATACACTACAAAATTCTTTCAATTATCCATAATCTCCTTCACAAGAAATCAGCCATCTGGTTATGCACCTCTTCATTTGTATCAGCCCTCCAGACAGCTTCATTCTTTGAACAAAGGTTTCTTGAAGTCCCTTCTGTTCAGACAGCCAGGCTACCTTACCAGACGAAGTGCCTTTTCGGTGGCAGGCCCTATACTTTGGAGCTCTATTCCAGATCACCTCAGGCTTCAAATGAACTCAAGGGAAAAGCTTAAAAACCTACTTCTGAACCTCGTTTACAAACAGGCACCAGTAGACTAAGTTCCATCTAGTCCTCTTTAAGCTCCCTACATTTTGTCACTTCCATGAGTCTTATGACACAGTTTTGTTTTTTGTTTCTGTTTATATTTCATTTTAATGTGTGATTATTTTTATTTTATTTTATTGTGCGATCTTATACTGGTTATGTTTTTATTATGAATGTATTTTCTGTGAACCGCTTTGATCTAATCACATTGTATAGATGGTACACAAAAATTTTTAAATAAAAATAAAAGAAAGTCGTCCCCTATCTCCTAATCCTGGGGGTGGGTCGGCAAACCTTCATTGGGAGGCTCTGGTAGTTCCACTACCTGAGCCTACGCCACTTCTGGGTTTTCAGGGACAAAAGGACTGAGACCTACCAAAGGGTCGAGTCCCTTGAAAGGTCGCTCCTCTATAGGGTCGAAAACGCTTTGATGCTCTAGCACAACCTCTTATGTTAAAGGAGTTCTGTGCCTGCTTCTTATCCTCCAGCAAATGAGGAACCAGAGATTCGCCCATTTACTGACCCAGTTTCTCCAACTCGCTCCCAAACAAAAGCAAGCCATTAAAGGGTTAGCCTTGGAGGTCACATTGGCTGATCAATGCCTCACCCATAACTGACGTTTGGCCTCTACTATTGAAGCCACCCCTCTGGCTGAAGTGCGGACCAAATCACAGCCCGCATCTGCCAAGAAAGTAGCAGCTGGTTCCAAAACTACCTTGGAGTTTACCTTAGAGTCATCAACCTCCTGGGAGAGAAGCAAACAAGAGCCAGCCACCAAGGAATAAAAAGAAAATATCTGCAAGGTCATTGCCACTGCTTCAAATGCTTGCTTAAGGATAGACTCAATCTTTTTATCATGAGCTCCTCCTTCCACGGGAATAGTGGTCCACTTAGAGACTGCACACATAAGTGCATCTACCCTTTGGAAAATATAAGCGCCCCCTTACCACTGGATCCAGAGGATCCAGACCTTCCAAAACCTGACCCCCTTTGAAATTAGTTTCTGGGACGCCCCACTCAAGATCAATCAATTCTTGAATGGCCTCCATCATGGGGAAAGAAAAAAGGCTCTTTGGCTCAGACACTGAATCCAAGCATTGTCAAGGTCTGGGAAATCAGAGCTGGCAGTTCATCTCTATGAAAGAACCGTAACATAGTTCTATATGGTTCTAATCCGGAGGGAATTTCACCATTCTCATAAGAAATTGCCATGCTGGGTCAGACCAAGAGTCCATCAAGCCCAGCATCCTGTTTCCAACAGAGGTCAAACCAGGCCACAAGAATCTGGCAATTACCCAAACACCAAGAAGATCCCATGCTACCGATGCAATTAATAGCAGTGGCTATTCCCTAAGTAAAATTGATTAATAGCAGTTAATGGACTTCTCCTCCAAGAACTTATCCAAATCTTTTTTAAAGCCAGCTACACTAACTGCACTAACCACATCCCCTGGCAACAAATTCCACAGTTTAATTGTGCGTTGAATGAAAAAGAATTTTCTCCAGTTAGTTTTAAAGGTGCTACATGCTAACTTCATGGAGTGCCCCCTATTCCTTCTATTATCTGAAAGAGTAAATAACTGATTCACATTTACCCGTTCTAGAAATCTCATGATCTTAGACTTCTATCATATCCCCCCTCAGCCGTCTCTTCTCCAAGTTGAACAGCCCTAACCTCTTTGGTCTTTCCTCATAGGGGAGCAGTTCCATCCCCTTTATCATTTTGATCGCCCTTCTCTGTACCTTCTCCATCACAACTATATCTTTCTTGAGGTGCGGCGACCAGAATTGTAAACAGTATTCAAGGTGCAGTCTCACCATGGAGCGATACAGAGGCATTATGACATCCTCCATTTTATTCACCATTCCCTTCCTAATATTTTCTAACATTCTGTTTGCTTTTTTGATTGCCACAGCACACTGAGCCAACAATTTCAAAGTATTATCCACTATGACGCCTAGATCTCTTTCCTGGGCGGTAGCTCCTAATATGGAACCTAACATCGTGTAACTACAGCATGGGTTACTTTTCCCTATATGCATCACCTTGCACTTATGTACATTAAATTTCATCTGCCATTTGGATGCCCAATTTTCCAGTCTCACAAACATACACAGGTTCCCAGTCTCATACACACATTCTTTTCCTCTGGTAACCTTACTCATAGACACATTCTCTCCCACAAGTTACCTTATACAGACTCATTCATTCCTACATGCTTGCTCGCTCTCACTCTCACTCTCACATATACTCAGGCTCTCACTCTGGGCCTCCCCTTCTCTTCTGAGCTCTTCACTAGCCGTCACAAGATGGGAACTGTCTGGTAGATTACTTTATTCTTCAGCTACTAGGAGATGGAGTCTGTGGTAGCCTGCTAGGCCTCTTCAGCCACTGAGGATGGGGTTTGTGGCAACTTGCTGGGCCTCTTCTCTTACAACCATGGGATGGGGCCTGCTCCTCCTTTTTAGCAGTATGAACCAGGCTCTTGATGTGGGGGATTCTCTAGTGCAGAACTCACGCTTTTTCTGAGCAGCTGCACTTTGTGGGTCCTATCTTATGGTCTGATGGGCTTCTAGAGGTCCTCAGAAAACAGGTTGGAACTACTGTTTTACTGTATTGGTTGTAATATTTAATTATGTTGTAAGAGATTCTCTCGATGAATAAACTTGATTGTCTCTCAGACCTCAGAGTTTCTAACTCTAGTCTACGAGGGCCGCAAATTGGTCTGATTTTCAATATATCTCCAATGAATATGCATGAGAGAAATTTGTATGTACAAATTATGTACAAACCTATTTCATGTATGTTTGTTAGGTATATCCTGAAAATCTGCCTGATTTGTGGCCCTTGAGAGCTGAAGTTGGACACCTACAGAGAGATCACTGTAGTAGTAATACAAGTAGTAATAAAAATAGTAGTAGTGATACATTATTATTGTATGAAAGTTTGTTCGTTGGTGGAACTATAGATATGAGCAATCTAAAGATTTATTTGTACAATAATATACCTGATATTTTAGAGATGGAGGGGGAACCTCCAGGCTTAAGAGGGCTGTGAATCAGGCTTTTAGGATATCCCTAGTCAATATGCTTGAGAGAAATTTGCACGAACAAGACCTTAATTATATGCACACCTATCTGCTGCCTTTTCATTAGGGATATCCTAAAACCCTGCCCAGTTTGCAATTGTCAAGGACTAGAAATCCTTCACCTCTGTTTTAGAAAATGTATTCTTCTTTCTCTCACAGTCTACTCCTCTAGTTGTCATGCTTTCGGTAACCAAAGCAATCACTGATTGTCAGATCAAGATGGAATAAAAAGGGGCCAACGATGATCCTGTCATTCTGCCTTCAGTGGCAGCAATCTCTGTAAGCAACAGTCTATTATCAGCGTGAGGAGAGGACAGACAATTAATAATGAGGATGCTGTATGGTTCAGGTCTTGCTCTTTAAGCATTTTGTACTTATCGGCACATTCAGTTCTGTTTTCAGTTCTTTTCAGCTTGTAACTTTTGATAGACTATAGAATAAGATTGTCAGAAGCATAATTACTGCAGAGTTCCCTCTAGAGGCTGGAGCTGGCATCCTTTCTAAGCTCAGTAAGTTGTATACTGTACTATGCAAATGAGGGAAGAAAAACTGTCATCTTATTCAATTGGCATATAACTGGTTTTATGTTTTTGTGGACCCCAAAAATGCTGACTTCCAGCTTAGTGATTGCGCCCCTTTCTTTTTTTTTTTTTGTTATCTGACATTTTTACTGAAGAAGTGCAACAGTACATTCAACACCAGCAACATATATGGACATAGCAATAACTTTCAAAACAGAATACAGATGTGTCTCCCAAAATTACTTATCTTCAAAACTAGTATAACTATAAACATAGAAACATGATGGCAGAAAAAGATCATATGGCTCATTCAGTCTGCCCATCCGTCCAATCAATTTAACATTACTTCCTTAGAGATCCCCTTTATTTATCCCATTCTTTCTTGCTTTTAGATACTGTTTTTGTCTCCACCACTTCCACTGGGAGGCTGTTTCACACATCCACCACCCTCTCTGTAAAGAAATATTTTCTAAGATTACTCCTGAGTCTACCCCCTTTCAACCATATCTTACGACCCCCTGGTTCTAGAGCCTCCTTTCCATTGAAAAAGGCTCACCTCCTGTGCATGGAAATCTTTGAGATATTTTAATGTCTCTATCATATCTCACCTTTCTTGCCTTTCCTCTACGGTATACATGTTTAGTCTATCCCCATATGCTTTAGAACGAAGACCACTGGCCATTTTAGTAGCCACTTTCTGGACTGACTCCATCCTGTTTACATCCTTTTGAAGGTGTGGTCTCCAGAATTGTACACAGTATAGCAAATTAGGTTTCATCAGGGAGCTACATAAGGGCAATATCACCTCCCTTTTTCTACTGACCATTCCTCTCACTAAGCAGCCAAGCATCTTTCTGGCTTTTACCATCACTTTATCCACCTGTTTGACCACCTTAAGATCATCAGATACAATTACCCCCAGATCCTGCTCTTTTTTTCTGCTTAGAAAAATTTCACCTGCAATACTGTACTTTCCTTTGGGTTTTTGCATCATAAATGCATTCATTTTTTAGCATTAAATCTTAAATTCCAGGCCTTAGACCATTCCTCGAACTTTCCTAGATCCCTTCTCATGTTTTCCACTCCTTCCTGGCTGTCCTCCCTCTTACAGGTTTTTGTATCATCAGTAAAAAGACAAACCTTTCCTGACAACCCTTCCATTATGTTGCTCACAAAAATGATGAAAATAACCGGTCCAAGGACCGATCCCTGAGGCACACTGCTAAAAACAACACCCTCCTCAGAGAAAACATTTACTGCTACCCTTTGTCGCTTCCCACTCAGCCAGTTTCTAACCCAGTCTGTCACTTTATGATCCATGCCAAGAGCGCACAGTTTCTCCTAGGACAAGCAGGATGATAGTCCTCACACGTGGGTGACATCATCCAATGGAGCCTGGCACGCAAAACTTCTTTCAGAGTTTCTAGAAGCTTTGACTAGCACACTCAGCATGCCTAGCATGCTGTTATCCGTGTTTCCTCGCGATGTCCCCCTTCAGTCTCTCTTTTTCAGCGGCGCAGTTGCCTTGCTATTCATGGAGGTCTGCTCTTTTTCTTGTTTTCTTGTGAGAAAAGTGTCTTTTTCCTGTTTTCCATTGTCTGGTCCTCCTTTGTGGTCGGTGCCTCCTTGGCATGGTAGGTTTCAACTTCTATTTTCCAGCGTCTTGCGGTCGATTCCCAGCTTTTGCCTCCCGGTGCCAGCTGATCATCGACCACGCTCGAGCATTTTTCCTGTGATGTCGTCCGCCTTTCGTCGGTGCTCCCAGTGCCCGCGGACCATGTCTATCACGGATCCGCATTGTGGTTTAAATCTTCTGCCTGGGGGCTTCGCACGACGTTTGAGGGTGTCAGCTGTGTGACCAGATGACCCTTAAAGGCTGTTGTGTACACCTGGATAAGATGGAGAATCTTTTCGGTCCTAAAAAGTCCGCTCCATCCACATCTGCATTGGAGTCATGGATGTTGAGGGGAGCCACTTGATATGCTCCCTGTTGCCACTCCTCTCTCCACTTCTGCAAAGGATCATGGAAACGGTGACCAATCCTCCATGATCTCACCGGTTTCCAGGACCCGCCTCCTCGGCACTGGGGAAAGATTGGGCCGAGCACCGTGGGAGGTCCCGCAAGCATCGACACAGGTCGCCATTGGTGCGTGGCTCCGGTTCCAGTGCAGTAACGGCAACCGCTATACCGCCACCAAAGAGGCCTCATTCTCCGACATACCCGGGAGTCCTAGGCGCTCCCCACCAATATCAGTGTCGTGCACATGCCACCTCAGAGGACTGAATATGAGCTTGTGACGCCTTGTCCCCCTCCCTCAGTCCAGGCTTCACTGGACTTTCAGGAGGAGTTGGACTGTAGGGTGCAGAGCTCTTCAGAGCATCGAGCCACCCATATCACTTCCACCATCTATTTTGCCACCTCTGCTTGTGCGTTTGGACGTCTTGTTAGGCGCCCTACAAACACAACTGGTGCCCGAGGATCATCAGCGGCCACTGATGCTCCCCTCGGGAGCAATTCCTGTCATTGAATCTGAGGAGGAGGGCGACGCGGACGGTGCCGCGTTCCCGAGTCCTCTGTTCCCGGAGCCATTACCTGGGTCCTCCAGCCTCCCACAGCCCTCTGTCCCCCCAATACCAGGGGAATCATTGATTCCCGTGGTGCCCTCGATGCCTCTGAAGCCATTGGAGCCCAGGGTTGGGATCCCTCACAGGCCTCGCCTCCGCCGTGCTGGCCTTAGTGAGGAGGGAAGACCCTTATGACCCTTGGGAAGATGATTCCTCGGAGTTCTCATTTGAATATTCGGATGACTCCCTCTCCGAGCCTTCCCCACCCGAGGAAAGGCGTCTGTCTCCCCTGGGGATCTTTCCTTCGTGCGGTTTGTCAGGGCCATGGCGAGGCTATTCCTTTCCAGATCCTTATGGAGGAGAATGCGCGACATAAAATGCTGGAAGTGCATCAGTTTGTCGACGCTCCTAAGGCATCCCATCCATGACATCTTTAAGGATCTTCTCCTCCGGATGTGGATATACCCGATCTCCATATCACCCGCTAACAGGAAGGCGGATGCCACCTATTTGATGCAGCATGCCATGGGGTTTGAGAAGTGGCACCTCCCCTACCAGTCTGTAGTTGTGGAGTCCACCCTAAAGAAAGCCAGGCGCTCCTCTACCCATGCTTCTGCCCCTCCCTGGGATGAGAACATAGGGAGCTCAATGCCTTGGGCAGAAAGGTGCTCTGCTGGTCACCCACATTGCTGCCTACCAGCTGTACATGACCCAGTACCACTGGAACCTCTGGAAGCGAGTCCGGGACCTTGCAGAGGATCTGCCCCAACAGCAACAGGAGGCACTCTCAACTATGGTCCTGCTGGGTTTAGAGGCTGGCAAACAGGTGCGCTCCACCTACGATATCTTTGAAACGGCTTCCCCGCGTAGCTTTGGTGGGCATCGTTGCCTGTAGGATGGCCTGGCTCAGAGCTTCTGACCTCCGCCCAGAGGTACAGAGGAAGCTAGCTGACCTCCCCTGCACAGGTGACAACCTATTTGGGGATAAGGTCTGGGATGCGGTAGCGCAATTGAAGGACTACCATGACACCCTTTAACAGCTTTCCGCTAGTGCTTCCGATGCCACTTCCTCGGCCAGGAAACCTTCCAGGCCAGGATCCCAGAAGTCCTTCTGCAGGCAGAGGAAGTACTATCATCCAGCCTCCCGAGCTCACACGCCACGCACTTGTTTCAGGGCCTGCCTTTACCAGCAGCGAGCACCCAAGCCCCAGTCGGCACCCCAGCAAGCCCCAGCTTCGGGCTTTTGACTGGCGGCGAGGAAGCATGCCAGATCCTCCAGTAGGAGGCAGGCTCATTGGCTTCACCCATCACTGGAAGGAGGTCACTTCGGACTGATGGGTCCTTTCCATAATCCATCAGGGGTACCATCTCAACTTCAGACAGCTCCCAGGGATCTCTCCCCATGTCCATCATGGGGTTTAGCTGCCCAGCAAGTCATGCTTAAGAACATAAGAACATAAGAAATTGCCATGCTGGGTCAGACCAAGGGTCCATCAAGCCCAGCATCCTGTTTCCAACAGAGGCCAAAACCAGGCCACAAGAACCTGGCAATTACCCAAACACTAAGAAGATCCCATGCTACTGATGCAATTAATAGCAGTGGCTATTCCCTAAGTAAAATTGATTAATAGCCATTAATGGACTTCTCCAAGAACTTATCCAAACCTTTTTTGAACCCAGCTACACTAACTGCACTAACCACATCCTCTGGCAACAAATTCCAGAGCTTTATTGTGCGTTGAGTGAAAAAGAATTTTCTCCGATTAGTCTTAAATGTGCTACTTGCTAACTTCATGGAATGCCTCCTAGTCCTTCTATTATCCGAAAGTGTAAATAACCGATTCACATCTACTTGTTCAAGACCTCTCATGATCTTAAAGACTATCATATCCCCCCTCAGCCGTCTCTTCTCCAAGCTGAACAGCCCTAACCTCTTCAGCCTTTCCTCATAGGGAAGCTGTTCCATCCCCTTTATCATTTTGGTTGCCGTTCTCTGTACCTTCTCCATCGCAACTATATCTTTTTTGAGATGCAGCGACCAGAATTGTACACAGTATTCAAGGTGTGGTCTCACCATGGAGCGATATAGAGGCATTAAACAGAACTCTCCGCCTTCCTCACAGTGAGAGTGGTAGAGCGGGTTCCTTGCCCACAATAGGGCCGAGGGTTCTATTCAAGATATTTCCTAATTCCAAAATGGAACGGTGGTTTACGCACCATCCTCAACCTCAGGGTGCTGAACACGTTTCCCTCAAGAGAAAAGTTCAAGATGGTCTCTCTGGGTACGCTGATTCCCCTCCTCAAAAGAGGAGACTGGCTGTGCTCCCTCAGTCTCAAGGAAGCTTACGCTCACATAGCCATTTTCTCTGGCCACAGAAAATACCTCCGCTTCGTGGTGGGGAAAGCTCATTATCAGTACAAAGCACTGCCTTTTGGGTTGGCCTCAGCCACTCGCATTTTTACCAAATGCCTAGCGGTGGTGGCTGCATATCTCAGGTGTCATGTGGTGCATGTCTTCCCATACCTAGACAACTGATTAATCAAGGGTGATTCCTGCGCAGGGGCACTGAGTGGTTTAGCCCTGACAGTGTGGACTCTACAAGCTTGGGGTTCGTGATCAACTACCCAAAGTCTCACCTCTGCCCATCTCCTCAGCTGGACTTCATAGGCACCAGACTGGACACGATGCAGGCAAAGGCATTTTTGCCTTGCGATCGGGCTCTTGCCCTCACCTCACTGTCGACCTTTGTCTGCAGCAGCCAGCAGGCGACTGCATGACTTCTGCTCTGTTTGCTGGGCCACATGCAGCTTCTGTCCATGTTACCCCTCTCATCCGTTTGTGCATGTGGAGGGCTCAATGGACCTTGCGGTTACAGAGGTGACAGGCCTCTCAGGACCTCGAGACTTGCGTTGCAGTCACGAAACCTCTTCAGGCATCTCTGTCCTGGTGGGAAAACCTCTCCAATTTGGAGCAGGGAATTCCCTTTCAAACTGTTCCGCCTCAAGCGATCGTCACTGCCGAAGCCTCTCCTCAGGGCTGGGGAGCCCATGTGGACAGCTTCTACACAAAGGGCCTCTGGTCCACTCATGATGCTCTCTATCAAATAAACTTTCTGGATCTTCGTGCAGTCCATTACGCTCTGTGGGCGTTCAGAGACCAGTTGTTGCACAAACAAGTCCTGATCCGGACGGACAACCAGGTGGGCGATGTGGTATATCAACAAACAAGGAGGCATGGGCTTGTTCCTCCTCTGTCATGAGGCAGTGCAGGGTTGGACCTGGGCGCTGTTGCAGGGAATGTCGTTGCAGGCGATGAACCTACTTGAGACTCTGAAAGTGCTGGCAGACCAGCTGAGATGCTCCTTCCAGCTACACGAACGGTCCCTCAATCCAGAGGTAGCAGCCAAACTGTTTCATTGGTGGGGTAAACCAGATGTGGACCTCTTCGCCTCCCCGCACAATCACAAGGTGAGCAGATTATGCTCCCTGTTGTCAGGGGGAGCGGACATCTTGCCTGCAATGCCTTCTCCCTCCACTGGGGGAGAGGTCTGCTGTATGCGTACCCTCCTCTCCTGCTCCTGAAGATCCTGCTGAAGCTTCAACAGGACAGAGGGGCCATGATCCTTGTGGTGCCCTTTTAGCCTTGACAGGTCTAGTTCCTTCTCCTGCGGGACCTGTAAGTCAGGCCCCCCATCTGGCTGAGGACCACACCCGACTTGATCTCACAGAACCAGGCTCTGGTTGGCTCTGTTGGCTCTGACAGCTTGGATGTTGAGCGCTGAATCCTTTAGCCCTTGGCCCTTTTGGACAATGTCTCCCAGGTGCTGGTGGTTTCTAGGAAACCTTCCACCAGAAAGTCCTACAGTTTTAAGTGGAGAAGATTCTTCGTCTGGTGTGCGGGGCATGGCTTGGATCCATTCACGTGTCCCCTTCCCCAGCTGTTGGACTACTTGTGGCACCTTTCTGCCAGGGAGAACATCAGAAAATGAAATCCAGTCAATCTCGCACCTGCCTAAATAAGACATGTCTGGGAACTTTCAGTTAAATTTACAAACAATATCATTAAATCAACAACTATGCTCAGCTAATAAGAACGAAATATGCAGTCCAGTCAATCAAATGCCTACCTAAACAGGGATGTTTTCATTAGCATTTTAAAGGTCTTAGAGCATTACATTAAACATATGATTTCAGGGAGAGTATTCCAAAATTCAGGAGCGGCAATCAAGAAAGACCACTCGTGTGTTTTGGGAAGTTGAGCCTGCTTGATAGAGGGGACATCCAATAAGCCTCATTGCAAGGATTAAAGGGAGTGGATGGGGTTGTATATATTTAACAACCCTGACCAGTCCCCCTTTTAAGGCATCTAAATGTAGATGCTGAGTCCTGTAAAATTTGTAAATTCAAAAGTCTAGGCGCTTAAGGTTGGGTAACTAAAGCTTATGAATGTAGGGAATCTTTGCACTTTGATGCAAAGTCCTTTTATCCATGAAATTTGGATTAATTTCCAAAGGGAAAAAGTACCTGCATAGATTTGTACCCCCCTTTTCTGTTTTTTTCCAGCCAAAATAACACGTGGAGGTTTGAAAATGCAAAACTGTATGCATTGTTACCTACCATGGCCTAACCTCGCCCCAGGAATGCCTGGAGAAATATGTGGGTAAAAGTATACCCTACAAATGTTGTGAAACAAGACGCATATTTTTACCTGCATACAGGATGGGCACTTTTCAAATAGCCCTTTTACCTGGGTAAATGGCTTTTGAAATTGTCCTTAAAAGAATATTAACTGAGCAGTAAGTGCATTTCTATAGGAATCATGCTCCTAATAGCCTGTATTTCTTTTTAATAGCCATGGATGATAGTGTTCTTTTGCACGTTGGTGTCTAATTTCTCAATTTTCTTCTGTGGGATGGTTGAATTTCCCGATCCCTGCCTTCCTCCAGATAAGTCAACTGACTTTGACACTGTAATACTCTGGGGAGAACACAGTACTGCATTAGTGATACCAACAGGATTTTGGTGATTATATACTTTATTTATCCATCATGTTCTGATGTTCTCTGCCAAAAGTTAACAAATCTAAGAGACTTGAAATCAGTATTGTGAAGTTAAGTCTTATTTACAGAAAGAAAACCAACAGTTTAGAAGTAATGTTTAGATTATTTTGATGCCCCCATGTTTCTCTCTTTGATGCAAAGCACACTATCAGACAACTGAATGTTATAAAAAAAACAAACTAATGATATTAAATAAAGATAGAAGAGGTGTCAGCAAGCCAGGACAAGTGCTAGACCTTCTATGAAATCTAGGAGGTAGCCCGAACTTCTCAATCATTCACTCATAATATATGTTCACTTTGTTCAGTAGCAATACTTTTTTTTTTTTTCCAAATAGTTTTTCACATTGCAAATAAAGATATATGTTACAAGGGAGTCACATAAACCGCATCAATAAATCAATCAATGTCATCCCCGCACATTCAGTCAGGTTCCCATGTAATGTCACAAGCAATTAGACACAAGATTGTAAATCCAAACAACCCCGACAACAGCTGTTGTTTCGGGAGGCCCTGCATCAGGGAAACTTAGTTTGATACTTGACAGGAAGCTGCTCTGTCTCAGATCAAACGATCTCATGCCACTTCAGCATGGTCTGCTGATGCAACAGAATGTTTTTTTCAAAATCATATGGTCCATGAAGTCAAGCCAGGAAATGTGCACCTTGTTCATACTAACAAAAGACAGAGAATGTTAAAGCAGGTGGCCTGCAATATCTGTACTAAGGTGTTGGTAGTTCTGTAGCATGCTATAAGAATGCAAGCTTTCATTATCCACCGGTCAAAAACAGTTATCTGCATCCCCACTATAAAAATTATCAACTGCTTAGTGAAGCCTGACATGCAGGGCTAACCTTAAGAGGGTGTGGGGCCCACGGTAAATCAACTGCAGCAAGACCCTGGAATACTGCCTGACAGAAAATTATAATATTGGGGATAGGACTATCATGATGGTAATGGGCCCAGGGTGGTCACCCTTGTTCATACCCCTGCCCCCCCCCAAGTACAGCCCTGCTGACTCGCCATTTCTTTGTCCGAATTGTATGCTGTGCCTCAAGTGCAGGTACCCTAATGTAGAAATGATTAGGGATGTGCATTCATTTAGTTTGTTTTTGATTTTTACTGTGCACTAATTTTGTTACTGCACAATAAAAAAAAAAATGTATGCACTATTTCAAATTAGTCCGCACTAAATAAAATGATAATTTAACAAATATGAAAAAACACACAGGGACGGTAACTTTCAAATAGGCGCTGGGGCGCACACGTAAGCATGTGCACCCATTCCACGCCCAGGGACGTGGCTATTTTATAACTTGCGTGCATATATGCACACATGTTATAAAATAGCCTGGCTGCGCTCACATGTGTGCCAAATTTTAAGAAGGCGCACAAATTCCGCTTCTACCGTGTAACTTGGGAATTTTAAGAGGTGCGTACCAATGCCATTTCCAGTCTAACCAGTTCATCCCTAGTTTGCCCAGTTAAGAGAGAGATCCTCCAACCCCCCCCCTGGGTTTGATAGCCTTCACTCCCCCAGTTAGTCCTGACCCTTAAAACCCCACAGATCTGCCTAGTTTTCTTTAAATTTTAACTTTCCCGGCATCCATAGCAGAAGTAAAGTTATGTGGTAGGGGACCTCAGCATGTGTTGGGTCGCTTCAGTACATTCGCGCACATCTCTGGTTCATGAACCGCCAGTTTTGAAAAATTTCTAGATGTGTGCACTGTGGAAGTCCGTGCGAATGTCACTGGCTTTTAAAATCTGCTTGGTTTGCACAAGCCCAATTTATTTGCATATCCCCTAATTAATGCATGCGCTGGACTTTTAAAATTTATCTTTAAGACAAGTTTAGAAATGAAATAAACCAAAAAAGAAAATAAAAATGTTCTGACTGCATATCCCTAGAAATGAGTTTGGGCCCTGCAACATGGCAGCTGATATCACTATTACTGGGGAATGTTTAAAAGCATAATGACGTAAAACTTTGCCAAGGTTGAAATAGTTCCTTTGCAGGCTGATAATTCTATACATTCTTCTGAGAAGATTAGCAACTCTTTTAATAAGAAATGTAGCATATAATTTGGAAGCTTGTTTCTGTGTAACAGCTGACCTCAGAACACCCTGCTCTGCCTTTCAGGTAGCTGTTGATAAACCAGGTGGGATAGTTCAAGCACAGCATGGAAGGTGGGGAGTGGTGGGGGGAGGGGAAACAGGCAAAGCGAACGCAATCCCCTATTCTCCTAGGACAAGCAGGATGGTAGCCCTCAACCATGGGAGACATTGGATGGAGCCCGGCATGGAAAACTTATGTCAAAGTTCTAGAAAACTAGAAACTTTGACTGGCACACTGAGCTTGGCTAGCATGCCACTATCCACGCATCCATGTAGGGTCCCTCTTCAGTCTCTTCTGCGGATCTTTTGTCTTGCGGTTGTGGAGCTTGTGCTCTTTTTTTGTCTGTGGAAAACGTTCTAAGGTCGGTTTTTCGACTCTCCTACACCGGGTCCTTCTCGATTCCTCCCGACCCGGCGTGGTTAAGTTTTCTCGTACTGTGCCGTTGATCCCCGATAGTGGAGCACGCAAGGCCTGCCAGCCATCGACCGCTCATCAGCCTTTTTTTTTGTGCGTTCATGGAGTCGTCATGTTTTTGCCAGTGCTGCTAGTGCCCTCGGACTATGTCCATCATGGGCCCACATGAGGTGTGTGTCTTCTGCCTGGGGCATCGCACGACATCAGAGGGGTTTCTGTTCTAAATCAGATGACCCCCAAGGGCCGGCGCACCCACCTGGATAAGATGGTGAAGCACTTCAGGTCGAAGAAATCTGAGCCCTCAATGTCTGAGTCGGAGCAATCAACACTGAAGGGTCATGGAGAACCAATGGACACCGGGGCGTCGGTGTCCACCCCTCCACCAGCACCTTTTGTGGAGCATGGTGCTGGTGATCATCCTCTCTCGATCTCTTCTCACTCGAGGATGTCAGGATCATCTCCATTGCCCTCAGTGCCAGGGAAAGATCAGGCTGAGCACCATGGGAGGTCCAAGAAACTGCCACCGATACCGGGCTCAAGTCGGCGCCGGCTTCATCTGTGATGCCCCTGGAGCAACCCCACAGAGAGAAGGTACCGTCCTCCATCAAACCCAAGTCCAAGGCATTCCCCACCAATTCCTGTACCGGGTACCAATCTTTCTCGGGGCTCCAAGGGAGATCTGGTTACGTCTCCTCCTCAGTCCATCCTGTCGTCATCGGTCTTCGAGGAAGTGTTGGAGCACAGGGTGCAACTGACTGTTGTTCGAGCCCTGCAGGGTATCGAGCCGCCAGTCTCACCGGTGCTGGAGCTTGCATCTTCCATTTTGGCACCGCTGCTAGAGCGCCTCGATGTACTTCTAGGCGTTCTCCCCATGCAGTAGATGCCGGTAGACGGGTGCTGTCAATGCCCCACCGGCCACGTTACCACCTCCTTCCAGTGTGATCCCCATTGTGTTTGAAACAGTGGCTAGGGTAGCAGTAGCTGGCATAGGCACCCACAGGATGGCCTGGTTCTGAGCCTCTGATGTCTGGCTGGAGGTTCAGGAAAAGTTTGCAGACCTGCCGTGTACTGGGAACAACCTATTTGGTGGTGATGAGGACTACTGTGGCTCAGCTAAAGGACAACCATGAGACTCTCCAGCATCTCTCTGCCAGTACCTTGGATGCATCTTCCTCGTCCAGAAAGTCCTCGCTTCAGGGCCTAAGGAAGCCCTTCTACTGCCAGAGGAAATATTACCCATCCGCTTCTCACTGATGTTCCCAGTGGTAAGCTCTAGGGCTCGCCCCAGACAAACGTGGGTCCCCAGACCTCAGCCAGCGCCCCAGTCTCGCCCTGCTATGGGGTTTTGACTGGCTGCGAGGGAGTGTAAGCCAACACTCCAACTTCTTAACATGCGGGCCTCCGGTTGGAGGCCAGCTGCGGTTCTTTCAGGACCGTTGGCCCAATGTGACCTCAAACCAGTGAATTCTGTCAATTCTTCGTCAAGGGTACAGACCGACCTTCCTGGGTGTCCCTCCGGATTGTCTTCCTTGCCCCTCCTGGGGTCAATCTTCACATCAGGAAATACTTCTGGTGTAGCTTTCTGCCCTCATGGGTGCCAGGGCCATCAAGCCCATTCCTCTGAATCAGCAGGGGTGGGGGTTCTACTCCAAATATTTCCTGATTCCAAAGAGAACAGGGGGACTCCATCCAATTCTAGACTTGAGAGCCTTGAAAAGGTTCCTAAAAAGAGAAAAGTTCAAGATGGTCTCTCTGGACATCCTGATTCCCCTCCTTCAGGGAGGAGATTGGCTTTGCTCCCTTGACCTCACCGATGCCTAGGCCCACATCGAGATCTTCCATAGTCACATGAAATACCTCCACTGGTTGGGCGTGCAGATGTTCCCCTACCTGGAGTATTGACTCGTCAAGAGCCCATCTCAGGAGGGAGCGGTGCGATCCCTGCGCTTGACCATTCGGGTGTTAGAGTCCCTGGGATTTATTGTCAATTACCTAGACCTGTCACGCCAATTGAACTTCGTTGGTGCTCTCTTGGACACCACTCAGGCCCGAGAGTATGTTCCACGAGATCAAGTAAGTACGTTGGTCTCCACTGTGGGAGTAATCCGACAGAGCCAGCAGGTTTAAGCTCACCACATGCTGCGCTTTTGGGGCACATGGCTGCTACGGTCCATGTTACCCCCTTTGCTCGATTGCATATGCGCAGAGCTCAATGGGCCCTGTGGTCACAGTGGCGGCAAGCCACCCAGGACCTCCATGTCAGCATCTGCATCTCTCCACGATTCCTTATCTTAGTGAGAGAGTCTGTCCAATTTGGAGCAAGGGATGCCTTTTCAATTTCCCCCTGCCTGGATTGTACTCACCACATATGCGTCCAATCTGGGGAGGGGCACCCATGTGGAAGGACTCTGCACTCAGGGCATGTGGTCGACTCAGGAAGCACAGTGTTAAATCAAATTCCTGAAGCTCTGTGAGATTCGGTATGCTCTCTGGGCGTTCCTCAATCACCTGCTCAACAAAGAAGTCCTAATCCAGATCGACAACCAAGTGGCGATGATGTACATCAACAAGCAGGGAGGCACCAGATCATTCTTCCTGTGCCAGGAAGCAGTTCAGATCTGGGCTTGGGCTCTATCCCAGGGTATGGTCCGCTGAGCCACGTACCTAGCTGGAACGGAGAACATGGTTGTGAACAGGCTGAGTCGGGCCTTTTTGACCCCATGAGTGGTCCCTGAAACAGGAGGTGGTGAACCAAATCTTCCGCCTGTTGGGGGACCCTAGATGTGGATCTGTTTGGCTCCCCCTGCAACAGGAAGTTGGATCAGTTCTGCTCCCTGTACGGGGGAAGGGGGGGTGGAAATCAGCCTCATACGCCTTTGCCCGTCATTGGTGCAAGGGCCTTTTGTATGCGTATTCTCCACTGCCTCTGGTGACGAAGACTCTCTTGAAGCTTCGACAGGACAAGGGGGACTATGATCCGCCCTGCGTGATAGGGTGGTTCTCCATACGCACCCTAAGTTCCTGCCTAAGGTGGGGACATATTTCCATCTTAATCAGTCCATTGTCCTACCCACCTTTTCTCCCAAACCTCATTCGCACTAGGGTAAACGGGCTCTGCACAGCTTGGATTGCAAGAGAGCCTTAGCCTTCTACCTGGAGTGGACAGCAGGCCACAGGCAGTTCATGCAACTCTTCATCTCTTTTGACAAAAATAGATTGGGAGTTGCGGTTGCTAAGCGGACCCTCTTCCACCGGCTGGCAGATTGCATCTCCTTCTGCTATGCTCAGACGGGCCCCTTGGGGGCCATGTCAAGGCTCCTTCTGTTTGAGCCATTGTTCGGGTTCAGGCTGTCTCTCTCTGCTGCCAACAGCACCTATGTTCTTTTGCCCATTGGTACCTGGTTAGGTGTCTGTCTGTCTTGCTTGTGGTTAGGGAACAGCTTGTAGCTAGGGATTCACCCATGTGTGAGGACTACCATCCTGCTTGTTCTAGGAGAAAGCAGAATTGCGTACCTGTAACAGGTGTTCTCCCAGGACAGCAGGAGGTTAATCCTCACCTAACCCGCCTGCCACTCCACAGAGTGAGTTTCTCCTGTGTTTATTTTATTTGTTCGTAATTCTCTGTTACGAAACTGAGGAGGGACCCCCACGTGGATAGTGGCATTGCTGGGCATGCTCAGTGTGCCAGTTAAAGTTTCTAGAAATTTTGACTTAAGTTTTCCATGCTGGGCCCCATCTGATGATGTCACCCATGTGTGAGGACTAACATCCTGCTGTCCTAGAGAACACCTGTTACAGGTAAGCAACTCTTCTATATCAGAAGAAATACCGTTTTGTCTAATAAATTACTTACCCCACAGAAAAGGCACAGAGGGTTTTATTTTAGTATTGCACTCCTTCAGTTGAGTGTTTTGATAGAGCTGACCTTCTGCTTACCAAGGCTGGAAACTGCTTTGCAGTAGTAGTTGGCGTTATTCAGGTTCACCGTGTTTCAGTTTTGTGATGGTATACGGTTTTTATGTATGACCAGACTGTTTCCATTCTTAGAACCTCTTCCAGAGAAGCAACAGCTTTCTATTTGATTTGAATTTCGACTGTGAGCACATTGAATTGCCATTAATCTTCAGCGACAGATGAAGCGCTAATTGAAGCTGGTAAATTCCTTGGTGTTCAAAGCCAAGAAGATTTTCTGATAAAGCGACAGACCTCCAGCACATGCTCTGCTAATTTCCTGGTGTCTCCTTCCTCTCAGATGTGTTCCACCTTGTATGTGACAAGGAGAATATGTTATAGAGTTTATTATTATTCTGGTTCTGGCAGAGCCTATTTATAGCCCGTCTGCTGCTGGTCCTTATGAGTTGTAAAAACTGCACAGACTATAGCTACTTGTGCTTTATTAATGCAAGACTGTTTAGACTTATACATGACCCATTTCTAATTAAAGCACCGGTGTGTGAAGTAGGACGTTTTTATCATCACGTTTGAATTTGTGATTTATTTTTTTTTTAGACGTATTTCTGCTGATAAATTCCTCCAAACATGGTTTATATTTCGGATCAGTGGCAATATCTCGCCAGCTATCCCTTGAGGATAATTTTGTGCCTGCCCGCATAAGATTCCAAATTCATTACCCGGCAAACTTTGCACCCCCTTTTCAAAGGGGAAAGTTTGTGCCTGCTGTCCCAGAAAACCTAGCTGCACACATTTACCACCTCCTAATTGGCGAGAGTAACTTTTTCAAGAAAAAATGACACGTACTGTAAAAGTATGTTTATAAATACAAGTCCCTCCCCAGCCCCACCTCAGGGACTGCTGCCTGTTGCCTCTTGTTCTTTTACTCACACAAAGGATTGGGCAATTTTCTACATTTCTGTGGCTGAAAACAGTTTTTACCCATGGAGGTGGCTTTGAAAATTACCCTCTTTATGGTTTTCTTTAAATTGTGCAAGACCCCTCTTATTTATCTAAAAGGGTTTTGCTTGTTCATTATAGCCTAGTGCTGTGGGGGGAGTAATCTAGTGCTTGATGCTGCAGGCAGTGAACCAGGGAATCCACTTCACCCTCCATTGCCTCAGGTACAATCAGATTATAAGCCCTCTGGGAACAGAGAAATACCTGCTATACCTGAATGTAACTCCCCTTGAGCTATCTAAAATAAACAAGCATCACAAAATATTGATAGTCTGTATTTCTGAAAGAATTCTTTAGTTTGTACCTTTATTATCAAGGTGCATGGAGGAGTCCATCATGCTCTTACTTTGTAAAGAATATGGATGATGAGAAGTTATGGAGATTGTATTAACAACCTTTCCACACTGAGTTCTGCTCCTGCAAGATCTCAGAAGCTGGACAGCCAGCACTTGAATGGGAGACTAATGAATAGTGGATACTTCAAAACATGGTGCTGATTGGCTGTGTCAGAGGCTCCACAGGGCAAGTACTAAACCAATGCCTCGCTCTTTTCTGTAAGGGGACACCTGCCTTCTTTACCTAATAAGGCATTAAGTCAAGGTCATGTTTCATCTTGTGACCTTAAAAGCTCCCTTAGCCATTTGTGCTAACAGGTAAGAGTACTAATCTGGTATAAATACGATAGCTAAATGACAATCTAATTCAACTCTGACACCATTCTAGCCCTTTGTCTAATATAGGTACTACTTAATAAAACAGTGTGCAAAATTTAGTGCTGCACCACTATACAAATCCAATAATATCTCTCAAATTATTTATTCATTTACATTTAAATTTTACAATAGGCCAGTAACAGGATGGGGTGTTAAGACAGCTGTGCCCACTATATACTGGGCAATTTGTGAAACATAGTGTTTGCCCTTTATCAATTTAAGATATTGGTAAGTTCTTGGCTTTATTGAAACAATGAATTACCTGGAATTGAAATAAAGGTATAGGTTATCACCAACGGAGAGTGGAAATTGTATTACCAAATGCAAGGTATATTTTTACATTCAGTTAGATTGATTTAGTTTAAGTGCAGCACATTTGTAAGTAAAGGTCACCATTTGGTATTGTCCATAGTGTTTTGCTAATGTTTAGGCAATAAAAGTTGCCAAGGAAAAGATGCTCTGTTCTCATTGACCAGTCCAGCTCACTTTAAAACAGTGTTTCCCAATCCTCTTCTGGAGGCTCACCTATCCAGTCAGGTTTTCAGGATTTCTGTAATGAATATTCATAGAGAGATTTGCATACACTGGATAGCCAATATATGCAGATCTATCTTATGCATATTCATTGTGGCTATCCTGAAAACCTGTCTGGATAGGTGTCTCCCCAAGGGAAACTGCTTTAAAATCATCTAACTATAATAAAGAGAAAAGTTGCCCCATACCTGCATCGCCGGTATACAAATTGAACTCTGCCCCTCTCCCCTCCTGAACTCTACAGCTCTGCCCTTCTCTCTGTATAAGACTTGTTCCTCCCCTCTCTTTCCCTGTTCTCTTCAGCTCCTCCCCTCTTGTTAATGACAACTGTCTACTACTAGATATGGAAGGAGAGCTCCCTGCTTCTCTCTGTAATCTCCAGCTCCGCCCCTCTCTTTCTCTGAATAGTCAGTCTACTCTACTACCACACAGTACACCCAAGCTCAGCATGCACTCTTTACTACCACACATCTCAATTAACATAGAAACATAGAAACATAGAAATGACGGCAGAAGAAGACCAAATGGCCCATCTAGACTGCCCAGCAAGCTTCACACATATTTTCTCTCATACTTATCTGTTTCTCTTAGCTCTTGGTTCTATTTCCCTTCCATCCCCACCTTTAATGTAGAGAGCAGTGATGGAGCTGCATCCAAGTGAAATATCTAGCTTGATTAGTTAGGGGTAGTAGCCGCCGCAATAAGCAAGCTGCACCCATGCTTATTTGTTTTACCCAGACTATGTTATTAGCCCTTATTGGTTGTTTTTCTTCTCCCCTGCCATTGAAGCAGGGAACTATGCTGGATATGCGTGACGTATAAGTCTTCTCCCATGCCGTTGAAGCAGAGAGTCATGCTGGATGTGCATCAAAGTGAAGTATCAGGCCCATTTGGTTTGGGGTAGTAACCGCCGTAACAAGCCAGCTACTCCCCGCTTTGTGAGTGCGAACCCTCTTTTCTTCTCCCCTGCCGTTGAATCAGAGAACTATGCTGTATATGCATTGAAAGTGAAGTATCAGGCTTATTTGATTTGGGGTAGTAACCACCGTAACAAGCCAGCTACTCCCCTCTTTGTGAGTGTGAATCCTTTTTTCCACATTTCCTCTTGCTGTTGAAGCTTAGAGCGATGTTGGAGTCACGCCTGTGTATGTTTATTTAATAAGGGTATTGACTCCAGGCAGTAGCCATCATTCTGGCGAGTCACCCACTCTTCATTGGCAGCCTCTTGACTTTATGGATCCACAGTGTTTATCCCACGCCCCTTTGAAGTCCTTCACAGTTCTGGTCTTCACCACATCCTCCGGAAGGGCATTCCAGGCATCCACCACCCTCTCCGTGAAGAAATACTTCCTGACATTGGTTCTGAATCTTCCTCCCTGGAGCTTCAAATCGTGACCCCTGGTTCTGCTGATTTTTTTTCCTTAGGAAAAGGTTTGTCGTTGTCTTTTGATCATTAACACCTTTCAAGTATCTGAAAGTCTGTATCATATCACCTCTGCTCCTCCTTTCCTCCAGGGTGTACATATTTAGATTCTTCAATCTCTCCTCGTACGTCATCCGATGAAGATCCTCCACCTTCCTGGTCGCACTTCCTACATTACACACTTCCTACATTACACACTTATTACACACTTCCTACATTTTGTCTTTTGATCATTAACACCTTTCAAGTATCTGAAAGTCTGTATCATATCACCTCTGCTCCTCCTTCCCTCCAGGGTGTACATATTTAGATTCTTCAATCTCTCCTCGTACGTCATCCGATGAAGATCCTCCACCTTCCTGGTCGCACTTCCTACATTACACACTTCCTACATTACACACTTATTACACACTTCCTACATTTTACAGTATTCCCCATCCGTGGATGGACTTTTCTACTGGTGACAAAATACTGTATTGTAATAGTGATAAAATATGACAACACTAAAAATAAGGGTTATGTCTGCACAGTGGGGGCATCCACTACACAAGAGACTCATCATTCAAAGTTTTACTGCTTTTGAGAGAGAGATGGACCTGTCATTTTGACTTGAGAGTCCTGTACGTCAGTTTTCTGTAAAGCCAGCCAGGCAAAGTATCACCCTAGATTTTTTCCTAGGAGATATTTTTATCTGGCCTTTTTGACCTTTTGAGACTCTTATCAACTGATTTATTTGAAAAATCAAATCTATTATGCATTTATTTTTTATATATATTTTATTAAATATTTCTTGCCATGCCCTCTGAATTTTGGGACAGGGCACAACACAGCATACATAATATAAAAAAAAAATAAGAATAGCATAAACAGAATTATACAAAATGCTGGAAAGCAAAAAAGCATAGGCTCAAGGGAGACTAATTTTAGACAGCTGATTCAAATGCTTCCTTGAAAGGAATGTCTTCAAAGCCTTTGTGAATGCTTTTGCATCTTTTAAGTTGCATATAGCTGCTAGCAGGCAGTTCCACGCCTGTGGTAGAGAATGCTGTCTTGCGTTTTTCACCCAGGAGGGAACATCCTGGTTAGAGGAATGGAGCATGTGTGCTAGAGTCTATATTTTCAAAGTACAATGAATCCATGGTGAGATGTTGTTATTCAGTAGACTGTGAATGATAGTTGCCAATTTGTATCAAATAGGGGATTGTATTTATTTATGATCCAATGTAAAGATTGCAGTATCGGGATGATATAATCTCGTAAGCAAGCACCCTTTTAATACTCGGGCAGCTGCATTCTGAATGATTTGAAGCAGTCTTGGTGTACTCGATGGTAGTCAGGTGTAGAGGGAGCTACAATAATCTAGTCCAGTAATGATTAATGACTGAATGATCGTACAGAAATCATTAGAGTCAAGTAGAAGCTTCAGATGGCATACTAAGTGAAACTTTGCAAATGATGTTTTTACTACATATTTAATGGGAGCATGGATAGTGCTGGATCTAGGAATACCCCATGGTTATGAACTTTGTTGGAAATTTTGAATCTTGTGACCATTGAAATGAATAACAGAGGGAATATTGACGGTGGAAAATGGGATAGTATCATGATTTCTGATTTGTCACTATTAAAAGAAAGTTTTATGGTGCAACCAGCTCTTAATGGTAGTGAGACAAAGTTATAAAATCAGGGGTCGGTGCACGCAAGGGGGTGCACAATTGTGCATCTTGCGTGCGCCGAGCCTGCTCTGAGCCTTGCTGCCTTCCCCCGTTCCCTACCCGCCCACCCCACCTTCCCTTCCTCTACCTCCCCCGCATTTTCCCCCCTACCTTTTCCTTTTTTTCATTGTTGTTTCAAAACTTACTTCAGCCCTGGGGCTGAAGTAAGTTGCGCGCACCAGCCAACTGCCAGCGAGCGATCCTCAGCACAGCAGCAAATATGGCCACTGTGCCGGGAGCCTGACCCAGCCCCTTCCCTACCCACTCCCCGCCCTTTTGTAAGCCCCGGAACCTACACGCGTCCTGGTGCTTTACGCGCATCGCCAAGCCTTTTTAAAATAGGCCCAGCGTGCGTAAACCCGGTTACACGTGTAAATCCTTTAAAATCCAGCCCTCAGGGTCTAGAATAACTTCATCGGAAAGACAAATATTGTCTGCATATAATTTATATGAGACTCCCAAACTGGCAAGCAGATGGCGTAAGGGTGTTAAATATATATTGAACAAAATGGCCAATAAGGCCAAATGTTGACATACTCCTGTTGTAATAAAATGCCAGGATGAAGTAGTAGAGTTGATTTGTTGGGTGTGACCTAAAGGTAGAATTTGAATGAATCCAGGACACAGCCTGTTAAATTGTATGGTTTATGGTGTCAAAAGCCACAGAAAGATCTAATAGAATAAACATATAAACTGTCCCAGAGTTGAAACCTTGGGGCAGATTTTAAAAGCCTATGCATGCCGGGCCTATGTTCAAAAGGCCTGACGGCGCGCATAAAGCCCCGGGATGCGTGTAAGTCCCGGGGCTTGAAAAAATGGGCCAGGGGGGGATCAGAGGCCTCTCCACTGCTGCTGGCTGGGGGATCGTGCGCTGGCACTCAGCTGGCGCATACAAGTTACACCTGCCTCTGTCTGGGGTTTTTTTTTTTCGGGCTGGAGGGCGGGATAGGTAGGGGAAGGGAGAGGAAGGTGGGGGGGGGGGGGGAAGGGGGAAAGCCAGCTGGTCTCCTCAAGGGCTCAGCGCATGCAAGGTGCATTAATGTGCACCCCCTTGCGCGCCCCGACCCCTGATTTTATAACATGCGCGTGGCTACGCGCGCATGTTATAAAATCGGGCGTACGTTTGTGCACGCTGGGTAGAGAAATAGACACAAAGTAGCAATTTTTGAGGTGAAAAAAGAAGCAAATGTTTCACAAAACATTTTGCTTTTGCATTAACTGCCTTTTCTACAAAACATTTCACAAAACATTTAATTACAATTCATAGTTGGATACATAGGGTAAATAACAAATATTCACCGAGCAAATAACAAAAATTCACCATAAAAACACATTCACACAACCAAACATACCATTAAAAATTATACTTTTTAAAGACTCTATATATTACATTTATTCCATCCCCTTTTTTACACCATTGTATTCTATTTCTTCCGTTGTTCTACTCCCTCTGTTATTCTGCTTTCTCTGTTGTTCTACTCCCATTGTTCTACTCTCTCCATTGTTCTACTCCCAACATGTTTCGCCATGCAGTCAGCTTCCTCAGGGGAGCATAATATACAGTTCTTCAAGAGTTTCCTCCACAGAGGTCACCCAAATGTATCCACATTATTATAATTTTTACAAATTCTTAACAAAATTTTAATTACAAAGATGCATTCAATATTCAATCAGCACCAGTTTACTAACCTCAAAAATCACAGTATCCTATTCTTATCACATACCAGCCAATCAAATTTGTTCGCCCCACAGTTCACCTTTATCTCTTTTGTAATCTGAAAAAATACAAAGAAAACTCTAAACCCCTTAAAAATATCCATGGCCTTTCAGAATAAGTATCACTAATCTCTTACAAAGAACTCTTCAAACAATTTTCTTCTATAAACAATACTCAATCTCACCGTCAAGGATACTCCTGAACACTCAGTGTTTTTACACAGCTGTTTTTCAAGGCAATGGGCAATTCAAAAAGCTCTTCCCGATACTCCCATCTTGCAGAGAGTGCACATCATTGCAATATATTTGCTGTTAATTCTCTTAACAAAAGAACAAGAAACATGCAGCTATAGTTAGAAAACTTTTTTCCTCAAAAAAAAAAGCTACAAACCTTCTTAAAACAACAAAGATCTCCCAAACTAACTCACCTTCTATAATGTTTAGAAAGACAGCTTCCCCAAGTGCTCAGCGTTCTCACACCGTTGTTACCCAAAAATGGAATGATTTAAAGGGCTCTTAAGACCCATTTTAAATCCAACCATAGCCAATCAAAAAATCCCATCTCATCTGGGACTTCCTTACATCCTCATTTGCTGATGTCATCGAGAGCTAACTTTTCCGATATTTAAAAAAAGTACTCATTAAAAAACTACAAATTCTTCACTGACGTTTTTACGTCCTCTATCCCCAACGTGATAGAGAGCTAACTCTTCCGATAAGAAGAGCTCACTCGTTCAAAAAACTACAAATCTTTTACGGACGTTTTTTGCGTCCTATTTCACCAACATAATAAAAAGCCAATGCTTTTAAGAGAAGATTTGAAGGAGCTCTTTACAATTAATACTTCCAATATTTTAAAGAACCCACATTCAAAAAACACACATCCTTCACTGACGTTTTTACGTCCTCTATCCCCGACGTGATAGAGAACTAACTCTCCCGATGAAAAGGGCTCACTCATTCAAAACAACTGCAAATCTTTTGGCTTTTAAGAGAAAATTTTAAAGAGCTCTTTGCGATCAGTGCTTCTGAAAAAAATGATTTTAAAGGGCTCTCTATACCTCAAAGGAACCCTCAGCCTTATTTTCACCAACATAAAAAAATTCTTATTTTGAAGCAGCTCACTATATCCAAAACTCTTCCCAATCCACCTATCAAACTACTTGGCAGTATTCCCACGGTGGCTGACAAAATTACAATTTTACAAACAGGCTACCCAATCTAATCGATCATTTAAACCCATAGGTATCAAGGTTTTTAAAGAAAAAATCCATCGTTGTTCTGCTTTCAACAATAGTTTGTTCACATCCCCTCCTCTTCTACTGGAAATAATTTGTAAAACAAAAAATCTCAAATCATCAATCGAATGTTCATGTCAATGGCATACTAAAGGAGCTGTTTCAACATTATTGCAAATCCGACTACAATGTTCCAATATCCTCGTTTTTACCTTTCTAGATGTCTTTCCTACATATAATAAGCCACATGGGCATCTTATAGCGTAAACAACAAATGTCGATTGACAAGTAGTCACTGATTTCAACACAATCTTCCACCCAGTGGTTTGACTTATGAAATCCTTGATGGTTATCCAGCACGTATTGTGAGACAAGCATATAAAAGAGCTAAATACATCAATCGCGAGTTGCTTTTGGTTCCAAGGAAGAAGGTTGAATCCCCCTCTATAGTATGTGTGTTGCCTTTTTCAAATAGGCTAGGGGATCTTATGTATATTTTGAAACAACACTGGCATTTGGTGAGTGGTTTTATAGGTCTGGAAGACCCACCGATGTTTTCTTTTCGGAGGTCTAAAAATCTCAGAGATATGATAGCTGGTGACATTTTGCAGAGATCAGTGGGTGGTTTTAGTCCCTGCAATAATTGTGGGGCATGTAGGTTTTCTATGACCATCAAGGATTTCATAAGTCAAACCACTGGGCGGAAGATTGTGTTGAAATCAGTTCTTGCTGCTTGAAGAGAGTGCAGATTAAGGAGCTAGTACTTAAAATTCCTCATCACAGTTCCCTGTTGCTGCTGCTTTTTCCCAAACCCTGGCAATCACTGCCATTACCAATCCAAGCCAGAAATGTTGCAGGCCTGCTGTATCCTGCCCTGCAATCCTGCCGCATGAGTTTGTCTGTATCAAAAAGCTGTGTGCTGCATATGCATATCAGTCATAGATTTCTCACTGGTGCAGTAAGCAAAGATTAAAATTTGTGAAAAAAAATTTAATATTTTATAAGCTGTTATTGAAATTAAAGAATATTATCTTTCTCCTGCATCATTTTCAACAACAAAATATCTAGGATTTCTTTTTTTTTTTAGCATAGCTGTTAAATGTAGTGTGCAATGTGTCACGCACATGAGCATCATCTGTCAGGTGTGTCATGACAGAAAAAAGGTTGAGAACCACTGGTCCAGATCTTCAGTAGTGTTGTGTTTATGCCATCTCTTCTCTAACCAGCAGAGGGAGATCTTCAAATCTCTGAGAGAATGCATAAAGCATGGTACATTTTTGATGCGTCATATTGGCCTTGATTTCATAGGGGCCAGCTCGTTAGCCACCTCCTGAAGAGCATTATTCCAGGTGTCAACAGGAGGGGCTAAAGAATTCTAAATGAATGATCCAGAACAGGGAGAAATATATTCTTAAATTGGTCTGGGTCAGGGATGCGCAAATGGTGGGGGGGGGGGGGGGGGGGGGGTGTTACAGGGGGCCGCCAGCAGCCGGGACAAAAAGACAAGAGTGCCCAACTCTGTCTGGGGCCTAGCAGAATGTCATACCACGGACGAAGCTGCATGTGGCCGCTAATGGACCTAATCCCACCAGTGGGCAAAAAACAGAGGGCAAGAGGCCATGCAGCCGCCAATGGCCTCATCCCACCAACACCTGAGCAGAGAAGGGAACCCTTCCCATTTGTGCAGGTCCACGGTATTAGAACTCATGAGAGTAGCACTTTCTCTATGCTGATCTCACGATGCACAAGATCAGCATAGAGGAAGTTCTAGTCCTGCCAATTTTTAATATTGTGAGGCCTGCACAGAGGAGGAGGAGGAGGCAGCAGAATGGGCTTCAGTGCCAGAAGCAGTGACGAGTGATTGGTGCATCCCCCAACAGCACGCAGTGACAGCGACAGCAGCAGTAGGAGTGAGAGAAGCTCCGAAGCTACTGGCTAAACAAAGAACGGGGGCCTGCCTTAGTGTGTGTGTATGTGTGTGTGAGAATGGATGCCTGCCTGGGGGTTCATCTGTGTGTGTGAGAGAATGGGAGCCTGCCGGGGGGGGGGGAGAGTTGGTCTCTGTGTGTGAGAGAATGGGAGCCTGTTTGGGGATCTGTGTGTATGAGAGAGAGAGAGAGAGAATGGGTGCCTGCCCGGGGGTCTGTGTGTGTGTGTGTGTGTGTGTGTGAGAGAGAGAGAGAATGAGTGCCTACCTGGGGGTCTGTCTGTATATATTTGAGAATGGGTGCCTGCCTGGGGGTCTGTCTGTCTATATATTTGAGAATGGGTGCCAGCCTGGGGGATCTTTTGTATGACAGAATGGATGCCTGCTTGGGGGTCTGTGTGTGAGAGACAGAGAGAAGGAATGAGTGCCTGTGGGTGGTTTGTGTGTGTTTGTGAGGGAATGGGCACCTGCCTGGGGGTTGGTGTGTGTGTGTGTGTGTGTAAGTGTAAGAATGAAGGAGTGCCTGCCTGGGGTCTGTGAGGGTGAGAGCCTGTGTATATTTTATTTATTTTATTTATTTAAAAACTTTTATATACCGGTATTAGTATGCATACATCATACCGGTTTACAATGTAACTTTATATGAGGGAATCTGGAGAAATAAGATCTTTTGTGTGCATGAGTGGGGGAGAGGGACTTAGAGCCTGTGTATTATATTGTGTGGGTATGTATGCGAGAATGTATATATGTGTAAGAGAGAATAAACATGTGAGCGTGTGTGTGAGCGAGAGAGGATAAAGTTTGGGTGTTCCCCTAGCTCTCTAGTCCTCAACAGTCTCAGGTTTAATTATTGGGTGCTATTTGATATGTGTGCTGTTTTAAAATATTTTATTGGTGCTTGGGAAATTAAAAAAAAATGTATGACTTTAATAGATGCTGTTCTATTTATCAGTAGTTTTGAAATATGTATTCTTTTATTAGTATGATTCTGCTATTGTAATTGATGCTTTGTTTCTTGATTTTGTTTTATGAAGAATGGTGATTCTGTCATTGATACATTGTAGACAGTCTGGCTTCTTGGGGTTTCCATTTCACTTTTTGTCTGCATATTGCTGGTTCTAATTTGTGATCCTTTATTTGATGAGGATCTGTCTCTGCTTGGTGCATGTGAGCAAAGTGAGAGATTTTGCTAGCGTGTAGTATCTGTGTAGGGATCTACAGCAATTGGGTTTGTTTTGTTTCCCTAGTAAGTGCTGTACTGGTATTCTGGGACTCAGTGTAAAATTTACAGTGCTGCTTTTTCACAGGTAGGGTTCTCGTTTGAGTTCTTGGTGTTACTACAGTTACGTTATGATAAATTTGCTGTATAGATTTTGGGGTAGATTTTCAAAAAGCGCGCCTTCGCGTACTTTTGTTGGCGCATCAGGCGCCAACAAAAGTACGCTGGATTTTAGTAGATACGTGCGTAGCCGCGTGTATCCGCTAAAATCCTGGATCGGCGCGCGCAAGGCTGCCGATTTCGTGTAGCCGGCGCGCGCCGAACCGCGCAGCCTGCCGCCGTTCCCTCCAAGGCCGCTCCGAAATCGGAGCGGCCTCGGAGGGAACTCGCTTTCGCCCTCCCCTCACCTTCCCCTCCCTTCCTCTATCTAACCCACCCCCCCCCCCCCGGCCCTATCTAGACCCCCCCTACCTTTGTCGGGGGATTTACGCCTCCCGGAGGGAGACGTAAATCCCCGCGCGCCAGCGGGCCGCTAGCGCGCCGAGACGTGACCTGGGGGTGGTTCCGGAGGGCGCGGCCATGCCCCCGGGCCCGCCCCCGAAACGCCGCGTCCCGCCCCCAAAACGCCGTGCCGATCCGACACGCCCCCGACCCGCCCCCCCTCGAAAAACCCCGGGACTTACGCGAGTCCCGGGGCTCTGCGCGCGCCGGTAGGCCTATGGAACATAGGAGCACCGGCGCGCAAGGCCCTGCTCGCGTAAATCCGGGCGGATTTACGCGAGCAGGGCTTTTAAAATCCGCCCCTTTGAGTGCCTTTTTGGTAGGGTTTTGTATTAGTTCACAATGTGTCTGGCAGTGGAAGGAGTTTGTGCTGCTGTTACTGTGAGGTGCCTGTGTGGATGAGGTGTTGTATCTGCGTCTCGTTGTGTTTGTGTGTATCTGATTGCTCTTAGCAGCAGCCTGAAGAGAAACAAAACTGGAATTTTGAGCTTCTGGCTGGCAGTGTGATTGCCTGCTATTTGGTAAACAGTTCAACAGATGATTGGCGGTGAGAGACTTTGAGATATATATATATATATTTATTTATTTATTTAAACATTTTTAAATAACAAAGTTCGTATGGACATCACATCGGTTTACATAAAATGATAGGGAAGAGGAGAAAGAGAGATCTGAAGAAAAAAGTTACATTATAACAAATAAATGAATAAATAGGTTGCATTATAACAAATAACTGATTAGAAAAATAAGAGAGGCTAAGAGAAGTGAACAGATTTGGTTATTCAAAAACAGTCTGAATTACAGAGGATATATCGTATATCATACAGTATTACTGATTTTTTGGAATCAGACTGAGCATTTACTAAAAGTATGATAAGTGCAGTGGAAAGTGTTACTAATCTAAACAGTTGTATAGGACCATGAATTAACACTGACCGTACTGGTCTTAAAGTCCTGAATCGGGTGAATGCTGAGAAGCCATATTGTACTTGCCCAGTAATGACTGGTATACTTTCAGGAGCAGGTGGAGCGATCAAATTCATCTTCAAGGAGGTTGTGGTATGCAGACGATGGACAATAATCTGATCGCATGAAGGATTCACATGCAGAGGTGCACAAAGGGGCAAGCTCCTTTGTTGTGCTCCTTTGTGTGTGCGACAGAGGCACACACCCCTCTGGCATGGGGTGCCTCTGGCGTCTGCAGACTAAATAAGGGCTTGACGCTCTCCCCCACCACCACCATGACTTCACGGGACTAGGCAGATCTTAGAGGTGGGGCCCAGGAACAAATCCTCTACATGACAAGGGTGGAAAGCAGTTATCCAGTCCTCTAGCGTCCATGAGTTAATAAAGGACGCGACGTCTCCCCAATGATGTCATTGGGGGTGGAGCAGATGGTTATAGTTTGAAGAACATTTTAATGGGTCCCCAATTGTTAATGTTGTGTTTGGAACAGTTACTGACTTCTAAACCTTTTTTCTCACAGGACAAGCAGGATGGTAGTCCTCACATATGGGTGACATCATCAGGATGGAGCCCAATCACGGAAAACTTCTGTCAAAGTTTCCAGAACTTTGACTGGCCCCTACTGGGCATGCCCAGCATGGCACTAACCCTGCAGTCAGCAGGGGTCCCCCTTCAGTCTTCTTTTTTCCACGCAGCAGTAGCCTCGCGGTTTAGGAGCTCTGAAGAGATTCCTGACAGGAATTTTCCTCACGGAGTTAATTAAATTAAATTGCCTCACAGGGGTCCCTCCTCTAACTTTTCTCAGGCCGTGGTACTCTGGTAAGTTTTTTCACTGTCGATTACTGTCAAGTTTGGCCCTCGCGGCCTACTGGCCGTCGACCGTACCACGGCTCGATTTTTCTATGGCCATGGTGTCAGGGTTTCGTCGGTGCCCAGACTGCTCGCACCATGTCTATCACAGACCCTTATGGAGTCTGTGTAATGTGTTTAGGCCGTGAGCATGATGTCCTGACTTGCACCAAATGTGCCCTCATGACACCAAAAGGTCGCAAAGCCAGAATGGAGAATATGGGACTCCTTTTCCGTGCTCACACCCTGACGCCGTCTATCGCATCGATGCCATCGGAACCGGCACCGTCGAAATCGCACCAGCATCGACAACCGTCCGGTGACCGCCCGCCATCAACGTCTTCACGGCCATCGACTCCCGTTTCTCCCCCTCAAGATCGAAGGGATCGTAGGGAGAAACATCGCCATGGGCATCGTAAGTCTCGGACCGTCAAGGGAGTGAAACCATCGACCTCGCCACCGTCCGAGCCACCATTGAAGAAGCCCCGTCCAGGAACGGCACCGACCATTCCTGCGACCGGGACATCGAGGCCACCCTCACCTGATCGGGGTTTGGGAGTCGCGATTCCGCCTGTAAAGGTGGTCCCTCCAATTGTGCCTCAGCCTCCCTCTTCCATCACGGAGCCGGGGCTGATTGCCCCCAGGTCTCCGGGAAGAACTGGACCGGCTGGTCCAGGAGGCCATTGACAAGGTGATGCACCGACTCCAGGTTCCTCTGGCACCGACACTGGCACCGAGAGTGGAACCAATCACCGACCCGATTCCAGCAGCGCTGGCACCGCTGCTATCCCATATGGAGGCGCTCATGACCGCCCTTCCACCGGTGATTCCCGGGTCTCCGATGGCTCCGGTGCGCTCCACGATGACAGCTTCATCGGGAGGAGGAACACTGTTCCACATTCCTCCTTCGGGGGTATTGCCTCAGCCATCGATGCCATGTCGTCCCTCGCCACCGATTTATTCATCGGGGGCGATACACACATCGGCGCCATCGATGCCTTCAATGCCGGCACCGATGCCCCCGGTGATTCCTTCGATTTTCTCAGAGCCTCAGCAGGGACCTTCGGGTATCCAACCCCCTTCTCATCCTACAGGTCAGCCTGCTGATCCTTATGACACCTGGGGTGATGATACTTCCACAGACACCGATGACTTACCTTCACCTCCCTCTCCTACTGAAAGTAGAATGCGTTCTCCTCCAGAGGACCTTTCTTTCATTAATTTTGTGAAGGAAATGTTGGAATTGGTCCCTTTTTAGCTTCAGACTGAGCAAGATGATAGGCATCAGATGATGGAGCTTCTCCAGTTCCTGGATGCCCCTAAAGTGATAACTTCTATTCCCATTCATCAAGTTCTTCTTGACCTCCTCAAAAAGAACTGGGAAAATCCTGGATCCATTGCCCCAGTACACAGAAAGGCTGACACTACCTATCTTGTACAGTCAGCCCCTGGCTTTCAAAAACCTCAGCTTGACCACCACTCAGTTGTGGTAGAATCAGCTCAAAAGAAAGCAAAAAAGACGAAGCCTCACTCCTCTACCCCTCCTGTTAAGGAACACAAGTTCCTAGACAGTAGTGGTTGACGAGTGTTCCAAGGGGCCATGCTCATCTCCAGAATTGCTTCTTACCAGCTGTACATGACCCAATACAATAGGGTCATTTTCAAGCAAATACAGGACTTCTCTGAAACCCTGCCTGACCAATTCCAAGAACATCTTCAAATTCTTGTCAACAAGGGTTTTGAGGAAGGAAAGCATGAGATACGAACAGCTTACGATGTCTTCGACACCTCCACTAGACTATCTGCAACTGCCATTTCGGCAAGACGCTGGACCTGGCTCAAGTCTTCTGACCTTCGCTCAGAAGTACAAGACAGGCTTTCTGACCTGCCCTGTATAGGAGATAATCTGTTCGGTGAACAGATTCAGCAAATAGTGGCTGAATTAAAGGATCATCATGAGACCCTCAAACAGCTCTCATCGATACCTTCTGACTTCCCCTCTAGACAACCCTTCAAGAAGGACTCTAAGAAGTCATTCTTCCGCCCAAGGAAGTACTATCCTCCACCTGCAAGGTCCCGAATTACGAGGCCCTATCAAAAATCTCAGCCTCGCCAGCCCCGGAAACAAAAGCCAAAAGCAGCTCCCCAGCCGGGGCCTGCTTCAGGTTTTTGACTTTCCCTTGGAGAACAGCAGCCTGATTCCTCTGTCAAGCATACCAGTGGGACGTCGATTGTGCCACTTTCACAGCATGTGGCAATCAATCACAACCGACCAATGGGTGCTAGCAATCATTGCTCAGGGTTACCGCCTGAACTTTCTCGCTGTGCCACCGGATTCACCACCTCTGCGGACGTGGGAGACATCCGACCACTCTATCCTTCTGGATCAGGAGGTTTCCCTCCTTCTCCAGTTAAGAGCAATAGAACCCGTCCCTCTTTTGCAACAAGGCCCAGGGTTCTATTCCCGGTACTTTTTGATCCCCAAATAATCCGGGGGGCTTCGTCCAATTCTGGACCTATGTGCCCTCAACAAAGTACCTCCAGCGGGAAAAGTTCAAGATGGTAACCTTGGGCTCGCTTTTACCTCTTCTACAAAGAGGAGACTGGCTCTGCTCTCTGGACCTCCAGGATGTATACACACACATTGCGATATCTCCAGCTCATCGCAAGTACCTCAGGTTTTTAGTAGGCCCAAAGCACTATCAATACCAAGTGCTTCCATTCGGCCTGGCATCGGCACCACGAGTCTTTACCAAATGTCTCGTAGTTGTCGCAGCCTTTCTCAGGAAAGAAGGTGTTCACGTCTACCCCTATCTAGATGACTGGTTAATCAGGGCCCCAACCCAGCAAGCTGCTCGATCGTCCCTAGATTTGACCCTACACACTCTAATTTCTCTAGGATTTCTCGTCAATTACGAGAAATCCTATTTAGTCCCATCTCAGACTTTGTCGTTCATTGGGGCAGACTTGGACACCTTGCAGGCAAAAGCCTTTCTACCTCAACAATGAATGCAAACCCTCGTGTCCCTCGCTCACCAGTTACAGTCTCAGTATACAGCAACAGCTCAGCAATTCCTTGTCCTTCTCGGACACATGGCGTCCTCAGTCCATCTCACACCGATGGCCCGCCTGGCCATGAGGCTCATGCATTGGACTCTGTCACAATGGATTCAAGCGACTCAGCCTCTGTCAACCATTGTCCACATCACTGACGCACTCCATCTCTCTCTCGCCTGGTGGAAAGATCAGAACAATCTCCTCCAGGGACTGCCTTTTCACCTGCCAGATCCTCAACTCATTCTCACCACCGACGCTTCCAACCTCGGGTGGGGGGCTCACGTGAACGATCTACAGACACAAGGATCTTGGTCTCCAGAGGAAGCCAAACACCAGATAAATTTCCTGGGGCTTCGAGCAATCAGATATGCTCTCAGAGCTATTCAGGATTGCCTATCAAATCACGTCATCCTGATTCAGACAGACAAGCAGATGGCCATGTGGTACATCAACAAGCAGGGAGGCACAGGCTCCTTCCTTCTGTGTCAGGAAGCTGCGCAGATTTGGGCGGAAGCGCTCTCCCACTCGATGTACCTCAGGGCCTCCTATTTGCCGGGAGTGCAAAATGTCTTGGCAGACAAACTGAATCGTGTCTTCCAGCCGCATGAGTGGTGTCTCAACCCCTGGTAGAGACCTCTCTCTTCCAGCAATGGGGTTATCCCCAAATAGACCTCTTTGTGTCCCCTCAGAACCACAAAGTGGTCAATTACTGCTCCCTCATTCGCAGCAAACACTCTCAGCCCAGAGATGCATTCTCCCTCTCGTGGGCAACCGGTCTGCTTTATGCATTCCCTCCACTTCCTCTTCTCTCGAAGACTCTCATGAAGCTCCGTCAGGACAAGGGAACCATGATCCTGATAGCACCTCACTGGCCACGTCGTGTGGTTTCCCATACTCCAGGATCTCTCCATACCGCAGGCACATTCCCTTGGGAATGGACCCGCTTCTGATCACTCAGAACGACGGATGTCTACGCCATCCCAATCTTCAGGCCTTGTCCCTGACGGCATGTATGTTGAAAGGTTAGACCTTCAACCACTTAACCTTTCAGATTTGGTTTCTCGTGTCCTGATTGCTTCACGGAAGCCTTCCACAAGAAAGTCTTATTCCTATAAATGGAAAAAGTATACATCATGGTGTTCTTCGCAATCCCCTTTTCCTGTCCAATCCCAAGATTTTGGACTATCTCTGGCATTTATCAGAATCAGGTCTAAAGACCTCTTCCATCAGAATGCATGTCATTGCAGTAGCCGCCTTCCATAAAGGTGTCATGGATGTCCCTATATCGGTACAACCCCTCGTAACACGTTTTCTGAAAGGCTTGCTCCATATCAAGCCACCTTTACGTCCTCCGGCCCCTTCTTGGGACCTTAATCTGGTTCTTGGGCGGCTCATGAAACCACCATTTGAACCTCTTCACTCCTGTGACCTAAAATATCTCACATGGAAAGTGATTTTCCTTTTGGCTATCACTTCAGCTCGCAGGGTTAGTGAGTTACAGGCCCTAGTTACCTATCCGCCTTACACTAAACTCCTGCAGGACCGGGCGGTACTCCGCACTCACCCTAAGTTTTTGCCTAAGGTAGTTTCAGAGTTTCACATTAATCAATCCATCATACTACCTATCTTCTTTCCCAGGCCCCACTCCAACCCAGGGGAACAGGCTCTGCATACCCTTGACTGTAAACGGGCTCTAGCATTCTACCTAGACTGTACAGTTGCCTACAGGAAGAGCACTCAGTTATTCGTCTCTTTCCATCCCAACAAATTAGGGCAACCTGTGGGTAAGCAGACTCTCTCCTCCTGGTTGGCGGACTGCATAATCTTTTTGCTATCAGCAAGCAGGCATTCCTTTTCAAGACCGTGTTAAAGCACACTCTGTGAGGGCCATGGTGACTTCAGTAGCACACCTAAGATCGGTGCCGCTTCCTGACATTTGCAGGGCTGCCACCTGGAGCTCTCTCCATACCTTCGCAGCCCACTATTGCTTGGACAAAGCCGGAAAACAAGATTCCATCTTCAGCCAGTCTGTCCTGCGTAACCTATTTCCAACGTGACGTACCAACACACTTCCGCCTGCCCGGTGGGGTTCAGGATGCCCTCTACCAAATTCCACCCCAGTTGTTTTGCCTGTTGCACGCCGTTGGGTACATTTGGTGCATTTTCGGACATCCTCAGCTCGGTACTCATCCATATGTGAGGACTACCATCCTGCTTGTCCTGTGAGAAAGCAAATGTTGCTTACCTGTAACAGGTGTTCTCACAGGACAGCAGGATGGTAGTCCTCATGAAACCCGCCCGCCACCCCACGGTGTTGGGTTCATAATGTTTTCTTGTTTTATTTTTTCGGCACTGCCTGTAGCTATCAAATAAGACTGAAGGGGGACCCCTGCTGGCTGCAGGGTTAGTGCCATGCTGGGCATGCCCAATAGGGGCCAGTCAAAGTTCTGGAAACTTTGACAGAAGTTTTCCGTGATTGCGCTCCATCCTGATGATGTCACCCATATGTGAGGACTAACATCCTGCTGTCCTGTGAGAACACCTGTTATAGGGAAGCAACATTTGCTATACCTACAATTTAAAATACTTTAATATTTTTGAGGCAGTATTGCCTTGTTGCTCTTGTGCCAAACCTCTCCAAAATGCCTACTCCTGCATCTAGAGGCTCCTCAATTCTTAATCCGCTGCCTCAGAAAGAAATGAACATGAAGATCACAAAAAATGTTTGTCCTAGTATACTAATAATTTCTGATTCTTAAATATCTCAATTTGTTTTATATACAAATTGTGTTGTAAGAGTTTTTCGTGTAGAAAAGTAAACTCATTTTTCATACTTTAAAATAAAAGTATACTTTAAAAGAAAACGGTAATTTTAAAAGGAATGTGTGTGCGCCCATAAACGTGCGTATCTGTGTGCGAGCAGAGATACGCTGCAGTTTTATATCGTGCACGCAGGTATGTGCGTATCATTTTGATTGTCCCTGCCATGTGTATGTGTGTGTGTGTGTAATCTTAAGAGGCGGCTCGAGTAAATGCCCCATGTGTATCTCTGCTAGAACTTTAGTGGCTTTCACGCACGTATGCAGGCGGATTTTAAAACATGCTTGCGCGAGGGATAAGCAAGGTTTTCCAATTGGTCCACCAGTTTGTCCTGTTGATATTGAGGTCTTCAAGACCCCTCTGTTTCTTCATCCTGCAAGCCCCCCCCAGTTGACTCCGAGCCCTCACACTGTCCTGAAAGCCCTAAAACCCGAGATGTCCAGACTTACTCCTCAGCAGGGACCAGCAGTTACGCGGATAACACGTCAGATCGGCCAATAAAGCTCTGCTAACCAAACCCTCAGTCAAAACAGCAAAGTTGACCCAAGTCAGAGAGAGAGCACTATCATTTGGCAGGACCTTTATTATGGAACACATTACCCCTGGAATTAAGACTAATGAAGGAATTAAAACTCTTCAAAAAAGGCTTAAAAACATGGCTCTTCAAAAAAGCATTTCACAATGAGGTAGCGGAATAACAACACATACACCAAGCAGAAAGTCACCAAGAAAAAGCAGAACTGCTTATTTTTTATTATCTCCTCACAAGTATTAAATGAGAGACAGTTAATCGTAAATGGTAACCACACCCATTCCCCAATTAGAGTTATATTATTGAACTATGTAACCGTATAATAATGGCACCCCATGGATAATTTAGAAACCACATATTTGTGCCTAACTGTAAACCGTTGTGATGGTGCTCTACTATACGACGGTATAGAAAAGCTTTAAATAAATAAACAAATAAATAAAACAAACATGCGCCACGGTCAGCATTTTGAAAATTCAGAGTTGCACTTGTAAGTCTTGGCCCCACCCTGGACTGCCCATGCTCCGCCCCTTTTCCATCTCCTCCTCCTTAACGCACGCAAGGATATGTATAAATAAATATAAATAAATATGTGCGTGCATACTTCGCAGCTTCTTAAAATTCGCGTTGCTTGTGCGTGGCCCACATACACGTGCATGTGGCCATTTTTGCCCAAGCAGTTCTTTTAAACTCTGCCTCCGTTGTTTTAAGAGTTTATATAAAAATGTAACTTTTTGAAGTTATTCCTGTCGCTTCCCTGCATTCCCCCCAGCCCTTCCCAGGAGCAGCTATGTTGTCAAGTCTAAATCATCCACCCCCTGGATGTTGGTCATGATTTTTCAAATGACATCACATACGTTGTCTGAAACCATCAGTGTTATGTGAGGTCGTCTGCGACTTTAACACAAATAATGGTTGCTTCAGTAGAGGTGGAGGATTAGTAGAGAAGCAGTTTAAAGTTTTTAAATTAACTCTGCATCATTTTTTAATGGATTTGCAACGTGTGACTGCTTATCACAAACATTACTGTGCAACGGGGGCAAGATGAATTGTCCCAGCATCGGTTACTTACTTCAACAGAACACCTGAATCATAAGAACAATTATTCCTGCAATGTGCGTTTTCTTTGTGGTTCTCTCCCTGCCCACACAGAACTATTGCCAGTGATTTCTTTGTTCTGTATGTCTGAGTCAGCTCTTTTCAAGTGCACTAGTCATACATAGATTAAGAAATTTCATCTAAAAAGCAAAATCATATGAGAGTGAACACCACCCATTAAAAAGAATTTGGGGGGAATCGGAGGTAACCACCTAAACGTGCTGAAATAATGTGCATGCATATGAAAAAAAGAGAATTTTTTTTTTTTTTTAAACAACAAATCACTTGGGAATTACAAGACTGGGATTGCACAGCCTTTAATTTGGGATGGAGGAAGGGTGATCTGAATGAAGAGATTTTTTTTTTTTAATTCTGTAGTGCTTTGTTTTAATAAGCCTTTTGTCTCTATATAAATGATTTCACACTCTCATACAGGCCGATACAGTACAGTGCACTCCGACGGAGCGCACTGTTAACCTACCCTTGGACGTTTGGACACGCGTTTTCCCTTACCCCTTATTCAGTAAGTGGCGGAAAACACGTGTCCAACCCGCGGCATCTAATAGCACCCTCAACATGCAAATGCATGTTGATGGCCCTATTAGGTATGCGCGCGGGATACAGTAAGTAAAATGTGCAGCCAAGCCGCACATTTTACTCTAAGAAATTAGTGCCTACCCAAAGATAGGCGCTAGTTTCTTCTGGCACCGGGAAAGTGCACAGAAAAGCTCCGACTTAATATCATAGTGATATTAAGTCGGAGGTCCCGAAGGGTGTAAAAAGTAAAAAAAAAAAAATTAAATTGGGGAAAACCGGACGCTCAATTTTGCCGGCGTCCGGTTTCCGAGCCCGTGGCTGTCAGCAGGCTCGAGAACCGATGCCGGCAAAATTGAGCGTCGGCTGTCAAACCCGCTGACAGCCGCCGCTCCGAGTCAAAAGGAGGCGCTAGGGACGCGCTAGAGTCCCTAGCGCCTCCTTTTGCCCGTTACTACCACACCACCTAATTTACATACTGAATCGCGCGCACCAGCGAGTGGCCAGTGCGCGCGCCGGGAAAGCGGGCGTTCGTCCGCTCTCCCACGTTTTTACTGAATCAGCCCGAAGGTGAGCAAAACTCAAAAGGAAGCTGAGCAATTCCAACACAGCAGGGGGCTGATGTACTAACCCATGGGATCTCCTGTGGATTAGGGTCCTCATTTGAATGCAAGTTTGCAACCTTTGCTGATAGCAAACTTGTGTGCAAAATTTCCTGGGGCGAAGTCTACAACTCAGTGGGGTATAGTTATCCCTTTTGCAAAAATTGGCCCATGAAGACATTTTTGAGTTACAGGTTTTGCTGAATTAATAATCTGTTTTGCATGATGTTCCGGCACAACAGCTCATTAATTTACAATTTAGTAACTGGTTGCATATAACAGACCATATGGAAAATTAATTTATGAGGGGGCAATTTTGCAAATGTTTCTGCAAAATGGGCTTTTACATGAAAACAAAAATGCACAAAATATCAAAATTTCAGCATTTTTATGTTTCAGGCCATTTTTTTTTTTTTTTTTTGCATGAAAGTCCTTTCTACGAAATAAGTTTGCACATCAGTCCAGAGGCTTCCATGACTGCAAGTGACCCAATCATAATAGAAAAAGCACCTTTTGCAAAGTGCGTAGCATAGCCTACGGAATAGAAATGTGGATGAATTTTTGTCAGATATAAAGGAGAACGCTCATGCTTTTTAATCCAAATAATCTTATGACATCTGTTTATACTGGGTGTGATAGTAAGAGTAGCTCATATACAGAGGAAGTGCAGGAATCTAGTTGCTGGTGATTGTCTTCCTTCATGAAAACAATTTTCAAAGCCTAACATTTTGTGTGTGTAAACAACTGTATATCTGTGCTTTAATCCCCCAAATCGGAGCCCTGCTCACTGATATAATAACATAATGAGAGAAGAAAAATCAAATTTGCCTGTCTGATCTGCCCAGTTAAAATTCCTCCACTTTAGTTAGACAAGCATTACTCCTGGAGGAATTCTGTGCAAAAAAAATTGAAAATTCTGCACCAAAAAAAATTAAAAATTTTGCATGCACATTTTCTAAATTCTGCAAAATTCTGCACATTTGTCAAATTAACACTATTTTTTTGCAAATTATTCTGTATTTCAGTGCAATCCTTTATTTTCACTTAAATAATAGTAGAGAAAACAAAGAGCCTTCACATTTTTCTGACTTAGTGATTTCCCTCTGGCAGAAAGTATCAAACTGTACAGAGAATGTTTACCTTCTTCATTTGGGAATCAGCCTTCTTTGTGACGCTGAATGATTTTCAGTTTCAATGGAAATGGGAACACGACAAACTCTTTCAGGTAATATGATTAACTGGGGGGGGGGGGGGGGGGAGGGGGGCTTGGAGTTTAAATCTTTCAACAATCTGCAACAAGAATTTGACCTGCCGTCTGCACCTGCCTAAGATTGGATTTTCACCTCTGCCTTAGGAGGCCATGAAGAGGTGCTGCTGTTTCCTGCTGCTCAGCTAAGCAGGGACAACCGTGACATGCCAGAGAAGAGTAGAGCAGTATTTTTTTGGAGTGAGTTTTGTTCTGGTTGTTTTGGAATTCTTTTGCCACCAGTTCTCACCCACCCAGAAAGAAGAGAGATTTTTAGATTTTGGACACATCTTGGGACTTTTTTTTTTTACCACCAGGAGTGCAAACTTTTGTTTACCATCAGAGAGAGATAGACAGGGAGATCCCAGCCCTATGAGGAGCCTGGAGGGTTGGATTTTGCCAATGCTTTGCACAGGACCAGTGCAAGGGTCTGTAGCGCCCTTGGCAGACCAATGTAACACTCTCCAACCCACTCTGAGTTGAAAGTGCCCCCTCGCACAGAGATATATATATATGGATCATGGACTCCCTCATCAATTCTCTCTCTACCCCCTCCCCCCCCCATTTTCCCCTTGGAGGTCCTCCCTGCCTGGAGATTGACTCGCGGAGCTAGGCTGTAAGCACAGCTGTGCCGCCTTCCACTTACTTCCGGGGATCATGCCCTTCCTCTTCCAGCAGGCATTGCGGAGCCATTATTGATTATTACCACGATCCTGCCTGCGATAGCGTTCAGAGCGCCGGTTTGGCCTGGATTCTGCAAGGTGAAGGTGAAATTCCACATTCCGCAATAGGGCAGAATTCCCCCAGGCCTACAGCTTACAACACCCAGTTTCCTGCTCTTTGACCCCCATTTGATCCCTCAACCCTTTTCCTAACGATGCCTTCCATATCAGTCCCAGCCATGTCCAGAATCTGTTAATGTGCTGGCCTCCACTACCGGTAAGCCATTTCAGACTTTGTTGTTATTCTCTCTGATTCTTCAAGGGTTTTTTGTTTTGTTTTTTTTTTAACCTGGCAGGTTTCCTCCTACTCCTATGTTATTTCCAGTGCAGTCAGAACCATGGCTGGGATTCTGGCATCATAAGCTTTCATTCACAATTACCCAGAGATTTTCTTCCCATCTTTCTTATCCTCTCCCAGCTTATGTTTAGCCCGGTCATTGACAGTCTGGGATGGAGGACATGCATTAGGGCTCCTGCTCGGAACCCTGCAGACATAAGAACATAAGAACATAAGAAAATGCCATACTGGGTCAGACCAAGGGTCCATCAAGCCCAGCATCCTGTTTCCAACAGTGGCCAATCCAGGCCACAAGAATCTGGCAAGTACCCAAAAACTAAGTCTATTCCATGTAACCATTGCTAATGGCAGTGGCTATTCTCTAAGTGAACTTAATAGCAGGTAATGGACTTCTCCTCCAAGAACTTATCCAATCCTTTTTTAAACACAGCTATACTAACTGCACGAACCACATTCTCTGGCAACAAATTCCAGAGTTTAATTGTGCGTTGAGTAAAAAAGAACTTTCTCCGATTAGTTTTAAATGTGCCCCATGCTAACTTCATGGAGTGTCCCTAGTCTTTCTACTATCCGAAAGAGTAAATAACCGATTCACATCTACCTGTTCTAGACCTCTCATGATTTTAAACACCTCTATCATATCCCCCCTCAGTCGTCTCTTCTCCAAGCTGAAAAGTCCTAACCTCTTTAGTCTTTCCTCATAGGGGAGTTGTTCCATTCCCCTTATCATTTTGGTAGCCCTTCTCTGTACCTTCTCCATCGCAATTATATCTTTTTTGAGATGCGGCGACCAGAATTGTACACAGTATTCAAGGTGCGGTCTCACCATGGAGCGATACAGAGGCATTATGACATTTTCCGTTTTATTCATCATTCCTTTTCTAATAATTCCCAACATTCTGTTTGCTTTTTTGACTGCCGCAGCACACTGCACCGACGATTTCAATGTGTTGTCCACTATGACACCTAGATCTCTTTCTTGGGTTGTAGCACCTAATATGGAACCCAACATTGTGTAATTATAGCATGGGTTATTTTTCCCTATATGCATCACCTTGCACTTATCCACATTAAATTTCATCTGCCATTTGGATGCCCAATTTTCCAGTCTCACAAGGTCTTCCTGCAATTTATCACAATCTGCTTGTGATTTAACTACTCTGAACAATTTTGTGTCATCTGCAAATTTGATTATCTCACTCGTATTTCTTTCCAGATCATTTATAAATATATTGAACAGTAGGGTCCCAATACAGATCCCTGAGGCACTCCACTGTCCACTCCCTTCCACTGAGAAAATTGCCCATTTAATCCTACTCTCTGTTTCCTGTCTTTTAGCCAGTTTGCAATCCACGAAAGGACATCGCCACCTATCCCATGACTTTTTACTTTTCCTAGAAGCCTCTCATGAGGAACTTTGTCAAACGCCTTCTGAAAATCCAAGTATACTATATCTACCGGTTCACCTTTATCCACATGTTTATTAACTCCTTCAAAAAAGTGAAGCAAATTTGTGAGGCAAGACTTGCCCTGGGTAAAGCCAGGACCCTGAATGTGGCCACTAGGGTTCACCCTTCGGCTGTGGTCATTCCTCCCTCCTCCCTAGGAGTTGTGAATGCTGCCTCCGCAGTAACTCCAGCCCCAGCCAACCAGGTGAGTGGAAGACCCAACCTGGGGATCTTCCACCTGGCACTGCCCACAACTGAGCCATCGGACCAGCCTGGCACCAAGCGTCCTGATTAATCCACCAAAAAGAGCATGCCCAAAACATGCACTCACCCTCATGCATTTTGAAGTGTGGGTTTTAATCACAGTCATTCCATGCAGGTTACGCTACCCCTTTTAGAAACCCAATGCAGCCTTTCTACTGCTGTTAGGATTGTAACTGCTGCTCCATGCAGGTTATCCCTTCTTAAAAGCCTAATGCAGTCATACTACTGCAGTTAGGGGTCTTAACTACCTCTTCGTGAAGGCTACTTATTGACTGCCCCCATGGCCTGTGTATTGGCAGAATCTGAAAATGACTCTGGTTCAAGGGTACAGGCAATACTCTGAAACTCATGCCTGCTCACTCTGAATCGGTTGCTTGTCTTCAACATTTTGCTATGCTTGTGGACAGAGGTTAGAATTTCCATCAGGAACTTCTGTTTCATCAAGGTCTTTAAACTACTCTATTTGATTCACAATATCAAAACCTTTGTAATAGGACTTGAAACACAGTGCAAGAAATTTTAAGGAGAATGTCATACACTGTTGAGTCATTGTGAAGCAATGTTGCAATTACATTTCTTCTGTAATTGTCAAGACATGTTCCTTTAGTCAGATATTAAAACTTTCTATTCATGGAAAATAATTGATCAGTGTGAAAACATTTGAGCAGCTTCCTAGGTGTAGTGCTGCGCCTCTTTCCAGTGTGGGTGCTCCTGATGCACAAGAAACCTACAATGCAGCAGCTAAAGCCAGAACTCAGGGAGAATCTGTAGTACAGGAAAAATATGAAGACTGTAAGGGGCCTTGGAGGGTTTTACCAGCTGCAGTTTCTATTGCCCCTATTTAGTGAAATTCTGGGTTATATATATAATATATATATAAATATAGGAAAAAGATGAATATTCTCCTCCCCACTTCTATCCTCCAACTTTTTTTCAAACTTTTTAATTATATTTTTATTTTATTATTTTGCAGCATGAGAAAAAAATTCTGAAAGAATCAAATACCTCCAGATGTTAATTTATTGAACTTGGGAATTCTGCAGAATTCTGTTTCGAGTCTAATAACCATTTTAACAGCACTGACTAAAAGTTGACCATGTTGAAGCAGTGCGTTATCAGTACTCTTATTGCCTATCCTTTTTTTTTTTAATGTCAATGGGAAAGTTGTGACTGCTGAAAATTATCTTCCTGTGTTCTCAGCTTTTTTAAAAACTACTTCCACAGTTGCCATCATTTTTGCTTGCTGGTTATTGTTGACTAGTCTGATACACAAAGAAGAGATTTATTCAGGGTCACACCACAAAGTCATCAGCGTAGTGTTAAACTCTTATAAGTAACATAGAAACATAGAAATGACTGCAGAAGAAGACCAAATGGCCCATCCAGTCTGCCCAGCAAGCCATGCACTCTTTTTTTTTTTTTCTCATGCTTGTTACGCCTGGCTTTCAGTACCCCTTAGTTCCATTTCCCCTCCACCCCACCACCAATGTAGAGAGCAGTGCCGGAACCACATCCAAATGAATATCTAGCTTAATTAGGGGTAGTAACCGCAGCAATAAGCAGGCCACACCTACGCCCTTGTCCACCCAGACTATGCAACTCAGACCCTGTTGGTCGCCATCCATATACAGATCCCCCCCTTCCACATTCCCCCTGCCGTTGAAGCAGAGAGCTGCGCTGGACATGACTGAAGGTAAAGTATCGGCCCATTTGGTTTTGGGGAAGTAACCGCCGTAACAAGCAAGCTACACCTCGCCTCTTTCTGAATGCAAATCCTTTTTTTTTTTTTTTTTTCCTTCCACATTTCCTCTTGCTGTTGAAGCCTAGAGCAATGATGGAGTCTCATTAACCGTGTGTATGTACATTGAACAAGTACAAGGTAGTAGCGCTCATTCTCGCGAGCCACATTAACAATCAACAAATATTGAACAAGCCTAATAATTGGCAATACCTATAGCCTATGTCCTCACCGGTAATTTTACATTTTTGAGATGGCAGCCCTCTATCCTTCTGCTCCGTGAAGGTGGTATACCATTGGCATCCCGCTCCGTGAATGCCACTCCAGCCTTCCGCTCCGTGAAGGTGGAACACCGACCACTGGCAAAGTAAATTGTAAAAGGCCCGCACACATAAGATTTTGGGGGGGGTTACGTGTGTGGCCGGGCTTTGCGCGTGCAGCACGCATTTTATAAAGGGCCCGGCCACGTTTATAACCCCCGATACATGCTGAAGTATCAGGCCCAAAGAAAGGGGCGGGGGCGGGCCAGGACAGCGCCATTCGATGCTGTCAGGGGGAAGCCAGCCGGCGCATGGAGATTACTTCTGCTCCATAGGAGCAGTAAGGACGAAAATAAAAAGTTTGGGGATAGTTAGGGTAGGTTTAGGAGGCAGGGAGGAGGGAGGAAGGATAGGGTTAGGGAAGTTCTCTCCCAGTCCGCTTCTTAATTGGAGCGCACTGGGAGGGAACTAGGGACCGGCTGATTGCGTCGCCGCACATAGGTTATAAAATCTCCCCCCCCCTCCACGTATGTGAGTTGCGGGCCGCCCGCACATGCGCATGGCCATCAGATTTTATGACATGCGTGTCCCCTTAATTCCTACCTTCTGGTCCCAAACACTGACTCAGGAATAGTCAACTGCACTTCCCAAGGGCCACAGTTGTGTTATGGTTTCGGTATACTGAGTACTAGGGCTGAGTCTTTATAACACACTTAATTTTCCTCCCAGCTATAGGATCCTTCGAAGGGGGAAAAGATAACCTTCCAAGACCATAGGCCAGATGTGGCCAACTCCAAGAGCCACAAACAGGCCAGGTTTTCAGGATATCCATAATGAATATGCATGAGATTTGTTCCAAGATTTGTTCCACGTAAACTGCCAGCCGGCGGTAGTTATTACTGTTACCTGTGAACCGGAGTGATATGTATTGTATACAGGAACTCCCGGTATATAAAAACCATAAATAAATAAATAAATAAATAAATGAGATAGATTTGCATGCTCTGCCTCCATTGTATGCAGATCTCTCTCATGCTTATTCATTGTGGGTATCCTGCAAACCTGGCTTGTTTGTGGCCCTCAAGGACCGGAGTTGGCCACCCCTGCCGTAGGCATTGGCTATACTGTCCTTTCATGCGGGTCCATAATGAAGCTGGACAAAGCGATGATAATGGTGTTCCAACATAAACTTTACTGGGGCACTTATTCGGTATGAATAACCAGACAAATAATACACTTTCTCCTGGGTAAATCCATTGTCCAAAAATAAATAATTCAAACATCAACTGTGTAGTCCTTTGTCTCTGTGGCTGGATTCCAGCTGTTTTCCTCTTGAAATTAGGGACTCCCAAGACATTTTACCAAAATAATCCATCCAATTCTCTATTAGAGTTCCTGATTGTTACTGGTGCTCTGCTCTTCTTTAACGATGCTTCCTCTTCTCTTTTTTTGTCTCTGATTGTACCAGATAGGTATCTCTTTTACTCTCCTCTTTGTACCAGATAGGTATTTGCTGCAGAAAAAAACTTTAAGGATGGTCACCTCTTCTCTCCATTTTCTCCTCATAAACTGGGTTCTAAATGTGTATCCTCTCTTTAACCAACAATTCAGCTGGAAGGGCACTATTTCTCTCTTCCCCAAGGGAACCAGACGGAAAGACTTCAGTTCCTGTAACAAACATGGAAGAATCTTCGGTTTCTGAACAATATAACTCAATTAGAAAGTTTCTCACATCTCTAAAATCCTTATCCCACTAAACCGAGCCTAAGAATGACCACTGAACAGGACACTCCTCTCCCTTAGACTCAACACAAAAATGCACAACTTGTCTAGGGGCCTCTCTGTAATATAGACATGGGAAACTAGCAATGTGCATTTGTTTTAAGCAAATAAGAAATCAGAACCAAAAACTCCTTTTTTTGTTTTGTTTTGTTTCACACAAAATGAATCCCTGGAGCCTCCAACCCACCCCCCCAAAATCTTGGGATTTTTCATTTTGGGAACTAGCATGCACTATTTCTGAATGGTGTGCGCGATTTGCAAATAGAATACACTTCTTCCTAGTAGTGCATGCTAATTGCAAAGTGTGCGCACTATTCAGGAAACAGCCATTGAAGCAGCCTCATGTGGGGGTGCTTTGGTATTGATAGTATGTTCCTTTCTCCTTATCTAATTGTATAGCCCTTCTATAGGGATCCCAGTGGGGCCCTATACAAGTGCTTTTGTTTTATATTTATTTGATTTATGTTCTGTCTTTTCAGGCACTTAAAAGAAGATTACATTCAGGCACAGTTGGTATTTCCCTATCCCCAGGGGGCTCACGATATAAGTACCTGATTCACTAAGGGTTTTTCCCATAGACACAAAATAGGAGAAAAGCCTTAATGAATCTGGCCCTTAAGTTTGTACCTGAGGCAGTGGAGGGCAAAGTAACGTGCCCAAGGTCACAGGGAGCAGTAGTGGGTTTTGAACCTTGGTTTCCCTGGTTTGCAGTCCACTGCTCTAACCACTAGGCTACACATTCACTCTGTTCTTGCTTTAAATTGTGCAATAGGATTGCCATGTGGCTCCTTGTCCTAAAGATCAGGCTAATAAGCCGTGGCTTTATTCCAGTGTTACGCATGCATGGATTTATAGTTCTGATTTCTCCATGAAAAGCATTGCAAGTCCATGCTTGAAAAGGTTAAACCTAGGACTGAATGAGCCTTTTCCTTATGATATGGAGACAGTCAACAGCCTTACTTGACAGCCAGATCTATTTCCACCTATCAGACACCAGTGTTTACCATGCATTTTCCAACTCTTTTGTCATAGTTGAGCCTCAGAGCCTAGTATCAGCTCTGCTTTGTGCTCAGAAACATAACCGAAACTCTCAAAAGGCACTGCTCTGCTGGCAAGGTAGGTGCCTTTTGCTAATTATATAAACATATTTGACAGTTGATCTAATACTTATTAGAACCACAGGATCTAATTGCTGTGTATAGACTACTGGAGACCCATATAGGAAAAATGATCAGTCAGCCTACCGCAGACATATAAACCATGTATCACACTGTTTAGTGCAACTTCCAGCGGCCCCCTTTAAATGTTTACCGTACTGTGAAGAAAAGGTTCTGTTTTGGGAAAGGTTGGTCTCTGGGGTGGTTGCCAAGTTGTAATATACAAGTCTAGGGTTCAGGTCTTAAATTTTCTAAACTTTCTTCCTTAGGTGGTTTTATTTGCCAGAGAAATGCAGAGCAGATAGTAGTTCTGCTGGATCAAGTGATGCATTCAGACATCCTCAGGAACACCCTCTTGAGATTTGCTGAACTGTTTATTTACCTAAGATTTGTATTACTGAACAGACCGTTTGCTGTATTCGGTTGAAACTGTGCAGGCCTGTAATGAAGCTGTCTGTTCTTTCACGTGAACTCAAAAAGAGGGGTTGGTTTTTCTTTTTGTCTTTTGCTTTTGATTGAATACTTGAGAAAAAAATAATTCATGTAGCTAGAAAAGAATGTATCTGATGAAATAACATGATATCAATTAAAAGCCCACCATCAAATTAAATTGTGAGTAAGGATTTTAATCAGTGAGCTAGCTCAATGGTTTGGTAGTGGTGCTGTTTACCGGGTTTTGATCCTAAGTCTGGCTTCTACTCTTCAGCCCGCTAGGGCCAGAGATGATGGGGGGGGGGGAGATGCAGCGGGGATGGGAGGGATAGGTCAGAAAGACCAAGTAGCCAGACTCAAGGTACTGGCATTCAGATTTTCTAAACTAATGTGCGTTCTGAACGTGTGTTGTTGCAGGGCTTTAACGTACTATTTATGAAAAGTCTTTTAACAAACAGAGGCTAACTTTCAAACAACTCCACGCGGCCCCATATCCACATGTTATATGACCACACAGAGATCTACTACAGTATTGATAACTTGCGCATATCAGGTACACGCAGATTATAAAATACACGTATATATGTTTTTGCACAAATACCTGCAGTGCATCGAAAGAGCGCATTTCAATGTACTGAACTTGCATACTTTTCCTACCTATTTTAGAAATGTATTTTTCACCTGAAAAAATAAGACTTGCTTGCCTAAAACCCTGATTCACGTGCGTAAGTTGGTGTATTTTATTTTAAAACTTGCGCATGCGATTGAAATGACCAGTTTTCTGATTCCTTCACCAATTCATTGAGAATCGCCTAGGTCTTCAGCCTCGACTCCCCCCTCCCAGTTCACCTAGACCTCCCACCCAGCCAATAATTGGCAACAGATCCGTCTGATATTGATTGAATGAGACAATTAGCAGGTGTAAAATTGCACGAATGTTACCACATGTACTCACGTAGGTCTCTCATAAAATAGCTTATGTGCGGAACTCTTGGCCATGCCCCAAAGCACCCCTAAATCACTCCTTTTCTATGCGCATAGATGTACGCGCAAAAGCAAAAATGCACGCTTATGTTTGGTGTTTATAAAATAGCGTGTACACAAGTACAAACTATTTGCATGTGTATATACTCATTTTTACATGCATAACTTTTTGAAACTTTGCCCCGTAGTGTATTAAGCTTGCTGCAATAGCAGTCATTACCATGCATTTTTAAAGGCACTTTAGTAAACAGGGCCCTTTATTTCATAGTAGGAAAGAAATAAAACTCAAAAGAGCAGAAAAATCTTAATGAGGTGGTTATTTTGATTGTTGGCTTAATTGTAAAAATAGGCAGCCATGCAGCTGTTTAAGATTTGGTTTCCCCTATCGACACCTTATTTGTTGAAGGAGTTTGTAAGTACTGATCTTTATGAGAAGAAACACATGAAAACCATGAGACAAAGGAAGTTGGTGTACAAAATCTGCACATAGTTTCTCACTTGAGGAATCTTGCTTGTTAATGTACTGTCCTCTCAACCCTCATGGCATAACCCTAAATGTTTTATGAGACATTGCCATGATAGCCTGCTTTTAAAGTAACCCTGTATGCTTGCTGTGAAGGGATGCTATGAGTGTAGGTTAATTCTGAGCAGGAGGAGAGATAAACCTTCCAGGCTCTTGAAGATTTCAAGCTTGTATCTGGACAAATGAGTCTCCACACATTGACTTGTGTTGCAACTGAAAATTTAACTGCAGCTTCCACAGGATCCCCTTTACTGCAGGATCTCCTAATGAGCAGACATCCTTTGCTACCTGTCTCCAATGACTCTGTTCTGCTCCTCTCTTTGCTGCACCTGGTTAGCGCTGACTCTCTCCCAGATGTGAACTACTGTTTGGATGCCCGATTACACTGACTTTGGAAGGTCAGCACAAACTCCTTCTTGTCAAAGACTCACAGCGGGTTGTTGCATGGGTTCCAGATCCTGTTTTGGTATCTGACTAAAACGTTCTTGATCAAAGAGCTACGACGGTCAACTTCCCAAAAACATCATAGAAGTAGGAGCTATCTTTCACTGCTGGGTAACTCTCTTCTCTGTCTTCAGTTTTAGGACCTTAAAGGAAATGGAAAGCTTTAGACGTACTTTCCTCTCCTTTAACCTTTTGGGAGAAGGAGATAGCCTACAGACAAAACGCCTCAGATCCGTAGCCGCTGCCTTGCATGCATCAGCTCTTGAGCTGCCTGTGTGCCACCCTAACCACTCAAAACACAATCCACTCTGGCAGACTGTGAAAGGGCTGTCCTTACAAATAGATCATAGCACCTCCTTACTAGTCCAAAATATGTTCAGGCATCTTTGCATCTATGTGTGTGTGTGTGTGTATATATATATATATAAAATGCACCTTATAATCTAGTCTCAAGTAGATGAGGAAGTTTGCACTATTTCGAGAGCAGTGCTCTTTGTGACATGACGTTCAAAAGACATAGACAGCTTTACAAAATACTGTCTTATGGAAAGTTGACTCAACTTTTAAAAGCTATATATTAAAGGAATGGTTATATTGTTTTCCAAGATGTAAACCCTGACCATTAGTGCCCTTTAATTTTCGCATATGGAGTGCTTAAAATTGAGCTTGGCTTGCCACACTAAATAATTCCATATGGGTTCTCTGTGCACCACTGTTCATGATAGTCTGCTAACTGCAGTCACACTTAAAAGACTTGATTGATTCTTGGGTGGGTCCAGGGCTCCAAAAGGTTTGGAAGGTACTAGAACCATTTCCCAAATGAAGCTTAAATCATGGAGCGGAAGAAGCCTAAGAATTGTTTGCATAACCAGAAATACTTTTCGTATCACTTTACCGCACTGCTGGAATTATAGTTAGGAGTTGCGAGCTAGACGTCAAGTGATTCACTGCTGTAGATTTATTAAAAATATTTAATTTTTTTTCCCCATGAAGATCTGATTTTTGCGGAATACTCAGAATACTAATTTAGACAATCAAGGCTAATGTAAAGCTTTGGAATAGTGATTAAAGTCAGCATGCTGCTGGAGACTTCCATGATATGAATAGGTTCTTAGTTGAGGTAATTTAAGTACCGAGTTTGCTGCTCAGTGAAAATGATTTGTGGAGCCTGAACTTTGTTTTTTTTCTGCTCTTGGCATGTCATCAGTCAGCCATACTCACTTTTATGATCCCAGGAGATTTTATTTTTGATTTTGTTAACTCTGCCACCCTCTTTTCCTTAGGCTCCGGCCAAATAAAATCGAATCAAAGCATGTCCCAGCACTAATTCTGTGAGTTCTTGTAAGTAGGGTTTGCGTACAGGAAGTGATTGCTGACTCAGTAGGGGCACACTTCCCATTGAAGCAATTACCTTGGTATGGTATGGAAGAGACCCTATACCATTTGAAGAATATGCTTTTTGAATTAAATATTAATATGAAGTTCTCTCTTTTTCTGGACTTTGATGATCTCGGGGTGCTTTTCCTTGAGTAGAGATCTTAATAATGGTGTCAAGCCTTAATTCTAAATGCAAATGTTCAATCTGAAATTCTGATACTATTTCATAAAAAACTTCAGTGAATTACCTTAAATACTTTACCTTCTTTCTCATTTGTGTCTATGTTAATTATTTCAAAACTTTGAATAACAGTGCTGTCCAAATGCATAAATAATAGAATGGCTTGAATATTTGGCACAATGGGGTGGTTTTCAAGCATTCAAACTTACCTAAGTATTGCACAGGCACAATTTTTGTGCCTTTGGACTGGGGCAGATGAGATGGAAAGGGGGAAGTGCTGTAACATATTTATGTGACAGTCTACATTGAATATGGAGTGAAGGTTGTTACACATTATAGCCTTGATCTCGTTTCTGTGATACAATCTACTTTGGCATATGTTGTTGCTTCTTTGGAACATTTTTCTTTTTTTTTTTTTTTGCTTTTTCATTTGTGACCCACACACAATGTACAGCAAAATTCTGAAAGCCTTCACTAAATAAAGCTCTTCCAAGTACAAATAGTTATTTGTATTTGTACCCTGCCTTGGCCTAGAATGGGACTCAAAGTGGCCTACAACACAGTAAAGTACGGTATACAGTGAAGCATAAAATGTAGTCAATTATAAGTAACATAGTATAATCCACAAATAATACCCTCCACTAACATATAAAAATCCTCCCTGTCACAAAGGGGTCTTTACAAGTTAAACACATGCCCTCCCTCAATACAATTAAAGTTTGTCATCCCAGCTATGTATCAGAACTATAAAATCTGCAGAACTGCAGCCTCTTAGATCAGAAGTTGATATTAGTAGAGAGAGCTTGGGGATTTGGTTCCAGCTCAGTCAGAACCAGCCTCTGCTGGGCTGCTGCACCATGAGCCTTCATTTGCAATTAACCCTATTTTATATACCCTCCTAATTCAGGCCAGTCATTGCCGTGACCATCCTTGGCTAGGAGTCATACACCTGGACGCCTCCTGGAGGCCTGCAAACATTTACCCTATTCTGGCTAATAGTTATTGTATGAGGACTGGTATTCCCTCCTCTCCAAGAACTATAATCGCTGCCTCTGCAGCATCTCCAGCCCCAGCCGACTCAGGAAACGGGAAAACCTGGCAGGGGAAATCAAACCTAGGTCTTCTTTGCAGCAGTGTGCTGCTCTGCCACCAAGTCCCCGGGGCAGCCCCAGGGAGAGTGGTTTCGTTAGCCTGAACAGTTTGACACAGCTTTGATTTGTATCTGCTGGAAACAAAAACTGTTTAAGTACTTCTGTGAAAAATATTTCCATTGATATTGAGAATCTGTCTCAGTCTCCTGGCCTTGCTTTTCTTAAGGTGCTCTGTCAGGTGGCCAGAATTTTGAGACCCATCACTTTGTTGACATGCCCTACAGTGGCATTCATAGATATGCTAGAGCAGTGGTCGGGAACCTTTTTGGCTGAGAGAGCCATGAACACCACATATTTTAAAATGTAATTCCGTGAGAGCCATACTAACTACAACCCCCACCCTCCTGACTCCCCCAAGACCTACCAAATTAATTTACTACAACCCCCCCCCCCCAAGACCTGCCAAAAGTCCCTGGTGATCCAGTGGGGGTCCAGGGCTCGCAGACAAATCTTTAATAAAAAAGTAAAAATCTAACAAAACCCCCCACCCTCCTGACGCCCCCCAAGACCTGCCAAAAGTCCCTGGTGGTCCAGCAGGGGTCCGGGAGCAATCTCCTGGACTTGGGCTGTCGGCTGCCAGTAGTCAAAATGGCGTCGACGGCCCTTTGCCCTCACTATGTCACTGGAGTCGACCAATGGCGGCGGTAGCCCCTGAGACATAGTAAGGGCAAAGGGCCGTCGATGCCATTTTGATTACTGGCAGCCGACGGCCCTTTGCCCTTACTATGTCACAGGGGCTACCGCCGCCATTGGTCGACCCCAGTGACATAGTGAGGGCAAAGGGCCGTCGGCGCCATTTTGACTACTGGCAGCCGACAGCCCAAGTCCAGGAGATCGCTCCCGGACCGCTCCTGGACCCCCGCTGGACCACCAGGGACTTTTGGCAGGTCTTGGGGGGGTCAGGAGGGTGGGGGTTGTAGTAAATTAATTTGAGGTCTTGGGGGGCGTCAGGAGGGTGGGGGATTTTGTTAGATTTTTACTTTTTTTTATTAAAGTTTTGTGTGCGAGCCAGATGCAGCCATCAAAAGAGCCATATCTGGCTCCCGAGCCATAGGTTCCTGACCCCTGTGCTAGAGGTTTGTCACTAATTTTGTTGGAGACCCAAATAGCTGTGGATGTGCTTTATTGTACTCTGAGATTACTAGAGGCTCCAACAGAATTCAGAATATGTGGAATAAGATACCATAGTTTTATGAATATTATCATATGTTTGGATAATTCGTTAGAACAGCTGTCATGCATTTACTTTCAGTAGAGCTTTTTCAGTGCAGTTTTGCTGTAACTTTAAAAAGCCTGATAGTTTGCAATTGTTTAAGAGATGCCACATGAATTCTTTTTATTAAAAGCTGTGGGCCAGATCTTAAAAGATACGCGCGGGCATAGATTTGTTTGCTCAACCTGGCGCGAACAAATCTATGCCTGATTTTATAACATGCGCGCTACCGTGCGCATATTATAAAATCCAGGGTCGGCGCACATGAGGGGGTGCACTTTGTGCGCGCCGAGCCCTAATGGAGCCCCGATGGCTTTCCCAGTTCCCTCCAAGGCCGCTCCAAAAGCGGAGCGGCCTTGGAGAGAACTTTCCTTCCGCCGCCCCCCAGCCCTACCTAAACCCCCATCCCAGCCCTACCTAAAACCCGTCCTGACCTTTGTTGCAGAATTTACGCCTGCCGGCCGGCTGCCAACACATCATTCCCCAGCACAGCCGCAACGAAGGAGGCCTCTGTCCCGTCCCCAGACACCCACCACGCCTCTGGACCCGCCCCCTTCCCGCCCCTTTTTCAAAGCCCCGGGACATACGCGCGTCCCGGGGCTTGCGCGCGCCGTTGAGCCTATGCAAGATAGACTCGGCGCGCGCAGAGACAGCTTTTCGGGGCTTACGTGTGTATGTTATGCACGTAACCCTTTGAAAATCTGCCCCTGTGTGTCTATCTGATATCTCTTGATCTGAGAATTGCAAAACAAAACAGAAATAATGAGAAAAAAAAAGTGGCAGATAAAGGAGGCATGACTCAGTAATACAGCAGACACAGAATACTTGGGTTAGAATCAGAAGTTCCCCAAATCGCCAGATTGATGCCAGCAGATTTGTGGTGACTGAAACTTTAGGCCCATTTCAAATCTGCCCTTTTTAGGGAAAATAATGGAAAGTTGTGGCTGTCCAACTGCGAGGTTACCTTGATGGTCATAGTGTATTATTTTCACATCCAGGTTTTCTACAGGGTTACAGTATGCAATCTGTTCTTTTAGCTCTGAAAAACAAGCTTTGCCTGAGCCTGGACAAGGAGTGATTCCTTGGTGGTTTTACTAGATTTAATGGCGGCTTTCAATACAGTTGAGCAAACCATTTTACTGTCTTGGACAAATATATTTATGTCTCACCTTTTATATTGCCCATCAGCAAATTGGGATTGGGGATGTTGTTTGTTTTTTGTTTTTTTTCCCTCATTTTTATTACCGTATTTTTCGCTCCATAAGACGCACTTTTTTTCCCCCAAAGGTGGGGGGAAAATGTATGTGCGTCTTATGGAGCGAATATAAAAAAAAACCCAAACAAAAATCTAACAAACACCCCCCCCCCCCCGACTCCCCCAAGACCTGCCGACTTAATTTCCTACAACCCCCCCCCCCCAAGACCTGACAAATTAATTTCCTGCAACCCCCCACCCTCCTGACCCCCCCAAGACCTGCCAAACGTCCCTGGTGGTCCAGCGGGGGTCCGGGAATGATCTCCTGGGCGTGGGCCGTCGGCTGCCAGTAAACAAAATGGCGCCGACGGCCCTATGCCCTCACTATGTCACTGAGACCGACCGCTGCTATTGGTCGGTCTCAGTGACATAGTGAGGGCATAGGGCCGTTGGCGCCATTTTGTTTACTGGCAGCCGACGGCCCTATGCCCTCACTATGTCACTGAGACCGATCGCTGCTATTGGTCGGTCTCAGTGACATAGTGAGGGCATAGGGCCGTCGGCTGCCAGTAAACAAAATGGCGCCGACGGCCCTATGCCCTCACTATGTCACTGAGACCGACCAATAGCAGCGGTCGGTCTCAGTGACATAGTGAGGGCATAGGGCCGTCGGCGCCATTTTGTTTACTGGCAGCCGACGGCTCACGCCCAGGAGATCGTTCCCGGACCGCTCCTGGACCCCCGCTGGACCACCAGGGACGTTTGGCAGGTCTTGGGGGGGTCAGGAGGGTGGGGGGTTGCAGGAAATTAATTCGGCAGGTCTTGGGGGGGGGTCAGGAGGGTGGGGGGTTGCAGGAAATTAATTCGGCAGGTCTTGGGGGGGGTCAGGGGGGTGGAGGTTGTTCATTTAAAGGGTTGGGGGGGGGGGGTTTGGGGGTTCCCACAGAAAGAAAAATTTTCTGATCTGGGGAGTGGACCGAAATGGCCCTCCCCAGACCCGAAAACAAAATGGGGAGAAAAAAAAAAACTATGCACTCCCCTAATTTGCTCCATAAGACGCCCAGACGCAGAGCCGGTTTAGCACAATTTTTTTTTTTTTTTATTTTCCCCCTCTGAATCCTAGGTGCGTCTTATGGTCAGGTGCGTCTTATGGAGCGAAAAATACGGTAATTAGGACCCAGAAGGGTTTAGAAAACTTTTTTTCAAGTATCCAGCAGTTTAGGTGTGGAGTCTCACCAATGCTCTCTCCAGGGAGTAACTATGTGCACATTTTTTTCATGTGAGCAACAATTTTTTTAAACCAACAATTTTTGAGTGTAGTATTAGCGTTACATTTCTATATCTAGCACAAATAAAAATTTATGTGAGCATCCATGTAAAACCTGTAAGCAATGCTACAAAATTTATGAGCAATCGCTCATGCGCTCAGCTGAGAGGAAACTGAGTCTCGCGGGGGGGGTTCAATTTTATCACACATTTTATTTAATATTTATTTACGACCACTGTGTAAATTGCTTTGTCAGAATGAATTATGTTTTGTATATATGCTGATGATATGCACTTAAGTTGTTCCTATAGGCCCTGCGGTACTGGCAGCATATATCGAATTGAAGAAACTGTCCAGTGAAGTAGGTCTAGCAAACTGAAACTGAACCCAAAGAAAACAGTGGTACTATGGGTTAAATATAAAGCCTCATCAAAAACCATTGCCAGCATTACAAGTTCCTGATGGTGTCACTTTATCTCTCAATCCATCAATTGGTAGCTTGGGACTGATTTTAGACCCACTACTGACTGGAGCCCCAGGCAGCAGCTGTCTAAATTAACTCTTTATTTTCCATCGATAAGCAGGCTGAATTAGTCATTGCACGTGGGTGATGTCATTCGGTAGCACCGAATGGATTCATCTCTCCTAGCTAGTAGAGCTTTGAGCTCTACTGAGCATGTGTTGGAGTTCTCGCATGAGTCTGTCATTTTATGTTTGAGCACAAGCAAGGATGTGTACTTAGTCTTCTCTGCAGCACTTTGCAGTTCTTAAAAAAAAAAAACTTGCTTTCTTAACATGTCTGCAGGGGCAGTTCTATAATGAGGCAGGGTGAGGTGGTCACTTCAGGCAGCTGAATTTTGAGGTGGCAAAAAAAAAATGCCCCTCTCAGAACACCACTGTGGTGTCTACCTCACACTACCTGCCCCTGCTGTGGCTGCCTCACATTCATACTTGGTAACTCTCAGGATTTGGCACGGAGACTCTGGAATTCTGAATGAATTGCTGGGTCTCCAGGCCAACACTCAAAAACTTCGGGTGTCTTGCTGCAGAAGGCCAGAAGAGAAAAGGCCTGGAGCAGTGCGCGCTGAAAGAAGGAGGAGCATCAGCACCATGCCCCCGGAAGAAAACATGAAGCCCGGTGCTGCGCGGCAAAAAAGATGAGCAGGAACATTGCCATCCTCTGTGGGAAACAAGAAACTGAAAACGCAGGAGGAAGAACAACAGTGTTGGGCCGCGTGCTGAAAACAAAATAAGGGCAGAGCAGGCTGACGCTACTGGAGGAGGAGGTGGAGCGCATGTCCTGTGGGCCTGAGGAAAGAGGAGGCTCTGGAGGCTAATGAGAATCGAGATGAGAAGAGACAATGAGAGTGCATATCTGTAAGGAAGAGAGAGAGAAGTGAATGAGTGTATGTGTGTGTATGCATGTATGGGTGTCTGTGGGAAAAGGGAGAGAAGGGGGTGGGTGGGAGGGGGGCACCATCTCATCCCTTGCCTCAGGCAGCAGATTTCCTTGAGCCACCCCTGCATGTCTGGCAAAAAGAAATCTATGGTCAGTGGCTTAAAGAGTTGCATCTGCAGTAAGATAATCTCCTTCATGGATGTCCCGAGCTGTGCTACCAATGCCTGGGACTGAACCACATTCAGGCAAACTGTTAGGCCTGTGGACAGATGTCTCAGGACCAGTAAAATTAAGGCATTGCGCAAATCTCTTTGGAGTCGCAGCAAATACACTTTCCGCAATGCAATATTGTCTACCTCAATGGGTAAGGAGTTGTGCAGGAGCTCCTTCAAAATTCCTTTATTAGCCCAAGCTGAGTGGAACGAGCCACTCTGCATCGAAGACCAAGTGGAGTCATTCCCTGGGGCCATTGGAGCCTACATCAAAGAAGCAGAAGATCTCAAAACAGAGTGCATCAGCACCGTTAATGTACAGCATTTTAACATATTTGACACAGTGGACATCCGCGCCTTTGGCGCAAGGCACATCTGTGCACCATGCATCAGAACTCTTGACACAGAGCGCACTGGTGCACTCAACATACTGCACACTGGTTAACTCGATGCAGGATGCATTGAAGATTTTGAGGCATGAGGCCATGTATCAATGCACCATGCTCACAGTACAACACATAACCCATCGACACATTGCGGAAGTACATGTGAAACCATCTTGATGCTCCTGACTTATGCATCGAACAGACATTCCAGCTCAAATTTGCCATCGTTGACACAGTTTAAAAGGGGCCCCTCAAAGCACTCAAAGTAGCATTGTACAGCAGCTTCCAGGCATTTGACTCCATCGAAGCAATCAATGAATCGAGCCCCAGAGCAGATTCTTCCTGCTACTTTACATATACGGCTGTATGCCGATTACCTCGAGCAGGTGCAAAAGCAAATTTGTTACCTCTGCTCCCCTCTAATTACAAGAGCCCTCATTCCTTCATTTTTGCTGGTGGAGGACTTCCATTTGGAGACTCCGGATCCAGTATGCTCTATAGTACCACTGACTTCCAATAAAACTCCTATTCTTGAACCAGAATCCATTCTGGTCTCTAAAGAAGTTGTGCCACCTCCCATACCAGATCAAAGGACACACCAGTCACTCAATCAGATTGCGGATATGATGAAGAATTTTCTTTACCTCTCTGACTCAGGAGACAGGAGGAACTTTCCAGCCACTGCTTTCCATTTTCACTACATTAATTCCTCAAACTGAAATCCTAGTTTTGCTTATTGGGGTGAACATATTATCAGAACCCTTGCTGAAAGGTTCTTCATCTTCCCACTCGATTGCAGTGGAGTCAAGTCATTCAGATGTGGTGCATCATGGTGTTTTTCTTCCAAGGTACCCCCCTATATTGCCTTCATCATTGGGATCCTGGATCAGTGAATTCTCATTTTTAAGTTCAGTAGAGGGTTCTATAGGCATTCCTTCTGACCCACTTCTGGATCCTTCGTAGCATATATCTCCTCCGGAAGACTTTACCTACTCAAAATTTGTAGAGAAAATGGAGAAGACACTGGACATCAGTGTACACAAGGATAAAGACCCCCAATCAGATGTCTTTGGTCTCCTGCAAATACTGGACACACTATGAGAGTCCATGACTCGTCCAACCCACGACATTCTGAATGTGTTACAGATTAGAATGTGGGAAATTCCAGCAGTCAGGAAACTATGCCTCAAGTACAAAGTATAGAAGCTGCTAGACTTCAGAGCCATCCAACTGCCTTAATATCCTTCATCATCAAGTCCTCAATAAAGAAGGCAAAAAAGTCAAGATTTCATTCCAATTATTCTCCAGGCAAAGACCATAGACTACTGGATAATTTTGGAAAGAGAGTATTTCAGAACTCCATGCTTACTGCTTATATCTCTACTCACCAGTTTTATATGGGGCAATATCTTCATGACTGCATTAAAAAACTAAATCCTTTTTTACAACCAGCTAATTGCGACATGTACTGCCCCCAACCTGTTGAATGTGGAAGAATGCATAAGACTCCTACGTTCTTATCTATGAATCATTTGATTACAAATTGCGTACCTTAGCAGCCTCCATCAGAGCTCATTGTATGATGTGGCTTAGGGCAAGCAGTATCCAAGAAGATGTATACAACATATTAGTGGACCTTCCTTGTCTAGAAGACAACCTATTTGACAAAAAGCTCAGAGAAACAGTTACTCAAAGGAACAGAATATGGCTGTTCAATCCCTTTTGACAGCACTCGAGAAACCTTTCTCCTCAAGACCCTTCTTCTTGTACAAGAGATCATACTTTCACAGGTGCTCTTTCCATTCTTATCAACAATATCGCCTCCTGTGCGTTCCAGCTCAACAACAACCACTTCCGACCAGAACTTGCCAAAGGGAGCACCATCAACACAAGATGATACAACAGGCCCAGCCTAAGCCTGGGCCCAGTTTTTGATCTCTCCTGTCCTCCAGCTCCCTAGGGGCAGAATCCAGGTTGCCTTTGATTCATGACGACTGGTGACCAAGGACCGATGGGTCCTCAGAATTGTGGGGTCTGGATACTGTTTGCATTTCTCCCAGCTAACATCCTTTCCTCATTGCTCTACTCAATCCAGTTCTGTCTCACCTGATGCACTTCATCTGGAGGTGCAGTCACTCCTTCAAAAAAAAGCGATAGTAAGTCCCAGCATCCAACATGAACAAGGCATCTATTCCTGATATTTTCTCATCCCCAAGAAATCAGGAAGATTGAGGCCTATTTTGGATTTGAGATTGCTGAACAAACATCTACACCAAGAGAAATACAAAATTAATTCACTCAGCATGATTCATCCAGAAGAGAAACTGGATGTGCACCCTCAGTCTGAAAGATGCATATTCCCACATCCCCATCCATCCTTCCCACTGGCACTACCTTCGCTTTAAGGTGGATTCTTCCCATTCTCAATTTAAGGTACTCATGTTTGGCCTTTCGGCAGCTCTGAGAGTTTTCACCAAATGCTTCGCAGTGGTAATGGCACACTTGCATCATCAGGAACTCAAGTTTTCCTGTAGCTGGACAACTGGTTCATTATAGCAAACTCTTGGGAAGAGGTGTTGCTTTCCATGCACAAGATGATTCATCTTCAGGAATTGGAGTTTCTGGTGAACTTTGAGAAATTGAATCTAATTCCGACTCAGCAAATAAAATTCATCGGAGTGTGGATAGATTCACTACAAGAAAAGATATTTTTACTATCAAATCAAACAAGCACCATGAGATCACTTATTTTCAAGCTGCTCACCTCTCAGTACTTGACAGCCAGTCAGATTTTCATTGCCTTAAGTTGTATGATGGCGGCCATACATGTGGTTCTACTCACCCACCTTCACCTGTTACCTGCAGTGGTTTCTGCGCAATCAATGGAATCAGCTAGCTCAACTGCTTTTAATGATAGTAGAATGGCAGGGGGTGGCAGGAAATTTGAATCAGTTACCAACAAGGGCCCTGAACTTGGTGGTCAGTGAAACAGATAAGTATGGGAAAATAAGTGTGGGAGCTTGATGGGCAGACTGGATGGGCCGATTGGTCTTTTCTGCCGTCATTTCTATGTAAGTACAGGTTTCCAGAAACAGGAATAGCGCTAGTGGCTAAACCACCGCATGCTTCAGGAAGCACTTTGTGCTCTTCCCCATCAAGTAATCCTAGTAACAGGCATCTCCAAGAAGGGATGGGGTGCACACACAGAATCTTTTCAGACCTAGGGCACTCGAGCAAAGTCATTATCAGAGCAGTCTGCTGGAACTAAGCGTGATCAGATAAGCCTTAATGACATTCATACATTTTCTTCAAGAAAAGAATATCTTGATTCAAACCGACAAACAAGTTGCAATATTTTACATCAGCAAACAGGGAGGCACAGGATCGTGGGTCCTCTGCCAGGAAGCATTAAAAGATTTGTCAGTGGGGATCAAGAATCGAGCTTTTCTATAGGTCATGCATCTTCGAGGGCTGTCTTACATGCTGGCAGATTGCCTCAGCAGGGTATTTCCCTCACATGCATGGTCTCCAGCAGTATACAATCAAAAAGGTATTAGACTTATGGGGTCTGCCATCAGTCAACCTATTCTCCTTGGAAGAGAACAGAAAGCTCAACCAATTTTGCTCAGTTCTACCAGCAGTCTCAGGTTAGCTCAGGATGCTTTCCTGTTTGATTGGGAAAAAAGCCTCATGCATGCTTTTCTCTATCATGATACCATTGATCACCAAACAGTACAAAAGCTGCTGGATGATTGTGCCTGCTTAATTCTCATGGCTCCAGTGTGGCTCAGACAAACGTGGTTTGCATATCTCAAACAGCTCTCCAACAGTCTTCCATTACAACTCAGGGCAGACTCTGCCTTACTTATTCAGGATGAAGAAACACTTTACCATTCAAATCTTCCATCCCTCACCCTGATAGTGTGCATGTTGAACACTCATTAATTGTGCATCTCTCTTTGCCCAGAAACATTGAAGATACAGTGCTTTTGGCTAAGAAACCCTCAGCTTGATGAAACTATGCAGGTAGAGTCAGCAGAATGCCTTAGATCCATTCTCTTATGAGCCCAAGCAATTGTTTGTTTATTTTTTTTTTATTTATTTATTTATATTCTTTCAGCCACTTGAATATAGATTACATATTCAGGTACTGTAGGTAACCTACTTACTCTTCTTTTCTGAATCAGGCCTCTCTACATCCTGCATCAGAGTACATCTCAGTGCCATAGTGATTTCAGTAGAAAACAAGGTACAAAAAAATGCCTCCACCAAACAACTTAATCTATTCTAATATATCTAAGCTGAATTTCTGTGTAAAGGAGGAAAATCCCTCAGAGTGAAGTGTGCACACAATGCAGAGCTGTTGGGCATACACATACAATCACAGGTCAAAAAAACCTTCCAACCGATCAAACTTTATTTTAAAAAACGTATTATTTTTTCTTTTTTTCTTCATGTATTATAATAAAATTGTACTCATTTCTAAATATGATCATTTTTCAAAATGGATAGTGGAATGCATTCAGCACGGCTACACCTCCTCAGGCTTGTAAATCACAAACACTGACAAAGCTCATCAAATAAGAACTATTGCTCTTCCATTGCCCATTTGCAGAAATTCCCCTTGAAGCATCTGCAAAGCTGCAACATGGGTGTCTGTTCACACCTTTATGCCCCATTATTGTCTGGATAATCTCTCAAGAGCTAGTAGTCTTGTGCAACCTGTTCTTATAGTAGTCTACTCTCCATGGTGGAATCCGGGTTGCTTCCTCAGTAAACACTCCTCTGCAACTGTCAGCTTGAGATTCTCTTCATGTAAAGCCTAATTCAGACTGCTTATCAATGGAACAAGGAACTTTACTTACCATAGACAGTTTTCTGTAGATAATAGGATGAATTAGCCATGGCTCCCTGGAGAGTTGACCACTTAGCTGGAATTAGCTCTGATATCGACTGAGGAAGCTCACTAGGCAATGCCCACGTGAGAGCCTCCCACAAGTGGTCAGTAAACCTCCACCAGCTAGGGGAGATGAGTCCAGTTGGTGCCACTAGATGACGTCACCCACGTTTAAAGGCTAATTCTTCCTGCTGCCTATGGAAAACACTGTTTACAGTAAGCTAATTTTATCTGTTGTGAGTGTCAAATCCATGCTTTCATTGCCTCCCAAAGATCTGTGATCCAGTCTTCAGTAGTCATGCATACCGACTGTTGCAACTAGCTTTACATCAGTCTGCCACTAAAAATTCTACATATGCTCCAGTTTGTTCAGAGCTCAACTGCACAATTTATATTTAGAAGTAAAGAGGTGGGATGTTTGCTTTCTGTTGGCTATCAAATAAGGTTCAAGCTGCTAGTTATGATTTTTAAATGATTACATCATGCTAACCCCCCTTCCCCCACACATTTTTATACTCTCAAATAAAGAGACATGAACCTGTTAGGTTGCTAAGGTCTGAAGAGCAATTTTTGCTGCAAACTCCCTTTTTTTTTTTTTATAGGAGATGCACCTAGAGCAGGGGTGGGCAAACTATAGCTCACAGGCCAAATCAGGCCTGATATTGACTTCTATCCGGTCTGATAAACATTTAAAAATTAACATTAGGTGCGGCCTGCAATGTTTAATCATCAACAAAGGCTTATGAATCCCCTTTGAATGATGTGCTGAATCACATGACACCGGGTCCTGACCATTGCTATTGACATCAGCACCTGAAGGAGGGGAGGAGGTAAGCACGTGGGCAAGCGAATGGTATCTTTATTCGGGATGCCATGAGGCGCAGACACTCACCTGCCTGCCTGCCTGCCTTTCCCCATATAAATGTTGCGATTGTCGCTTACATTTCCTGTAAGAGCCAGTTGCAATGGTGGAAAGGAGAGATCTGGTGCATTGGCGCTGTCAGGGTTACCAACACCCGCCAGTGAGGAAACACCCAGTGCGTCGATGCACTGGTAGGTTTCCAACCACAGCAGTGAGAAAAGGCCCTGTTGGCTTGCTGGCAAGGTTCCCATTCCCCGCCAGCGAGGAGAGGCCCATCACCGAGGAGAGACCTGTCACTGGTGTGAGGGGTGGTGAGTAATAGGGGAGTAAGGGAAGGGGAAAGTGGTGAGGATGGTGAGTGTGTGAAATGGAAGTGACATAAATGAGTAGGAAGGAGAGGGTGAGTGATTGAGAGGGAGGTGGTGAATGTCAGGGAAGGGAATGGGTGGGTGGGAGAGAGGGGCTAGTGACTGAGTGGGAAGGGAATGAGAAACAGAAGAGGGTGAGTAGGAGTGAGAGGGTGAGTGACTCAGAGGGAAGGGGATTGAGTGGGTGAGTGATAGAGGGGGAGTGAATGGGAATAAGTGAGGGATTGGGAGGGAAATGGAATGAATGGGAAAGAGTGAGTGTCTGAGAGGGAAGGATAATGAAGCAAGGGAAAAGGGTGAGTGGCAGAGGTAAGGTAAGGGGATTGAGTGGGCGGGTAAGTGACAGAGGGAAGTGAAGAGTGTGTGGGGCTTGAGCAACTGAATGGGAAGGAGGGTGAATGACTGAAGGTGAGTGAGAGGAAGGGAAAAGGGCAGGAGGAAGTAGAAGAGGGGAGTGAGAAGAAGAGAGGGTAGAAGGGTGCATGAGCATATGTGTGTGTGTGTGTGTGTATATGTGAATGAATGTGTGTGTATATGAGAGAAAGGAGGAAGTTTGTACCCTCCTCGCCTTCCCCCTACTAATCCTAGTCTTCAGTCTCAGAGTGACTGGAAATGAAAGGGGGGGATTTTTTAAAATCCATATTAGTTTTAATTGGGTGTTTGATATGTCTGATGTTTTGAAATATTTGATTTTGGGGAAATGCTTAAAATTTAAAGTTTTTTTTTATCCTTTTTTTTTTGTTTGTTTCAACAATTTTTATTGTGTAGATAACAGCATCACCAGCTGAGGGAGACTACCCCCCAGCAAGTAACTAGGTGATGTTCTATTTGTCATCTGTTTTGAAATATGCTTGTTATTAGTATGGTTTCCTCACTGTTATGATTGATTTAAATTTCTTGACTTTGTTTTATGAGGAATGGTGATGTTTCTGTTTTTGATTTATTGCACTGCATACGAGTCTGGCTTTAGTGTTTTCCAGTCCAGTTTTTTGTCTGCACCTTACTATTTATACTTTATGGCCTTTATTTGTGACGGAGGTGAGGTCTTCTGCTAGCTGTATCTGTTGGGTTGAAGGTTTTTCTGAATTTGGGAAAGGCCCGGATCCGTCATTGAAGGGGCTCCTTGGGTGCTAAAAACGATGAAGCTTAAGCCTGCAGGATACTGAAATGCCTGCAGCAAGTGGTGTGTCAAAGGCCCACCACACTCTGACCTACTGCGCCCTGTCCTTGCTAACTTGTAATCTGGCCTAAGCACAAAAAACTTTGTCCACCCCTGACCTAGAGCAAATGCTCTTTTATATGCAGGTCTACAGCTCTGGAAATTCTTCTGCCAGGAAGATGGACAACTTAGCTCCTCGTTGCCATTTTGGAAAATGGTTACAACTTTTCTGTTCACTTTGGCTTTTTACTCTTGAGTTATGTGTGATTTAAACTTCTAGGACCACCTGTTCCATAGCAACTTTGACTTTATCTGTAGGAATTAATTATCACAAGAGGTTTGTATTGTATGCTACATAGCATTTTATTGCCTGTATGATTATTGATTTTTTTTTTTTTAATATTTTTTTTTATCAATAAACATGCTGAATTAGCCATGATCTGTAGGGTGGACATCACCCGGCGGCACTGAACGGACTTCTCTTCCCAAGCCTGTAGAGCTTTTAGCTCTTCTGAGTATGTGCGGGTGTTGTCTCAGAAGCCTTCTGTTTTTGTCCTCACTTTGCACAGATAGTCATTCTGTCTCTCTTGATTCTTTTTTCACTAATTTTGGATTTTCTAATCGTTGCTGATTACAAAGATCCACTGCAACACTTTCAGTGCTACTTAACCTTTTGGCTTAAAAAAAAGTATTATTTATGTAATTATATTAACATAAAATGCAGAGATAATAAATGGCTTTGTGCATGCATGGCTGAAAAATGTGATAAGTCAAATAGCGTATGCAGTAGATCAGAAGTTGGAATGATAGCCTTTCTAGCTTTGGTAACTGTTTCGATTATTAGAATGTTTTGTGATAATTGCTGGGGAGTGAATCAGTGAGGAAGATGATAGAAACTGACTTTGGCAGGGAACGATGTCCAAACAAGTGGTCAAGTTTTTCCGACTGGCAGTAGGGATATAACCTTAGCAGTGTGGCGTGGAATAACTAGGTAGACTGGATGGACCAATTGGTCTTTATCTGCAGCCATCTACTATGCTGTTATATTTTGACTGTCCACAGACAGCAAAAGTAATTTAATTTTATCATACTATGCAGTGAACAAGGATTCTAAAATTACTCCTGGACTTACTGGGGATGAAATGCTTGCTTCTGCCTTATTCCTTTCCCCTCAATAATTAGTTTTTATTTGGGAGGGGGAGGGGAAAATGTCAACAGCAGGGAGTACATGTTGAGTGCATTTTTCTCCCTCTCCCTCCCCCAATCCAAGCTATCTCACTCTTCTCCTGCACGCTACATCCTCTCACCGCCTAGGCCTTCTTAGGGTTAGGCGGTTTATAAATGCATTAAATGTACCCCTCCATTTAGGAGTAGTCCTCTTGGAAAGACCCTAATAAGTCCCCCCACAATCACACACTTCTCCTTCCTCTCACTCTTTCTTCACTTCTCCTTTTTCAATGGCCCTCGGGCCTTTTACTTTCTCCCCTCCCCTAGGCCTTCATGCTTCCTCATTCCACCTCCTACCTTATACTCCAGTCAGGGCAAAGGATGCCTCCTCCCCTCAGCCTCCTGTGTCCTATTCAGGGCCGAAGGCACTTCTGCCATCTCTCCTGTTCCCAGTTCTGCCTGGTGAGTGGGCAAATGCATTTTCAAAACTCTGGCTTCATTTTACAATTTTTTTCCTTACATGTAGATGTTTTTAAAATAATCGTGACTGAACAGTGGTCTGGTGACTGCACTGCATGTTGCCATACTAGGACACCTAAGTTTGATTTCCTCGCACTGTTTTTTCTCATTGGGCTGGCAAGAGCTGTGAAGATGACATTCATGGCCCCAGATTGGGGGGTTATCCCAGCCCTTGCACAGTAGCATCTCCTTATGGAGAGCGTCAGGGTGCACACCTGCCAGATTCTGAAGGAGGCTGAGGTAGATAGCCCCACGTGGAGAATTATCACTGTGATGAGTAGGTTGTAGGGAAAAGGTTTATTATTGTAAACTGACAAGTGTTTGTGTTTGAGCGAGCATAAATATTTAAAATAAATAAATAATGAAGGCCCATGGATTTTCAGCTTTTGATTATTCCCCTCCCCTCCCCCCCCCCCCCCCCCCCCCTATCGGGTGTTTGAAATGGATATGACCAGGTTTGGATAGGAATCCATCTGGGCTAGAAGCTGAAGTGTAGAGGAAGGCTAGCCAGAATCCCCTTACTCGCCCCCCCACACACACACACACGCACTCACACACATACATATTCAACATAAACTCGGATAATTGTTCTGATTCTTTAAAAAAAACAAAAAAAAAACCACACACACACAAATCTTCATGTGGAAAAAGTGCCTCTGAGAAACCTATTAACTTTCGTACAATCTGTGCCTACTTTTAACTCTTTCCACTTTCTTTTTCTTGTTCATGCAGTTCTTTGAGGTTCCATTTGACTCCAATATGAACCGGACAAAGAACAGACCCCTGGTGCGAGGACAGCTCAGGTAAGGCTTCTCTACGTGCCTGCTTTTGATTACGAGTGTAAAGTCTCTTGTGTCTGGCCTCTGCTTTTCCAGCCACCACCTGAGATTCCTTTCTGATGAGCCATTGTTCTCCAGCAAGATACCAAAGTATCACTTTAAAAGGAAACTGTACCCACTTTTGTACTATGTGATGTTTCAAGTGCTCCGATAGCAAGCTGTTATACCAACTAAAATGTGAAGCTTAACTTTTTCTTGAAATTTAAAATGTTCCCCTATAGCCTCTAGCACTCATGGGAACAGTCTCACAAGTGACCTCATATAGTAGGCATCTAATTGATTCTTGGTTTTTTGTGTGATGTAATTTGTGACATCCTAACCAATATTAATCAATCAAATCCAGCAATGTGTAGCAGTGTTCTGGACTGCTCCCAGGGATGTTTTGAAATGATATCTAAAGCGGTGACTACTAGCATTTCAATTTTGTGTACACTATTTAAAAATATTTCTGTGCTGCTTGTTCCAGGGAAATCGCAGCGGTTTCCACCATAACACATATAATTAAAATGTCGAGATTTTCATCATAAGTGACATAAAAACAATGCCACAGCTATGGTGCCCTATTACTCTTCAAGTTTCTGGGTGAACTTTGCTATATTACTCTTGAAATTCCTGTTTAAATAGCCAGGTCTTCAGAGCCTTTTTGAATGTGTTGGTATCTGTCGTAATCCACATTTGCTCCAGCACCACGTGGCTGGACCAGCCACTGAAAATGCGCAATCCCTGACCTTACCTATATGTGCCTGATGAACTGATGGGACTTTCAGTAAGCCTTTATTTTGAGAATGCAACATTCTTGACGACATGTAAATCTGCAGAGCTGCATTCAGCCATGGCACCCTGTCATTGTTTATGTATCAACATTAATACTTTGCATTTTATTGTTGATCATATAGGCAATGCAGTCCAAGTGAGCTTTACTATTGAAATATTGCATAGTATACTCTGGGTATGACTTTATTATAATACTGTTCCTTGCTTTTCATATGCAGTGGGGATACTACACAGCATGCTTTGACATTGTTAGAAATGTATAATTAGGACATGAGAAAAATAACCTCCTTTGTAACTAGGTGGTGGATTCCAAACAAAAGTCAACTGTAATAATAAGATAAGGTGGTAGAAATGGATAATTCCCAACAGAAAGTGGACAAGCCTTCAGTGAATGCTACAGACATGAGACTGTTCTTGGCAGTATGGCAGAACACCAGTAGCCAACAATGATCGTAAGACAAGGCTTCTCAGGCCTGTCCTGATGACCACACAGCTAGTCATGTTTTTAGGACCTCCACAAGATAAATTTGCATATGTTGAGGATCCAGTGAATACAGATTTATTTTTTGTATGTTCGTAGTGGATATCCTGAACACTCACCTGGCTGTGAGGACACCGAGATAGGTTTAAGAAGTCCTGCAATAGGAAGTGATTTGACATCTGATTTTCATAAGAAATGACCACATTTCTTACCACTAAGTTTTCCATATACTATGGCTGATATGAGAGGAATTTTTACCACTTTAGTTGTTAACTCTTCGGCCCTACTACAGTTGGGTCATACCACTACAGAATGTTGTGAAAAGCTTGGCTTAAAGTGCTTGCTTTATGTGGCTGAAAGAAATTCTGATAATAGGCTCTAAGCCAGTGGTCCCCAAACCTGTCCTGGAGGGCCACCAGCCAGTCGGGTTTTTGGGATATCCTCAATGAATATGCATGAGAGAAAATTTGCATGCACTGCCTCCATAACATGCAAATTTTCTCTCATGCATATTCATTGTGGATATCCCAAAACCCGACTGGCTGGTGGCCCTCCAGGACAGGTTTGGGGACCACTGCTCTAAGCCATGTTAAGCATGATGAGAACCAATGAAAAGTATCCTTTAAAGACAATGGGAAGACAATTTGAACTTGCCCACTTTCCCATGCCTTTCTTTACATGCCAGATCTAAAGACACCAGATTAATCCATCAGGCACCATAGAATTGGGAGAATGAAAGTCAATATATAGTAGTCTGTGTATTATTTTAAGAGGTTACATATGTCTAGAAGCGCTTTATGCATAAGTAGTAATAATTTTCATTTTTGTGCTTCCTAAGAAAGGAGAACATATAGAAGCATATAGAAACATAGAAATAACGGCATAAAAAGACCAAACGGCCCATCCAGTCTGCCCAGCAAGCTCCCACACTTATTTTCCCATACTTATCTGTTTCACTGACCACCAAGTTCAGGGCCCTTGTTGGTAACTTTGATTCGAATTTCCTGCCACTCCCTGCCGTTGATGCAGAGAGTAATGTTGGAGTTGCATCAAAGGTGAATCATAAGGTTTAATGGTAGTAACTGCTGCATCAAGCAAGTTACCCCGATGCTTGTTTACCCAGACTGCACAGATCAATGCCTCCTTTGGATATTGTCTGAATGTAAATCCTCTTGTCCACATTTCCCCCTGCCGTTGAAGCAGAGAGGAACGCTGTATATGCATTCAAAGTGAAGTAAACCGATATGATTTGTAAATCCTACAAGAATGTCGGTATATAAGAATTCAAAATAAATAAATAAATATCAGGCTTAATTGGTTTAGGGTAGAAACCGCTGCAATAAGCAAGCTACCCCCATGCTTATTTGTTTACCCAGACTGTGTAGTTCAGTCCTTGTTGGTTGTTGTCTGAATGCAAATCCTCTTTTCCACATTTCCCCTTGCCATTGAAGCAGAGAGCAATGTTGGAGTTGCATTAACCGTGTGAAGGCTTATTGAGTAAGGGTAGTAATCACCAGGTAGTAGCCATCATCATTCCAGCAAGCCACCCCCATGGCTCTTCTCTTCATTCCCATCCTCTAGCCTTTATGGATCCACAGTGTTTATCCCATGCCCCTTTCAATTCCTTCACAGTTTTAGTCTTCACTACTTCCTCCGGAAGGGCATTCCAGGCATCCACCACCCTCTCCGTGAAGAAATACTTCCTGACATTGGTTCTAAGTCTTCCTCCCTGGAGTTTCAAATAGTGACCCCTAGTTCTACTGATTTTTTTTCCAACGGAAAAGGTTTGTTGTTGACCATAGATCATTAATACCTTTCAAGTATCTGAAAGTCTGTATCATATCACCCCTGCTCCTCCTCTCCTCCAGGATATACATATTTAGGTTCTTCAATCTGTCCTCATAAGTCATTTTATGTAGACCATCCACCTTTTTGGTCACCCTTCTTTGGACCGCCTCTATCCTGTCTCTGTCCCTTTGGAGATACGGTCTCCAGAACTGAACACAATACTCCAGATGAGGCCTCACCAAGGCCCTGTACAAGGGGATCATCACTTCCTTTCTCTTACTAGATATTCCTCTCTCTATGCAGCCTAGCATTCTTCTGGCTTTAGCTATCGCCTTGTCACATTGTTTCGCCAACTTCAGATCGTTAAACACTATCACCCCAAGGTCTCTTTCCTGCTCCGTGCACAACAGCCCTTCACCCCCCATCAAATACAGTTCTTTCGGATTTCCACACCCCATATGCATGACTCTGCACTTCTTGGCATTGAATCTCAGCTGCGATGTCTACGACCGCTTCCTTAAATTCCGTCTCATTCTCTCCACTCCTTCTGGCGTATCCACTCTGTTGCAGATCTTAGTATCATCCGCAAAAAGACAAACCTTACCTTCTATCCCATCCGTAATGTCGCTCACAAAGATATTGAACAGGGCCAGTCCCAACACCAATCCTTACGGCACTCCGCTTAACACCGCTCTCTCGATCTGTTTTTGTTTTCACTTTAATGGCTGCTGTTCCCATCCTGTTTGTGAGGCACATTTTTTAAATCAAAAACGCATCCTGCACCAGTCATGTTTGTTGACAGTGGAGCCTCAACTGTGGCCTTTTGGCAAAGGGGGTAGTTATTGTTATATTTATTTAGATTTTTTTATATTCCACTTTTTGGAATTTTAAAGCAGGTACTGAATATTACTAGGGGCTGCCAGAAATCTTTTGGTTGGGGGGGGGGGGGGGTTGAGCCTCAAAAGAGGGCCAGTCGTACCTTATTTGCAAACCTGTTGGAAGCAGAACCATTCTGCAAGGATTTTAGTGTAGAGTTTCTGTGATTAGCGTCAAGGATTATTTATAACAAAATGAGGCTTTTCCCCTCGAGGTTATGCTAACAGTTGGTCTTATTTGCTTCCATGTTTTATCTATCAGCTTTGGGAAGATTAAAATAAAAAAAAAGAATGATGGTTGAAATTACAAGAATATTGAGGCAAACTAGTAAAGTGACCCCCCTGGGGCTAGTCACCATTATTTCGTAAACAGTTTTAATGGTTCAATAAACTTCTTCTGATTTTTGTTCTCTATGTTGGAGCTAATTACATATGCCCACGTTCAGTTTATTTTATTTAAAAACACATTTTTAGGGTGCATTATTCTTGAATGCATCTGTCGTGTACACCTCCACGGCTCATTCTTTTACTTTTATTATTGTGTTGCCTTTGTTTTTTTTAATTCCCGTCATAATCATTAAAGAGTTTTATGCCGCTGTAAACATGCACAGCCTGTAATTATATTCATGGAGCTAACTCAGAGCTGCAAAGTTCTGCAGCGAGGGAGGTAAATGCTCTGCGTTCAGCAGTGTGTGCAGCTGTGTTAAAGGACCTTTTAACGTACCCAAGCCAAAGTCAACTGTTGTTTTTCCTGCTCTTTGCAGTTTCTTAAAAAAAATTTTTTAATGAATTTAGTGACTGTAAAAAGCAGCTGAGTGAGGGCATTGATAGCTGAAACCTTCTGTTTTTATTTTTACAGCGTAGGGGACAGCGCAGGCATAAGTAGCAGAGTGAGTTTTACGCACAAACACACACACCACAGGCCAGGGCGGCGCAAGGGTATTGAGCTCCCCAGGTAAACCTTCAGCTTGCACTCCTTCCCAGCAGGACCCAGGCCTGAGACTTTGCTAACTCAACAGTCATGATGACTTCACCACCTCCCTTCCCATAACAATTTGTAAAACACATAATTGGACAGAGGTCAATTTTCAAAAGCCATTTATGCAGGTAAATACCGATTTACCCTAGCAAAAGGGCTCTTTGCATACTGCCCACTCTAGTATGCCATGATGCAATTACTTCTAAGCACATATAGAAGAAGTGTTCCCAGAAGCCGTGAGAGGTCAAGAAAGGCAATAGTGCATGTAGTTTTAAAACTACGCATAGTTGTTTTGAAGGGAAAAAGTACCTGCCGGAAAAGCAGATGCAAATCTCTGTGGGTACTTTTTACTGAGGCAGTTTTCAACAGTAAAGTATGTTCTGTCACCTTATCTGATGAATGTGCCTTCTGTGATTTTACGAGGAAAGTGCAAAAAAGAAAATTAAAACTCTACATAAATCTATTAAAGAAATCCATACCGAAATCGCTGAAATAGATGGCTATCCTGACCTAGAATGTTTCCTCTTACTACTTGAATAGAAAAAGAAACCTACGAACCGGTGAAACAATTGTTCATGGAAACCAAACTCCCTCTCCTTCCTACTTATCATTCAACAAAATAATTCTGTTTCTTTTGTCACCTCAGTAACACTGCCATAAATTCTTCTAGGACAAGCAGGATGGTAGTCCTCACATGTGGGTGACATCATCCAATGGAGCCCAGCACAGAAAACTTTTGTCAAAGTTTTAGAAGCTTTTGACTAGCAGACTGAGCATACCCAGCCTGATGCTATCCGCTCATCCATGCGAGGTCCTCCTTCAGTCTCTTCTTTTCCACGGTGCAGTTGCCTTGCCGTATATGGAGCTCCAACTTTTTCAACTTTTTCCTTGATTTCTTCGCGTTGTTTTTCAGCTCCTTGTCTGGTCCCCCTTCACGGTTGGTGCCGCCTCAGTAATGTAGGTCCTTTTTGGCCATTTTTTTCCTATTTGTGGTCGATTCCCAACTTCCTACCCCACGGTGCCCATTGGTCATTGACCGCACGCCATCGACCGGTTTTCATCGGTGCCCCCAGTGCTCGCGGACCATGTCCATCACGGATCCACACAAGGTTTGCATCCTCTGCCTGGGGGCCTCGCACGACATCTGAGGGTCACATCTGTGCAACGAGATGACACCCAAAGGGCATCAGGCGCACCTCAACAAAATGGAGAAACTTTTCGGAACCCCAAAGTCCTCCATGCCTGCATCGGTTATTTTTGATGCCCAAGGATCGCGGGGAACTGTCCGAATCGCTCTTCCTCATGGTCCATCTGACTGGTACCTCCAAGGATCGGGGAGAGGTAGATCGATCCTTGATGCTCTCCCGGACCTCAGGGTCATCGGCTTTCTCAGCTCTGGGGAAAGACCGGGCCGAGCACTGGAAATGATCCCATAAGCATTGATAGTGGTCACTGTCCAGGCACGGTTCCGGGTCCAAAGCAGCATCAGTGTCCACCGAGCCACCATCGAAGTGGCACCGGCACCGGCCATGGGAGCCCTCATCCTTCTATGCCTCTGGTAGACCAAGGTGTTCCCCACCGACACCGGTGCAGGGTGCCGTGCCTCCTCAGGGATCTGAGGTTGAGCCGGTGATGTCTCGTCCCCCGCCATCAGTCCTGGCCACCCAGGGCTTCCAGGATGAGTTGAGACCGCAGGGTGCAATCGGCGGTGCTCAAGGTGTTACAAAGCGTTGAACTGCCAGTGCCACCAGCCCCATACTGGTGCACGAGCCTCCACCATCGATGTTAGCACCACTGCTGGAGTGTCTGGACATCCTTCTTAGCGACCTATCGACACAACGATGCCCGAGGGGCTCTCAATGCCCCATTGGCCACCAATGCCCTCCACCAGAGCGATCCTGATTCTCGGGTCCTTCGAGGAGGAAGATGCAGCCGATACCGTGTTACCTCGCCCATGGTTCCCCGAGCCGTTGCTAGACCCCTTCAGCTTACTACGGCCGATGATCCCCCTCCATGCCAGGGGAACCACCGGTGCCGTCGCTGCCCTTACAGCCTCCAAAGCCCAGGGCCAATGCCCTTCACGGACCTCGTCCTTGGCATCCTGGTCCAAGTGAGGAAGAAGGGGCCCTATGACCCTGGGGGGATGACTGCACAGACGTCCTCAGAATACGCTGATGACCCCCTCTGAGCTCTCTCCTCTGGAGGAGCGGCATTGATCGCCACCCGAGGCCCTGTCTCTTGTGGGGTTTGTCAGGGCTATGGCTGAGGCCAATCCCTTTCAGCTCCTTACAGAGGAGGTTGCACATCCTAAGATGCTGAAAGTCATCCAGTTCATTGATGCTCCTAAGGAAGTCATGGTGGTTCCAATCCAAGATATTTTTAAGGAACTCCTCCTCCGCATTTGGGAACACCCCATTTCCGTCTCCCCAGTTAATAGAAAGGCCGATGCCACCTACTTGGTGCAACAGGTTCTGGAGTTTGATAAGAGACAGCTCCCCCACCAGTCGGTGGAAATGGAGTCCGCCTTAAAAAAGGCCAGGCATTCCCGTACCCATGCCTCTGTTCCTCCGGGACGTGAGCATAGGGAATTGGTCGCAATGGGAAGGAACATTTTCCAAGGCCCCATGCTGGTTGCCCACATTGCAGTCTACCAATTCTATATGACTCAGTACAACCGCAATCTCTGGAAATGAGTCCAGGATTTTGCGGAGGGCCTTCCCCAGCAGCAACTGTAAGCCCTTGCCACCATTTCCTCACTGGGTCTGGAAGCAGGAAAAGATGAGGTGTGTTCCACCTACGATATTTTTTAAACTGCAGCCCGTTTAGCCGCTGTGGACATCAGGCCAAAAGAGTCTCTGACCTCCGGCTGGAGGTCCAGAAAAGGCTTGTCGACCTCCCCTATGCAGGTGAGAATCTGACCAGGGATAAGGTCCGAGATGTGGTAGCGCAGCTGAAGGACCATCATCATGATACCCTTCAGCAGCTGTCCGTGAGTGCTTAAGAAGGGCCTAAGAAGGGCCATCCTCGGCCAGGAAATCCTCCAGACAAGGTTCTCGTAAACCTGTTTATCGGCAGAGGAAATATTACCCTCTGGCCGCTCGGACTCGCCCACCTCAAACCAGTTCCAGTGGTCATCCGCGCCAGCAGTGGGCCCCAAAACCCCACCCAGCCCCCCCAGCAAGCCCCGATCTTCTCCATCATCCGCCAGGGGTACGGTCTGCACTTCAGCCAGCTCCCAGAAACCTCTCCCCCATGTCCATCGTGGGGTTCATACGCCCATTTGGTCATTATTCAAATGGAACTCTCCGCCCTCCGTGCAGCAGGCACAGTGGAACCGGTCCCTCACCATCAGCAGGGCCAAGGGTTCTAATTGAGGTATTTCCTCATCCCAAAAAGGAATGGCGACTTGTGTCCCATTCTCAACCTCGGGGGAGAAAAATTCAAGATTGTCTCTGGACATGCTAATCCCGCTTCTCCAAAAAGGAGACTGGCTTTGCTCATTCGACCTCAAAGAGGCGTATGCACATATTGCTATTGTCCCCAACCACAGGAAGTACCTTTGCTTCATGGTGGGGAGTGCATATTTTCAGTACAAAGTGCTGCCCTTTAGGCTGGCATCAGCCCCCCAAGTCTTCACCAAATGCTTAGCAGTGGTGGCTGCCTACCTCAGGCATTGCTCGGTCCATGTATTTCCATACCTAGACGACTGGCTAGTCAGGAGCGACTCCCGCTCCGGGGTCTTGCAAGCTCTGGCCTTGACCTTCGACCTTCGACCAGGAAGTCCTACAGCTCGAAATGGAAGCATTTTTTATCTGGTGTGGAGGGCATGGGTTAAACCCCTTCTCGTGCCCTCTCTCCCAGTTGCTGGACTACCTGAGGCATTTGTCTGAGTCTGGACTTCAGACCAGTTCTGTCAGGGTGCACCTCAGCGTTGTCAGCACATCACCGAGGTGTCACTGGTACACCCATTTCGGTCCAGCTCCTAGTTGGCCGTTTCATACAGGGTCTCCTCCAGCTGAAGCCCCCTCTTTGGCCATCGGTGGTGTCCTGGGACCTCAACGTTGTCCTGGCAAGACTGATGTGGCCTCCTTTCAAGCCACTGCAGTCCTGTGACCTGAAGTTCCTCACCTGGAAAGTCATATTCCTGGTGGCGATCACTTCAGCTCACAGGGTCAGTGAGCTTCAGGCCCTGGTTACGTATGCTGTGTACACAAAGTTCTTCCATGACTGTGTGGTTCTGCATACACATCCTAAGTTCCTGCCCAAGGTCGTGACTGATTTCCACATCAATCAGTTGATCGTTGTGCCCACCTTTTTCCCAAGGCCTCATTCCCACTCAGGGGAACGGGCTTTCCACACCCTGGACTGTAAACGAGTTTTAGCCTTCTACCTCTTCGTGTCGTTTGAGTTCAACAGGCTGGGAGTGGCGGTGGGCAAACAGACCTTGTCTAACTAGCTGGCATATTGCATTGCCTTCTGCTACGTGCAGGCAGGCCTTCAGCTAGCCAGCAGGATAAAGGCTTACTCTGTGCAGGCTATGGCAGCATCGGTGGCTCATTTGCGTGCAGTCCCTGTTGCAGAAATTTGCCAGGCCGCAACTTGGAGCGCTCTCCACACGTTTGCGGCTCATTACTGCCTTGACAGGGATGGTCGTCAGGGCAGTACCTTCAGTCAATCTGTCCTGCCGTAACCTGTTCCAGACTTGAACCCAGCACTCTCTGCTCGTGCTTCTTGTGGGATCCAGAAGGTCTCCTGTTACCCACAGTGCCGCTGTTGTGTTATGCCCATTGGCATCTTGTTCGGTCACTGTTGGTCTCTCTAACTGAACATGACGGTCTGGAGCTCTGTACTACTCACATGTGAGGACTACTATCCTACTTGTCCTGGTAGAAAGCACATTTGCTTACCTGTAACAGGTGTTCTCCTGGGACAGCAGGATGATAGTCCTCAGAAATCCCGCCCGCCTCCCCACGATGCTGGGTTCAGCTTTGATTTATTATTTTATTTTTTCGCTCATCTATTTTTGCTACATTACGAGACTGAAGAGGGACCTTGCGTGGACTCGTGGATAGTAGCAGGCTGGGCATGCTTAGTCTGCTAGTCAAAGTTCTAGAAACTTTGACAAAAGTTTTCAGTGTCGGGCTCCATCGGATGATGTCACCCACATGAGGACTAACATCCTGCTGTCCTAGGAGAACATCTGTTACAGGTAAGCAATTGCACTTTGCCTCCATTGCCAGGCACTTTGTGAAGTAACACAAAACCATGTTAAAAAAAAAAAAAAAGTCACTTGAAACAATAGCAAAACAGCACTAACTTTCAGAACTCACCCTACCTTCAAAAAGGCAGCAATGCAAATATCACACCGGGCTCTTGAACTGCATGACTGTTCTTCCCAGCAGAGAGAAAGCATAGCCTAGTGGTTAGAGCCAAGGACTGAGAATCAGGGAAACCAGAGTTTAAATGCCACTTCCCCTTTGACGTTCCTTCTGAACTTGGGCAAGTCTCTTTATTTGCTGTTGCCTCAAGTATCCAGTTAGAATGTATGCTTTTCGGTGCAGGGACTTATTGTTTCTGAATTTTAAAAATGTTGTAAGTTGCCTTGATCATTATTTGGAAAGATGGGATAAGAATCCAAATTTAATATTAGCAAAACACCACTTATTGGGAAAACAGAATAAGCTGATCTAGATAGAATCTGTGTGTTGGTAGGCTCTCATGTTGGCCTCACACATGCAACACAGAAAAACCCTCGCTGAATACAGAATAAGTGACCACACATCATAAATAAAATATGCAGACAAAACCTGAATTCTTGTCCAGCCTCACCCCTCCCCTTCTATAGCATGCTCTTCTTTGCTGTGGCCTGCCATTGTAGTTCCATTCCCTTCTTTTCTGTTTCCTGCAGACAGCCTAGTCCTCAAGGCAGAACCCTGTGTGCTCTTGAATAGGAAAGCCCCTGGTGATGCCCTCCCTACCCCATTACTCGAAATTGTTGCTCTCTAGGCAGTCGTCTAGTTTGCCTGATGGAAAAGCCAGCCATGATACAGGCAGCATCAAGTTTCCTTCCATCCCCCTACATATGCACTGCCATACCTTGGAACAGAAACAGCAGCAATGCAAGCTCAACACATGCACACATTACACCACCAAAAAAACAGGTGCAGAACTACCAACAGTAGTGTAGATTTACTTCCTTTTTGATCTTAAAATTGTTGCACCGGCTTCTGATCCAATGTTAGAATTCTGTTACTAGTCTTTAAGTCTCCCAAAGGATGTGTACATTACTACATCAGCAGTCACCTCACCCCGCTCTCTGTGCTCGTTACCACATGTTTGCCTTGTGCCAACACCGAAAGACTTTGGCCTCACAACTGCCTGAAAGAAAAGCACATCAGGATCACTTCCAACCCTGTGAAACTCCTTACCACTGAACATCAGACTAGCACCTAACCTACTAGTCTTTAGAAAATTACTAAAAATCTGGATCTTTGAAGTAGCCCTTGGTCCACAAACCATAGCATATAGCCTGCCTTACAAAAGGGCACTTAGATGACTATCTGATATATACCAAGTCTGATCCCAGACACTTTAAATATGGTATTCCTGTGACCCAACTTCCCTATGCTGCTAACTATAGTTTCTATCAAGATGTCTCTCAAGACCCCTAGAAGATTGTCTGATATATAGATAAACAATTTCTAGTCATTTTTAACTCTGGATTCCTGATTTCTCCCTTCCTATGCTATTACCTTTGGTGCTTTGTATCAGCAGTTACCCAGTTACCCACTTGATTTTCGAAGTGACTTACAGGCATGAAACCCTGTGTTCTGTACATAAGTGGCACTTTGAAAATCAATTAGGAGTTTGTGCATATAAAAGTAAACGCAAAGTCGCATGTACTTGTAACTACTCAAGGAAGAGGCATTCCAGGGGCTCCGGTGGAGCAGAGTCAGGCTGTAAATGCACCTACTCTCTGGAACTGTCCGCACATATGTGCATGCACTGGCTAAAGCCTGCAGGCATTTCGTAGCCCTCCGTGGGGGCCTCTCTGTGTCCTAAATATTTGTACTTGAATGTAACCATTATCTATTGTGCTTTATAGTATATACTTGAATGTAGACCCCAACTTGTAGTGACACGCTGTGAACTCTGCTACAGTGCCTTGAAAAAAATGCATTAAAGTGGGAGTTTGTTTCAATGATCCACACAACATCATCTACACTTTAATTGAAAACGAACAATTATAGAAATATTACAAAAAATAATGTAGAATTAAGGAAAGCAAAAAAGTAGTTAGAAAAGCCTGAAATAAATAGATGATGATACATAGATGTCACAATGTTAGGTTCCATATTAGGAGCTACCACCCAGGAAAGAGATCTAGACATCATAATGGATAATACTTTGAAATTGTTGGCTCAGTGTGCTATGGCAGTCAAAAAAGCAAACAGAATGTTAAGAATTATTAGGAAGGGAATGGCAAATAAAACAGTGGATGTCATAATGACTCTGTATCGCTCCATAGTGAGACCGCATCTTGAATACTGTGTGCAGTTCTGGTCACCGCATCTTCAAAAAAGATATAGTTGTGATGGAGAAGGTACAGAAAAGGGCAACCAAAATGATAAAGGGGATGGAACTGCTCCCCTATAAGGAAAGACTAAAGAAATTAGAGCTGTTCAGCTTGGAGAAGAGACGGCTGAGGGGAGATATGATAGAGGTCTTTAAAATCATGAGAGGTCTAGAATGGGTAAATGTGAATTGGTTATTTACTCTTTCAGATAATAGAAGGACTAGGAGGCACTCCATGAAGTTAGCATGTAGCACATTTAAAACTAATCGGAGAAAATTTTTTTTCACTCACTGCATAATTAAACTCTGGAATTTGTTGCCAGGGGATGTGGTTAGTGAAGTTAGTGTAGCTGGGTTTAAAAAAGGTTTGGATAAGTTCTTGGAGGAGAAGTCCATTACCTGCTATTAATCAAGTTGACTTAGAAAATAACCACTGCTATTACTAGCATCAGTAGCATGGGATATACTTAGTTTTTGGGTTCTTGCCTGGTACTTGTAACCTGGATTGGCCACTGTTGGAAATGGGATGCTGGGCTTGATGGACCCTTGGTCTAACCCGGTATGGCAATTTCTTATGTTCTTATGATGATACACTGCCCTACCTCAGAAAAGTGCAGCACAGGCTGCAGCAGCAGTGCAAGCTTCCTTCACTCACACTGCCCCAATGTTGGGAACTGCCAGGAGCAATATGATTATACCACCATCGCATAGGCTTCTGGGGTTTTTGGGGTGTCTTTTCGGATGGCGTGGGTAGGGCAGAAATGAGGAGGGGCGCCAGAGGGAGATATATTTTGAGAAAGCATGGGGGCCTCTCAAATTCCACAACACTGTCCAGTCACTGGTGAGGAAAACATGTTTCTTCTCAACCTTTGATGTTTTTGAGAGGGCTTTAAGAGTCTATGCCATGGGAATTGGTGCCCAGACTCACCAGGCTGCGTGTACCAATTACCTACATCCAGGTGATTCTAGTGGCCCCAGGTGTTTTTGGGGGTGTTGGTTGAGGTGGAGTGGCTGTGTCTTTTTTGTTTTTTCTTGCTGTTTCTAGGGCATTGCAGACATGCACAGAGGGAGAAAATTCTCTGTAAGCTTAAGAACATAAGAACTTGCCATACTGGGTCAGACCAAGGGTCCATCAAGCCCAGCATACTGTGCAGGCCATAAGAACTTGGCAAGTACCTAAAAACTAAGTCTATTCCATGTTACCGTTGCTAGTAATAGCGGTGGTTATTATCCAAGTCAACTTAATTAATAGCAGGTAATGGACTTCTCCAAGAACTTATCCAATCCTTTTTTAAACACAGCTATACTAACTGCACTAACCACATCCTCTGGCAACAAATTCCAGAGTTTAATTGTGCGTTGAGTGAAAAAGAACTTTCTCCGATTAGTTTTAAATGTGCCACATGCTAACTTCATGGAGTGCCCCCTAGTCTTTCTATTATCTGAAAAAGTAAATAACCGATTCACATCTACCCATTCTAGACCTCTCATGATTTTAAACATCTCTATCATATCTCCCCTCAGCCATCTCTTCTCCAAGCTGAACAGCTCTAATTTCTTTAGTCTTTCCTTATAGGGGAGCAGTTCCATCCCCTTTATCATTTTGTCGACCTTCTCTGTACCTTCTCCATCACAACTATATCTTTTTTGAAGATGCGGTGACCAGAATTGCACACAGTATTCAAGGTGCGGTCTCACTATGGAGCGATACAGAGACATTATGACATCCACTGTTTTATTTGCCATTCCCTTTCTAATAATTCCCAACATTCTGTTTGCTTTTTTGACTGCCGCAGCACACTGAACCAATGATTTCAATGTGTTACCCACTTTGACGCCTAGATCTCTTTCTTGGGTAGTAGCACCTAATATGGAACCTAACATTGTGTAACTATAACATGGGTTATTTTTCCCTATATGTATCACCTTGCACTTGTCCACATTAAATTTCATCTGCCATTTTGACGCCCAATTTTCCAGCCTCACAAGGTCTTCCTGCAATTTATCACAATCTGCTTGTGATTTAACTACTCTGAACAAGCTTAAGCAGGTATCCAGCATTGCAGGTATCCAGCTTAAGCAGGTATCCAGCATTGCAGACGACTTCTGCCTGGTCTGCGAATAAGAACAGAGCAGGGAGCCTCAAGGGGAAGACAGTAGCTCAGTACCTCAAGCTAGGGACGAGCAATCAGAATCAGTGATTGTACCAGGACAATTGCTGCAGATACTAAACAGTCCTAGACCATTAGGGGAAGTGAATCATCTTCCTCCCTTTGAAGGTATGTTAGAGGCATCCCCAGTATGGGCCCACTCCAAAGGCCAATGGGGGCCATAAGGAACCCTAGCAGGGAACTTTGCTTCAGACTTTATCATGGCAATTGAGAAAGCCTATTTAGCCATGCAGGGTCCTATACATTCTAGTCACCATGAGGCCCCATAAGGGCCAAGGGAAAATCCAGAGCTCTCTTAGAGGAATGCATTCAAGCTCCCATGCCTCCAGGGAAGTATCATGATCTGGGGGAGATTCACCCTGGGGCTCTCGAGGAGAGTTTTCAGCAGCACTCATTTCCAATGTAGTAGCTGCCCTAGCAGTGTCGGATACTCCCACAGAAGACCCAGCTGAAGATGATCCTATTATCTGGGATATTAGGAAGCCACCGATGGCATTCTCCTTCCATAGTTCCCTTAGAAGTATGGTCCTTACGAAATGGGATATCCTGAAGGGAGTACTAATTGGGGAAGTGTGTTAAGTAAAATCTACCCCATGCCACTAGGGAGGAAGATTAGCTACCAAGTCGATGCTTTGGTCATGGCAATTACACACAATATCACCACAGTTCCCAGGAAGCCCCAAGTCATCCCAACTAGAATCATCCTTAGCATTACTGGCTGGTAATATGTATGACTGGTAAGAATGTCCTCCAGGGCTCTGGCCTCAGGGATAGTGGCCAGGAAACTTTTATGGCTTTGCAATTGGGACAGCAGACTCATCATTAATGTCTCGCCTGTGTAAATTGCCTTTCAAGTACAGTCTCCTCTTCGGAGAAGATCTAGAAAAGCTAGTGATGGATCAGGGAGACTCAAAACCCAGGCTTCCTAATATAAAAACCATTCACAGAGTCAAAGATTCTCAACGTGTCTGATATTCACAAAGATATAAGCCCATGAGGCGGTCCCATCAGACGCACGAAGCAGGAGCCAGTCTTTTTAAAGGGCAAGGACAAAGAAGGCAGAGCCACCTGCAGAAGCAGCAAGTGGCAGTTGCTGAGCCCAATGACTCTCAGTGGGTCTCCCTGGAAGTAGTCCTAGTAGGGGGGTGCCTGCTGAGATTCTACTCAAAGTGGACCCGAATAGCCTCAGACCTATGGGACATTCTGCAAAGGTGCTATGCCGTGATTGTAAGAAGCCCATCCCAGAGGTCTTTGTGGAATCCCCTTGTGCCTCCCCTTTCAAAAGAAAAGTTGTCAAGGAAACACTAACAAAATTAATTTAATTGTCCCAGTTCCCCCACAAGAGAGGGGTCATGGCACTTACTCAATATATTTTATGGTTTCAAAAAACATTGGATCTTTCCATCTGGGGCTGGACCTAAAAGGGATCAACAGATGCCTACTCCTCCCCCACTTCCAAATGGAGATGCAATCGGTGATAGCTTTAGTAATGCGAGGAGAATACCTTGCATCCCTGGACTTGGTGGAAGCTTACTTCCATATTCCCATCTGGGTATTCCATCGGAATCTATAAAGGTTCTGCATAGTGGATGAACATTTTCACTTCCAAGCGCTGCCCTTCAGCCTAGCAACATCATCAGGATGTTTACCAAGGTCATGGTGGTAGTAGCAGCAGCCTTATGTATGCAGGGCATTATGGTACATCTGTATATAGATGACTGACTTATAAAAGAACCAAGTTGGCTTTGGAGAATTGTTATGCATTTGAACCAGTACACTACCTCCTTCAGCAGTTAGGCTAGATGGTGAATTTCTCAAAGAGCAGTTTAGAATCGTCACAGACACTGGAATTTCTAGAAGGCCACTTCAACACAAAGCAAGGACGGATGTTTTTGACATTGACCCGAGTGTCCAAATTTATAGACCAGGTGCTAGTGTTTCAGGCTCAGAAGGCACCCAGAGTATGGGTCTGCCTCCAATTTCTAGGCCTTATGGCATCAATGCTGGACCTCAACCCATGGGCAAGGGCCCACGTGCTGCCTCTCCAACAGGCTCTGCTGTCTTGCTTGTTACCTGCCTCTCGGGACTAACAGCACCAGTTTTGTGTCCCTCAAGGGTAAGGAGCAGCCTGAACTGACGAGCTCATTTCTCAAACCTCCAGAAAGGGACAGTCCTAGAACCCTTTGACTGGGTATTGGTCACAACAGATTCCAACCTAAAGGGGAGGGGAACACTCCCCTTTAGGTTGGCACCAGATAGCCCAAAGGCACTAGTCAGGAGAGGCAATATCTTATTTGACAACGGGTTAGAAACAAAAGCCATTGGGCTGACTCTGCAATACTTCCTCCCACTTGCAAGGAGGCAAGCAGTCACGGTTTTCTCACTGAGATAGCATACATCTACAGGCAAGGGGGCACTCGCAGCCCCTTGCTAGGGCAGGAAGCAGCCTGGCTTCTTAAATGGGCAGAAGGACATATTTTCTGCTGCTCAGAAGCCTATATGATATATTCCACTGGGATTTCTTTAACGTTTTGATTTCATTGTACCTTTCCTGTGTGATTTGGCTGATTTTCGGGTTTTTAGTGTGATTGGTGTACCTGAGCCATTTACACTACCCTTGGCCAATGTCCTGAAGTATACACCCACTTTTCTTGAAATGATGAAACACAAAGACAAGCAAACATCAGGGGTTGTAGAGGTCCCCATAGCCATGCTCTTAATTTGCTAGAAAAATTGTCATCAAGAGAAAATAATTTCTGTTAAAGTCACAGACACTAAATTAAACAAAAAGTCTGCAGGAACCCTCTGCTTATCAGGACGTGTCTCTGATATAGCGTTAACCACTTCAATTGCCTCCCTATCCAGACTTGCCAAAAAAAAGTCCTTGCTTTGGTATTAGGGGAACAGAATCCAGTAACTTCATGAAATGTGATGAGCGAGCCAGTAGTATAAAAGGTTGAACGTATCAAAGAACTTAGACAGAGAGTCCAATATGGAGCCTGTGCCTGATACTATCTGTTTGGTGGTAACACCAAAGATTTATGTTTTCTCGGCAAAACCTAAAAACATGGAATACAAGGTAATTTCTCAATCAGAAAACCAAACATTTTTTCTATAATAAAAGGTTTAGATAATCCATTTGAAGCCATTTGGGAAATCAAAACAAATAATTTCTAGGTTGGGTCAACATTCAGATTTACATAATAGAAACATAGAACATGACGGCAGAAAAAAAAAAAAAGCATATGACCTGCCGATCCATGCAACTGCTCAGCTCTGCAATCCCTAACAACTGCCAATGTAACTCCTCATAGGCGGATCTCTCCATGATCACTATGCTAAACCTCTTATCAGCAGGTTTAATCACAAATGAAAGATGATCCAATGCTAAGCTTTTTTCCCTAGTCAGACTACTGAACATTGGGATTAATAAAATAATTTGAAAAATTCCTGTATGGCTGAGGTAAAAAAGAATGTTGCATATCACTTTATGTGTATTAGAATGCAAGTACATTCTTTCAACTTGTTTTTCTTATCGTTGCTTAGTATAATTCATAAACGTGTATATTTCTGTTTTACGGTGCTTGATTTAATTTTTTTTTACACATGAGCTTTAATATATTAACTCTAAAAATAGCTTTTGTTTAATATTTTTCATCTTTTCGTGTAACGACAAGCACCTTAATAAAATATTTCCTCAAGGTTACAGCTCTGACATTTCTTACTATTTTTTCCCTTGCTGTGGAATATCTAGAAAATAGCAGCTGTTTTCATTAACCTCGGTATAGTGTGATTTGCTGTATTCAGCACTCTAAGGATCCCCTTAATGGTGCTTAAGGAACTCATTTTTAATGGCACATGATATTGGTGCTTTCTGCTTTAAACATGCTAAATGTATCCACGTGAAGAATCATTTCGGCTTCTCCAATTCCAAAAAGTTGACAAAGTTGAAATTCTCCCCAAACCCCCTTGGACAGATGAAATAACTTTTAAATAACAAGTTAATTTTTCATGGTTATTCAGAGATTGATGTGCTTCAACAGCAAATTTGTTCCTTTTTCTGCCTTAAGGGAAAGAAGGAATAAGTAAGCATTACCTGTTCTTGCAGTACTTCCTCATAGGCTCTGCAGGGGTTTAGAAGGCAACCAAAAACATGTAGAAAATAAATGATTTTCTTCTTTTGTGGGTACATTTATTAGTACTGAGTATCCTAGTGGAGTTTATCAACTATGTTGACTTATTTTCTTGAGCCAGACATGCTTTCTACTCCTCAGACTTCCAGACCATTTGGAACTTGCTTCATCCCCACCTCCCACTGCCATTTTTTGATCATGGGGGGAAAGGGTTGGAATCTGAGGATGATGGCCTTTCATTTTTGGCTACGTGGGAATTTTCCACCTTTTTTTTTTTTTTTCTTTTTAAAAGTCCCCTCTCTCTCTCATCCCCCCCCATCTGGCTCATCTGTCATAGCAACGAAGCTCTGAGCATGAAGTTGCTCTTGCTAGAATTAAGAACAAGTGTAACCTTAAACCAGTCTACGAGTGGGTGTCGCCATGGTGCGTTGACTGAAATATCCCTAACTTATTCCAAGCCACAGAGTAAGATTGGGAAATAAACCAGAATCTCCTGCATAATGCTGCCACCGGGCCATCTTCCAGTCCCTGCTTTTTTTTCATTCAGGAAAGTTGCACTGTCTCTTTGACGCAGCATTTCAACATAAGCAGCCATAATTGTTCTAACTGCTACATTGTTCCTCCCAAGGACATCAAATGCTTTGGGAACAGTGTGCTTCAGTAGCATATTTTTCACCCTGGTAAATAGTTTAAATTGAGTTTTTTTTAGATGTTAGATGTCCAAAAGGCTTTTACATATGTCAGTCAGGGGCCGGTGCAAGAGTATTAGGCGACCTAGGCAGCCCCTCCATTAACCGCCCTTCAGACAGTTGAAAATTATGCATTTATAACAATAGATTTTACATGAAAAAGGACATTCTGAGGTAAAAAATAAATTATACATATTGTTGTGACAGTGACATGCACTGCTGTGGTGCCAACCAAAAACTGCAAAAAAGACACGTGGAACCCATATGGTATTAGGATATTGTAAAATGTTGGATGTGGACTTGGCCCTCCCATGCCGAAACAGCATTAACTAACTGCCAGTATTCAAACAGTAACAACCCTACCTATGAAAAGGCACATTGCAAATATTGCACCAGACTAAATACATCAATACACCTCCTATCAGAAAAACAAAACAAGCCAAGCGGCTATAGATTCCTGTACAGCAGGGATAAGCAACCTGGGGAGGCCCAGGGACAATCCTTAAGGGGGGCCCACTGGCAGCCCCATCAAGGAAGAAGAAATGGCTACACTGTGAAGCTTCAGTATCATGGAGGCACTGCAGGCTCAGGAAGGAGGAAACCGCCAGAACATAGTCATATTATAAGCATGTCATGGCTTAGACAAGTCCCTTTTGGTGGACCAGGGAGAGGAGCTGCTTGTGCTGTGGGCAGGTTCAGGGGCAAACCGCTTACTCTGTGGCCGAACTGGACCTGGGAACAGCCACTGCCCAGGGAGACCTGACATCCTCAAGCCTCATTCGGGGAGGAGTTCCTGCTGCTGCCTGAGAGAGATCACAACTTTTACACACCAGGAAAAAAAAGAAGTGGTGATACAGGGGAGGGGAATGGACGAAGAGGCTAGAGAGAATGAGGAAATGGAAGCGGAGCGAAACAATAAAGGCAAAAATGTGTAAAATAAATTGAATAAGCAAATCAAAACATGAGAAAATAAAAAAAAGATGATCAAACTAATGCAAACTTGAAAAACACATTGGAGAAACTAGTGAAAATAGTAAAAAAGCAAAGAAAAAAGTTGGGCAGGTTGAGATGGAGTTTCTCAGCTCTTAATAAAGTTTGGCTGTCACATTTTTGAAAAATTTCTAGCCCTTAAAATTGTGATGTGTGGCCTGTATGTCTGGATGTGTTGTGGAGTCTGAGTGTGTTGTGTCTGTGCTCTCTGTCTCAGTCTCTCTGTGATCTGTCTGTATTTTTCTGTCTAGTTGTGGTATGTATGCTTGTTGGGTTTCTGTCTCTCTGTGGAATATCTTTTGTATCTGATAAGAACATAAGAAATGCCATATTGGATCAGACTAAGGGTCCATCAAGCCCAGTAATCTGTTTCCAGCAGTGACCAATCCAAGTAACAAGTACCTGGCAAATACCCAAATATTAGATAAATCACAAGCTACTATTGCTTATTAATTACCGTAGTTGCAGTTTACGGATTTTTCCTCTTTGAACTTATCCAAACCTTTTTTAAACCCAGATGCACTAACTGCTGTAACCACATCCTCCGGCAATGAATTCCAGAGCTTAACTATGTGCTGAGTGAAAAATAATTTTCTTCGATTTGTTTTAAGAGCCACTTGCTAACTTCATGGAGTGCCCCCTAGTCCTTCTATTATCTGAGAGAGTAAATAACCGATTTACATTTACTTGTTCAGGTCCTTTCATGATTTTGTAGACTACTATCATATCCCCCCTCAGTCGTCTCTTCTCCAAACTGAACAGCCCTAACTTCTTTAGCCTTTCTTCATAGGGCAGCCATTCCATGCCCCTTATCATTATGGTTGCCCTTCTCTGCACTTTCTCCAGTGCAGCTATATCCTTTTTGAGATGCAGTGATCTGAACTGTACACAGTATTCAAGGTGTGGTCTCACCATGGAGCGATACAGAGGCATTATGACATCTTCCGTTTTATTTTCCATTCTCTTCCTAATAATTCCTTTCTGTTTGCTTTTTTGATTGCCACAGCACATTGGGCCGACGATTTCAATGTATTGTCCACTATGATGCCTAGATCTCTTTCCTGGGTAGTAACTCCTAAGATAGAACCTAACATTGTATAACTACAGCAAGAGTTATTTTTCCCTATATGCATCCCATTGAAATTGTCCATGTTAAATTTCATCTGCCATTTGGATGCCCAATCTTCCAGTCTCGCAATGTCCTCCTGCAATTCATCACAATCCGCTTGAGATTTATCTGCTCTTCATAATTTTGTGTCATCTGCAAATTTGATCACCTCAATTGTTGTACCCCTTTCCAGATAATTTATAAATTATATTAAAAAGCACAGGTCCAAGTACAGACACACCACTGTTTACCTTTTTCCAATGTGAAAACTGACCATTTAATCCTACTCTCTGTTTCCTGTCTTTTAACCAACTTGCAATCCACAAAAGGACATTGTCTCCTAGCCCATGACTTTTTAGTTTTCTTAGAAGCCTCTCATGTAGATCTTTGTCAAACACCTTCTGAAAATCCAAATAACCACATCTACCTTTGTCCACATGTTTATTCACCCCTTCAAGATTTGTGAGTTAAGACTTCCCTTGGGTAAATCCATGTTGGCTGTGTCCCATCAAACCATGTCTATCTAAATGTTTTGTGATTTTATTCTTTATAACAGTTTCCACAATTTTTCCCAGCACTGAAGTTAGGCTCACCGGTCTATAGTTTCCCGGATCACCCTTGGATCCCTTTTTAAATATAGGGGTTACATTGGCCATCTTCTAATCTTCAGGTACATCTGATGATTTTAATGATAGGTTACAAATTTTTACTAATATTTCTGAAATTTCATTTTTTAGTTCTTTCAAAATCCTGGGGTATATACCATCCGGTCCAGGTGATTTACTACTCTTCAGTTTGTCAATCAGGCCTACCACATCTTCCAGGTTCACTGTGATTTGGTTGTTGATCTGAATCATCACCCATGAAAACATTCTCCAGAACGGGTATCTCTCCAACATCTTCTTCAGTAAACACTGAAGCAAAGAAATCGTTTAATCTTTCTGCGATGGCTTTATCTTCTTTAAGTGCCCGTTTAACCCCTTGATCATCCAACAGTCCACCCAACTCCCTTGCAGGCTTTCTGCTTCAGATATATTTTAAAAAGTTTTTATTGTGAGTTTTTGCCTCTATGGCCACTTCTTTTCAAATTTTCTCTTAGCTTTCTTATCAATGTCTTATATTTAACTTGCCAATGCTTATGCTTTATCCTATTTTCTTCTGAAGGATCTTTCTTCCAATTTTTGAATGAAGATCTTTTGACTTAAATAGCCTCTTTCACCTCACCTTTTAACCATGCCGGTAATTGTTTTGCCTTCCTTCCTTTCTTAATGGATGGAATACATCTGATCTATGCTTCTATGATTAGTATTTTTTAACAATGTCCACGACTGTTACACACTTTTTACCTTTGTAGCTGCATCTTTCAGTTTTTTTCTATTTTTCTCATTTTATCAAAGTTTCCCATTTGAAGGTTTAGCGCTAGAGCCATCGATTTACATACTGTCCCTCTTCCAGTCAATTCAAATTTGATCATATTATGATCACTATTGCCAAGCAGCCCCACCACCCTTACCTCTCTCACTAAATCCTGCACTCCACTGAGAAATAGATCTAAAATTACTTTCTCTTGTTGGTTCCTGAACCAGTTGCTCCATAAAACTGTCTTTTATTCCATCCTGGAAGTTTATCTCTCTAGCATGCACTGATATTTCACTTAGTCAATATTTGGGTAATTGAAATCTCCCTTTATTATTGCTCTACCAGTTTGGTTAGCTTCCCTAATTTCTCTGAGCATTTCACTGTCCGTCTCACCATTTTGGCCAGGTGGACGGTAATAAACACTTGTCACTATTCTCTTCCCCAACACACAAGGGATTATTACCCATAAAGATTTGATTGTACATTTAGTCTAATGTCTGGGTATGGGGTCATCATATCTGTCTGATCCGACATCTGTTTTGCTCTGTGTTGGTCTGAGTATGGATGTCTGCCTCTTTGTGCCCATGTGTATATGTGAGCTTACTCCACGGGCTGATACAGTAAAAACGCAGGAGAGTGGGCGAGCGCACAGGCCACTCTCCTGTGCGCGCGATTCAGTATTTTAATTTATTAAAATTAGGCCCGGCTGTAAAAAGAGGCGCTAGGGACACTAGCGCATCCCTAGTGCCTCTTTTTTGACAGAAGCGGCGGCTGTCAGCGGGTTTGACAGCTGACGCTCAATTTTGCCGGCGTCTGTTCTCGAGCCCGCTGACAGCCACGGGTTCGGAAACCGGACACCAGCAAAATTGAGCGTCCGGTTTTCAACCCGCGGGCCTATTTCAAATTTTTTTTTTTTTTACTTTTTTAAACTGTCGGGACCTCCGACTTAATATTGCCATGATATTAAGTCGGAGGGTGCACAGAAAAGCAGTTTTTACTGCTTTTCTGTGCACTTTCCCGGTGCCCAGAGAAATTAGGACCTACCTTTGGGTAGGCTGCGGCTCAAAAGGTTTGCCCACCTCTGCTATAAAGAAACCATATGTAACAAAATATTTCACTTCTGTCATAGATTCAGAACACAGACAAACCCTCACCAAATACAGAATAAAGAGACCATAAAGTATAAATAGAAATGTGCAAAAACAGAACTATAAATCATAACAAGCAAGACTCTATATACAATACAAAAACAGAAACATAATTCTTCATAAAACATTAAATAAAATAAAAAAAGATATAAATCTTTAATCATAATAGTAAAACAATACTAATAAAATATTTCTAAACATCTGACAAATAGAATAATATGCAATAAAGACTCATACAAATTTTGAAAATGTTCCCAGTCACCAATAAAATATTTCAAAATATCAGACACATAAAGTAACACCCAATAATTTAAAATAAGGATCAGAAATCCCCCACTCTGCATACCTGGGAACTTTTGATTTCCAGTCTGAGGTTGTCGTTGATTAGTGGGGGAAGGTGGTAGTGATGCACAAACTTTCTCCTCTTACATACACATTCTCTTATTCATACATGCTCATACACGCACTCTCTGCTCTACATGCTCTCACACACACCCATGCTCTCCTACACACGTGCGCTTTCTCTCTTCCACATGATCACACACACAACTCTTTCCCTCCAAATGATCTCTCACACTCTCCCACATGGTATTTCACACACCCACAAACGCTCTCTCCTCACAAGTACACACATATGTTCTCCCCATAAAACACACATGCTCTCTCTCTCGCCCCATGATAATACACACACACATGCTCTCTCCCACATGATCACACATGCATGCTTTCTCCCGCATGATCATACAAACTGATCAGGTTCGCGACCTTGGAACTTTAATTGATCAAGAATTTAAAATGAAAACTGACATTAAGTGAAAAATAAGGGATGCTTATTTTAAATTTAACATTTTAAGATGTCTTAAGCCATTATTTTATTTATTTATTTATTTATTTATTGGTTTTTTATATACCGCCGCTCATCAGAGATATCACGTCGGTGTACAGAGAACAAAAAACAACATACGCTATAGCGTTATGCATAAAACAAGAGAATAATAGTTGAAAACTAGTACATAAAACACTAAAAATAGTAACAGGGTATACCTTAATGGCAAAACTTGAAAGGAAACAATTATAACTTAAATTGACAGGGAAATCTGAGGGAGGAGGGGCGGGAGGGGTGAATGTATAAGATTTGGGATTGCAATGCAATAAATGGCGTTGCATCTTAGCAATGGTACAAGAGTGAAGTAGAAGGCATCGATAGAGCCAAGTAGCGATTATATACAGGCATATCTAGGGTTACAGGAGTGCAGAGAGAAGGGTGAGAGAGGCGACACATAAAGGAAAATGTTTATTATGAATGAGGGGAGGGGCAGAAGAAGGCTAAAGAGGACCAAGTGGGGTTCATGTGTAGGCTTTAGTGTATAACCATGTCTTGAGTTTTTGTTTGAATATCTTAGGGGACAGTTCAAGACGTAATTCAGTAGGCATGGAGTTCCATAGCATAGGGCCAGCTAGGGAAAGGGCCCGGGCTTTAGTGGATGCATATTTAAAAAGTTTTGGTGAAGGGTTTTGCAAAGTGGCTATGTATGGATTTCTAGTTGGTCTGTTAGAAGTATGAAATTTTAAAGAGTTAGAGAGCCAATTCATTTCTGGATTGTGGAGGGCTTTGTGGATGAGTGGTAATGCCTTATATTGTATGCGAAGGTGGATGGGGAGCCAGTGTAATCCCTTAAGAATGGGGGTAATGTGCTCCTTTGAGGTGGCGTTGGTAAGGATATGAGCTGCAGTATTCTGCAGGATTTGTAACGGGTGTATGGCGTTTTTGGGTAGGCCCAATAGCAGTGCATTACAGTAGTCAAGTTTAGAAAAGACCATGGCTTGTAACACTGTACGGAAATCAGAAAAATGTAGTAGTGGTTTAAGTTTTTTGAGTGTATGGATCTTGAAAAAACATTCTTTGAGTATTGCGTTAATAAATGTTTTGAGTGTCATATGGTTGTCCAATAAAACTCCTAGATCCCGGGCTTGGTGGGAGAATTGTGTGTGTGGCAAGATAATACGTGTTGTGGGCGTAGTATGAAAAGGTGTTGGAGGTGATATGACCATAAGTTCCATTTTTGTGGTATTCAGGGCAAGTTGGATACAGTTTAAAAGGTTATTGATTGAGGTGAGAGTGGTATGCCAGATTTCAAGGGCTTTCGGTATAGAATCAGTAATAGGAATGAGGATTTGTACATCATCAGCGTACAAATAGTGTGGTAACTTAAGGCTGGAAAGGAGCTGGCAGAGGGGTAGCAGGTAAATATTAAATAGAGTGGATGAAAGTGAGGAGCCTTGGGGGACTCCCTGAGCAAGGGGAATTTCCTTAGATTCGTGGTTGCCAAATTTGACTTTATAATTCCTGTTGCAAAGGTATGAGCTGAACCAATTGTAAGCAAGGCCAGTTATTCCAATCTCAAAAAGTCGTTTGAGTAGTATCTGATGGCTAACTGTATCAAATGCAGCTGAAATATCTAGTATTACTAGCAGATGAGATAGCCCTTTATGTAAACTTTTGATAAGGTAATCAGATAGTGACAGAAGAAGGGTTTCTGTGCTGTGTAATTTATGAAAACCATATTGAGATGGAGAGAGGATCTGGTGTTCATCTAAGTATTCACTGAGTTGGCGGTTAATAGTTTTTTCTAAGATTTTCGCAATAAATGGGAGATTGGAGATGGGGCGGTAATTGGTCAGATCAGTCGGATCAAGTTTAGGTTTTTTTAGGGTGGGTTTAAGGATGGCTTGTTTTAATGGGTTTGGAACAATACCAGAATCAATGGATGCATTGATAATATTCAATATAGGACGGGCTATTAGGTCAGGTATGGTAAGGAGAAGTTTCGTGGGAATGGTATCAGATGGGTGGGTTGAAGGTCTAGCTTTTTTGAGTAAGGATTCAATTTCCATTGCAGTAGTGTGTTCAAACGTTGTGAAGTTAGCAGAAGGGTTGCTTGATTGAAAAGTGTAACTGTTTTGGGGTGTGTGAGGGATGGAGGGAAAACGTGTCATAAGTTTGTTAACTTTATCATGGAAGAACGTTGCCAGTTGTTCGCATTTAGTTTTGGCTGCTTCTTCTGGAATGATATTTGGAGTGAGACTGGTGAGTGAGGTGACATATTCAAATAAGGCTCTAGGGTTGAATTGGTACTGGTGTATTTTAGTAGCATAGAAATTCTTTTTGGCAATGTTTATTTCATTATTGTAGCTGTATAAGGAATTTTTGTAGCGCGCAAGGAGGGTTGGAGAAGGGTCTTTGCGCCAATTTCTTTCAGCTTTTCTGAGGGCTTGTTTTAGTTCTTTTAGTTCAGATTTGTACCAGGGTTTTTTAAATATTTTTTTGAGAGGATAGTTGTTTGGTGATAATGGGGCAAATGTTATCAGCGACTGTTAGGGTGTGCTCATTCCATGATGCGAGAGCAGTGTCGGCGTTAGTTAGGTTGAGGTTGTTAAGGGAGTGGGAAAGAGCCGTAGTTAGCTTGTCTTTGCTGCAAGATTTGCGGATTTGTATAGTGGTGGATATGACAGGAGGGAGAGGGGGTCTTTCCAGAATATTTGTGGTTCTTATAATATAATGGTCAGACCAGGGAATGGGTGTACATGATAGAGATTCAGTTACAATGTGTTGGTTGATGAAAATGAGGTTGAGTGAGTGGCCAGCTTTATGAGTAGGAGAGTTTATGATTTGATTGAATCCTAATGATTTCATGGCTTCTAGGAAGGAGGAGCAGCTGGGTGTGAGAGGAGTTGCATCCACATGAAGATTAAAATCACCTAGGATGATGGCTGGGGAGTCAATGGAAATATGTTTGGCTATGTATTCTATTAGGACAGAGGGATTGTTGTTGAGTGCTCCAGGGGGGGCATAGATGAGACATATTTGGATGGATGGAGCTTTAAACAAACCAATTTCAAGTTTAGCTGGAGGGGGATGTGGATTGGAGGGTAAGTTTCAGTTGCTTGTTAGCAGCTAATAAAATGCCCCCACCTTTCTTCTTAGGTCTGGGGATGGAAACAATATCAAAGAAATTGTTAGGAAGCTGGTTAAGGAGAACATTGTCGGTGTCTTTCAACCAAGTTTCGGTTATTATTAGAATTTAATGATTGCTTTTTTCAACTATTGATTATTGTAACACTCTTTTATTTGGCTTACTTGGAAATTGACCATTACAACTACTCCAAAAAGCGACTGCTAGAGTATTGTGTGGCTCCCAATAAAACAGAGAATCGAGTACAAAATTCTATGTATTATAAATAAATCATTAAATTGTGAACAAACTTGAATGGTTAAATGCTTAAGAACATAAGAACATGCCATACTGGGTCAGACCAAGGGTCCATCAAGCCCAGCATCCTGCACCTACACACACCCGAAAGGAATCTAAGGTCAGCCAATAAAGGACTTCTTACAGTGCCATCTATAAGAACAGCTCATTTGTCCGAATTCAGAGACGGAGCAATTTTGGTTGTGAGCCCCAAATTATGGAACTCATTATCAAATGAACTTAGACTCCAATAGGACATTAAAATATTTAAGAAAAACCTTAAAACATGGTTATTCATAAAAGTCTATGAGAGCTGAAACTTAATTTGAACACTGTTTAGCAGTCAGATACACCTCTGATACTTTTAAAGTAATGGTTAAGCAGTAATTAGCAGTCAGATATGTCTGTGATACTTTTAAAGCAACAGTTTAGCAGTAAATAACGGTCAGGGGTGTCTCTTATGATATACATTTTTACTTTATTAAGCAAGTATTTTTAACGTAATATATTTTTAGATATTTTTTTATTTTAATTTAATTTCGTTTTCTATATTTGCCATTTTTTAAATGAATTTTATTTCAATTTTGTATTGTTATTTTAATTTTTTTATTGTTTTCTTTTAAGTGTATTTTTTTCAATTTTACGCCATCTAGATTGTTTATAGATTGATGGTATATAAAAGAAATAAAAATAAATAAACACACATGCTCTTTCTCCTACATGCTCGCATATACTCTCACATGCTCTCACACACACTCACTCATACATGCATGTTCATATGCTCACACACACACACTCATTTTTTCTCTCCCCAGAACATGAAGGCAGTAGAAGCAGCTTTCTCCTTGAGCCTGCACCGCATCAGGCGGTCTCCTGTCTTCCTTGTGGAGCAATATTGCTCCAGTTCCTCCTCTCTTCAGCCATGAAGCCCGGCCTCTGTTTCTCCTCTGTTCAGCCACATGACCCAGCCTGCTCTTGCTCTTCAACCACGTTGCCCAACCTGCTGATGCTCTTCCACCAAGCGGCCCGATCTGCCACTGCTCTGCTGCTTTTCCGCCAGAAGGGCCTGCAAATACTCCTGCTTTTGGAAGTCAGGTGGGCCCAGTCATGACTAGGGCATTTTTTCTTCTGGCCCCGCAAGGTCAGGGAAGGAGGAGGCCCAATCGCTGCGGGTTAATAGAAGTAGCATGTATTTATTTATTTGATTTATACTCCACTTTTCAGCACTTCAAAGCAGATTATAGTAGGTGCTGCCTCCAAACCTGTGACACTCTAGGCAGCCACCTAATTCACCTAGTGCTTCCACCAGCTCTGGTTGGAGTCGCTTTCATTTGTCCAGGAAGTATTGCATCCCACATATGCACTTTCTCTTTTATGTAGCACGCACTAAATCACTTTGTCACCAGCAGGCTGTAATGCGCACAACAAAACATGTTACAACCTGTTAATGTGGCCAAAATGAAACTGACCAAAATATAAGCACCCCTCCTCTACTCTCCTCCCCCCACCCAGAAACAAAATATTTACAGCTATTAGATTTGACTATACGAGATCCACACTTCTGTAATCTCTCATGTCAAGTCACTCCATCCTGTGGTATAATTGCTGAAAGAAGGCTACATGGGGATACGATTTACCCATTATGTTGTTCGCTCTTCTACTTTGTAAACAAACCAAGGACTCTACCACTGAGATACAAGAGCAGTTTCTCTTACTTTTCATTAGTAAAACTAAATTTCATCCCCATACTGCTCTTTGACTATGCTCATCATCTAGATTACCAGTCTTGTGTGCATTTACAGTATACTCTTCCCTCACTTTTTTTTAAGTGCAGCTGGTAAATCGTATCTCACAGACATGAATGGGAGCTTAGATGTCCTCTATTTTAAGAATAATTAACTTTTTTAAACACTGATCCGTACATTAACACACAATGTTATCAATAAGACCAGGCATTGGCCATAAACGTTACAAACCCGTGCACACAGTTACAGCCACTGCACATGCCATGTGCCTGTCATATTAAGAGAGGCACCAAGATTTTCCAAAGACAAATGGAATCCCTGAAGCAGCCAGTTTCATGGTCTGCAGAAGCGCTGCCGCAGTCGGATCATGAAGCTGTGAACCTTTGGCTGCAGGAGATGCCGGATCCTAGTTATTAGCCATCAGAATTGTCAGAATGCAGCCCTGACAGGGCTCAAATCCAGTGCCCTGAGATTTATAGGTCTCTCCCTTTCCTGAGGGAGCTACCCTGCCATATATTGGTGAGTGCCTTTCAGCTAGATCCCCTGTGCCTGTGACTCAGTGTTACCTGTATTTATCCTCGCTCCTGCTTCTTGATTGGTTCTGTATTTTGTGTGTCAGAACTGTGACCTGTATCTTGTGCCCCCAATTGTTACAGCAGGAGCCCAGCCCCAGATCAGTTGGAGTATTTCAGTCCTTGCCCTATATGTGATCCTCACTGGTTTCAACACAGTTCAGTTCCTGTGTAACCCGCCCTGGAATCCAACCTTTCTTTTTTTCCGCTATTTGTGCATGTGTTTCCTGTCCTGTATTGTGCCTTGTTTGCTCCTGTGCCCTGCCTGGTTGACTTCCTGGCTTTGGACCTTTAGCCTGCTCTGGACTTGGATTTTGGTTTTGCTTCATTTGCTAAACATTTTATGATAATTTGTTTAGCAATAAAAAGCACTTGCAGAAACCCTTGGATTTGTTTACATTTCCTGCTAGCTGCTTAAGAACTAACAATAAAGTATACCATCTGTCTATATGTATAATATGCTTAGCTCTCTGGGTGGTGTCTGTTGGTCGACAGTTGTTTGGGTGTGCATGCACATGAAACGTGGGGTGTACAGGCGCGTGTTCTCTTGAGCTATGCTTAGAAGTTCTGAGCTGTGCGCATACCTCTGAACTTAACCGCGTAGCTCAGAGAAGTCTTGTTTTAGATGCATGTTTTTCTCGGCTACCGGCAGGGGGCACCCCAGCAGTTGCAGACAAATGTGAGCATTGGGTATGCTGAGGTCAGGCTGGGGGGTGGGAGGGTGGGGAGAGATTGCTCAGGTTGGGCTGGGGAAGGGGTGATGAGGGCTGGTGTCCAGATGAGAAAGTGGAGGTTGAAGTGTACTGAGGTCAGGCTGAGGAGGAGAGGTTGGAGAATGCTGGATTGGGTCTGTGGAAGAGCTGGGGAAGAGTGTTGAGGTCGAACTGTGAGGTGGGGAGAGTGAGCTGGGGTCGGGTTAGGAAGGGGTGGAAGAGAGTGCCAGGTTGGTCTATGGACAGAGTGCTGAGAACTCCCAATGTGATACGCCCTGTATTATAAATGTTCAACAGCTGTCTGCTAGTTTGTTCTTAATTTACCTTCAGACTTTGGGAGTGGGCATCACTTTTGATAACCTTTGCTAGTGAGTCACATTTTATTGAAATTCTGAATAAGTAAAGAGTAATGTGAACAGCAGAAATGAAGAGCACTCAGGACGATTGCCTCTCTCTGTCTAACTATTATGAAGGCAATAATGAAATCCCTTTTACCTGCCTGTGAGGGAGGATACAAAAGACTCCCTCAAACCACTTTAAACCGTAGGCTAGAGCCAACAGCCCCGGTCCTCCTTAAGGCGCAGGCCTGCAAAGGATTCTGGGTCCTGAGAGGATCCCTTCATAACATTATAAAGAATCAGACCCCAGAACGGTTAAGGAGGCCCCTGGGAGCTGCTTCGACCCTATTGTATGCCTGTACAGAGTATATATAACTGCTTTGGATGTTTTTGTTTTTCTGTTTCTTTGAAGTCCTGAAAATAAACCTTTGTTTCTGACCAGAACAGCCAAGTCTTGCTATCTTCCTTGGCTGTTCCAGACGCCACCCAAAATGCTACACCACCAAAATAGTTATTATGACCTTCATGGTTTGCAGGACCGCAAGCAGTTTGATTATTCACAGCCATATTGATAGCTAAGAACATAAGAACTTGCCATGCTGGGTCAGACCAAGGGTCCATCAAGCTCAGCATCCTGTTTTCAACAGAGGCCAAACCAGGCCACAAGAACCTGGCAATTACCCAAACACTAAGAAGATCCCATGCCACTGATGCAATTAATAGCAGTGGCTATTCCCTAAGGGGTAGATTTTAAAAAGCATTTACTCGAGCAAAACTGGTTTTTGCTCGAGTAAATACACTTTACTCAAGTAAGTGGGCTTTTCAAAATTGCTACAATATATGCCATTGAATTGTCCATAGGATTTACTCAAGTAAGTGCACTTTACTCGAGTAAATAGCTTTTGAAAATTGCTACGATAGTATGTCACATTTACATGCGTAACTCCTTTGAAAATGACCCCCTCAGTAAATTTGATTAATAGCCGTTAATGGACTTCTCCTTCAAGAACTTACCCAAACCTTTTTTGAACCCAGCTACACTAACTGCACTAACCACATCCTCTGGCAACAAATTCCAGAGCTTTATTGTGCGTTGAGTGAAAAGGAATTTTCTCCGATTAGTCTTAAATGTGCTACTTGCTAACTTCATGGAATGCCCCCTAGTCCTTCTATTATTCGAAAGTGTAAATAACCGATTCACATCTTCCTGTTCAAGACCTCTTATGATCTTAAAGACCTCTATCATATCCCCCCTCAGCCGTCTCTTCTCCAAGCTGAACAGCCCTAACCTCTTCAGCCTTTCCTCATGGGGGAGTTGTTCCATCCTCTTTATCATTTTGGATGCCCTTCTCTGTACCTTCTCCATCGCAACTATGTCTTTTTTGAGATGCGGCGACCAGAATTGTACACAGTATTCAAGGTGCGGTCTCACCATGGAGCGATATAGAGGCATTATGACATTTTCCGTTTTATTAACCATTCCCTTCCTAATAATTCCTAACATTCTGTTTGCTTTTTTGACTGCTGCAGCACACTGAGCCGACTATTTTAAATGTTGCCTAAACTGAAACATACAATTGCAAGTTCTTAGGATGTTTGCACAGAGCTATTTACCCTTCGAAGGAAATAATTAAAACAAAGCATTAATTTCTCCATGTATTTTGACTGTGACAGGTGTTGTGCCCAGGGTAACTTCACAGACTAACTCACAGAAGGCAGAAGCCCTGAGAGGAATCAGCAGAGGTTGAGGATAAACAGTTGGTGCGCACACACTAAAAAAATATCAGAGAAAATAACTTATTAAAAAAGAATTATTTTTGCCTTTGGAATGTGTACAGTGCTAAATACCTGAATTTGGGTTTTAGCACAGGCAGCTCTTAAATTGGTTGTATTGAAATGCTGCGTAAAAGGGGATATAGCTTAAATATTCATTTCCCCCATATAGTACTAAATTGCCCAGATTTACCTATTTTCAATTTGAAAAATTAAGCCTCAAAAGGTAATGCTTTTAGTTGCAGAATGTGTGGTTTGGACCATTAAAGTCATTGCTACTCAGCTGCTTCCAGCATCATCTTGGCTTTGTTTTCAGTATGCCAAGGTCCTGTATCTTGACAACGTTTCCTGTGTGGTGCACACCCCTCAGGACCTGAAGCAGAGCCAGGAAATCAGGCTGGCAGTGATGGGAAATACTGCTTCAGTCGGGGACACGGAGGCTGTTTCACAAGTAACTTATTTAAAATACTGCAGGCTTGGTTTTCTGTTTTTTTCTCCCATCGATCTATAACCTTCAAGCCTTTGAAAACACTGTACCATGGTACACTAGGCAGGCTCTTGGCATATAAAAAAAAAATGACTAGAGCAGATGAAAATCCAGTTTTGTAGTCTAGTTTTATTGAACTCTGGATCCAGCTCTCCTTGTACATTCAGAAACTGAAAAGAACAGGATAATGATTAATGACTGCTTTCTAAAGCCTAAGTTGATCTGGAAGCTTCAGGCAAGGAGAAGCAGATTTTGGGTCTAGAGAGTAATAGTTGCATACAACCAAACCAAAAGGCGGGAGATATTGCAGAAGGCAATCTCTACAACAGAAGGAGTAGCCTGATGATCTAGAGCAGTGGTTCTCAACCCTGTCCTGGGAACCCCCCCAGCCAGTCTGGTTTTCAGGATATCTACAATGAATATGCATGAGAGAAAATTTGCATACACTGCCTCCATAACATGCACATTTTCTCTCATGCATATTCATTATGGATATTCATCATGCATATTCATTATGCAGGTCCACTACATTGGAATTCGCTTCCTCAAGACTTACGCCAGGAACAATGCCATCTAACCTTCAGAAAAAAACTTAAAACCTGGCTGTTTACACAAGCCTACCATTGAAGGAACCCATCTTAACCAACCCTGTCTCTCACCCCACAACCCCCCCTTTTCCCTCCCCCCCCTCACCTCCCCGCCACTCCTCCCACCGGACATACCATGTAAATATCCGCTGATTATAATCCATGTCTCTGTATTACTAATTTATTGTTTTTGTTAATTATTGTTTTTGTTGATTATATCTATCAATCATTAATGTTATAGTTTAATTCTGCCCTATCTTCCGACATCCATGTTTTACGCTCCCTGTTTTAATGTAACTTGTCATTTCTACTTAGACGTTAATTGGTTTCCCCATGTTCTAATGTAAACCGGTACGATAAGACCTGGTCTTGAGTATCGGTATAGTAAAAGAAGTTAAATAAATAAATAAATAAATCCTGAAAACCCGACTGGCTGGGGGGTCCCCAGGACAGGGTTGAGAACCACTGATCTAGAGGTTCATGTACTCTGTAGTGCTGAGTGGAAGATTTAGATTTACACCTGGCTCAGGTACTTGAGGTTCATTGCGGCCAGGAATACTGCTTGAGGTATCCATCACAGACCCTTTGAAGGAAGATAGAGCCAGGCAGTGCTCCCACAGTGACTTATAGCTGTCTGCCAGATAGAAGATTCTCCATAGAGCGCTACAGTCTATTCTGGCACCGCATCTCTCTAAAGAGCCTGTTCTGCTGCCTGTCCTTCCAGGACTTAGCAATAAAATGAGATGATCTGTCCTTTTTTTTTTTTTCACTACTGTACGTGAACACTGTAATCTGCAGAAGAGAGCTGTGATTTTGGAAACACTGTCTATACTTAAAAGAACAAGCCTTTTTATATTTTTTTTTCCTCCTAGGAAAAGCAGGACGGTAGACCTCACAGACGGTTGACATCATCAGATGGAGCCCGGCACGGAAAACTTTTGTCGAAGTTTGTAGAACTTTGACTGGCACACTGAGCATGCCCAGCATGCTACTAATCATGCGTCCTTGCGGGATCAGTCTCTTTTTTTTCCACAAAATAGTTGCCTGGCAGTTCTGGAGCTCTGCTCTTTTGTTTTCCTTCAGTGTTCCTGGTTGTTTTTCGACTTTTTTCTGCACTGGGTCACTCTTCTCTGGTCAGTACCCTTCCGGCAGCGTGGTAGGTGTCTGTTTTTATTTCCCTTCGTTGTGGTTGATTCCTGGTGTGTTGCTCCTCAGTGGCCACTGGCCCTCAACCGCTCACCAACTGTTTTTCATGGCGTCGTCTGGTTTTCGACGGTGCCCCCAGTGCCCGTGGACCATGTCTGTCACTGATCCACACAAGGCCTGTATCCTCTGTCTGGGGGTGTCACACGATGTCCGCTGGTGCCATCTGTGCGATAATATGACACCCCCCCTCCCCCCAAAGGCTGTCATGCCCAGCTAGACAAGATGGAAAAGCTTTTTGGGCCCAAAAAGTCTGATCCATCTACTTCGGTGTTGGAGGAGTCGACACCTAGAGGCTGAGGGGAACCGTTAGATACAGCATCCTTCTCCACTTTCCCAGCAGGTTCATCTTGAGAGAGAAGAGCTAGAGATGGGGCATCTCCGGTGTCATTGCACTCCAAGACTTCGGGATCTTCAGCCTCTTCGGCACTGGGGAAAGACCATGCCGAGCCTCACCGCAAACACGTTCACCAGTCACCGTCGACGCACAGCGCTGAGACCAGTGTGGCATTGGCGACCGCTGTGCCGCCACCGAAGCAACCCCATGGGGAAGAATCATCGTCCTCTATCAGACCTGGTAGTCCCAGGCATTCCCCACCGATAATGATGCCGAGCACCGAGCCTCCTCAGGGCTCCAAGGACGCTCTAATGATGACGATGACTACTCCTCCTCCTTCTTCCATCCTAACTTCACTGGCTTTTTAGGAGGAGTTGGACCACAGGGTTTGGATGGCGGTGCTCCGAGCCTTGCGGGGTATCAAACCACCACCGGCATTAGTTCCCATGCCAGTGCCGGAGTCTGCTCTGGCTCTCTTGGCGCTCCTGCTAGAGCATCTGGACGTCCTTTAAGGTGTCCTTTCCACGCAACTGGTGCCGGGAGAACTATTGGTTCCTCAGCGGCTTCTGATACCCCCCTCTGGAGCGATACCCATTATTGAGTCCTCCGAGGAGAAAGATTTATGGCGGCGGCCAGAGTTTTCCAATCCCGTCCCTGGACCATTAGGGATTTTGGTGCCCCCGGGGCCCTCGATGCTCTCAGTGCCCAAACCAAGGCCTGGGTAGGGGCCATCCATGCTGGCCCCCAGGGGATCTTAGTGAGGAAGAAGCCCCATATGACCATTGGGGGGACAATACCTCAGAATCCTCTTCAAAGGAATCCAGAGATCTTCTCTCTGAGCCTCTCCGCCACATGAGAGTTTTAGATCTCCCCCAGAGGATCTTTCCTTTGCGGGCTTTGTCTGGGCCATGGCTGAAGCAATCCCATTTCAGCTCCTCATGGAAGAGGATGCCCACAAAATGCTGGAGGGCCTCCAATTCATGGATGATCCAAAGGAAATAGTGGCTGTACCAGTCCATGATATTTTTAAGGAACTTTTCCTCAGGATCTGGGAACACCCTGTGTCCGTTCCTCCAGTTAATTGGAAGTTGGGTGCCATCTATCTGGTCCAACATGTGTTGGGTTTTGAGAGGTGCCATCTTCCACACCAATTTGTTGTGGTGGAGTCCGCCCTTAGAAAAGCCAAGTGCACCTATGCCTCTGCTTCTCCAGGGAGAGAGAGCACAGGATGTTGGATGCCCTGGGTAGGAACGTGTATCAGGGTGATATGCTCACTGCCCGTATCGCCTCCTACCAACTATATATGACCCAGTACAACTGGAACCTGTGGAAGCAGGTCCAGGAGCTGTCAAATTGCCTGCCTCAAAAGCAATAGGAGGCGTTCCTGCCTCTAGCAGGGTCTGGAGGCAGGAAATTACTAACGGGCCGATACAGTAAAAATCGCGGGAGAGTGGGCAAGTGCCCGCTCTCCTGGTGCACGCACAGGACATTAATTTATTTAAATTAGGGTCCGTGGCAAAAAGAGGCGCTAGAGACACTAGCGCGTCCCTAGCGCATCTTTTTGGACAGGAGCGGCGGCTGTCAGCGGGTTTGACAGCCGATGCTCAATTTTGCCGGCGTCGGTTCTTGAGTCCGCTGACAGCTGCGGGTTCGGAAACCGGACGACGGCAAAATTGAGCGTCCGGTTTTCGAGCCGCGGGCCCATTTTAAACTTTTTACTTTTTTTAACTTTTGGGGCCTCCGACTTAATATTGCCATGATATTAAGTCGGAGGGTGCACAGAAAAGCAATTTTTACTGCTTTTCTGTGCACTTTCCCAGTGCCCGGAGAAATTAGCGCCTACCTTTGGGTAGGCGCTAATTTCTGAAAGTAAAATGTGCGGCTTGGCTGCACATTTTACTTACTGTATCGCGCGGGAATACCTAATAGGGCCATCAACATGCATTTGCATGTTACGGGCACTTTTAGGTTCGGGGGATTGGACACCCGTTTTCAACGCGCTGTTACCCCTTACTGAATAAGGGGTAAAGCTAGTGCGTCAAAAACACGCTACCAATCGCGGGTTAACAGTATGCTCCACCTCCTTCCACCTGGAAGTGGAGGAGGTTCTATGTCTGGTACAAGGGTCATAGCTTGGATCTCTTTGCCTGCCCCACTCCGAGGTTGCTTGACTATCTGTGGTACCTCTCGGAGGCTGAGTTAAAAACCAGCTCGGTCAGAGTACACCTGGGTGCCATCAGTGTTTACCATCTGGGTGTGGGTGGTACGCCCATCTCTGTGCAACCCATTGTGGGACGGTGTCTGCAGGGTTTACTTCAGCAGAAGCCTCCCCTTCAGCCTTCTGTTGTGTCCTGGAACCTCAACGTAGTATTGGCACAGCTCATGCATGATCCTTTTGAGCCTTTGCGGTCCTGCGATCTTAAGCTCCTGACCTGAAAATGTCTCTTCCTGGGGGCGATCACTTCAGCGCGCAGAATTAGTGAACTTCAGGTGTTGGTTACGTATCCGCCCTGCATGAAATTCTTTCATGATAGGGTGGTCCTGCGTACACACCCTAAGTCCATTCTGCCCTCCTTTTTCCCGAGGCCTCATTCTCACCAGGGAGAACAGGCTCTGCACATTCTAGACTGCAAGATGGCTTTAGCTTTCTATCTCAAATGCATAGCAGGCCACAAGCAGTCCACACAGCTCTTTATATCCTTTGACAGAAACAGGCTGGGCATTGCAGTGGGCAAGCAAACTCTGTCCAATTAGCTGACAGATTGTATCTCCTTTTGCTATGCACAGGCGGGCCTCCAGCTGTGAGGCCATGTAAAAGCCCACTCTGTGAGAGCCATGACGGCATCAATTGCACACATGTGAGTGGTTCCCGATGCTGAAATCTGCAAGGCCGCAACGTGGAGTTCCGTACACACCGTTCGCTGCCCACTACTGCTTGGACAAGGATGATCGATATGACAGTCTGGCCAATCTGTCCTTCGCAACCTCCAGGCTCAAGCCCAACTCTCCCAACCTAGGGCCCATTGTTTGGGTTCAGGCTGTCTCCCTATTTGCCAACAGCACTGCAGTTATTTTTGTGCCTGTTGGTCATGGTTGTGGTCGGGAGCAGCCTGTAGCTTGGTATTCACCCATCTGTGAGGACTACCATCCTTCTTGTCCTAGGAGAAAGCAAAGTTGCTTACCTGTAACATGTGTTCTCCCAGGACAGCAGGATGTTAGTCCTCAGGAAACCCGCCCGCCACCCAATAGGTTCTCTTGCGTTTTGTTATTTTATTTTTTCGCTTGTGAATTCTATGTTTTGAGACTGAAGAGGGACCCAGCGTGGACATGCGGTTAGTGGCATGCTGGGCATGCTCAGTGTGCCAGTCAAGTTCTAGAAACTTTGACAAACGTTTTCAATGCCGGGTAGCCTTCTGATGTCACCCGTCTGTGAGGGCTATCATCCTGCTGTCCTAGGAGAACACCTGTTACAGGTAAGCAACTCTGCTTTCCATTTTATATATTTTTGAGGGTAATTTTATAACAGCCCGCAGACTTTAGCCTGGATTTTCTAATGAATTTATAAGCCCGCTTTTGAAATTTGCCGGTTGTCCTAAAAGGCACGCGTACACATGTGTGCAGCAAGTTACACTGGCTCCCGAGCAAGCAGAACTTTCTGTGTGCACGTTCAAGTGTGTACTTTTGAAAAGGGAAAGTGTGCATGGAAATGCTGTCCTCCCCCCGGAACGCCTCTTCCCATCGGGGATAAAAGTGTGCCAAAAGGGGGTTTTATGCACACTTTTATATGAACAACCTTCTAATAGATTTTCAAAGTGCCACATGGTGCATGAAATAGGGTTTTATGCACATAAGTCATTTTGAAAATCATGCCCTTTGTTAAGATTCAGTGCATATTCTTTTTGTAAACAATTTGTATTGTGTTTCATTAAACTGCTGCGATAGAAAGTTGGCTTGTACTGTTGCTACAGCATTCCTGCCTTGACCTCCCTGCTCTCCTCTTTGCTATCTTGTACTGTGAAGAGTGTAAAATAGCACAAGAGAAAAAACTTGACAGATGCTGGCTGCATTTTGAATATGTAATATTCCGACATTTATATCACTTATCCCTTTTTTATGATGCGGTTGTGAGTTATGTTACTTTTGCATTTGTAATGAGTGCACAGAACAGATGGCAAAGAAGGCTGAGTTTAAAAGCAATATTCCCTTGAAAACAACCTGTACCACCCTATAGCACCCACTGGTTCCTCTTCATATACCATTCTGGGCCATCAGGGTTCATTCTTTGCTGCAGTATATAGGGAGAGAGAGGTAGTACGGATTTACTGGGTGTAATAATTGTCCCTCTTTGGAAGGGGGAGTCTCCATGGTAGCAGATTCAAAGAATAGTGTGTTCAGCCTACTGCACAGTAAGGCACCCCAATGTACGGTCCGTCTTTCCTCATCTTGTTTTGCAATATAGCAGTTGCTCATCACTTCCTTCTTGTGGTTTAACATAAGTAAGGCCTCCCGTTCTAGGGTCCTCCTGTAGCAATTCTAAGGCGCGGGGTTAGAAACCACCACCCCCCTTTATGCCAGTGGTGCGCACAGTGCTCCGTAGAGAGGCCATCAGACCCCATTGCAGTAGGAGCAGGACCGAGCGCACTGTCAGCCCCCGTTTAGCTGTGCATTTTCGACGCACTATTTTTACCCCTTATACAGTAAGGGGATAGCTCGTGGAAAACACGCGGCCAACCCCCCGAAACATGCAAATGCATGTTGATGAGCCTATTAGTTAGTCCCATGCAATCCAGAAAGTAAAATATGCAGCCAAGCCGCATATTTTACTCTCAGAAATTAACTCCTGCCAGCACCAGGAAAGTGTACAGAAAAGCAGAAAAAACTGCTTTTCTGTACACCCTCCAACTTAATATCATAGCGCTATTAACTCCTTTGGCAGGAGTTAATTTCTGAGAGTAAAATATGCGGCTTGGCTGCATATTTTACTTTCTGGATCGCATGGGACTAACTAATAGGCTCATCAACATGCATTTGCATGTTTCGGGGGGTTGGCCGCGTGTTTTCCACGCGCTATCCCCTTACTGTATAAGGGGTAAAATAGTGTGTCAAAAACGCACAGCCAAACGGGGGCTAACTGTGCACTCGGTCGAGCGCACCATACTGCATCGGCCCGTTTGTTGGCTTGTCTTAAGTAAATATGCACATGTTTTTGCTGGAAAAGAGTAGTTCAAACTCTTTCCTGCACCCCCCCCCCCCCCTTCAACCCCAACATCATCTTAGCCTCTGGCCTTCTATGGAGGGTGGGGAGAGGGCATCCCTGGACCATCTGTGGCATATACATCTCCGCCTTGGCCTGACCAGCCGCAGCTTCTCTTCCTAGGCCCGGTTACATAGGTTCCAGGCCCAACCAGCCACAAACTGGTTTCCGGGACAGCAGTAGGCCACATTGGTAGTGTCTCTCCTTGGAGTCCTAGTATCTTGTATTTTTACAGCTTTGCTTTCATGTACTGAAAAAGTCTGAGGATTTCTCCCCGCCCTCACCCTCTATATTTGGCTTTGGGAGATTAACCTGGGTAAATGATGCACTTAAAATTGTTTACACAGACTCTGCAAGGCTGGTACAAAGGTATTAGGTGCCCTAGGCAAACCTTCTGCCTTGCAATGGCCCTGTACTCTCCCAGTCCAGGCCCCGGCTCCGGCTCCGACCTCATTCACTCAGACACGCCCCCCCCCCCTCGCTTTCACACACTTAGGTTCCTTGTCTCATTCACACACGCACCCTTTCACAGGCTTCCTCCCTCTCTCTCACTAACACCATTGCTCTCTCTTTTACACACAATCCCTCTCACTCACACAGCCATGCACAAATAGAGGCGCCACTCGTGGCCCGCTGAGTCTCTACTCTTCTCGGCCGTGAGTGGGATGTGCTCCACTCGCAGCCCCATGTGGCTGCTCTTTGCCGTGCCCTAGGTGACCGCCTAGTTTGCCTATTGGCACGCGCCGACCCTGACTGGCTTGTGGGATATTTGTCTGTAACTTAAATCTGGCCATAAAGCATTACCTTTATTTACATATTATAGGTTAGTTGTTCCTATATAAACTCAACTACCCGAAAGAATAGGTTCAGCTGGGAAAAAAACTAGTAGTAATTTGGGAAACATTATTTTACAAATTGTACAGAATTATTCCAAACTGACAGTGCAGTTGTCGTGGCAGAGCAGCGGTTCCCAACCTAGGGTCCGCTGGAAGGGATTCATGAAAGATTAGCTTGGGAGGATAAAGAAAGGGCTGCTGCTACCTGTGATTGGTTGAGCCACTACCACAGGCTGTGAGAGTTGGAGCCTATTGCTGTCCCGGAAACTTCAGTTCGCAGTGCTGCAGATCAGCAGGAGGAGCGAGACAAAACGGGCCATTTGCTTCCATTAAGAGCCTCGAGCCGTGCTACCACATGTCCAGCAGAGGCGGGACAGAAAGGGACAGATCACAACCTTTGAGCTATAAACCACACTGCTGCACATTGGGGGTATGGGGGAAGAGAGAGGCTGATTGCAGCTGTCGGAAGCTTCAGCAACCATTGCTGCACACTAAGGAAGGCAGGAGAAAGCAGGATGATCACAGAAGGGAAAAGCATTTCCTGCTGCAGCCATGTGCTCTGCAGCTAGCCTGACAGGGAGAACTGCCCCCAAAACAGCGAGTAGAATGGCTCAGAGGCAAAAAAGGAAGAAATGGGACTGGAGTTGACAGTATGAGGGGCAAGACAGAAGGGAGAAGGAATGAAGGAAGAAAAGGTGGATAAGGAGGGAGACAGGAACCCATGGCTTACCCGAGACTGATAGATGGCAAGTAATTAATTTTCAGGATTTTTTATGTGGCTAAACACTGTCTTGCCACGTAACAAGGCCCTCTGAAAATTTGCTTCTCCCCGCCACTGAGAAGTACCCACAGGGTTAGGTTGGAGGAGGGCAGTACATGCGGGGATTTAATTTTGAAATCTCTAAGGCCTATTTTCCCGCATGTACTTTTCTCTGCTTCAAAGCAGATGCAAAGTATATAGGCACAAAGTGCCCACTTAACCCCTGCCAGTCCGAGTTTTTAAAGGGACACTCCATGGGCAGTTTCTCTTTCAAAATGAGCTTGCAGTCCTGTGGGTACCAGTGCAGATTTTCTACAAGGTCGCCAAACTGAAACCCTTTTTGAGCTCACTTCCTTTTCCCCATTGCAGCTGGAGTAAAAAGTGGAAGCCGCTGCTGACCGCAGCCTGCAATTCTGAGGGCAATTTTTAAATAGCTTTGGAAATTTCCCTCCAGATCAGTAGGCATTATTTAATATTAAGTGTTTTATACATTATGAATGATTCGGGCATGCATATTACTTCTTTGGTTATGTTATACAATAATTAAAGAGAACTGTGTGGGGGATCTTCGAAACTTTGAGGATGAAAATGGGCCTGCATTGATTTGACTGAATCGAGCTTGCAAGTTAGATTTACAAGGTATAAATCAGCCAGGGTCTGTCTAACAGGTTATGTGGGGCACCGTAAGTGCAGTGAGTTGGTGGTGTCAGGGTGCTGTCGGCAAAGGCCAAAGGGGATCTAGGATGCCAGATGTTTGGACAACAGCCTGCCAGGGTCAGCGGCTGTTTGGATCATTGTGAGACCTCATGGTTGAATATGGGAAGGGGGTGGCGTTGGCCGTAAATTAAAAAGGGAATCATAAATGCTTCGTCTATTTATTTATTTATTTATTTAAAATTTTTATATACCGACATTCATCCAGGATATCATATCGGTCAATCAGGAGGGTGGGGAAAGGCTTTGTTGTCTGTCTTGCCTTTCATAAGGAGTGATATGCCAGTGCTTCTTGGCAGTGTGGACGGGAATACCTGGTCAGACTGGATAGACCAGATGATCATCTTTGCAGTCATCAACTCAGGCCAATGGTCAAAGGATGCTGAGTGCCTGACCCAGGTTCCTCCATTTTGGGTGCCTGAAGTTTGGCCAAATTACAGCCAAAATTATATTCCTAGATTTTAGGAAGAGAATTTGTGTAACTTTTACGAATTTTACGCCTGCTAGTCACGTGACCAAATATAGGCGATTAACAGGTTGATACTGTAAACCCACATGGAAAACAGGCACTCAGTGTTGGGCACCCACTTTCCTAACACGTGCCCAGCCACCTCTTCTGGGCCTGAGGTACCATTTTTAAATGAGGGGTCGTGCCAAAAAGGAGGCGTTAGGGACAATAGCGCATCCCTAGCGCCTCCTTGGCAACGGAAACCCAGGAGAAGCTGTCAGCGGGTTTGGAAAACGGACGCTCATAAAATCGAGCATTTTTTGCTTTTCTATATACTTTTTCAGGCTGCTCAGAAATTAGCGCCTGCCCTTGAGCGTAAAATGTGTGGATCGAGCACACACTTTTTTTTTCTGTATCCCGGGCAAATAGTTAATAGCCTCATCAACATGCATTTGCGCTCAGCTGAGCGCACTTTACTGTATCGGCCTGTAAGTTAGACACCCAGTGTTGAATGTCAGCACTGAGTCACCTGATTTACTTTTCCTGCTCTGGCCCCGCCCACTTTTTAGGAGCCTCAGTTTAGGGGCTCAGCCCTAATCAGTTTTGAAAGGGGAAAAATTAGGAGCTTAAATCATTTGAAAATTGACCTCTTATTTACTGTGAATATGTACATCTTACTTTTGCCAAGTCCTTGGCGGCTTCTGGCCTTGAAATTGAAGCCAACTATGCCAATATTTGAGAGGGGAGAGAATCTACTGATGTTTTATCCTCCCACTGAAAACAACAATGTGGGAAGAAGAAAGGGAGGGGAGGGGAAAGGATCTTTTTTTTTTTTTTTTTTTTTTTTTTTTTTAATCACAAAATTCATGTTTTGGATCTCTAAACAGGGGGCAGGACCTGCAGCTTTGCAAAGAATATCAAACCACTAGAAACACTTCAACCCCCACCCTCCCCTCCTCTTCTAAGCAGGCTGAATTAGCCATGCTCAATGGGGTGGCGTCATCAGGCGGCATGTTGTGGAGCTATCTCTCAAAATCAGTTAAAAGATTTTGTGTACTGAGCATGCACAAGTCTTCCCATGCGAAAGATGGTTCCAGAACTCAGTCTCTCTTCAGTATACTAAACTTGCTGCCCCTCAGACCATATAGTTAGGTTATTGGTACCCTCCATTCTCTTTCCATGGAAGAGGGTAAGGATGCTCAGAGTACTAGAAAAAGCCTGCATCTTAAAACAATATGGGGCAGATTTTCAAAGGGTTACGCGCATAACATACGCGCGTAACCCCCGAAAAGCTGCCCCTGCGCGCGCCGAGCCTATCTTGCATAGGCTCGGTGGAGAGCATAAGCCCTGGGACGCGCGTATGTGTCGGGGCTTGCAAAAAGGGGCAGGGCGTCCAGGGCAGGGATCGCGGGCCGGCCATCGGCCAGCCCGCATAACTTCTTCAACAAAGGTATGGGGGTTTTTTTTAGATAGGGCTGGGGGGCGAGTTAGGGAGGGGAGGGTGGGGGAAGGTGGAAGGAAAGTTCCCTCCGAGGCCGCTTCGATTTCAGAGTGGCCTTGGAGGGAACGGAGGAAAGCTGCGTGGCTCAGCGCACGCAAGTTGCACAATTATGCACCCCCCTTGCGCACGCCAACCCTGGATTGTATAACATGCGCGTGGCAGCGCGCGCATGTTATAAAATCGAGCGTAGATTTGTTCACGACGGGTACGCGAACAAATCTATGCCCGCGCGCACCTTTTAAAATTTGGCCCTATATATTTTTTCCTCCGTTTTCTGTTGCTTCTGCCAGTGGTTTTGGCTGCGCACAGCTTGTAGGGAGAAGAGAAGAATTTCAGGTCAGAAACCACCCAGTGTGCCATAAGATGATTTTCTGCTGAGAAGATGGAAAGCATGGAAATTAAAAAAAAAAAAACCCTACAAATTGTTTTAATTAAAGTTGAATGTTTTTATAGCACTACTCTGTCCATCTTTCCTTTCCTGTTGTTGGAAGTGAAATATCACCACTCTGTACTAGGGACTGGGTTGACAATAAGGTTGCATAGCATTGCAAGCTTCAAGACCAGCAGCCTGATATCCCGGAGAACCTTCCACCCCTCTACAGAATTTATAGTTAAGGTGATCTGACTTCATAGTTTAAATCTTGTGCACTCTGTTTACTGACCTCATGTTTTTCTTACTGCATTTTGATAAACTGTGTTGCCTTGCACTTTGATACTGTACACTCAATTATTTACGATAGTGGCCTTTTATTTGTACCAGTGTTTTAAATATTTACAGCCACAACCCCTTAAAAATTTCTTGTACTTGATTGTCCAGATGAATGTGCTTTACTGGGACGCTTACCTCAGCTGTTGGACCATGCTAAGTTTCTAAGTCCCACCACTTTTTTTTTTAACAACAGATTAAAGATTCTCCAGAACTCCACAGCCATAGAATTGACTTTGATCATCAATTCAGCTGATTTAGTGTGGAGTCCCAAAGGTTCTGGAGTTCAAATAGAGGTTTTGCCCAAAGAAATGCACAAGATGTGAACCCCTTAATAAAGTGTTGCTTTCAATAGATCAGATAAAACAGTGATGCTAGCATAAAGAATTTTTAAAATATTCCATCTAGTTGCCAGAAACCTTAATAAAAGCAGGTTATGTCAATGTTCTTTGTTCATGGTCCTTCTCAGGATGAAATAAGTGCTTGAAAATCCATCCTGCTCAACTTTCCCATTTATAACGGTGCTGCTGAGCACGTCGCTGGCTACATCCTGATATATCATGGCCTCAAGGAAGGAGATTTTTATGAGGGGATGATGGTCATAATGAAAGTTTTCTGTCTATTATTCAGAAAGAAGGGTTGAATTAGCATAGATTTGAAACTTGGGAGCTGTAAAGCCAATCACCAAGGCTTCAACCCTGGCTACTGTTCAGTCATACAGCTTTCATATGCATTCCTAATTCAGTTAACTTAAATACTAAAAAAAAAAAATCTTATCTGAAACGGAAGTACATCTGGCAGGACTGCTCCCTTCAAGTTTCAAACTTATGCTAGTTTAACCCCTCTTTTTTGTCTGTGTTCAACATGGGGTAGATTTAAAACCTACGTAGGTGCGCGCACACACATGGACGCCCAATTTTATAACATGCGCACACGGGTGTGCGCATGTTATAAAATTGGGGGTCGGCGCACACAAGGGGCACACTAGTGCATCTTGCGTGTGCCAACGACCACAGTCTTCACCCGTTCCCTCCCAGGGAACTTCCCTTCCCCCTACTCTATCCTTCCTACCCCTTCCCCCTACTCTATCCTTCCTACCCCTTCCTCCTACTCTATCCTTCCTATCCCTTCCCCTAACCTTCCCACCCCCTAGCCCTATTCTAACCCCCCCATTTCTTTAACTTACCGTTTGTGCCTCCCTTGGGGCAGGCGCAGGTTGCACGCTCCAGCACGCGATCCCTCGGCCCAACGGCAAATAGCCGCTGTGCCGGGGACCTCTAGCTCTGCCCTTCCCTCCCCCTTTCTGCAGCCCCCAGGACTTGGACGCATCCTGGGGCTTTACGCGCGTGGCCGGGCCTTTTTAAAATAGGCCCGGTGCACGGGACCGCACCTACGCACGTAAGGCTTTGAAAATCTGGCCCTATATGAATACATTTTTCTATACCTGTTATTCAAAATCAATAACTCTAATATAAGAAATAACAAAAGATAAAGTATCTGCAAGTATAAGAGAATGAGGAATGAGATAAATGAGGTAAGCAAGAAGTCGGGTGATATTTTGGGCACTGTATTGCATTATAACCGGGATTTTGAAAATCCACTCGCCTGCCCATGTGAGGCAAGTGGATTTTCTCATCTGCCTTTCAGGGAGGAAAAAGCATCATCATCTTCACTCCCATCGCAGGAGGCATCAGTTTTGGCCATGGGTGGGAATTAAGTTGTTTCTTCAACTTCCTTCCAGACTTGGCAGGACAGTAAGAAAGCTAAATAAGGGGGTGGGGGTGGGTAGTAGGAGGAGAGGTGGGGATGAGGGAAGAAGAGAGAATTGAAAGAGTTGAGGGGGGTGACTGAAAGTGAGAACTGCACCAGGGGAAGTAGGATTACTAGCTGGCTGGTGTTCAGCCGACCTGACCAGTTTTTAATCAGGCCAGCTGCCTGCAGCAGTGATAAAGCTAATTTTGATCTGTCCTTCTTGATGCTTACCAGCTTTGTTAAAGAGCACACAGCCAGGGGGGGGCAGCAGGACCGCAGCAACACCAAAGAGAGGAGAAGAAAGCAAGCATTGATCTCTTTGCATTGCCCCTCCTTCCCGTCTCCACATAGCCCCCCTGTTGCTTTAGAGACAGGAGGGCGCAGGGCTGCAGACGCAGCAGCAGGTCTCTCAGCTCCAGATTGTCCCATGATTTTCTGGCAGAGAGAGAGAGGACAAAGTCACAACATCAGGCAAGTTGTGGAGGGAGGCATATTCTAGGGGAAGGGTTGAATTCTGGAAGAAAGTGGGTGACGAGGGAGATAAATTGTAGGGAGTTTCACTAGGAGGTAAATTCTAGCAAAGTGACGAAGGGTGATTGCTGTGGGAATTTCAAGGAGACGTGAATGCTTGGGGAGTTCAAGAGGTGGTGAATACTAGAGAAATAGAGGATGGCATGAATGTTAGGGGAGAAGGAAGAAGAATGAATGCTAGGGGTGAAGGGGTGACAAATTGGAGTGAATGTTATAGGAATAGGGAAGAAGAGGCAAATGCTGGAATTTGGGGCAAGGCAAGAGGGGTCAGGATAGGGTGCAGATATGAGAGTATATGGTAAATTTTCCCCCCTCAGAGTTAGCAACCCTAGGAAAAGGGACAGTAGGAGACATATTCAGCCTCCATCCAGGCTGGTAGGAGAATGAGATGACTGAGAGATCATGGAGAGCGAGGGAGGAGAGGAGAAGATAAAGAACTGCTCTTGGGAATGGTGTGGAGGAGAAGAGTGAGAGGTTTGGAACGGTGAGGTTAGAGGGTCTGGGAAGAAGTAAACTCATGTACTCTTGCTGGCTCCTCTCTCCCCAGCACAAATTATTTAAAGGGAAGGGGACAGCAGAGGTGCATTAGAGTTCCTGGCAAGCGCATTTCATCCCTGGCAGATAAATCCTGGAAGAATGTTAGAATCTCTGTTTATAACTAGTGAACGTGTTTTAAAATCTCTGCCAACATATGAAAGTCCTTAAGGGACCAAATGTTTGTGTATTGATACAAGGTTACAGAGCCTTTCATTTCTAAATCACTAGTTCAAACTCAAGTTGGATCAGTAATGACCAAAGGCCATTACCATTTGAATATTACTACTACTTATCACTTCTATAGTGCTACTCGACTTAAACGCAGCACTGTACAAAATACATGAGAGAGAGTCCCTACCCAGAGCTTATAATCCATTCAAGACAAGCCTACAGGGCAAAAGAGACTTTGGGAATTTAATTTATTAAGAAAATAGTTAATATTAATAAGGCAGTGAGCAGGATAATCAGGGCTTTAAAAAAGCAAGTTTTTACTCAGGAAGTCTATTCCAAGCATATGGTGCAGCAAGGCGGAAATCACGGAGTCAAAAGTAGAGGTGATAAGTTACTTACCCACAGGCCGATACAGAACGGTGCGCTCAGCCCCCGTTTGGTCACGCATTTTTTATGCACTATTTTTACCCCTTATACTGTAAGGGGTAATAGCGCGTGGAAAATGCGCGGCCAAACCCCCCCCCCCCACCCCACCGAAACGAATAGCGCTCATCACATGCAAATGCATGTTGATGAGCCTAATAGTCACCCGCAATACAGAAAGTAAAATGGCGACGAAGGTAAAATGTATTCTATGCATTATAAAAGGTTGAAAATAGATCAAATAACCACCAGCGTGGTTTAATGGTGAGGTAAATGAAGCAGTTAAAGCTAGAAGGGCATTGTTCAAAAAATGGAAGGCAAACCCAAATGATGACAATAGGCAAGAGCAGAAGCATTAGCAAGTCAGATATAAAACAGTAATTAGGCCAAGAGAGATTTTGAGGAAAAGCTTGCCAGTAAGGTAAAAACTAAAAATAAACCCTTTTTCAAGTACATTTGAAGCACAAAGCCTATGAGGGAATCAGTTGGGCTGATAAATAATTGAGGGGCAAAAGAGATGTTCAAAGAGTACAAGGAAATAGCAGAAAAACTGAATGAATTCTTTGCCTCGGCCTTTACGGAGGAATAAGTTGGGAACATACCTTTCCCGAAAATGTGGAGTAAACAGGAGCTCACAGAAAACATATAGTTTGAAGCAAGATGTGTGTCCAAATTATATATGGTAACTGTTCCTAATAAGACAAAAAATAGTTCCAAATCTTCATAAAGAGTAATATTTATTTTTCAATTTCACGCTTCCAAGCAGTTACAGTTTTTCGACATGGCTGTGTTTCACCATGGGTGCTGCATTGGGAGGAACACCAAGAAGTAAATGTACATCTCTGTAGAGGACAGAGAAAAAAATGTAAATAGAATAGTTACAATGGCAAAAACAGCCCTTAGAATATGTGCAAAATTAAAAATACATACCAAGTTGTGGGGCATAATATAATATAATTGTAGAGACCAATGAAAGTTTGAGCATCCTAAGGGCAAGCAAAATAAATAAATAAATAAATATACTGTACAAAAAGCATATAGGCATAAGAAAAACATAGAGTAAAGGCAAGGATATATATCACACGGCACATGACAAACAAAGCCTGTTTTCAAAATTGTTCTAAAAAGAAGATAAAATTCACAAGATTTTTAAGGAATTGTAAAGCAACAGAAAATGTAAAGAATTAACATACCCATACCAGAAGCATTTTTTAATGGTGAAGATTCTGAGCAACTAAAACAAATATCTGTGACATTGGAGGATGTAATAGATCAGATTGATAAACTATAGAGTAATAAATCGCTGGGATTGGATGGCATCCAACCCAGAATTCTAAAAGAACTAAAACATGAAATTGCCAATCTGTAACTAATGATCTATAACCTATTATTTAAAACAGCCTGATTCCTGAATATTGGATGGTGGCTAATGTGATGGTGATTTTTTAAAAGGGTTCCAGAGGTGATGCAAGTAACTATAGACTTGGTGAGCCTGACATCTTTGCCCAGCAAAATGGTAGAAGCCATTCTTAAAATCAAAATCTCTGCCCATATAGATAGACATGGCTTACTGGAGAATAGACAACATAGTTTTTTTTAGCAAGAGGAAGTCTTGTTTGTTTGTTTGTTTATTTAGTTTTTTATATTCTGCCTTTCGGCACTTCAAAATGTACATCAAATCCTTTAGAATCTTTTGAACTTGTAAATAAACATGTAGTTAAAGGTGAGCCAGTTGATATAATATGTTTGGATTTTCAGAAGTCCCCAGTGAGAGACTCCTCAGGCAATTATGGGATAGGAGGCAGTGTTCTATTGTGGCTTGGTAACTCATTAAAAGACAAGAAACAGGGTAGAATTAAATGGTCAATTTTCCAAAAGGAGAAATGTGCTGTTTAACATATTTATAAATGATCTGGAAAAGGAAACAGTGAGGTGAATAAAATTTGCAGATGGCACAAAAATGTTAAAACAGCATTAGATTACAAGGAACTGCAGAAGGACCTTGTGAGATTAAGAGACTGGTCAACTAAATGGCAGATAAAATTTAATGTGAAAAAGTGCAAAGTGATGCACATAAGGAAAAATATTCTTAACTATAGATACACGATGCTGGGTTCTATAATGGGAGTCACTACCCAGGAAAAGGACCTTGGAGTCCTTGTGGACAGTACATTGAAATCCTCCTTTTCTGTACATAGCTTAGGCCATTCGTGTTAAGTGATTAATAAATGTAAATGCTCAGTGTGCGCTGGCAGTCAAAAAACAAATAGAATTTTAGGAATAATCCCAAAAGGAACAAGGAATAAAACGGAAAATATGATATTGTCTCTATATCAAGCCATGTGTTTTGTATGCAGTTCTGGTCACCCCATCTCAAGAAATACATAGGGCAGGAGTGGCCAACTCCAGTCCTCAAAAGACTCAGACAGGCCTGGTTTTCAGGATGGTTACTATTACCACTACTTAACATTTTTATAGCAGTACACGACATATGCAGTGCTGTATAAATCCACAGTGCATATGTATGAGATAGATTTGCATGTACTGCTTTCATTGTTTGCAAATTTATATCCTGCATGTTGATTGTGGATATTCTGAAAACCAGGCCTGTTTGTGGCTCTCAAGGACCAGCGTTGGCTGCCCCTGAACTAGAAAAGATGCAGAGGGCGGTGACAAAAATGATAAAGGAAATGGAATATCTCACCTTTGATGAGAGGCTACGTAAGTTAGGGCTCTTCACCTCGGAAAAGACATGGCTCAGAGGGGTTGAACAGGTAAATAAAGGATGGCTATTTACCCTTTCAAATAATACTACATGAAACTAACAACCATCAGATTCAAAACAAACCGTACAAAGTACTTTTTCACTTGGCGCACTGTCAAGCTGTGGAATATGTTGCCAGAGGATGTGATCAAGGTGACTAACATAGAGGGGGTTTAAAAATGGTTTCAACATTTCCTGGAGGAAAAGTCCATAATGTTATTAGCCAGGTAGAGTAAAGATAGCTATTGCTATCCCTGGGAGTGAGAAAGAGAAATAGACTACTTTATGGGATCTGACAGGTACTTGCACTATCAGAGATAGGATGCTGGGCTTGATAGACCTTGGTCTGACCTAGCATGGTAATCCTTATGTTCTTATGTACAATACAGAGGACAATGATTGTACTAATGATTTATTTAAAAATAACCACTGTACCACAAAATATTCATTTTCAGCAAGACATTTGAGACAGAATTCTAGATAGTGTTATTTAATGTCTTTGCATTTCAGGTTTGGCAAGAAAGGCCTGACAGCTGTTTCCTGAAATAGGGGTATTTCTGTATTTCTTGGCGCTCTTCTGGGAGAGAGTTCCAGAGGACGGGTGCTTCTCCCGAAAAGGACCTGTTTAGATTTCTTTTGATGATGGGATTGCTATAGAGGATCCAAATGAAGATCTGAGTGGTTTGGATGGTGTATAACCAATAATCTTTCACTCTATTAGATTGGTCCTTCACCTCTCAGCCCCTTACACATCAGGGTTTTGAATGTCGTTCCCTATGGTATTGGTAACCAGTGTAGTTTTTGTAGGACAGGATTTATGTGTTTGTGTGTTTTGCAGCCTTCTACCGGTCACGCACCAAAGCTGAAATCTGTCTGTTAGACTCTTGTACAGTGCATTACAATAATCTAGCCATGTGGTTACCATGGCATGAACAACTGTGAGTAGGTTTGTTTTCTCATTGACAGGGTGCAATCTTTGCAAATTTCGTAGTTGAAAGTGGCAACTCATTATTGTTGCCAGAATTTGCAAGAGTATGGTGAGTTCCAAGTCCATTATGTCTCCAGGGCTTTTGACCTGTGCTTTTTACGGGAGCTTATAGGGATATTCAGGTCCAGAATTTCTCCATTTGTTTTGTACTCAGAAAATGTCTGTTTTGTTGGGGTTCAAGTGGAGATTTTTTGTCCATTCTTGAATAGCTGTTAAGTATGTGCTTAGCTTGCTTATTGCTGTTTTTTGGTTTGGGTTCATTGCATAGATGAACCCAAACCATCATCTGCATAGATGTAAGCTGTTATGCGGATCAGCTGTGCCAGCAGTTTGAGGTATATGTTGAATAGTACTTGTGACAGTATGGAGCCCTGGGGGGACCCTACAATCTATTATCCAGTGTGCTGGTGTGTTGTCTGAGAAGTGTTCAGTCTGTTGCCTGTCTGACTGAAAGGAAATGAACCAGGTTAGGCCCTTTTCACTTAGATCAGCTTCTGTTAATTGAGATTGCAAGATATTATGATCTATGGTGTCAAATGCTGCAGAGAAATCCAATAGCACTAGTACTGCTTCTTTTCTAATATCTCCAAAGATCATCTAACAGAGCGACTAGGACTATTTCTGTTCCATGGACTTTTCTGAATCCAGATTTGTACCAGTTTTTCTCTACTAGCCAGTTGTTCAGTTCTCTTTTTGCTGACTGTTAGTTTCCCTATAAAAGAGATATTGGACACCAGACAGTAGTTTTCAGGTTTGTCTGGATCCACATTTGTCTTTTTTATTAGTGGCTACACTACTACTTTTTTTTTTTTTAGATCTATTGAAGTAGGCCCTCTGCGAGGGAAGGCAGGCAAATTTTAAAAGCACTGCATGCACCAAAACCGGGAGATATGCGCACAAGTTCGGTCAGTGTGCGCCGAGTAGATTTTATAAGTCGCCTATGGACACGCGTATCTCCCGGTGCACGCACAAGTGATAAGATTCTAAAGGGGGGGGGCATGGGCACGTCGGGGGAAGGCCAAGAGATGTGCACATAAATACTTACGCTCACAGGCGCGCACTGGGATCCCTTGCCGTGTAACTTTACTACTAATATGGATGGCCTGAAAGTAATAAAACAAAAAAAAATCTAGGCTAGTCAGAGGAGTTTTATGTTCAGGACTATCAGGGAGGAAGGGTGGCTACTCGACTTACTATTTAACATTGAACTGTTCTTTGCATTCGTTCATTGGTTTATTGTACTTGTTTTAAATTCTTGTTAATAATTGAACCATTTTGTACACTGTATTTCCTGTTGAATGTAAAGCTTATTACTGTGTTATTGTTTATTGTAAACCGAGGTGATGTTTTTAACGTGCCGCGGTATATAAAAAATCACTAAATAAATAAATAAATAAATTAGGAGGGTTTGGAAGTCCTGTCCCTTAACTGGGTGAACTGGGAACAAACTGGGAAAGTGGAAAATGGTATTGACGCATGTCCCATATAAAATTTCCCTCCTTACGAGGTAGAAGTGTTATTTGCGCACACATTCACGCATGTCCAGGCTGTTTTATAATATGCGTGCATATACGCACGTATGTTATAAAATGGACATGTCTCTGGATGCCAGCCAACAAACGCATGCACGTGTGCACCCGCGTGCCTGTTTAAAAGTTGCCGCCCTATGTACAGTTTTGGTTGCCCATGTTATGAGGCCCCTTCAATATCATCTACTCAAAGCACTCTACCGAGATCCCTCCTACTACGTTTGGAGACTCCACAACATCCCCAGTTCCCCTTCTCTTCTTCATCCTGATCTTCCTTCCTTCTCTTTCACCCCCATCCACAGTACTCCCTTTCTTCCTGCTCCTCCCTATTCCTGATTCCTCTTTCCTTCTCTGTATCCTCCTGATTCCCCCATCCTCTCCTTTTCCTGTGCCTTTTGTTACATTCACAGAGTCAGTCCCGCGAGCTGCCTTATCCCAGAGAAGCTGACGCATTCTCAGTGCTCCAGAGGATCACCTTGCTGGTGGCTGTAAAGAATCGGTAAGTACTGCTTGGGGAAATTTTAGAAAAAAGTTTTGGGGAGAATTAACTATTGTGGTATATTCTTTAGTGTGTTTGTGTGTCAGTATTAAATTGCTAGTCAGAAAGCAGGCAAAATAACCAGGAGTTTGTGTGTTTGTCTTTCCCTTCCACCCACACCTAGTTCATCCTTTAATTTATAGGCAGGTGGCACTTTCACCCAAAAAATAAAAAAATAAATAATCAGTGTTTGAACTTTAATTCAGAAATTCCCCACGCCTTATCAAGAGTTTAATCATTCCCTTGTAGCAGGGGTGGCTCAAGGCATTCTGCCACCTGAGGTGAGGGACAAGATAGCACCCTTCACCCTGCCCCCACTCATCTCACCCCCCTGTCCCTCCTCCACACCGCCGGCCTGGCCTCCAGCGGCAGCATCCTTCCTCCACGCCACCGGACTGGGTCAGCAGTCGCGGAAGGGGCAGGCAGGGTGAGGCGGACGCCACAGTGGCATTCTGAGAGGGGCATTTTTTACCGCTTCAAAATTCTGTCGCCTGAAGTGGCCGCCTCTCCCTACCTCATTATAGAACTGCCCCTGCCTTGTAGGTCACTGCCAGATAAATAGTGAATACACACATATATTTAAAGGACCCTAATTGTACACATTCCTATTCGCATAGCAACCTAAACTTAACTAGGAACTAAAATTTAAGATGAAGGCAGCAGTCCAGCAGCAAGAAGGAGGCCTCCCAATTTTTTGCATCGAGTGTCACATGTATGATTTTTTTTACTCACGGGTGAAAAGTTATATATGTACACTCGGTGCAAAGAACTCTTGTCTATCAGAGAAAGAGTCCTATCTCTGGAGGCTAGAGTGGCAGAACTGGAGGAGCTGAGGCAGACAGAGAGGTATATAGATAAGACCTTCAGGGACATAGTAGCCAAGTTCCAACTCCAGTCTGGCAGCCCTGGTGCTGAGTTGGAGGAGGAAGGTCTCCTAATTAGAGAGCATCAACCTGGTGCAGCAGGAAATGATTCTGTAGCAAGGACCCACTCTCCAGGTGGTGCATTGTCCTTTCGCACTGATGATGTCTTCCAGGGCTATTGCCCAGGAGGGAAGGGTTAGGTAGGCCATCATAGTTGGTGATTCGATTATTAGGAATGTAGACAGCTGGGTGGCTGGTGGGTATGAGGATCACCTGGTAACATGCCTACCTGGTGCGAAGGTGGAGGACCTCACACATCACCTAGATAGGATTTTAGACAGTGCTGGGGATGAGCTGGAGCCGGCTGTCGTGGTATATGTGGGCACCAATGATATAGGAAAATGTGGGAGGGAGGTACTGGAAGCAAATTTTGGTTCTTAGGTAGAAAGCTGAAATCCAGACTCGCCAGGGTAGCAGAAATGCTTCCTGTTCCATTCACAGATCCTTATAGGCAGGCAGAGCTCCAGTTTCTGAATGCGTGAATGAGATAATGGTGCAAGGAAAAGGGATTCCGAAAGAATGGGTTCCACCTTAACCAGGGTGGAACCAGGCTGCTGGTGCTGACCTTTACAAAGGAGATGGATCAGCTTTTAAACTAAATTAAAGGGGAAAGCCCATAGTCATTCAACAGCGCATCATTTGAAGGGAGGTATCTTCAAAGGATACTAATGAAGCATTAAAGTTAAGGCATCCCAACAGACAAGTTCCAATAATAAGAAAATAGTCCAAGTGCCTATAATTAAAGACTCACCTGAGCTAAAAGATTCCAATTTATCCATTCAACTGAAAAGCAGAATGTTAATTAAAACAAAAAACACACTTTGAAATGTTTGCATGCTAATGCCAGAATTCTAAGAAGTAAGATGGGAGAATTAGAGTGTATAGCAGTGAATGATAACATAGACTTAATTGGCATCTCAGAGACATGGTGGAAAGAGGATAACCAATGGGGATTAACAGGGTACAAATTATATCACAGTGATAAGAGGAGCAACTTGGATGCAGGGAGCAGTTTATGTCCGGGATGGCGCATCCTGCATGAGACTAAATGCACAATCAAATCTTTATGGGTAGTAATCCCTTGTGTGTTGGGGAAGACTATAGTGATAGGAGTATACTACCGTCTACCTGGCCAAAATGATGAGTTGGGCAGTGAAATGCTAAGAGAAATTAGGGAAGCTAACCAAACTGGTAGTGCAGTTATAAATGGGAGATTTCAATTACCCATTATTGACTGGGTAACTGAAACATCAGAACATGCTAGAGAGAGAAATTTCCTGGATGGAATAAATGACAGTTATATGGAGCAATTGGTTCAGGAACCAACGAGAGAGAGGGAGCAATTTTAGATCTAATTCTCAGTGGAGCGCAGGATTTGGTGAGAGAGGTAACGGTGGTGGGGCCGTTGGCAATAGTGATCATAATATGATCAAATTTGAATTAATGACTGGAAGGGGGACAAAAAGTAAATTCGTGGTTCTAACACTAAACTTTCAATAGGGAAACTTTGATAAAATGAGAAAAATAGTTTAAAAAAAAAAAAAGGTGAAGCCAGAAAGGTTGAGAGTGTGCAACAGGCATGAACATTGTTAAAAAATACCATCTTAGAAGTGCAACCCAGATGTATTCCACACATTAAGAAAGGTGGAAGGAAGGTCAAACGATTGCCGGCATGGCTAAAAAGTGAAGTGAAAGAGGCTATTTTAGCCAAAAGATCTTCATTCAGAAATTGGATGAAGGATCCATCAGCATTGATAAGACAGGCTGAGTGAATTTGAAAAGAAGTTGGCCATGGAGGCAAAAACTCACAATAAAAACTTTTTAAAATATATCCGAAGCAGAAAGCCTGTGAAGGAGTCAGTTGGACTGTTAGATGATCAAGAGGTTAAAGAGGCACTTAGGGAAGATAAGGCCATTGCGGAAAGACTAAACAAATTCTTTGCTTCGGTGTTTACTGAAGAGGATGTTGGGGAGATACCCATTCCGTAGACAGTTTTCAAGGGTGACGATTCAGATGAACTGAACCAAATCTCGATGAACCGGGAAGATGTGGTAGGCCAGACTGACAAACTGAAGAGAGTAGTTAATCACCTGGACCGTAGGGTTCTGAAAGAACTAAAAAATGAAATTTCAGACCTATTTCAATTAATTTGCAACCTATCATTAAAATCATCCGTTATACCTGAAGACTGGAACGTGGCCATTGTAACTCTGATATTTAAAAAGGGCTCCAGGGGTGATCTGGGAAATTATAGACCGGTGAGCCTCATTTCAGTGCCAGGAAAAATAGTGGAAACTGTTATAAAGAATAAAATCACAAAACATTTAGATAGACTTGGTTTAATGGGACACAGCCAGCATAGATTTACCCAAGGGAAGTCTTGCCTCACAAATCTCCTACATTTTTGTTTTTGGAGAGGTGAATAAATATGTGGACAAAGGTGAACGGGTAGATGTGATGTATTTGGATTTTCAGAAGACATTCGATAAAGTCCCTCATGAGAGTCTTCTAAGCAAACTGGTTAAAAGACAAGAAATAGAGATTAGAATTAAATGGTGTGTTTTCACAGTGGAAAAAAGAAAACAATGGAGTGCCTTAGGGATCTGTACTTGGACTGGTGCTTTATAATATATTTATGAATGATCTGGAAAGAGGTACAATGAGTGAGGTGATCAAATTTGCAGAAAACACAAAATTATGCAGAGTAGTTAAATCTCATGCAGATTGTGATAAATTGCAGGAGCACCTTGTGAGACTGGAATATTGGGCTTCCTAATGGCAGATGAAATTTAATGTGGACAAGGTGATGCATATAGGGAAAAATAACCCTCGCTATAGTTACACGATGTTAGGTCCCATATTAGGAGCTACCACCCAGGAAAGAGATCTGGGCGTCAGAGCGGATAATACTTTGAAATTGTCAGCTCAGTGTGCTGTGGCGGTCAAAAAAGACAACAGAATGTTAGGAATTATTAGAAGGCATTGGCAGATAAAACGGTGGATGTCATAATGCCTCTGTATTGCTCCATGGTGAGACCACACCTTGAATACTGTGTGCAGTTCTGGTCGCCCCATCTCAAAAAAGATATAGTTGCCGTGGAGAAAGTGCAGAGAAGGGCGACCAAAATAAGGGGCATGGAACTGCTCCCCTAGGAGGAAAGTCTAAAGAAGTTAGGGCTGTTCAGTTGGGAGAAGAGACGACTGAAGGGGGGGAATATGATGGATGTCTACAAAATCATGAAAGGACTTGAACATGTTAATATAAATTGGTTATTTACTCTCTCAGGTAATAGAAGAACTAGGGAGCACTCACTGAAGTTAACAAGAAGCTGATTTAAAACAAATTGAAAAAAAATTATTTTTCTCTCAGCGCATAGTTAAACTCTGGAATTCATTGCCAGAGGATGTGGTTACAGCAGTTAGTGTAACTGGGTTTACAAAAGGTTTGGATACATTCCTAGAGGAAAAAAATCCATAAACTGCTATTAATTAGTAAGCAATAGTAGCTTGAGATTTATTTAATATTTGGGTACATGCCAGGTGCTTGTGACTTGCATTGGCCACTGGTGGAAACAGGTAGCTGGGCTTGGTCTGACCCAGTATGGCATATCTTATGTTCTTGTGTGGCAGGAACAATGCCATTCTCCCAACAGGTGGTCATGCCACACCAGCTCCTAAGTTTTGCGCATGCTCGACAAAGTAAACTTTAATACTCCTGCAGTGGGAACAGTGGTGCAGCACCAGTGGATGACATCAGGCTTTCAGGGCCATTTAAAACCTCCCTGCTGCCCTGGATCATTGCCTCAGCAACAGGGCTCCTGATGTGCCTTGCCATTAGTGTGTGTTTTGGTGTTCCTGTTTTGTTTTTATGGCTCTGTATTCCTGCATTCATGCTGTATTCATGCCTTCTGTTTTATTACTGAATCTTTGCCTTTCCTTGCCTTCCTTGGCTCTCTTGCTCTGTTTGTTCCTATTGTCACCTTGGTTTTGTATTGTCTGGACTTGTTCTGTCTTCCTCCAGCCTGACTTCCTGGATTACAATCTCAGCTCTGGCCTTCAGCTAAGCTCATTTACTGCCTGAACGTGACCCTTGCTTGGACCTGACCTGCCCTGCCCCAACTTCTGGTCTGTCTTCTTGTGCCTGCTGCCTGTTCCATCTTCTTGCCTGCCTTCTTGTGTCTGCTGCCCACCCTGAACTTTGCCTAGCCTTGGACTCACGTTCGTTGGATCACCCTAGGGATCCATCTAAGATTGGTTGGCCACCAGAATCGAAGGACTCAACCAGGTGGCTGGTATAGGCGAAGCTCCAGCCACAGGGCTCGTCCGCCAACTATTGGTGTGGGCCTAGCGAACTTGCTTTCTGGGTGGTGCCAACCACTCTACAGCACCAAGGATCCACCATTCCTGAAGGTGTTACACCTTTATCCTCCTCCATTCCTTATCCCTCTACCCCTCCTGCCTAAGATTCCTTCCTCATGTCCTCCTTCTATCTCCTATCGCCCCATTCAAAGATCCTTTTCCCTCTTTCCTTCCCAGCCCCAATCACTAAAATCTATTTTCTCCTAATAAAGAACAAAATAAATTAACTGGACACACAAATGTCAGAAAACAACTTTATTTTTCTAAAGTAAAAAAAAATAAAATAAAAAACTTTTAGATTGCAAATGTATGCAAAATTATGTAAATTTGCCACAGAATTTGCTAGCACACCTCAGAATTTTGAAAGATCTGCCACAGAAAACTGTGTGCTCTGATTACTAGTACCTGATCTCCAATGCTTGATATCTTTCTGACCCCTGACCTCCTTGTTATGCTGGGTACACACTCTTTTCACTTCTCTGATGCCATACCGGATGGGCATCCTCTTCTCTCTGCTGCCCAGAGGGCAATTGGTATTACTGGATGTGCAGATCCAGGGGTCCAGCTGCAAGCTCCCAGTTCTCTCACTAGTAAACTTCCAATAGCACAAAAATCTCTAAACAGGAGTCTTTCCCACGAAGGGCAAGAAGTCCTACGGATAAAGGCAGCTCTCAGGGAACCTTTCTTGCCTTAACCAAAATCTTTAAGAATGACTTCAATTCGTGACAGTTTGATAGGTTTCCTCTCTAGAGTAGTAGTTTGGAAAAAGAAAGATATAAGGAATTAACGTATCACCTTCATTTAGGCTTGTAGTCCCTCCCTTACTGCCTTCAAGGAAATGTCATAGATCCTCCACCAAGGAAAATCCCTCCTACAAACCACATGCAGGGAAGAGAAAAAAAATCCTGCTTCCTCATTGCTCTCGCTCTTCTGAAAAACTCTGGGGATCACTATATAATATTGCCGGGATGAGCTATACCAACGTTCTGTGCTTGGTATCTTAGTGTAGTGTTCAGTCCACCAACTATTCTTTACAACTACAATCTGTCCTTTTTAACAAGGGCACCTTATTTTGGTTATGATCCACTGGATCCTTTCATCTTAATTGTACATTTTGTTTTTCTTTACTTTCTCCTCCTCTTTCCTCCTACTTCCAGGACCTTGTCACTATCTGGGCCTCCACATAACAGATTTCTTGCCCCCCCCCCCCCCCCCCCCCCCCCCCCCAACATTGGCAGCAGCTTCCTGGCCTGGACCAAGCTCCCGACACAGGTCATGGTAGTAGTTTCTGAGTCTGGGCCAGATTACTAACAACAACAGAATCTCTTCTTTCTGGGGCAGGTGTCGAATTTTAGGTGTCTGGCTGACCTGGCTCCTGAGTTTGTTTTTTTTTTGTTGGGTTGTTTTTTGTATTTTTTTTGTAGCCCTGCTTATGAATATTTATTACAGAAATCCTGAAAACCAGACCTGTTTATTCCACTTGATGTTTGCTACAGTTGCTGCTGTTGACAGACAGAGGTCTGAATTTCTTTATTTTTTTATCTGCCACAGTCATCTTTGTCTCCTCGGTATGTGCACCATATTTTGCTGTGGTACTCCCTTTGGAGCCAGCATCTAACATTGGAACATTTGGCCTTTAGAATCTGGTTCTTATTCTGTTTGAGTTTTGGGTTCCTGCCACATTTGCAAATTGGCTGACTGCTGTGTAGAGCAGCCTAGCTTAAACATTCAGGGTGGCTTGCGTTTTGTATTTCTTGATGAAGGGAGCATAGCCAAGGCTTCTGGTTAATTGCGACAAATTATGAATAGATTCTGTGGCACTTTTTTTTTCCCCCCAAGATTCTGCAACAGTTGTGGCAAATTTTCATAGTTTTGAATCATTCAGTATGCAGAAAAGGGCCATTTTTATTGAAAATCTTTTACACTGTGTTTAAATGATTTAAACTACTGAAAGGCAAAATACAACATCAAATAAATAAAATGCACATTATATTCACCATGTACCTAAATATTTAACAAGGGAAGACCTGCAGTTGCAGGCAAGACTTTTCATTGTGAACTATCACTTATCTTGAATGAAAACACAGAGTGTGAACATTCTTTTTATATTTTTTTGGGGCAAGTTCTTAATTTCTGTCCACATTTTGGGGGCATAGCCAGTACTGAATATTTGGAGAATCCAAGGTTAACAAGGATGGGCACGGTGGCCACTCCACCCTCACCCTTCACCCCATTCTGTGTGGGTCTTCATGTCTATGGCTACAAAGCCCTTTTAATTTCTGTCATTGCTCTTATCTCCTTTCACTTCACTCTCTCCTTCCCTGTCTTTGCTGTTTCTCACTTTCTCTTTATACAATGATTAATCTCTCAGGATGCTGAAGAGCAATTATGTATGGCTTCCACCCAATCCAGGCATCCTTGAAATTTTAAGAGACTGAGAAGAGAGAGGATAAATTTTCTGCAAAAAATGAACAGAAAGAATTTGGTTTCAAACTTTTACATATTTAACCCAAGGGCGGTTCCCATTCAAATTAGCCCCCCCCCCCTTTAAAGATGCAGGAGATTATGGACTGACAGTGGTTCCAGTGCCTCCAGGTCCTCAACCTGCTGCATCTTTAAGGGGCTGACTCAGATAGGAAATGACCCTGCTGCCAGAGGGGGTAGCCTGAGCCAAAAGTGAGGAGAGACAGGCCTCCGAGGCCTACCTGTAGCCATACCCATGCCAGTGTTTAGTGTTATCAACTGGCTCCAGATTTTCAAGACAGGCTGATCCAGTCCTGATTTTCCCTCACTGCATGCAGGAATTTGTTTTGATTTTCCTAAGAAAAACAAGACTGCAAGCAAAGTTCCCTCTAATTTTTTCCAGGGTGTGGGCGGATGTGCCCTACTGTTGGGTAAACATTTGCACATGAAAGGAGGGGGTCTGGGTCAATGGGCTGTTTCTACCATAGTGCCACTATTTACTGCTGCTGCTAGCCCATCACCAAGGTCCACGTTCTGCTTATCTTTCTCCTTCATTCTCTCCATCTTTCTCTTCTCAACTTCCATCACTTTTCTCTTCATTAACATCTCTTCTCATGTCTTTCAGCTCTCACTTACCTCTCCATTTGCCTCTGTCCTAGCCTTCCATTCCTTTTGTCTTCCATCCCTTCCACCTCTTTCCCCATTCCTACATCTATACACCTTCCACTATCCATAGAAAGCCTCTATTTCTATTCTTTACCCTTGCCAGCAACAATCTTCCATTTCCCCCATCCCCAGCTTCCACTCTTCTGCCGCCACCCCATATGACATGGATTTAATAAAGGGAAGTCTTCCTTACCAATCTGTTAGAATTAGCCGTTAAACCCGTAACAACGGGCTACATTAATTATTTTTTCAGTCCATTTTCGAACACAGCATCCTTCTATGCTTTTTCTCCCTCATTCCCCCTTCCTCGGTCACTCACCCCCTTCCCTCCCCTCAGTCTTACTCACCCTCTGTCTCCCACTGCCTCCCTCCCCTTACTCTCACTTCCCTCCCCTCACTCTCATCCCCTCCAATCCCCTCTCAGCTCATCCACAACCCCTTCCCTCTCCCTCAGCCCTCCCCCACTCCCTCTTTTTCTCTGCTCCACAACTTCTTACCCTTCCACTTACATCCCTCTGTCTCTCATTCTCCCCCCTCACCTCCCCTCCCCTCACTCTCACCCTCCCTCCCCACACTCTCACCCTCCCTCCCCTCCCTCTCACCTCCTACCTCACCTCCCCTCACTCTCACCTCCTACCTCCCCTCACTCTCACTCTCACCTCCCCTCACTCTCACCTCCTACCTTCCCTCCCTTCCTCCCCTCCCCTCACTCTCACCTCCCCTCCCTCCCACCTCCTACCTCCCCTCACTCTTCCTCCCTCCTTCACCACCGGGTTCACTGCTCTTCGCCGCCGCCGCTACTGCTCGCAGCCTCTACTGCTCCTCGCCGCCGCCATGTTTTCAAAGAGCTGACACTCTGCTCTGACCGACGTGCTCCCCCACACATGCGCAGTAGAGCTGCTCTCTACTGCGCATTTGCGGCACGTCGGTCAAACCTCATTTATCTAGTAGATTCTTTGAAGGTATAATTAAGCCTGTGGTTTTAGGTCAGCTAGTCAACATGGAGTATCTGAATTCTCAGCAGGCATTTGACAAAGTCCCTCATAAAAGGCATCTCAGTCAGTTAAAAAGTCATGAGTTAAGAGGCAATTTCTCTTGATAACTAGTTCAAGGATGTTAAGTAGAGTGGGAATATATGATCATTTTTCCCAAAGGACAGAGGTAGGAAACAGCATGCTACAGAGATCTGTACTGGGACCAGTGTTTAACTGGTCCCAGTACTGGAAAAGGGGAGCAATGAGTGCAGATGTCACAACATTATGCAAAGCAGTTAAAACACAAGCAGACCATAAGGAACTGCAGAATGACTTTGCAAGACTGAGAAAGTGGAAATTTAAATGACAGATTAAATTAAATTTGGACAGGTGCAAAGTAATGCAGATGGAGAAAAACAATCCTAACTATATATATATGCAATGCCGGGTTCCACCTTAGGGGCTACCACTCAGGGAAAGTACTTTGGACCAGCTAAAAACCTCAGCTCAGTGTGCGGCAGCCTTCAAAAATGCAAAGAAAATGTTAATGAATTATTCTGAAAGGAATTGAGAATAAAACTGAGAGTATCATAATGTTTCTGTATAAATATATGATGTGACTACACCTTGAGTCTTGAGTGTAGTTCTGGTTGCCCCATCTTAAAGATATAGCAGAACTAGAAGATGTGTAGAGAAGGGCAACAAAAATGATAAAAGGGATAGGAATGACTCCCATAAGAAGAAAGGTCAAACAAATTAGGGATTTTCAGCTGAGAGATGGTTGAGGGAATATGATAGAGGTTTGTAAAATCATGAGTAGCATGGAACAAATTACTAGAGAAGTTATTTACCCTTTCAAATAATACTAGTACTAGGGGACATGTAAAGAAACTAAATGATAGAAAATTGAAAACAAATTTAATTTAAAGATGTGTTTTTTCAATCAGTGCACAATTGATCTCTGGAAGTTCTTGCCAGAGGATGTAGTCAAGGCTAGTAGTATAGCTGGATTTAAAAATAGTTTGGCCTAGTTTCTGGAGGACAAATATATTAAAAATAATGAGCCAGGTAAACTCAGGGATTGTTAGATCTAATTTCTGAGAGTGAACAACAGGGGATGGATCCTTTCCTTAGGATCTGTCAGGACTTCCAAAACCATCACCTTTCCTCAAAACATCAAACAATAAAATAAAGAAATATAACTAATCAATAATAGAAAAACCATATTAATAAAAAGAATAAATATTTCAAAACAACATCCAATAAATAAAAATGTATATGAATGTTTTTTAATTTCCCAAACACCAGTATCCGGCATTGCTCATGTTGTCAGATGCAGTTCCTCATTCACACCTGGAACTTCTCATAGGCACTACTTTCCCTTGGGTTCTGCAGAATTCCAACACAGCTTCTCACTTTACTCCAATCCTCTCTGGCCTTGGTCTCCTCAGACATTATCTCTCTAATTCTTCTGTCAACTCCTGTAAGGGTTTGTGGAAACCCCAATTCTCCTTTCAGCTTTATAACTCCTGAAACCCCTTAGTACTACTTGCTGTAGCAGCTCCTCCAGAGCCTTCCACTCTCCTTTCTCAGGGATCAGCAGCTAATCCTCATGGAACAACCTCTTTTGTAGCACTCTGATAGCTTCCCCTATTGGTCTGAGTCACACTGCCACAGTCTTCCACCCACTCCACTTGTCCCTTAAAGCTGGAAAATTCCACATTTTAACATAAAGATTACATTCACTGTAAACAAGTTCCAATATCCATTTGCCATCTAGTGACCAGAGTGGCATACTACAACAGAATGACAGACACATGCCTCTTATATATATAGATAAGGTAATCAGCCTATAGAGCTTTCTACTGTGGTGCGGGATTCCTCAGAGGTGACACAATCCGGCCCAGGGAGGAAGGGAAGTTGCCTGCCACAAATTGGTGCTGAATATGCATCGAAGGACGTTGTCCCTACAGCCCTCACACTTGTAACGGTCCCTTAAATCACCTGGGCATGCCGTCTGGAGAAAAGTAGGTAAGGAGCAGCAGAGACTACTGAAAGGAGTAAAAAAAAGGAGGAGAAAGGCAAATAAAGTACAATACTATAAATATATTTGTATATATGAAATCATTAAAATAAATAATATATAAAACACACCAGTAGCAAAAGAAGAGTAGCCATCTCTCTGGCAGGAGATTATACCCAGCGGATCCCTGGTGGAAAGATAATGGGAGCAAAGCGCTGGGTAACCTGGACAAAGCAGCTGGTGCAACCTGCAGCAGCACTGTGCTTCCAAGAAGGCACTGATAGAGTATCCTGCCTGGCCCGGCTGGTGCAGCCGAAAGACAATATCTGCAATGTATTCGGCTTCCTAGAAAGCATTCAGGTAGTCTGCCCAGAGCGGCGGTCGCAGTCCTAAACAGCAGTGGGTATAACGGCAATGGGCCTCCATAGAACCTGGGATGTGCACGGAGGAGCTATGGATAAACCCCAATGAGAATAGGGAGGCCGGGATTTTAACACGGAAGGAGTCTGCTAGCAGAGATGGTGCAGGCATTCACCATCGCAGATTTTGAGTGAGCTTGGGAGGACATAAGGTGGTAGGAGAAGAGCAGGGAGAGGGAGATGGTTTGGGGTTGCATGTGGCAGCTCACATGTGCCCAAGTCTCAGCTGGGCAGACTTAGATGGATTTTGGTCTTTTCATCATTCACTGTTACTGTGCTCCAGCTGAATCATGAGCAAATGCATCAATGAAAACGCTGCTGCTCTTTCTTCGGGTCACTGGACGTCTGCAGCAATACCAGCAGTATGTCCAGTGTGAAAGTCCTCTATTGGCGTGGCTGCTGTCTTAGTTTAGATTCCCTCCCTCCAGCTATGCTGACTGGCTCACTTTCCTGCGGGCGGGAAACTGAATGGATGGGAGGCAGCCAATCAGCCGTTGGGATGACTGTAAAGAGGGAGCAGCTGTTTTGAGCACAATGTTGGCAAACAATTTAATTGATTTTTATGGCAGGGAGCCCGCTGTTAGGTTTGCTGCATAGTGGCCTGCTAATTATGCGGCTTTTCCTGTGACCACGGCGTCTTGGAAAACTGGAGGCTGTATGAGCATGGCTCTTAAAAGCTAGTCTCAAACGTTCTTAAGGTAGTCCAGCGTAAAGCTATAACCTACAACTTGTTTGACCATTATTTCTGCATATCCAAGTGAACTGACATGGCAACCACACTGCTTTAATTCTTTGCTGAAAGTTTTGTGAGGTAATAGTTGTTTGAGCTGCAAGTGCATGGTGGCTTATTTAGAGCATTGCTGGTTGCTTCTAGCATGCCGAAAAGTAGTGTGTGCAGCAGCTCTGACGAAACACTACAGAGAAAAGGACCTGAGGACTTTAACGCCTTACTGTACAGTAAATTGTTTTGCTTGTCTAACTAAGCAATAATGACAGACAAGGGCATTTCTTGACTGATTATTTCAGGTTGAAAGAAGTGAGCTTAACCCACTAAGGTGATTTTGCAGAAATAATGCTTAACATGACAGTTATTACTGTCCTGATCTGTAAAAGTTTAATGTACTTTTTTTTTTTTTTTTCATTTTTTGTTGTAGCAGGCATTTCCTGCTGGTCTAAGGTCTGGCATCAGCATACCATTTGGTTTCCAAGAGAAGGGGGATGAAGAATCTTGATTCATTTGCTACATATTTTGAGGGCATAAATAAGCATGTGGATAGAGGTGAGCCAGCTGATATAATGTATCTGGATTTCCAGAAAGTATTTGACAAAGTCCCTCTTGAGAGACTTCTTAGAAAATTAAAAAGTCATGAGATAGGGGGCAGTGTCCTATTGGGGATTGCCAACTGATTAAAAGATAGAAAACAGAGTAGGGGAGGAGGAGAGTGAGAGACCTACGTGCTGGGAATCCTCGTCCAGTTCTACCTCGTGTAGATTGAGAGAAAAGAGAACAGTTTCCTGGCCGAGAGGGAGAGGCGGAACCCCGCCCCAGTGATGTCATCGGTGAGTGCCCCGGGACAGCTACAAAAACAAGGGCACAGCGGCGTGTAGAGTGAGGAGGAGAGTGAGAGACCTACACGCTGGGAATCCTCGTCCAGTTCTACCTTGTGTAAATTGAGAGAAAAGAGAACTGTTTCCTGGCCGAGAGGGAGAGGCAGAACCCCGCCCCAGTGACGTCATCGGTGAGTGCCCCGGGACAGCTACAAAAACAAGGGCACAGCGGCACGCAGCCGAAGCCGCGCGCCAAAGGGGCACGCCCCTGGGGGAGAAAAATATGGGAAGGAAAAGAAAATCAAAAACATATGCCTCCTCTCCTCCTACTCCCATGACGAAAACAATTGGCCCAATGGTCTCCCATGTGGTGTTTGCTGGTGAGTCCAATGATGGGGGGGATAAATGAGGGGAATGCCTTTTTAGGAACCACTCAAACCCCCAGGGCTATACAATCATCCCCAACTCCCGCACGAGAAGCAACAAATGCAGTTGATGAAGTTATAGTCCAAACCGGAGGAGTGATACAAACCCTAAGCGGTGATGGAGCACCACCGGAACGGACTATACATTCAGAAGTGATAATTTTGGGAAGCGAGGCAACTGATGTTTGTGTTAAGGTTAAATGCCCATCTATCATTGCTGTATTAAGTAATGATAGAGAGGAAAGCATTGTTGAACCAGAAAAGGTAACATTGTTAGATATGTGGAAATTGTCTGCTAAGATAGACAAGAAAATGTCAGGGTTTATGTCAAATGTACAGACCTTTTCAGTGGAAACAAGGGAAAAATTTGTAGAATTGGATAAAAGAACCGAGAGATTAGAACAGGAAGTTGCAAAATTGAACCCTGTAGTAAATAATTTACAGACTGTAAATGTTGCTTCTATTAAAGATAATATGGTATTGCATAGCAGATTAGAAAGCCTAGAGAATGAAATAAGATCTGGTAATCTTAGATTACTAAATTTTCCTATTTCCAGACTACTTTCGGCTGAGGAGTTATATAGAAAGTATGTGATTGAGGTATTACAGTTTGAAGTAGAAAAAATTCCAGCACTCTCTAGGCTATATTATTTACCTAAAAGAAGGCTAGAGCAGAATCAGGAGGGAGAAGTGGACAATTTAGAAAGCCCAGGGGTTTCTACCTTTTTGGAAGACTCCCTGGACTTGATAAATTCGAGAGCAACTTTGTTAGTTTCTTTTTCTTTGAAATGGAATAAAGACTTGTTTTTTCTTAAATATTTCCAAAATAAAGAATGAAATTTCTATGGACAGAAAATTCAAGTCTTCCCGGACGTTTCCCGTGCCACACAAGCACGGAGGAAACTTTTCCTATACATGAAACAATCTGTGCTGAATATTGGAGCTAGCTTTTTCCTAAAATTTCCATGTAAATGCCAGATTTTGTTTCAAAATAATAAGTTTATATTTCTTGACCCATCCCACCTGCAACGATTTATCATAGATAAAACCCCGGCCTTATGAAAGGGTAAAGAGGGGATATAGGATTGTTTAAAGAAATGTCAAAGCTGTAGAGTTAGTAACTCTCTCCTCCTCCAAAAATGTGGGCTGGAATATTGTTATTTTCTTGTTAAAAGTTGAGATGTAAATAGTATGTAATACTTGATTATATCATTTCATTGTAAATGTTATAATTTGAAAAATATAAAGAAAAAAAAGAAAAAAAAAAAAAAAGAAAACAGAGAGTAGGGCTAAATGGTCCGTCTTCCCAATGGAGAAAAGGGAATACTGGAGTGCCCCAGGGATCTGTTCTGGGACCACTCTTTTTTTTTTTTTTTTTATATTTATAAACGACCTGGAAATGGGAACAAGTGAAGTGATCAAATTTGCAGGACATAAAATTATTCAAAGTTAAATCACAAGATGTTGGTGAGAAATTTCTAGAGGACATTGCACAACAGGGAGACTCATGCAAATGGTAAATGAAATTTAATGTGGACAAGTACAAAGTGATGCACTTAGGGAAGACTATCCAAATTATAGCTACACAATGCAAGGTTCCACATTAAGAGTCACCACTCAGGAAAAGGATCTAAGTGTCATCATTGATAATAGGTTGACATCTTCTGCTCAGTGTGCAGCAGCAGCCAAGAAAGCAAATAGAATGCTAGGGATTATTAAGAAAGGAATGGAGAATAAAACAGAGAATATCGTAATGCCTCTGTACCACTCCATGGTGTGACCTCATCTTGAGTATAGTGTGCAGTTCTGGTCACCACATCTCAAAATAAAATATAGCAGAATTAGAAAAGGTACAGAGAAGGGCAATCAAAATGTTAAAGGAGATAGAACAAGATAGGCTAAAGAGGTTAGGACTCTTCAGCTTGGAGAAGAGACTCCTTGTTTACTCTTTCAAAAAGTACAAAGACCAGGGGACACACAATGAAGTTACTAGGTTATACATTTAAAACTAATAAGATAAACATTTTTTTACTCAATGCATAATTAAGCTCTAGAATTCATTGCCAGAAGGTGTGGTGAATGCTATTAGTGTAGCTGTTTTTAAAAGAGGTTTGGACAATTTCCTAGAGGAAAACTAAATTAACCATTAATAAAGTAGAGTTGCAGAAATCCACTACTTATTCTTGGGATAAGCAGCTTGGAATCTATCTACCCCTTGGGATTCTGCCAGGTACTTGTGACCTGGCTTGGCCACTGCTGGAAACAGGATACTGGGCTTGATGGACTTTTGGTCTGACCCAGTATAGCAAATCTTATATTCTTATGATTCTTGAAATAATAATGCTTTATATAGGTCCATCAACATGCACACTATACAATATAAATGATCTGGTTTATAAAGCCGTTGCTCAAAAGGGATTACAATCCAAGTTTGAGCAGCATGAGGTTAAAAGGACACCTTCAGTATTGTATAACAAGGATCTTGTTATCTAAGTAGTTTGTTGTATATAATTTTCAGGATGACTTGCATTTCTTTATACCTGTTTGGGTCTTCTCCTATAAATTTATGCATTATTGGATCACAGCAGGATTGGCCAATTCTGTTGCATCAATTTGCAAATCTTTACAGCAAATGGAAGAAAGAGGGAATTAAAGAAGCTTAATGATTTTGCACCTGCTTGAATCTTCTATTTTACATTCATTTAGATATTTATTCTTGAAGACATTTACATTGATACAACAAGATTGGCCCATTCTACTGATCCACTGCCTGATGAGCTCTGCTCAAATTTGCATATCTTTATTGCTATAGTTAGGGTGTCCACTGATGCATCCCTGGAATACCAGATTTCCATTTAAAAGCCCGACCTTACCGTGCCTCCTTTCTTCCCTGCCAGTCTCTTCAGTGACAAATGCAGGAGTGAAGGTACAGCACACACTCCCAATCTCTAAGACTGCTCCTTCTCGCATTTTTATGCTTCCTGATTACAAAGGAAGTGTGCAAGGCACCGTGGGGAAAAGCAGCTGAGGGGACAAGGAGTACATGTTCACAATGTCCCCTACCCTGTTGGCCTGTTAGTACTCTACCTCTAGTAATGTGCCTCAGGAAACTGAGAGGGGGATGGATAGGAACCTGAAAGGAACAGAAAGGAATAGGAATGTGAGGAGAGAGTGCAGATGGGAAGATGAGAATGAGAGGAAAGAAGTGGGGGATGATTATGCACCATGCCGTCTGCATTCCTTTTATAATATTTTATTTAAAATTTTTCCATTTACATATTCAAGCAACCACTTGATTTGCAAGCAAAACAAAAGAAATTAAATTACAAAAAATTACAAAATACCAATGGTATTTATATAACAACCACAAAGAATATTGCCTATAAAGTCCTCATCAGGGGAGGATACCAGGCACAACTTCAGATATATTTATCTTAACAATAAGGAATATTTGGGATCAGATACAAAAAGCTTTTTTATGATCGAATAAAGCTGAGGTCATTTAGTATTCATTCAGTAACCAAAGGAGAAGAAATATTTGTACAAAGCTTTTTTTCATTCAAAAACTCAGAGAGCTGCTGTGGTATAAAGAACATAAAAGTATTACCCTGAAACTTTACAATACATTTACAAGGGTATTTCAGCAAAAAGAAAGCCCCAAGTTGTATTACTTGGGCTCTCAATTGAAGAAATTATCTTCTCCTTGATTGGGTAGATCTTGCAAGATCTGGGTAAATACTAATCTTTAAGCCAAGAAAAGCTCAATTCGGTGTCTAAAATACAACCGTTATATCCAATCCTTGTCCAACTCTAATAAAAAAGAAACAATCAAAGTAGAAGGGGACACTTGATCTTTTTGAGTAGATTCTAAAAAAGTTGTGAGATCCAGATCAGGAAATGCAGGGGTGAGAACTTGTAATCCTTGTCCCACATCTGAAGATTTCTTGTATGGGGGGATATAATATGCTCTTGACATCACTAGAATGCTGTCTCAGGAACTTTCAATATCTCAATTAAGTACCTTTTCCACATGTCCCTTGGTGTCACCAGTGGATTCTTGGGAAAGTTTATACATCTGAGATTTTTCCCCCTTATCTGATTTTCTAGTTGCTCTGTTTTATTTAATAGCATCTGATTCTCCAGTATAATGCTCTTTTGAATTTTAAGGGAATCTTTCAGTTGTTCCTCCAAGAGTGAGCTTCTATTTTGCCCACCTCTGCCTCTTTCTCCAAATTTTTTACATGGGAATCCATTTGTTTTATGATGGTCACCAACGGATTTAATTGTAGAAATAAATTGTCGTTTAACTTCTGGATTGCATCCCAGATTGAGTCCAAGGACATTACTTGAGGTCTAACCAGTTCTTTCCCATGCTTTATAGTATCAAATAATAAGTCCTCACCTGGCTGCTGAATTCCAATACCGGCCTCAGCTCCTCCAGTTCTGGCTGGCTGTATTGAAGGCCTCACAGGGCCTCCAGGATCTCCCACACTCGTTTCATTTACATCAGCAATATCTTCCTCTTCTTCTCCAGTCATTAAGGAAATCGAAACAGAGTGCCTCACCACCGCAGGGTTCTCTGGAGGTCTTTGATCCTCCAGGGACAAAGTTGTCTGGAGCTCGTGCAGGGGAGCGGTTTCAACTTCCTCCCGCTCCTCCTACTGCGAGCCTTCTCCCAGAGTACTTGCTTGTCTGACGACGTGAGCGTCCATTGGGCCTAAGTTAGGAAAAGCCGAGGAGACAGGCTGAGCTACTCGTTCCTTAGCTCGCCTTTCCTCGCTGTGTGCGGCATTGCTAAAGTTTCAGGTAACAAACCAATGGAGCAGTCTCACTCTCGTCTGCTCTGACCTGCCGTCTTAGCTCCTCCCCCTGCATTCCTTTTTTTAAAATACTAGATATGCCTGTATGTGTCATAAAAATAAATCCAATTTTTTTCCATGTATGGCCAGATTTTAAAATAGAGCAGTTGTGTTCCATTCTTAAGGGTAACCCCTATTTCCAAAGGGTCACCACCTCAGCCTTGAAGACCATGTGGAGTAAGGTCATCCAAGGCAAGGAAAAATTCTCTCCTGGGCCGTTGGCTGGGGGCAGGCAAACTTGCAGGGCCAAACATGGGCCAAGGACTCTCATACATACACCACCAAGAAATCCACTGTCCAGTTCAAAGATTGTCCTCTAAACTAAAAAAAATAGTTTATTTTAAGCAAGTCTTGTATCAGTCCAAAAATGGAGAAAGCAGCATATGAGAAAATCACAATTTTTAAACACTATCCTTATTAAGTTGAAAAAAAAAAAAACTAATCACAGTTCACTATGGGGTAGATTTTTAAAGAAGCGCATGCGGGGTACATTTGTGCGCGTTACCCGACGCGCACAAATGTACACCCAATTTTATAACATGCACGCGCTGCCGCGCGCATGTTATAAAATCCGGGGTCGGCGTGCGCAAGACGGTGCACACTTGTGCACCTTGCACGTGCTGAGCCCTAGAGGAGCCCCGATGGCTTTCCCCGTTCCCTCCAAGGCCGCTCCGAAATCAAAATCTGAAATCGGCGCGGCCTCGGAGAGAACTTTTCTTCCACTCCCCCCCACCTTCCCCTATCTAACCCACCCCCCAGCCCTACCTAAATCCCCCCCTACCTTGTTTCACTTTTTACGCCTGCCTGTGGCAGGTGTATCTTGCGCGCGCCGGCCAGCTGCCGGCGCGTCATCCCCTGTCACAGCTGCTGTGCCAGTGGCCTCGGTCCCACCCCCAGACTGGCACCCTGCCCCTTCCCGCCCCTTTTTCAAAGCCCCGGGACATATGCGCGTCCCGGGGCTTGCGCTCGCCACCAAGCCTATGCAAAATAGGCTCAGCACGCGCAGGAGCAGGTGTTCGGGGTTATGCGCGTAAGTTATGAGCGTAACCCTCTGAAAATCTACCCCTGTATATCCATTCTTCAACCTGCATGAAGCCCAAGAGTCAATATCTTACCACAGTTACCTCAAGCCCAGTTCACTACTCACAACACTTCTTGAATGGCTGCAAGCAACTCGCTCGTTGATCTGTAGAAGGGCAATAGTTTCTCAGCCTGATTCTGAAACCCTAACCAGGCACAGATGTCCCTCGGGTCCTGCTGGCCCCCTTTGTATTTCCTTTGTACTTAGTAACACTTCAAATCCACATTTCAAGACCTCCTTGATGTTCTCTCAGACTCCCTGAAACACTTTGGGAGTATCTCTGCTTCGGGGGCGGCTCAAGGGAATCTGTTGCCTGAGGTGAGGGATAATATGGTGCCCCCCCCCCCCCCCCTCCCCAAGTGGCATGGCACAGATCAAATCATCAAGAGAGGTCCCCTTGGTGTCTGGCCCTTTCAGTGATTTGAATACTGCAGAAGAGGGGAAACAGGGGTCAGAGTTACCAGAGGAGTGGCAGATAGTGTGCCTGAGATAATATCTCTAGGAAGCTGGCAACCCTGCCACACTCACAGGAATTCTATCATCTGCCTCCCACCTTTCTTCAGCTTTTGCTCTGTGGAGAAATGGGAGATAGGTGAATGGTGGGGGTCTGTGTGGGGCACACTCTTTCCTGGTCAATGCAAGGCTATTAGGTGTCCTAGGTGAATCTTAGAACCATGCACTCCTTCCCTCCCAGCCTTCACCACATACAATTAAAAATTATGCATGAAAATGGACATTCATAGCCTTCTATCTATGAAATGGCAACACTGCAAATTTTACACCAAGTCCAAAACACCAGTATAACTCCTATTAGGAAAACAGAACAAGTCAGGTTGCTATAGATCAATAAACAAATTACATGCCAGCAGAGTACCTCATCTCAGTCACACATGCAGAGTAGAGATGGACTCTCACGAAATACAGAATAAAGATACCATAAACTGTAAATAGAAATGTGCAGCCAAAAACTGAACTGGAAACCACAAGAAGCCAGACTCTATATGCAGTGCAACAGGAACACCATCACTGCTCATAAAGCAGTAATACAATCAAGAAATATCACACATCTATCATAATAGTAAAACTATACTAATAGAATAAATATTTCAAAACAGCTGACAAACAGGACGTCATTCAATAATTAAACTCAAATATTTCCAAAAAGGTCTTAAAAACCAATACAATATTTCAAAACAATAGACATCAATTAGCACCCAAAATTAAAACTAATGGGCTGGATTTTAATATCTACACGCGGGCGTAGATTTGTGTGTGCAACCTGATTTTATAACATGTGTGCGCAGGGAGTGCACACTTGTGTACATTGCGCGCGCCGAGCCCTAGGGGAGCCCGATGGCTTTCCCCGTTCCCTCCGAGGCCGCTCCGAAATCAGAGCGGCCTCGAAGGGAACTTTCCTTCCACCCCCCCCCCACCTTCCCCTCCCTTCCCTTAAATAACCTGCCCCCAGCCCTACCTAAATCCCCCCCCCCCCCCACACCTTTGTTATGTTATTTACGCCTGCCTGTGGGCCCAGCGGGAGTGGAGAGGCCTCTGGCCACACTCCGCCCCCGGACCGCCAATCCTTGCCCACGCCCCACCCATTTTTTCAAGCCCCGGGACTTACACACGGTCCCAGGGCTTGCACTCGTCGCCGGGCCTATGCAAAATAGGCTCGGCGCGTGCAGGATCGGGTTTTTGGGGTTACACGCGTAATATATATGCGTAACCCTTTGAAAATCCGCCCCAATATGAATAAAAAAAAATTCACTGCTCTTTCTGAAATCTTTTAATTTTCAGTCACCCTGAGTTTGTCATGCAGAAAGGGGCTACACAAATTTTATCCTCTCTCACACTACTCACACAGTTACACACTCCCTATCTAATACACACACACCACTGCTCTCATCCTCTCTCTCTCATAAACACAGGCTCTCATGTGCGCGCACACACACACACTCACTCTCTCACATGCATACACACACTCACTTGCTCTTATACATGCATACAGGCTCTCACATGGACTCGCACATGCATACAGCCTCTCACACACTTCTCTTTTCTCTCTCTTTCGCACTCACACATGCATGCAGGCTCTCAGACGCACTCACACATGCATTCATGATGTTACACACACCTTTTCTCTCACATGCATTCACACATGCATACAAGCTGTCATACGCAGTCCTCTCTCACACACATGCATACGGACTCATATACATGCTTTCTCAAACACCAACACAGACACTCTCTTACTCTAACACATCCATGCACACAGGCTCTCACTTTCATTCATGCAAACAGGCAGTCACTTACTCTCGTGTGCACTCAGGCCTCCCCAGGTCTATTCTTCTGGCTGTGGCCATGTCCTCTGTAAGCACCAGCGAGCTTAGAATTCTGTCCACTACAGGATTGGCCCCACTGGGCCTAATCTGCCAGCTGCGATCAGAGGGACCCCGCTGGGCCTGAACTTCCAGCTGTGGTGGGAGGGGCTCCGCCACAGCCACGCCATCGTTGAGGCCCTGCTGAGCTTTACATCTGGCTATAAACATTTAGGCAAAGCAAGATGGTCCCTGTAGGAGAATTTTTGGGGGACACTTTTTGCTGCTCCCCAGATTTTGCTGCCTGATGCGGCTGCCTCACTTTGCCTCATTATAGAACTGCCTGACTCTTGCTTCTCCCACACTATGATCCCCCTAAAGAGGGTAACTGCTACATCCTCCTGCTTGCTCTGTGACTGTGGAGAAGCCCCAGACCAAAGGTAGTCAGGGATTTTGTAACCTCCTAAACCATGGCTGTAGAGGCTGTACTTTCACCAAAAGATGACCTTTCATTCACTAGGACCTTCCCAACTCACATTACACAAAGCCTTATAGGTTTTCCAACACATCTAAATATTAAACCCTGCATATTCTCTCTGCACACAGAAAAACAACAAACAGGTGTGTCCTATATAATGCAGGACACCTAGTCACTGTCACTTATGTCGTGCCAGCTATGGCAATGTCCCTTTAAGTGACCTGCTTAAGTTCAAACAGTACAGATTGTAGGTGGAGTCTAACTGAAGTCTCCAGATTTCCCTGTTCTGTGCTGTCAACCACTGTAGCCAGGGGCTTAATTGTTTCCACTTTTGAACAAGTGATGGTTGATTTTCAGAAGGCATTTGACAAAGTCCCTCATAAGAGGCTTCTAAGAAAACTAAAAAGTCATAGGATAGAAGGTGATGTCCTTTCATGAATTGCAAACTGGTTAAGACAGGAAACAGGATTAAATGGTCAGTTTTCTCAACTGAAAAAGTTAAATGTTGTGCCTCAGGTATCTGTATTTGGATTTGTGCTTTTCAATATATTTATAAATAATCTGTAAAGGGAGGTGATCAAATATTCAGATTACTCAAAAGTATTCAGAATAGTTAAATTGCATGCTAATTGTGAAACTTCAGGAGGACCTTGAGAGACTGGAAGATTGGATGCCCATATGGCATATGAAATGTAATATGGACAAGTGCAAGGTGATGAATATAGGGAAAAACAACCCATACTGTAGTTACATGATGCTCTTTTTCCAGGAAAAGATCTAAGCATCATAGTTGATAATACATTGGAAGTGACAGTACAGTTAGCTATGGCACTGAAAGAAAACGATGTTAGGAATTATTAGGAAAGGAATGAAAACAATGTCATAATGCCTCTGTATTGCTCTATGATACACCGCAGCTTGAGTACTGTATGCAGTTCTGGTCGCTGCATCTAAAAAAAACTATATAGTTGCACTGGAGAAAGTACAGAGAAGCTTGACCAAAACGATAAAGGGGATGGAACGGCTCCCCTATGAGGAGAGGTGAAGGCTGTTCAGGTTGGAGAAGCGATGGCTGATAAGGGATATGACAGAGGTCTATAAAATAATGAAAGGATTTAAAAGGGTAAATGTGAATCTGTTATTTCAGATAATAGGACTAGGGAGCACTCCATGAAGTTAGCAAGTAGCACATTTTAAAAGAAATCGGTGATTTTTTTATTTTTTTTTTGCTCAATGTGTAAATAACTTCTGGAATTTGTTGCCGAAGAATGTGGTTTGGGTAGTCTGTGTAGCTGGGTTTAAGAAAGGTTTGGCTAAGGTCTTGGAAGAGAAGTCCATTACCTGCTATTAATCAAGTTGACTTAGAAATTAGCCACTGCTATTACTAGCAACAGTAGCATGGAATAGACTTAGTTTTTGGGTACTTGCCAGGTTCTTATGGCCTGGATTGGCCACTGTTGGAAACAGGATGCTGGGCTTGATGGACCCTTGGTCCGACCCAGTATGGCATGTTCTTATGTTCTAAAATATAGTAAACAATAACTAGGGTGGTGGGAGGAGATTGACTCTAAGCACATGCAATTGGGTTATTGATGTGAACTGCACAGAATTTGGTTGAAATCATTTATGGTTACTTGTGTGCCCTGTAAGATTCCTAGACACATTTTCAAAATGATGTGTTTGGAGATGAAGCATTATTCTTTTTTAATGAAAATTTCAACAGTTTTCCTAATTGTCACAACTTTTCATTAAACAGCAATAAGCTGAATAAATACTTTCACAGAATATATTTCACTATTACCAGAATCTTGCCCATTTAATTAACATTGGGCCATTGTTTATAACTGAAATCTATTATAGATGGGTTTGTTATAAAGAAGCACATGGAACAATATGTGCCTTATCAGTGCAGCATTTCAAAACTGCACCCAACAGATAGTAATATTCAAACTGTATTAACTAAAATTTTCCTGACAAGTCATTATTTTTAAAATCCCCCTGAACTGTTCCTTTGTAAGTCCCTTCAACTCATGGGAGCTGCCATGTTTGGAACCATGTCATAAATGATTTTACGTGGAATGCAATTTAATTGGTTCACTGTATAATGTCATTTGTGATATCATAGTATGGATCAGTCCAATGACGAGTGTGTGAGGTAATTTGACATTTTTGCTAATGTGCTTGCTGCCAGGGGAATTGCAGGGGCAACTGGTTAAAGAATTTTATAAATATTTGCATAGCTGTAACATTTTTAATTGGGACAGAAAGCTACTACCAGTCATGTGGTTTTTGAAACACTGCTCAGTACACATTTCTCCTTCATTCCAGAATGAATCTAGAATATATACTTGTTTGTCTTTTTGGGAAATATGGTTTGCTAGTGATTTAAAGAGGAAGATTTCTTTTTCTTTTTTAGCTGATAAACTGTTCATTGTTTCATAGTGTTTAAATACAGTAGCAAATAGCACCATTGCCATATATATTTATTTTTTTTATTATTATTTTTATATACCGACATTCGATCTCAATCGAGATATCACATCGGTTTTACATTCAGGTACTGTAGGTATTTCTCTGTCCCCAGAGGGGATAGAGAAATACCTACAGTGTGTGTGTGTGTTTTTATATATATATATATATATATATATATATATATATATATATATATATATATATATATATATATATATATATATATATATATATATATATATATAAAACAGTTTCTTGTGTACTACAACTAAGTATTTTATGACACATCATTTTCATTTTTCCCCTTGCTTTCAAATTTATCTATTTCAACAGTTGGCCTCAGAACATTTAAGGGAAATAAGAAAGCAAAGACAGCCTTATATTTTTTTGAAAAGTAAAATAACTTGTAAAAATGTACTTATGTTTTAATGTCAAGGCTTTCCATAGCCGCATTATGAGGAATGAAAGCAAGAATCCTCTGGGCTAAAAAAAACAACGTACTTTAATGACTCTAAAACCCACATCAAAGAGTGGACTAATGGAACAATATAATGCATACTGTGTCACGTTCCCAGTGGGAATGTGGATGCTGGTACTTATATTCCAATTATCCGATCACTGCTGGCAGGAGATGTTGTTTACAGAGGTTTGAGGTATTGGGATCTTTTACTATCACTCAGAATAATCTTGACACATTCTGTATCCCTAAGAAAAAGTGCATGCTCCCTAGAAATTTGTCCTGTTTTTTCCCCCCTCAGGAAAATGATGGTGTAGACAGACTTGGTTAACCCATTGACATGAAAATTAACACATGCCTGTGTATGAATGTGTGGGCATCAGTTACTGCCAACCAGCCCTGTATTGCAACGCTTGCTGCCAGCCCAGCCCTGTTTGATAAGTTAATATGTATTGTTAACCAACAGTGGTTGCCTGCAACTCACTGCTAAGATAACCATGATCTAAAAGTAGCTTTATCCATAATCTTTTCCCACTTCACGGGTTGCTTCTTCATGTGACATCTGAAGAAGGGACTCGTGTAGTCTCAGAAACTCGTGTACACCATCATCTTCAGGTAAATGTATTTATCTTATGTTGATCCATCAAAAGGCATCCCAACCTGCTTTCTCCAGGACCAGTTTGGCCACTACAACTCTGTCCTACTTGCTGCTTATCAACACGCATATAACTGCTGGGCGCACCATATTAATGTTGATTTTATATTTATTTTTTCTTCTATGAGGCATGCCCGGCTGTCATTTGCCATAGTACACTGGAGGGATTTGGGCTCATTACTAACTTATCTGGATGCGCCTGGACTAAAAGTGAAAGCAATTCTGAATAATGACTTCCCTTTGATCCCTCAGTTTTAGAAATGCTTTTCTTTCCATAGATTGTAAAACCATGTTAAATGCATGATGTTGCTGCAACAAACTAGTTAAGAGTTGTATTCATTAATATAGCTTCTTGTATTAAGTTTTTAGTATTTTAGCAACTCTTTGCTACTTTGAGGCCAAAAAGTGTAAAGCCCAGCAGCTGATTTTTCTTATGCATTTTACCACTTGGTACGCCAAAGGCTTTGTAAGGTTTATTTACAGATTAGAGTTTTACTGAGTTTCTTCCTAGACTACTTGAGAACACGGGACATGTTCCTTTAATAAGTGCGTGTTGATTTAGGTTCCATCATGATAGTTATGTTGTAAACTCTTATTTTTTTTCGTATGACTATCTTCAACAGATTTGGCCACTCAGGAATTGCAGCCTAGCCAAAAGGTATCTTCTAAGATACTGTGTGCCATTTTGCCTCCTGTGTTTTGTTTTCTCTTCCTGTTTGGAAAGAACAGAAATTTGTTTTCTGCTCTAGGACTGAATGTCTGACTTCATTTGAGGTGGTCCAAAGACTGATGTAACTGCAAGCCATTCAGCCTGTGCCATCAGCCAGCGCCTGCTGTCTGAATATAACTCTGCAGCGCCTCAGTACAGACATTCCTTTGTAGCCAGCTCTCCAGTAAATATAAATCCTGCAGAAACATTTGACCCCCTCACGCCCTACTGCTTTTCAGTTCAGCCGTGGTCCTTCAGTGAATTATTTATCCAAATCTTTAATTGCATGGGGGACACTTGATAAATTTGAGCACATTGTACACCACATCACGTTAGGAAGCATCCCAGATGCTCATGTATTAGCCAGGAGTCACGGTGCATTTGACTAAATAGCCTCTCCATCTGCTTACAAGGAGCGCTGCAGGGAAGCGAGATGGACTCCTAATGGAGCTGTCTTATCCTCCTGTGTCAGCTCCATACTAGGGGGTCGAACCCTATTTACTTGAAGAGAGCTGAAACTATTGTCTGCTAATCTTCCCCACTCTGCCTGAGGATACAAACTTGGGGCTTGAATGTCTTCTGTATAATTTACTTTTTCCTCAGAAGTGGCTGCTCGAATGGGTGTCTTTTTTTTTTGTCTGGGCACCCATTTTTTAACCGATAGAACATCAAAAGATCTAAGCCAAAATTCAATACATGGTTTGAGAGTACTATTTCTGAATCACTGGGCCTTCCTGAGATTGTCAAACCCTTCAAATGTGTGTTTGTAGACTTGGCATTTCAAATGTGTTGAAGCAAGTACTTCACTCACAACAAAGCTCCCGTTTGACAAGTTATGTAAAGAAGCCAGTTTAATCAGTTCTCATAAGATGTTCTTTCTAACTAAAAGCCTTTTATGCTGTGAATTTTGTTTAGATTAGACAATATTAAAAACATTGATTACAAAGACTATAAATTCACCAAGCAGAAAACTTAAGAAATATATGTAGAGGTGGGTTGTCTGTAACTTCACAGTCTTTAGAAAGAGTGTATGTAATTATAATAATATTTGTATGGTGCCATTTATACACACAGTATTATACACAATCGTTCACATGCTTTTAGGATACCTACTTCAAAGAGCTTCCAGTTTATTTTTTCTTTTGACCCACCAATTTTCCTCCTTTTTGGCCTTCAACCTCAGTTGGAACTGGAACTGGGGCCGGAATCCAGCACCATGAGCCTTCATTCAAAACTACCCAGGGATTTTTTCCCTGTTTCATATTAACACACACTCACACACACACACACACTCACACTCACCTTGCCCAGTCATTGCAGTGGCAGCCTCTGGCCACGGGCCATGCTCCTTCCAAAGTCCTGCGATTATAGAATGGAAATCCAACCACTACGTGTCACTGTTGTACGATGAACCCTGCCCCCACAGCATGGCCACCTCAGGAAGTGGAAGATCTGACTCAGGTCCCAAGTCCTGTGCACAGCACTGCCGTGAGCCAGTCCCAAAGAGCTTCTCATCTTAAGAGTGAGCAGTAATGGAGATGAATCAGTCTCCAAGGGCACCAGATTTCCATCTCTGTGTGTCAGCCTTCAGACGTCCCATGAATATTGTAAATACGTTTCTCCATTGCCCTCACTTATTAATATTTATGAAACACAGAAACAAGGATAAGGACTGCCCGGTCCACCCTGTCTGTCTGTCTGTCAGTACCTACTTGGTGTGCTTCTGCAGAGACCCTTCTTTATCTCTGGTCTTCTTCCTTCTTTGTCCTGCACACTCCATTGCATCTGCCCTATGTATGCTTGAATACTGCCATTGTTTTGGCTCCCACATCCTCCACCGGGAGCCTGTTCCAGGTGTCCAGCTTGTGTTTTACTGTGGCTTAGAGGATGACGACAATGACTATTGTTTGACTTGGCTTTGTAGTCCTGTGGAGTGCTGAAGTTGTGTGTATTGGTACTTCTTTTCCTATGAGAGTACAGCTAAGATCGCACGGGGATTTTTAAAAAACAAAATCAAGCAAAGCCTTTGCAGCCCACCATGAAGCAATAGCTGTATTATTTCTTTGGAATGTTAGGGAAAAGTAATAAAAAACTGGCAGTAATGATTTTAACAACTGACCCTCAAGTTAAGAACAAAAAGTATTTATTGGACTTTCTTGGTGCCTTTTTAAGTAACTCGCCTTGCTAAATCACTGTGTGAACTTGAGAGCTGTGGGTTACCCTCTGTGACTGCTCATTCATATCCAGGTCATATTTTCTCAGTATGTTAGTTTAAACTCATTTTTTACTTTTGGTTTACTGCCTGTAGACAAAAAGCAAATGAAGCTTGGCGTGTGCTTTACCTGTAACAGATCCCTTTAGGATGAGTTCTCCTGATCTGCTGCCATCAACCACAGCAATGTTTCCCAACCTGGTCCTAGACATGGAGCCTCACCTGACAGCTCAGGTGTTTAGGATACTACAGTGAATATGCATAAAATGTATTAATTTTTTCCTATTTGTTAATCGCCTCTCCAAAATGCTCAAGGTGATGTAGGCGAAGAAACTACCGTATTTTCTGTGTATAAGTCACACCTTTGTATAGGTTGCACCCTTGTATAAACAGCCATTTTTACAAAAATGTTAGCACATAATTTGCACCTTTATATAAGACACACCTGCGTTTCTCCTTGCAGGGCTCAGATTAGAGAGAGAAGCGATTTATTAATTTAAAAAAAAATCCCATAAGTCTCACCGTTGTATAAGATGCACTGACGGAAATTTGAAAAAAAAAAACAACTTTGGGCAGTATGTGAATAAGTAAGTAAAGAAATGATTTTTAATCGCCAAATTGAAAATATATGACTTGAAAGATATAAGGTAAGACTAGTCTCTGCCACACTGTCAACCCCAGCGTCAAATTTAAATACACAGAGATCCAATGGCTCTCATTGCAGTCCCTGAGGCCCCAAAAAGAAAACTGGTTTTGAGGGCAATCTGCAATGAATATTCATGGAATATATTTGCATACGTTGCATCCAAGAGAGACTAGGTTGTTTTGCCCATTTTGGTTTCTCTGAAAACCAGGCTGCTCTGTAGGTCTCGAGGACCACAGTTTTGAACCACTGATGGGACTGTCGGAAATCATTTTTATTGTATACAAGCAATTACAGCAGAGTGAGAAAAGGAATTCATACTTCCCACATTCTCTCTGAAGCTCTCTTCACTTTCTAATAAATTTATGCCTGCAATAACAAATCTGAAACACCGTTTTCAGTTTTCATTGTAGAACAGCCAAGCGTGTTAAACAGTGATTATTTTTATAACCAGTAAAACACTGAATGTGACTCAACAGTCATCTTTGGTACAAACTTTGTTTGAAACTAGTATGTTAAAAAAGAAGTTGGTAAATGTAGTAATAAATCTTTACTTATAAATTTTATCTCTCTATCTAGAACCACAAACCATAGACCACAGAGTGCTGTTGCTATAGTTGATTGAATATGTGACTTAGTGCTCCCAGGGTAGACTCTAGGGCTGGATATTCAGTTTTTGTTCTTATGGGGTTTTTTTTTTAAAGCTTTATTGCAACTTTATTGACCAAAATTAGTTTCTTTTCGATTCCAGTTTGATTATAGGACTGTTGTGTAGCATTGTATGAGTAAAAATGTTATGTGGTTCCAAAAATGTCCCTTACTAATTTGGTATGTGTCCCTCATATCTATAAGGCCAGAGATTAGAGATGCAGTGGTTCAGCGGACACCCCAATAGGTGGTGTCTTGCAGGGAGTTTCTATAAAATTGAGAAGCCCACAAGGTTTCTGTTATGACCGTCGGTCGCAGACGGCTTCAACCGCTATTACGTCGTGCCTCGCTGCCCTCTCTCTGGGAAGACTCACGGCTGTGGCTAGCTGCCTCTGACCCTCATGGCTCCATTCCAGGACTCCCTAGGGCAACGAGGATGCCGCCGACCACCATGTTTCTCCTGGGCCTTCTTAGGCGCATGTGTGCTCCATGGCCTTCCTTTAAGGATGCCAGGGCAGGAACCTCAGGGGTGTCTCCCTTTGATGACATCACTAGCCCTGGACTCTTGAGCACCATCGGGACCTGGCTCTAGTCAACTTGGCAACGAGTTCCCTCCTTGCTGAATTCTGCGGACCATTGCCAGTCTACTCTTCCCGTGAGACTCTACTTCAGTGTACCCCGCTCTGTGGACCATTGACGTTCTACTCTGCCTTGTGGAGACCAACGTAAGTGTACCCCGCCCTGCGGGCCACTGCCTCACCGCTCTGCTTCGTGGAGACCCAGCGCTGGTGTCCCGCTCCGCGGGCCATTGCCATCACTTGTGACTAGCCCCGCTCCTCAGGGTAGCGCTTGTGAACTTGGGACTGTGCTGCGCTCCTCTGCTCCTCAGGGCAGCCCTTGAATACTGCTGTCACTACATTCCGCTCCCTGCTCCTCGGGGTAGCATCCTGCTTACCTCGTGACTGTACCGCACTCCCCCCGCTCCTCGGGGTAGTGTTCTCCTGCACTGCCAGAGACCCCCTAGGCTTCCCTGTGTCCTGGGTAAGCCTACATCATTCCCCCTATGCTGACTCTCTCTGTGGCTCTGCCCCCTGGAATCACCCTCGCAAGCATTTCTCCATCCTTTGCCTGCATTCCCCGCTCCTCGGGGCTGTTCAGCACTCCACCACTAGGGGGACCTATCCTGGCTAACCACATCCACATCCCAGTCTCCTGCTCTCCCAGTACTCGCTGGGCCATCACCTGTAGCTCAGACCTCACCTCCCAACGGTGAGGCTCAGTGGGGCTCCTCCCCGTGGGCGGTACCATCTCTCACCTCGGGCCAAGGGCCCACTAACCTACGAATCCTAACAGTTTCTTGGGGATTTTTTCTTTCTTCTCTTCTATCTTCTGTGCTAGGGAGGTGGCTGGAGCTCCAGGTTGAAGTTCCCAGGTCTCCAGGAGTTGGGAAGTAATCTTAGCATCCATAAGAACATAAGAAACGTCACGCTGGATCAAACCAAGGTCCATAAAGCCCAGCATCCTATCTCTGGCAGTAGCCAGTCCAGGTCACAAGTACCTAGCAGATCCCAAAAAATAAATCTATTTCTTGTTACTCATTCCCGGGAATAGCAATGGCTTTCCTAAGTCTACCTGACTAATAATGTTTTATGGGCTTTTCTTCCAGGAACTTGGCTAAACCTCATTTAAATCCTGCTATGCTAGTCGCCTTGATCACATCCTCAGGCAATTGATTTCACAGCTTAATTGTACATTGGATGGAAAGTACTATCTACAATTTGTTTTGAATCTGTTGGTTGTTAGTTCATGGAGTGTCCCCTTGTTTTATATTAATTTAAAAGGTAAATAACCATTCCACTCCATTAATGATTTTATAAATTTCTATCATGTCCCCTTTCAGCCATCTTGTTTTCAAACTGAAGAGCTCCTACCTGTTTAGCCTCTCTTCATAGCGGAGCCATTCCATCCCCTTTATCATATTTGTTGCCCTTCCCTGCACTTTTTCTATTATTGCTATGTCTCTTTTGAGATGGAACAACCTGAATTTCACACAATACTTGAGGTACGGTCACATCCCAGTAAGACCCTGAATGTGAGAGGACCAGAGGTAACAAATGGTGAGAGAGGAGTTATTACCGTATTCTTCATCTGCACTGAAGATTGCCTGAAGTGTCTTGAAAGAGACTAAGAACTGCCAGGAGTGGGAACCTGTTAGTTGCTGTTTCCAGGAGAGTAGTAGGTGCTTATCTGTATCTTGTTCAGGAGAATTTCCAGTTTTCCTTCTGTGGGGAAAGAGATCTGCACTATATTACTCAGATACAAATACAGGGAATATTTCAGAGGGGGATCATCTCTAAAGAGTTCATTGTGAGAGAGTTGGAAGAAAAGAAATTCCGTAGTGCAGCAGATTTATTCATTTACTTATTTATTTCAAAGTTTTATAGGCTGCCTATCCTCCGCTGTAGGCAGCTTACATCATATACATTCATAAATAAAATACGTAAAACATTAAAATCACATATGAAACAAATTTGCCAGCCTTACCCAAGAAAAGTTAGTACTGTGAGCCTCTTAAGTAACTTTTTAAAAGTCTCAGTGCAATGCAAAATCAGTGGCAAAGTGTTCCATACACGGGGCTGGCAACAGAGAAGATCCTCTCTCATGTCTTGTTCAGATGACTTGAAACTATTTTCATCTAAAAGTCCTCTTTGAGATGAACACGACAAATGTAGGGGGTTATAGATGTGAAGCATTTCATTTATCCATGGCAGCAAATCGATTTCATCTTTTTTATGAATTAACAGTGCATTTTTAAACTGGATTCTCTCTTCACTGGCAGCCAGTGAAGATCTTTTAAAACTGGCAAGATGTAAGCTCTCCTGCTAAAGCCAGAACTCAGCCTGTGGCAGAGTTCTGGAGGACTCGTAAAACTTGTAGGGCATTCTTCAGAAGCCCACTCAAAAAAGCTTTACAATAATCTATGGTAGATACCATTAAAGCTTGCACTACACTATAAAACTCATAGTCTCCTAAAAGAGGTTTTAGAGGCCTCAGTTTTCTGTGACTTTAGCCAATGACTGTTGGGAAATTTCTTTTTTGTATGACTTAAATGTTCTATATGCCAAGTGATGCATCCACAATCAAGTCCCCAGTAATTTTGTTGGTTTTGGGACAACCACTGTTTTCTGTGAGCATCTGTTTTCTTTATTTGTACTGAGAGGTACTAAAACCTTCCACAAGTCTTTCTCATCTGACTGGAATGGACCCAGGATCTTATAGGATAATTGCGGCCCCCCCCCCCCCCCCCCACCATTAGCTTCCAGAATTTCCCCTTCATTTGGGGTTGCTTATCTTTAAAAGCTATTTCTTTGCATTTTTAGACCAAATCTTGGTTCCTCCACTCCAGGTGATCTCTGCTCTCCTCCCAGCATTCCCTATCTGGCAAGATGTATCTGTATTACTGGCTGAGCACCTTGAAGGACTTGCACATCTGTACCTCCTTGATGTATAGTTTAAACCTTGTCTCCATTTTGGTCAGGATTTTATTTCATGAAACAGTGATTTAGAAGTTTTAATACAAATATTTAAATTTGTGTGTTATATACCCATTGTGCTATATGATATTTTACCAAGTCTCAAAAGCATAGCATTAGACTGAATCAGCCCTGTGTGAATAGTGGAAATATTGTCCATGGATTTTTCTAGTGTCCCAACTTTCTCCATCTGAGCATTCAAGGACACATCACTAAATTGAAGCAAATTTAAGATGTCCTTTGACAGACTTATCTACTATATGTTGGGATAAAGAATCATTCTTCAATAGAACAGCCTCCTGCTATACAAGGTAGAAGTAACTACTGTATGAACAAGGACCACTTTGTCAGCCAGTGAATCCTTATAACCTTCAGGTTTACACTTAATGCCCTTCACTGAAGGAGGAAAGCAAAAATCTCTAAGTGACCCCACCTTGGATGCAGGCAGCCCTGGTTAGGGTAAGGGGTACAAGACTACTCAGGAGTTGTAGCTAACATTTCTCTGAGGCATTATGCCACTAATGTGCATCCTGATGCATCTGGGCTGAAATTTAAAGAACCACACCAGTCCAAAATAACCCCCTCCCATCATGTGAAAGCCCTCGGGGGGGGGGGGGGTCAAGAGACTCCTGCCCTTCTTCCTCTGGGAGGGGGAGATGGCTGGCTCCTAAAGAGAGGGGTGATCTGCGGGGGGGGGGGGGGGGTAATGTTTTGGACCAGGGTAGGGTTTGAGTAGTTGGGCAAGGGGCTTGGCCACGTGACTTTGAATTCTATTTTTTTAAACTTTTTTTTTTTACTTTTGACCCACCTCTAGAAGTGGCGAGGGAGTGGGCTGGGGTCTCTCAAGACCCCTGCAGGGAGCTTTCACTCATTGGGTTGGAGGTTATTTTGGGCTAGCATGGCCCATTAAGAAAAAGGTGGCTCTGGACAAAGTGTGCTGCCATTGTGCAATTTTAGGTAGGTTTGCCATGGTATTTATTCTTACTGAATTGTTCAACAGAAGGGAAAAATACTGCGGCATAGTAAATCTACCCCTTAGATTGTAAACCCTCTTGGGATAAAGAAATACCTACAGACTTGAATATAATCTTTTCTGACGTGGATGACAAGTCACAGAAGGCAGAATATAAATCAAGTATTAAATTTTCAGGAAGCAAATAGGGTTGAGGAGCTCATTTCAAGCACCTGTGTTCTTAAGGAACCTGGTCAACAAATTACTTCATATGAGCCATATTTAATACTCTGGTATTCAGATTCTGGTTAAAAAACAAGGTAGCCTTAATCCAAACCAGCAATCAAGTAGTCGCGTTTTATATCAACAAACAGAAAGCTTGCAAGTTTAGGAAATGGGCAATTTCCCAAAGAACACTTCTTCAAGCTTGCTGTCTCAGGGAGACAGCATTAAATAACAAAGTTCTTACTACTCCATGATTACAGTGGAGAGCAATCTAGCAGCAAATACTTTCTTAATTTCATAGAGCAAAGGACTGCTCTATACATTACTTCCAATTCCTCTTATAATCAAAGTTCTTCAAAAAGTTAAGAAGAGAAAAGGGTCAAATGATTTTGATGGCCTGGTTTTGGCTTTGCCAAATTTGGTTTCTATGGGTACAAGGCCTAGCTGTTTAACATCCAGTAAGATTATACATATTCCCATCTCTTATCACAACCTTCAATCATTGACTTTGACTGCATGAATGTTGCAAGGAAACTAGTATCTTCTTTATGATTGCCTTCTGAAGTGGGCAAAGTTCTCCTAGCATAGGAAATGCTCAACAAGAAGATCTTATAATGGAACTTTCAAATGGAAAAGGTTTACTATCTGGTGCTTTACTCTATAAGACCCATTTACATGTCCTGTTCCCATGTTACTTCAATACCTGTGAATCCTTTCTCAATCAGGAATGAATACTAATTCTGTCAGAGTTCATCTAAGTGCTATAGTGGAATATTATAAAAATTTCAGTTGTCTTCCTATTTTTCAACCTACAGTTGCCAAATTAATGAAAGGCCTAAATCATCTTAAATCTCCTAGATATAAAGGTAGTTTGGCTTTACTCATGAAACTACCATTTGAATTTTGGTGAAAGCAGAACTCAAGTTCTTTCTTGGAAAGGTGGGGCGTTTTGTTTTGTTTTGTTTTGTTTTTTAATGGCAAGCAGTTACATCTGCCTGGATAGTAAGCGAACTACAAGCCTTGGTATCATTCTCTCCGTCTACTCAAATTTTTCCATTAAGGAGTAGTTTTGAAAATTCATCCTAAATTTCCTACCAAACATTCTCTCAATTCCATTAAAAAAAAAAAATCATGGTCTTGCCAACATTTTTCTCCAAAATTTCATGCCAACAAGGTTGAGAATGCTCATCATACTGGACTGCAGAAGAGCTGCTTTGTTCTATTAAAGAACAAACTCCTACACAAAGTCTTAACTCTGTGTTGCTTTCAACCCAGTCAAACTGCATTCTTCAGTTACCCAAGCTGAAAGTTCTCTGTGTATCTGAATTTCTCCAAGGATTTATTTATTTATTTATTTATTTTAAGTTTTTTTATACCGATTTTCCTGTGTCTTTTTCTCACAAGATGTAGTTTTCTTTAAGTGCCCGATGGTAGTGGGCTGCCCCTCTATAACAGCGCCTGGTGGAATCGCGCCGTTAATCGGGTCGCCGCTGGCTGGTCGTCATGACGTCAGGGGGGGAGGGGGCGTAGGATGAGCAGGCTTCATACATGGGTGACATCATCCGATGGAGCTTGGCACAAAAAAGACTGTCAAAATTTCTAGAAATTTGAGCCTCACTAGGCACGCCCACGGCCTGCTACTATATCAGGTATCCATGTGGGTTCCCTTTGGTCGCTCTTTTTCTGCGGAGCCCATAGATCATTGTTTGATCCTCTCTTTATTTTTTTGCGGAAGATTTTCAGATGTTTTCATGTTCTTTTTAGTTTTTGACTGTCCATCGTGGGAGTCTCATGGTCTTTTCCATCATAGGTCTCTAGATAAGGTTTTTCTAAGTTTCCATTTGCTATCATTCCCCAGTGATGGGGCTGTCTGTGCCCACCAGTCATCAACCATCCACTGCTGTCAAGTTCAATTTTGTGTTCTATTTGTTTTAAGCCAACATATCTGGCAAGTTCAGCAGTATTCTCAAGGCAGCAAGGTAATATCTATCACAGACTCCCATGTTAAATGTGTCCTGTGCTTGAGAGCATTGAATGGCATCAAGGGATTCTGCAAATTCGGAGAAATAACCCCCAAAAGGTTGATTGTCCTGGTTGGATCTTAGAGAGCATCTGTTCAGGCACCAGAAGACTATTGCATTGACATTGAAGGACCCCAGATCTGCATTGATGGCAGGAGAGTTGTCAGCATCGAGGAGGCCATCTGTTCCCTCAACATCGATGGCTGATAGGGAACCTCTTCCCATTCAAAAAAGGCATTTGTGTTGCACATTTTTTGAGCATGGCATCAAGAAAAACCAATGCCAAATATCAAGGGAAGTCAAAGAAGCATCAACATTTGATCCCTATTGATGCACAATGCTGGGAGCAGGCTCAGTCTGGTGCCTAAGCAGCTCTGCAATGAGGCGAGCTTATTCTTTGCAACTACCAGGGGTTCATGACAGTCTCCATCAGCACTAGTATCAGTGACTGTTCCTCCTTTCAGTTCCAAATAGGATGTGGCCACTCCTCCTGCCTTCAAGTCAGTGTTGGCATAAGAACATAAGAAAATGCCATACTGGGTCAGACCAAGGGTCCATCAAGCCCAGCATCCTGTTTCCAACAGTGGCCAATCCAGGCCATAAGAACCTGGCAAGTACCCAAAAACTAAGTCTATTCCATGTAACCATTGCTAATGGCAGTGGCTATTCTCTAAGTGAACTTAATAGCAGGTAATGGACTTCTCCTCCAAGAACTTATCCAATCCTTTTTTAAACACAGCTATACTAACTGCACGAACCACATTCTCTGGCAACAAATTCCAGAGTTTAATTGTGCGTTGAGTAAAAAAGAACTTTCTCCGATTAGTTTTAAATGTGCCCCATGCTAACTTCATGAAGTGTCCCCTAGTCCTTCTACTATCCGAAAGAGTAAATAACCGATTCACATCTACCCGTTCTAGACCTCTCATGATTTTAAACACCTCTATCATATCCCCCCTCAGTCGTCTCTTCTCCAAGCTGAAAAGTCCTAACCTCTTTAGTCTTTCCTCATAGGGGAGTTGTTCCATTCCCCTTATCATTTTGGTAGCCCTTCTCTGTACCTTCTCCATCGCAATTATATCTTTTTTGAGATGCGGCGACCAGAATTGTACACAGTATTCAAGGTGCGGTCTCACCATGGAGCGATACAGAGGCATTATGACATTTTCCGTTTTATTCATCATTCCTTTTCTAATAATTCCCAACATTCTGTTTGCTTTTTTGACTGCCGCAGCACACTGAACCGACGATTTCAATGTGTTATCCACTATGACACCTAGATCTCTTTCTTGGGTTGTAGCACCTAATATGGAACCCAACATCGTGTAATTATAGCATGGGTTATTTTTCCCTATATGCATCACCTTGCACTTATCCAGTGATTTTCAAAGAAGAACTGAGAAAAATATCCAGCAGGCTGTGGAAAAGGGTGCTGCAAGGACTCCAAGTCTGAACATAGAGGATAGCATTGACAATTCTCGAGCCACTGCTTGACTCCCTTCAAGCGCTCACCAGTTGGCATAGACACTGATGCCCATCCCATACCTGGTGCCTCAAGAGGCATTGAGGGGTGTCATTTGCTGGCCCATTCTTAATTGCTGGCTCCTTAGGAAAGGCGAAACATCAGGGCTTCTCGGGGTCCAGGCTCCAGCAGCCAGTTGCTCCAGTTTATGACCTGCTGGCCGAAGACTGAGTGCCAAGAAAGCCCTCCCCTGCTATATGCAGGCAGTCAGGTTCTCAGTATTCCTGGGAGTACAGCTATGTCTCTCTGGGTTTTTCTGAAGAAGAGATGTCCACAGGTTTCCCTTCCAACCCTTCTCTGCCCGATGAAGAAAGTCCTTGCCTAAGGACCTTTCCTTCACAGGCTTTATAAGGGAAATAGCTGAGACCATTCCATTTATGTTACAGATGAAGGAAGAGTCCAGGAACAATATGCTGGACATCCTCCAGTACGTGAAGCCCCCTAAAGAAATTGTCAGTTCCAGTTCATGAGATCCTTCAGGAGATATTGTTGACAATGTGGGAAAAAATCCCTCACAGTGGCTCACATCAGTAAGAAAGTGGGCATGATCTATCTCATCCAAAAGGTTCATCACCAGTGGTAATCAAATCTGTCCTGAAAAAGGCCAAGTGCTGTAGGACCCACTTCTCGGTGCTGCTGAGGAGGGATTCTAGAGCCATGGATACTATTGGGAGAAAACTGTTCCATGGCACTATGCGAGTTTCCCGTACAGTAGCCTACCAGCTCTTCATGAGCCAGTACATACGGAACATCTTGAAGCAGGTGTAGGGGGGTGTCCAAGTAGCTTCCTCTAAAGCAACTGGAGATCCTTCAGTTACTGATGAGCAAAGTGTTGGAATGTGTAAAATACAGGGTCTGTTTGACACATGTTTTCAAAGTGGCATCGAGAATCTCTGCCATAGGGATGGAGGTGTGCAAACTTGCTTTGGCCTTGGGCCTCAGATCTCGCCTGGAGCTGCAGGAAAGTCTTGAGGATGTGCTGTTTATTGGAGAGAATCTCTTCAGAGAGCGGTTCAAGAATGCAGTGGTACAGATCCATACAATGTTCCAGCAGCTCTCTATGGCTACTCCAGACCCAGCCTCTTCTTTCAGCAGGTACCTGAGGCCAGGGCAGAGGAGGCTCTTCTACTTGAGGAGGCATTACCTTTAAACCCCTCGGTCCTGACCTTACCAGGCCCTTCACACCTGTTCAAGGCAGCAGATATCACCTAAGCTCCAAATGGTATACCAGTCTACACTTGGGATGGGGTTTTGACTGGACCGCAGAGAGCATAGCCAGAATCCCATTGCCCATACCAGAGGACCTCTTGGTTGGGAGAAGGCTGAAGTTTTATGTAAACTGGTGGCCCATTATAACCTCAGACATATGGGTCCTCAGTTTCATCAAAAGAAGGTTCAAATTAGCTCCCCCACCAAATTGGCCCCCAGACTCATCTTGGAGTCAGTTGCCCCATCACATGGAACTCTCCTCCTCCTCCTTGTCAGCCAAAACAGTTGAGCCTATTCCACCAAGGCAGAGAGAATGGGGATTTTACTTCAAATATTTCCTGATTCCCAAGAAATCAGAGGAAATCGTTCCCATGCTAAAACTAAGGGCTTTGAACAAACTCATTGAAAGGTAAAAGATCAAGATGGTTTCCCTCAGTGGCTTAATACTCTTTCTTCAAAAAGGGAACTGGCTCTGCTCTCTTGATCTAAAGGATGCTTACATGCACATAGAGATATTTCCAGATCACAGGAAATATCTACGATTCATCACAGGAAACTGTCACCTCCAATATTGCATTCTGCCATTTGGGCTCACATCTGCCTTCATGAAATGCCTACCCCTGGTGGTGGCATACTTATGCAGACTGGGGGTTCATGTGTTTCCTTATCTGGAAGACTGGATGGTCAAGAGCACATCTCAGGCTGGAGCCAGTAAGACTATGTGAATGACCATCCAGATGATAGATTTGCTAGCGTTTGTCATCAACTATGCCAAGTCTTACCTCAGTACCTCAATTGGAATTTATTGGAGCTCTGCTAGGCATAACTCAAGCAAAAGTCTTCCTTCCGCAGCAAAGAGCCATCACTCTGATGGCTGCAGCGGAGAAGATTCAAATGAGTTAGCAGACATCAGCCAGGCACATGTTGAGACTGTTGGGCCTCATGGCATCAACAGTGCATGTAACTCCCATTACATGTCCATACATGAGAAGCACCCAGTGGACCTTGAGGTCTTAGCAGCTACAGGCCACACATGATTCTCAGAACAGCATCTAGATCACTCAGCTGCTCAGGAACACTCTGTTCTGGTGGCAGTATAATTCCAATCTGTTCAAAGGAACACCTTTCCAAATTTCTCTGATCCAAATCATCCTTACGATGGATATGTCCAACCTGGATTAGGGAGCTTATGTAGATGGACTCTGCACCCAGGGCTCTTGGTCTGCCCAGGAAAAGCTGCATCAGATAAACTTCCTGGAGCTCCAGGCAATTCGGTATGCTCTATGGGCTTTCATGGAATGGCTGTCCTGCAAAGTCGTTATTTTCCAGATGGACAACCAATTGGTCATGTATGCAGGGAAAGGGGTGGAATCAACACCATGCATACTTTTTACCCAGGGAAAAAAAGCAAGCAGGTTCAGAGGTGGGGTGATGTATTACATGAACAAGCAGGGAGGTAGGGCTTCTACCTCTTGTGTCAGTAGGATGTCCAGCTGTAAGGATAGTCCCATCTCTCAAGGGATGGTTCTCAGAGCCGCTTACATGACCGGAGTAGAGAATGTGTTAGCGGACAGACTGAGTCTAGCCTTATAATCACATGAGTGGTCCCTGAACCAGGAGGTAGCAAACCAGATCTTCCACTGATGGAGAACTTCAGTGATGGTTCTTTTTGCATCTCCTTGGAACAGGAAGGTCCTATTCTTCTGCTCCAGGCTGAGATCACATGGCAAGCTAGCCTCAGATGCTTTTGACCTGCATTGGGGCAGGGGTCTTCATACACGTATTCTCTGACTCCGCTAATGGCAAAAGTTTTGTTGAAGCTCAAAGATGACAAGGGGTTTATGATTTACATATTTTTTAAATATGTTTATATATGTACAAGTTTTATAAATGTTTGTAATCTGTACTGGAATAATAACTAAATGATTCTCATAGCCTCTCTTTGACTCAGACAGATTTGGTTCCTGCTCCAATAGTAGGTGTCCATCCAGGAACTGATTAGGCTGGGGGGTTCCCCAACATCTTGTCTCTCAGAATCAAGGCATGTTGTGCCACCCCAACCTCAAGTCCCTATTGCTTACTGCTTAGATATTGAGAGTGTTGATTCTGCAACCCCTTGATCTCTTGGAGGATGCTTCTCATGTTCTTTTGCCTTCAAGAAAGGCTTCCACTAGGAAGTCCTATGCACTGAAGTAGAGTAGGCTTGCTGTGTGGTGTGAGCAACAAGCTCTAGATTTGTTCTCCTGCTCCACACAAAAACTGTTTGGGTACCTTCTACATTTATCTGATGCTGGTCCCAAGACCAACTCATTTAGGGTTCACCTTAGTGCAATTATTGTCACAATGTAGAAGATAAGCCCATTTCTGTACAGCCTTTAATTGTATGTTTCATGTGGGGTCTGCTTCATTTGAAGCCTCCTATCAAACCTCTTGTGTCACGGGACCTCAACATGGTTTTGTCCCAACTGATGAAAGCTCCTTTTGAGCCACTGCAATTCCTGTGCCTTCACTTTCATGACCTGGAAGGTTTGTATTTTTGGTGGCGATCAATGAGCTCTAGTAAGTTATACACCTTTTACCATGATAGAGTGATCTTGTGGAATTCCATCTTTATTTATTTATTTATTTATTGAGTTTTATATACCGTCATTTGGTAGAGCCATCACAACGGTTTACAAAAGTATACATTTTTCTTAGCAGTTGTGTAACAGAAAAGCAATGTGAACGTTATACATTTTCTTAGCAGTTGTGCAACAGTAAAAACAATTTGAACAATATCAGAAATAAGCATATCAAGTCCAGAGAGCATTATTAGGTTGGATGAGGGAGGTTATGCAGGTTCAGGGTGAAGAGAATGTATTAAGAGGTTTACAACTGAGAGTTCAGTTGAGAGTTGGGATGATCAGACGTCTGAAGGTCAATGTAGAATTTGCGGAACATTAGTTCTTTTTTGAATGTTTTTAGGTCGTGTTGGGTTCTCAGGAATTTAGGTAGGGTAATCTTAACAAGTCAATTGTTCTATCAACATTTTTTTCTCAGGTTGCATGCTCATCAAGGTGAACAAGCACTGCACAGTTTGGATTGCAAGAGAGCCTTGGCCTTCTACCTAGAGCAAACTGAAGCCCATAGAAAGTCCACCCAACGCTTTGTTTCTTTTGATGAAAACAAGCTGGGGATCACCGTTGCCAAATAGAATCTAATTGGCTAGAAGATTGCATCATCTTCTGTTAAACCCAGACGGACTTTAATCTGGTGGGCCATGTGAAGGCTCATTATGACCAAACCATGGCAGTATTGGTGGCTCATCTGCAATCAGTTCTCATGGAGGAGATGTGCAAGGCTGTGACATGGAGTTCACTCCACTCATTCACATTACATTACTGTCTGGATAAGGATGGCCAATGCAACAGTAGGTTTGGCCAGTCTGGCCTTCAGAATTTGTTTGAGGTATAGAACCTAACTCTTTCTTTGTTTCAGGCTGCCCCCACCTCCCAGTAGTTTTAAGAATAAAATGTTAAAAGGCTTGTTGCCAACAAAATTACTGTTCTTGTGCCTGTTGGCGCTATTTGTCATTGCCCCATTTTTTGTTGGGGCAGCCTATAGCTAGGAATTACCAGTGTGTGAGGACTACCATCCTGCTTGTCCTTAGAGCAAAGCAGAGTTGCTTACCTGTAACAGGTGTTCTCTGGTGACAGTAGAATATAAGTCCTCACAAAAACCGCCCACCTCCACATGATGTTGGTTTCTCCATTTTTTTCATTTTAATTTTGCTAACTACGAGACTGAATGAGCCCCTTGTAAACATGTGGCATGCCTAGTGAGGCTCAGTCAAAGTTCTAGAAACTTTGACATGGTTTTTCCATGCTGGATCTATTGAATGATGTCACCCATGTGTGAGGACTGACAATTTTCTGTCCTCTGAGAACACCTGATACAGGTAAGCAACTCTGCTGTTTTTCATACTGCTATAATCATTCAGGATTCAGTCTGCAAGTTAAAGATGGGATCTTCAAGCCAGGGCTACAGCAGTTTCTTTAGTACGTCTTCGCTCTGCTTCCTTAGAAGATATTTTCAAGGCTGCCACTTGGTCTTTCATCCATACCTTCACTGCTCCTGGGTCAAGATAGCAAGTTTGGACCAGCAGTTCTAAAGAGCTTATTTCATTGATTCCTTCAGCTCTTCCCTCCAGCATCTGGGTTGCATGTTCTTCTGTAAAGTAAACGTGTAATAATTATTTTCATGCATCCCTCAGCTCGGGAGTCCCTACTTGTGTAGCTGATACTTGTCCTGCTTGTCCATCTATAACCGATGTTCTCCATATGCAGCAGGACAAATCATTTATACAATCCCACCCTTGTCTCCTTGGACTTCAAGGTCAGCTTACAAAGACTGAGGAGACTTGTGCCTTGTTGTCTGTACAAGAACACTTGTGCATGCACGGAAAGAGAGAGTTATCCGTCTTGGCATATCTGATAATGTCATTTACTTGTGTGGCCAATTTGTCCTGCATCTACGGATGACACCTTTGGGAACTGCATGCAGTGTTTGCCACAACCATTGGGCTGGTCTAGTTCCTGGCAAAGTTTAAAAATGTGACAACTGAAATGTCAAATGAAAGTATTCATCTTGCTTGTTCTTTGCTATTAAGTGGACTGAGTGCATGGCAGAAGACCATAATATGTAGTAAGTTTGTTGACCTTTGGCTCTATGTAATACATAAAACTAGGGATATATGATCTTAATATGCATTTTTGTCATTGAGAGTATCATAATTTGAAGGTGTTCTTCTAATGTTTTACACACACAATTTTTGTAGTTTTTGCTCCTCTCCGTTTTCCCTCAGAGGGGGAGCTGAGGAAAGAGAATGCATAAGGAATGGTAAAAGTGAGAGAAGAGTACATTCATGTGAAAATCACCAATAAAGCTTCGCCTGCAAAGTACTGTGCAAGGGTTTGTCAGCATCCAGGACATTCTGATGACTACAGAAAGCAATCAGCCTTCAGGTCTGTGGTTTATGTCGCCAGACCCTCGCCACGTGATGGCAGCATCATTATCCCCAACTAGGGATACATTATCTTCTATTCTCGCTTATTTATTTATAAAGCACAATTACAGTGAAGCACTGAGCAGCCACGTACAGAGGAGCTTCACTGGCAAAGTGAGAAACCCAGCAATAGGAGGAGCCTGAGACTTCCAGGACCAGTAAGAGCACCCCCTGGAGAACTTGGGGTTGGAAGGGGGGGGGGGGAAGGGGGAAGGCATCTTCAGATGGCTCTGGATGATTTATGGGGCAGTTTTCAGAAGGTATCCGCAGTGATGCAAAGTCCTTGGGTACATTTCCTCATGGGCTTTTGCATCAGTTTTCAAAGAGAAAGGTACAAGCATGTTGTCTGTTTGAAAATAACCCCAGGAAAAAGTGCTTGCAGAGGTTTGCCTTTATTTGTGTGGTAAAACAGGTATCATTTTCAAAATAGAAAAGTTCCATGCATTGTTGCCTCCCCTGACCTAACCCCGCCTCTGAAACTGCTTGCTTTTTTTTCCCCTGGGTAAAAAGTATGCATAGTGTTGATTCCACCCCTCTCCCTGCGCATACTCTCATGTGCTGAAAGGCTGGGCAATTTTCAGCCGGTCAGTTTACCTGGGTACATGGCTTTTGAAAATTGCCCTGTCCATGCATAGGTGCCAGGGATGCACAATTTGTAAACTGGCACCAGAACTTATAAACTGAGAAAGAGAGAGACTTGGCAGTGTTGGGAACAGAAAGTGCAAGTCTGTTCTCTGTGTCGTGAATGAATGATGGGATTGAAGTAAAGAGGCGACATGTTTTATGTGGATTGTTTGGCTGACCCAGTACTAACACTTTAAACCTTATTGTGCAGATGACAAGGAGCTGTTTTTTTAGTTTATGGCTTGATTCCCCACCATTAAAACAAAACCCATTTTCTATTTGTACAAAAGGAGCAAGTAACATGGATTGTTTTTCTTGTCCCAGCAGTTTTCTCCTGCTGCTTTGAGCATCCAACTCAGTTGGAATTAGGGGATCCAGCGCCAAGAGCCTTCACAGCTACCCGGGGATTTTTTCCCCCCTGTTTTATAATCCCCTCCTAACTTAAGTTTGTTCCAGCCATTGCAGCAACAGTCCTGGGTCAGGGATCATGCACCAAGGCGTCTTCCAGAGCACTGCCATGAGGGGCCCGGAATCCAACCCCTTAGACAACAATTACAAGCCCCCACCAGGAGCTGCCTCTGCACTATTTCAAGAACTTGCTGACCCAGGAAGTAGAAGACCTGACCCTGAGATTGCACGGCACTTACCAACTAAGTCACTGGGCTGGCATAACATGGCTTTTTTTTTTTGTTTTGTTTTCACACCCTTGCTTGTAAGATTTTAAAACCCTCACTCCCCAATCTCTACATTTCTAGAAACAGGTGCATGGCAGGAAATTGACCAGACCCCGGGAGCTGATGCAGTGCAAGTGTTTTGTCAACCGGATCGACAATTGGAACTGCAGGAGCCGATGCAGTGCAGGGTTTCTGTTAGCTGGAATGGCAGTGGGATTGCAGGAGCTGATGCAGTGCAGGAGTTCTGTCAGCTGGAATGATAGCGGGAACTGTAGGAGCTGATGTAGCTCAGAGGTTTTATCAGCTGGAATAGCTGCAGGACTGCGAGAGCCGAGACGGTGCAGGGATTGTGGTGCTGGAACAGCAGCAGGAGTACAAGAGCCGATGCAGTGGAGGGAGGGGGGGGGGGGGGGTCCTGTCAGCTGGAACAGCAGTGAAACCTCACAAAGTGCAGTGCAAGATTTTCAATTTTAAGATCAGATAACTTCCCCGGATCAAGCATTATGGGCTACCCTTTAATATTTTCTATTTTATAATGGCAGTCAGAGAATGGTTAAGATGAGCACAGTATGATCATGCATCTCCCCTTCACTGCAATGTGACTCTCCTAGGAACGCAGGCAACCTCTTAAACCATATTGTTTACCTACACGGGGTTATATCTTCTTCTTAAATATGAGAATTACACCAGCTAACTGTCAGTTGACAACAAACTCGCTCATTAGTCACCCAGCAGGTACCATATGTGAGATTCCAGGGGGGGGGGGGGGGCTTGTTAGGTAGCTGTGGTGGGGGCGGAGTTCATTGCTGATGCCCCAGCTGTGGTATTGTTGCCGAATTCTTTGCATTGCAGAGTTCCCTAGCAGTCATATCAAGATAATGTTACTTAATCCATTTATTTGTAAACACCAGTTCAGAGCCAAGACTTCCTTTCAGAAAGAAAAGGATGAGGAAGGGCAAGGGAAAGATGCATTGTTTAGGTGAGAACTGGCTGGGGGAGAGGACAGAGGGCTACCCAGAGCTGACAGCTGACAGATTGGGCCTGCTTGATGGCTCACACCTGGTTATTAAGCACACAAAAGGGGAGATTCAGGTTGCTCGAAAGTGAATATTAATGGCTTTGTTCATTTGGTGTGGCATAAAAAGTTGGCGACCAAGATTTAGCTGGAGCCCAGGCGTTTATGGAAGTCCCTATTCAGATTCAGTGCAGATCTTGGCTCTAGCCCCTCGGAAAAAGTAAACACTTTATGGGCTGAAATGGGAAAGCAGCAGCTGTGAAAATTACTCTTCAGTAAATAATTTGTAAGTTCAGATGTTTGCATCCAAGAGTAGGAAAGTAATCTATAGATCTGCACGTGGCTTTCAGTAATTCTGATCTGGTACCACACTACACACGTACAAAGCAGACCGATGCGTTGCATAACTGGGGGAGGGAGGGTTCATTTTTATCACGTTTTCTTGTCGTCTTTTCAAAGTGACCCTCACTCTGCTGCCGTTTTCTATGTCGCTAAGGACAAGCCTGTGACTGGTCTTAGGAGGAAAAAAAACAATCCCAAAAGAAAAGCTTTCATTTAAAATATCCAGGCTGTTTCCCCGATTTCTCCATTTACTGTTTTGTTTTTTTTTTTGGTTTTGTTTTTTTAATTTATACTTTATTTGATTTCTTAATACATTTACAATGAGAAAGAAAGGTAATACTTTGGAAAAACAAACCAAACTTTTTCAGAACATTAAACAAAGGAAAATACATTTATGTTTTACCAATATTTAAGTCCACCACATGGGAAGCCATCACGTAAAAAGAAATTTCTAAGGAAAATTCACACATTGAATACTTAGAGCCATTATCCATATTAACCAGTTACATTACCCAATAAGCTGTTATACTTCCCTCATCCACTCTTATCTAAAAGAAAAACTTCTAAGTGTGCAGGATCAAGAAAGACAAACTTATTTTTTTGGTATACAATAATACATTTGCATGGGAATTTGAGAAAGAAGGTGGCTCCAATAGAAACCATCCTCTGTCTCATTTCAAGAAATTGTTTTCTTCTTGACTGCGTAGCCCTAGAGACATCCGGAAAAGCCTGAACTATTTGACCACAGAATTTAAAGCCTCTATTTTTAAAATATTTCTGCATTACCAGATTTTTCTCTTGCTCCAAACCAAAGGCCACAATCAATGTTTTTTGTAGGAAGACAAGTTAGAACAGAGGGCGACCTAAAACTTTGGGCCCAAAAAAATTAAACGGAGAAGCGCGTGCTCCTCTCCCGAACAGCTTTTGTATTCTTTAAGCTGCTTCCGCAGCTTCTTGGATAATGCCAGATTTGGTGGCAAGAAGGTCAGAAAATGGCATGAGCTGTGCCGACGTATGTTGATGCATCGTCACTCTTAACACCTTTAGCCATATGGCAGTCTCTGGAAAAGCAGGGCCTTCTCAAGGAAGCTGCCAGGAATTTTGCAGTCAGAAAATTGAAGCTGTATGTTTTCTTTCTTGTCCCTTCTCTTTAAAAAGGAAAAGGAAGGCTGGGGGAGGGGCCCTACCCTTCCAACCCTCAGCAAACTTGGGCGTCTTCATTGCCTACTGCAGTTGTCAAGGATGAGCCCAAAAGTTAGGAAACGCTTGGGGAGCAGGAGGGAGGTTTTTTTGGTTTTTTTTAATAGCTATATCTAGTAGGATCGGTGTAGGCTTTTTTCTTACTAGTTTTCCCCTGTGGTCTTTCCTAAGCATAATTGTAAAATAAGTACTGTTTGCATGACACACGGCACTGACTGCTTTGTTTCTATTGATTTCCTATTTTGGAGTGCCATAGCTGTGTGCTAGATTTTTTTTTTCCTGGTAATTCTTTTCTATATAGCCAAGGGCCAAACTAGAATGACCCTTTGGAGTGCAGATGTCTGACTCAAAGTCATCTCAATGTGCCACACAGTTGTAAAATACTGTTTTTCATTATTTAATCGGGGAAGGTTATCTAGAAAACTAGTAAAATCTGCCAGTCATGGGTCTGCTGGCTATTACATATCAAGCTATAGTTTAAAAAGTTAGGGTTTTTTGTTTTTTTTCCATTTTCTACTGATATGGATGCAGCCGTATGTCTTTAAACATCCCGTCTTACATAGAAACATAGAAATGACGGCAGAAGAAGACCAAATGGCCCATCCAGTCTGCCCAGCAAGCTTCACACATTTTTTCTCTCATACTTATCTGTTTCTCTTAGTCTTTTATATTTCATACCATTCATTCCCAATAGCTGTGGGCTCTGATTCTGTGTCCTTCATTAAGAGACAAGGCAACTTATCTTCTTTCCCATATCTGCAAAATATGAAAAGTACAAATAATAATTACCCTCTCACCAATATTTTGTGGTTGAGTTTTAATAGTGCAGGCTAACCAACAAGGAGGTGAGAATTTCCATCTACAGAACAGCTAAATTAAACTGCCAAGTTTCACTAGCTGAACAAAATGGGTGTTCAGGGAGGCGTGGGTGTGTCTGGTGGGGAAAGACCTGGCCATCTAGTGCTGAAATTTTAGAGCTAGTGTTACCCCTTATTCAGTAAGGGGTCGAAAACGCGCATCCAACCCCCTGAACCTAATAGCGCCCGCAACATGCAAATGCATGTTGATGGCCCTATTAGGTATTCCCAAATGATTCAGAAAGGAAAATGTGCAGCCAAGCTGCACATTTTACTTTCAGAAATTAGCGCCTACCCAAAGGTAGGCGCTAATTTCTCCGGGCACCGGGAAAATGCACAGAAAAGCAGTTTTTACTGCTTTTCTGTGCACCCGAAAGTTACAAAAAGTAAAAAAAAAAAAAAATTTTTGAAGTCGGCCCGTGGCTCGCTGGTTGAAAACCGGACGCTCAATTTTGCCCACTGACAGCCACGGGTTTCCGAACCCGTGGCTGTCAGTGGGTTTGAGAACCGATGCCGGCAAAATTGAGGATCGGCTGTCAAACCCGCTGACAGCCGCCGCTCCTGTCCAAAAAGAGGCGCTAGGGACGCGCTAATGTCCCTAGTACCTCTTTTTACCTCCACCCTTAATTTGAATACTGAATCGTGCGCACAGGAGAGTGGCGGACTTTACTGTATCGGCCCCGTAAGTGATGCAGCTATTCGGGGCACTTTTATGCCACAGTAAAGCCAGCTGGATGGTGGCTAAAAATGTGCCTAACCTTAGCAAGCTAAGTCACTGCTTAGTGGATTTTTGAAAACTTAAGTCATTACTTTTTAAATAACTTATGCTGCTCCCCTGCAGTACTCAGGATAGCAGCCATGCTTGAAGCACTGTTGCAATTGACCTCCCATAGAAGAGGATGTGAGCATGATGGCATTCTCCAGCTAAAGTTGCTGGTCCCATAGATTTAGGGGAATTTCATGGCATTCCCCAAACAATTTCAGAAATAATAATGCAGTAAAACTTTTAACAGAGGGTAATTTTCAAAGCCGTTAATGAATAAATATCAATTTACCTAGGTAAAGCAGGGTGTGTCTGAAGATTGCCCTCAGAACTTTTTTTTTTTTATTGACATTAAAAAGGAACATTGCTTTGAGAGTTTAGGTTGTGTGTTTGTGTGTGTCCATGACATTTTCAGAAGTATGGGGGTTATCTTCCCCCATCTGGGCTGCCTGCACAAAAAGGCAATTATAACATCTGTACTTTGTCAATTTTCAAAGGGAAAATATCTGTGTGGTTTCCCTCTGAAAATCCAGGGAAAGTGCTTGCATTAAAACCACCCACATAGTTTGCAATTACTGTATATGGACTGTTTGAAAATTGCCCTTAATAGAGGATACTTATTACTGGTTGCCTGAGTATTTAAAAAAAAAAAATACTATACAGCACATACAGGCCACTATTTTTCTTATAAGAAAGTCCTTTGAACTGGCTTTAAGGAGAGGTTGGTTGAGTGATAACCCAGGCTCAGATGCTGAAGGTGGGGGGAGATGAGGAGAGGTGGGTATAATTTCTCAATTAACTCTGTAATTTGGTTTGTGTTTAAATTTTGGAATAAATCATCTTCCACGGCCCTTCAGTACATGCATGAACGGTTGAGTGAGGGAATGAATGATTACCTGTTAAACAGTTGCTACCTGAAAGAAACTGGCACTGGCTATGAATTTATTATTGTTAAGCTGCCAAAGACCATGTAAGCCCCTGTCTTTCCTCGTCTGTGCACATTTTGCACCAAATGGATGCAACACAAGAAATAACATCACTAATTAAATAATCAGATGCTATTTAACCAATAAAATGCTTGCTATACAAAATACAATTCTAGGCACATATTAGTTAGTTTACGCTTGCATTGCTCTTAGTGCTTATCTCAGTGTCTGAATGGTGCTGACTTTTTTTTTTTTTTTTCTTTTAATCAAAATGTTGGCTCTTTGTTCACCCTGCTTTTACCCTCTCCTCTCTGTTTCCAGATTGGGGGTGCAATTGTGTTCATCAGTCCCATTGATCACTGCAGCTTTGATGCTACGACAGGAATGTACCAGCAAAATAAATTTAGATGATTTCAACCACTGACTGATTTAAAAACCTTACCCTGTTTATTCTTACTAGCTTATTTCAGGGGGGAAAAATGACTGCAGTTGTCCAAAGCTGCTCCTGGTTCCTCCTTCCCACTAGTGTGGATCTCAGTAAATTGTGCACCACATTTCTTCTGTGTATATGGCGCTTCTTAGAGATAATACGGCGATGAAGAAGAAAGTGGAGTACTTGGAAAGCTTCCCGAGAAGTAAGAAGCTTAGGGTTGCAATCTTTTCTAAAGTAACATCTCTTTTTTTTTTGGTTTGGACTTTTTAAAGAAAAACAAACAAACCATGCTGAAGTGCTTAATCTCTGTGGCAGCCCTTCCCCCACTAACAAGGCATCAGGGAATCCCGGGGCTGAAACACGGGGAGCCTTTATAAACTGCGCACCCCTAAGGCTCACTGCTGGGAACACCGGCCAAACAGAGAGTTAGGAAAAACAAGAGGATGAACAAAGGATAATTTAATCTCACTATATATTAACAGCAGGAAAATAAGGCAAGGTGAGGAAATACACAGTCCAAGAAATCTAATTAGCAAGAATTTACAGCAGCCAATGACTTGGAAGAAGGATCCAGGAACATGGAAGTAAGAAAACCAGGAACTAGGAAGCAAAGGAGTCCAGGCATGGAACACAGTCAAAAGGCGAGGCAGAAATACCCTGACCATTAAAGGCTGGCCTGTGCTGGCGGCCCAGTTAGGACATAGAGAGGGATATACTTGGGGCAATTCCCAGGGCTTTCTGTCCTGGGAATTGCAGAGCACAGCTCCTCCAGAAAAAAGCCATTTTCCCTCCTGGGGACTGCAGTTCAGCCAGCTCTCTGCTGGCTGTGTCAGCTGCAGGTCCTAACTGGGCCAGCACAGGCCAGGGTTCTAGAAGACGCTACAGCTTTTGGATGTCATCGCTTTCTACAGCTGCCCCCAAGTATATCCCTCTCTTTCACGTCTTCTACCTTTTATCCCCCCAACCACTCTTTTACCCCCCAACCACTCTTTTACCACTGTGTCCTGTGTCTGTACCAAATGTTTTGTACCTTTTATCATGGTTTTGGGTGCCACGGCTTCTGCCAGTATTTTGTTCCAGGCATCAACCGCCTCCACACTGCAGCTTCACATTATGACCCCTTGTGTTTTTCCCTAGTTCTCATGTTCTTTTATTTGACGTTTTAAGAGGATCTATAAATGCCAGTTTCTGGTGGTTTTAGTTTCTCTTAGTATGCGTCTCTGAATAAAAGTGTTGGGTTTTTTTCTATTATAAAGCATCATTATTATTGTAAGAGGGTCCCAGAAGCTGCCTTTTATTATTAGGCATCAGTGTATCCACAGAGTGCATGTGATGTCAACATAGAGTCGATGTGGTAGTGGAGGTTTGACACTCCTTGGGAAAGTGTGTCAGGAGTTTGCCCTCGTAGTTCAGAGATTTTTGGGGTGTCTCTCTGGCTAAGAGATGTCCTGGAGGGTGAGCCTCTCCTAGGACGGTGGCTAGGACCCAAGGTCAGGGTGCCCAGGCTTCCAGGACTAGGGAGGTTTCTTTTTAAGGGTCTAAGAGAGAATTCCTAAGTTTCCTGAAGATCCATGTCAGATGGATTTCTTCAGATATTAAAAGAAAGAGGATTCCTGATTCTCTGCTGAGGAGCCAGAGAAGAGTCTGAAATGAAGGCACTTCCCAAGAATGACTGGCTGAAAGAAAGAATGTCAGAGACTCATTATTTTTATCTACTGGAGAGACCTACTGGAATAGCGAGAGAGCTGCATCCAGACGAGCAGGCAGCAGAGGAAGAGCCCAGGGAGGGTGTGCCCAACCCAGAGTGCCTTCCTGCCAGGTTGTACAGCAATACTCATGCCTGAGACTTTTGTTTTTCTGTGTTGAATGTTCACTATGCCTTAGTGTGCCTAATGTGGATTTTTGTTTCCTGGACTGTGTTGCAGAGGAGTTCCCTGAAATTTAAAAAAAACAAAACATATTAAGGGCTTTGAAAGACAATTTCTCCCCTCCCCTCATCCCTGCTCAATCTCATGCCAGAAGAACTACAGGCCATGGGTATAGCAGTAGCCCATGACCCACTATTACTACTCCCATGTGAGCCCCTGCAGATCAGGAGAAGAAGTGGCAGGGGCTACACTAAAAACATAGTAAATGGCAGGACGTAAAGACCAAAATGGTCTGTCTAGTTTTCCCACTTGAGATGCATCCACTTTGGATAGATGCACTCCCAAATTCCCACTGTCAGGGAGATCTGGGCGTGATGAGTGCAGGCCATCCTGGAGGGAAGGTGCAAAGGATCTCAGTGCAAAGCAAGACTCCAGAACTGGATGAGAAGACAGGAACAACTTTATAAGACACGAGCATGGCAGGAATACTGGAACAGTGTTACAGGACAGGAACTCTGGAACAAGCTAACGGCCTGCAAATCCCAGGACCCTGGGTTCAAACCCCCTGACAGAGTTTTTATTACTCTTGGGTTGGAAGTACTGTTATGTTTTATATGAATAATGAGATGTGAAAATGATTTTATAATATGTATGTTCTCTTGTACCCTGCCCCAAGCTTTGGAGGGTGCAGGAAAGAAATACTTTTAAACTACTAAATAAGAATGCAGCCCCCTCTGATGGGTAGCCTCTGGACACCTCCCCCGCCCACCCCCCACCCAAAGACCTCCAGAGTCCCAGACCCGAGCTGGGGAGGTTCAGTCTTGAGTAGACATTGGCTTTATAGATGCAAGGTCAGGAACTCGGGTTAATGAGGCACCAGACATGGATCTTACCAGTGCAAAAATCCGCACTAGAACTGCGAATGCGGCTGGCGCCAATTTCACCAGTACACAAACAGGAACTTGGGTTGACGAGGCAGCCTGACATGGAGTTCACCAGTGTAACAGCAGGCACTGGCGCTGACTTCATCGATGCACAGAGAGAAGAACTGGAACTGAAGAGACAGCTGACACACACTTCTTCCCAGATACAAGGTCAGGCATTTGGTTGAAGGAACATGACATGGAATTCATCAATGCAAAAGCAGGCACTGGAGCTGTGGTGACAGCTGGCACTGACTTCACTGGTGCACGGACAAGGACTGGAACTGAAGAAACATCTGAGAGTGCAATAGTGTAAAAGCAGGCACTAAAGCTGTAGTGACAGCTGGTGTTGATTTCACCAATGCAAGGACAAGGACAGGAGTTTGCTGGGAGAGCCTGTATGGAATCTTTGAATTTGTTGGCTCGTCTTGGAGTGAAGTCATCGCAGGAATAGCCAGCATGGCTTAGAGATGAGCCATCAGACGAGCAGCTGGTGTGACTTGAAGACAAACCATTGCAGGAGCGGCTAGCGCAACTTGGAGACAAACCATGGCAAGAGGTGGTGCTCATTGAAGTTTGGGGTTTAATCATGGTCCCTCCATTCAGGGCATCCCAGCCTCTTAGGCTCTCAATATCAAAAGTTTGAAGCACTCTGTTCAAACCTCTTTTCTGCTGAATTTTGTACTGTACTTCAAGCCTCTTTATTTCTGGTTATTCATTATTGTAATGCTCTGTATATTGGCCTTCCTCTCGCTATTCTACGACCCATCCATTTTGGCTGTATGACTCCTATCTGATACAAAACGTTCAGAGCATATCACACCTACTCTTATTCATCTACATTGGCTATCCACATCTGAACGCAATAAATACAAATTGGTCACGATTATATACAAACTCTTAAATGATGATTCCTGTCCATGGGCCAATTCACTACTTAAAATTCTATCAACCTACTCGCTCTCATGCTCATCACAACATCTCCTTCTGGAAATTCTCTCGCCAAATTTAGCACATCTCTATATTACACGGGATTGTTCCTTTTCCATTGCCGGACCTATGTTCTGGAATTCCCTCCCTCTTGAAATGCGAAAGTCCAGCAAATAATGTAAAGGTCTCCTTAAAACCTTTTTGTTTAAACCTGCGCATTTTTGAGTTTTATGATTTGAAATATTATTTTATTTCATCAATTTATTTACTATTCATTGTAATTTTATGTGTTTTATTTTTAATCATTTAACCTATTTTATGCTTGTTTTATTTGTTAATCACCTAGACCTTTTTTGAGTTAGGCGGTCTATAACTTTAATAAATGTAAATATTGTACCACTTATTTAGGGTTGTAACCACTGCTCCGAGCAGATTTACCCCCGCTGCTTTCCTGAAGGCCTGATGCAATCATAACACTGCTATTTAACGGCTCGATACAGTAAAGTGGGGCCGCGGTTACCCCGCTCCTAACCTGCTTTCTACTCACTTTCCGGCCGCGTTAGCACATAGACGGGCGTGCTTTCATTGGCTGGGCGCACATGGACGGGCGCGCGTGACGTCACGGCGTGCGTCACGCGCGCCCGTCTATGTGCTTTCATTGGCCGGAGCGCCCAAATTGACGGGCGCTCAGCCAATGAAAGCACGCCGCTTTCACCACAGGCCGCTTTTCACCACACCCTTCTCTGCCGCCCTCCGGAGGGCGGCAGAGAAGGGAAGGGGCTGAAAAGCAACAAAAGGTAAGTTGGCACATGTCGAGCCGCTTCGGGAGGAGGGGATTTTCGGTTTTTAGGTTTTCATGGGTTAAAGTTGGGATCCACTTCCTGGTGCCTGTCATTTGAAATGACATTTCAAATGACAGGTACCAGCGCACCCAGGATACTGTATAGGCGCTGTATTAAGTGCCTATACAGTAAAATGGGTTGCGCGGGCCTAACACTTCGCCTACCGCTTCGTAGACGCGGCTTGCATTTGCATGCCATTTAAATAGAGTATCAAGCGGTATGTGATCAGAACAGTGCGTGCGGCAAACGAGGGTGCGCCCGGCACTGCCGCACTCTTTCTAACGCGGCCTTACTGTATCGACCCGTAAGGTTGTAACTACCTCTCCATGCAGGTTATGCTAGTGCCTTCCTAGAAAACAAAGCAGTCATATCAGTCTTTGGGGCTAAACAGCAGCTCCATGCAATTTACCCCAGTGCACCATTGCCATCCTCGTCAGCTGCCTGCTTTCCAGTGGGTTTTTCTGCTCGAGTGTGCAATAGTCATTTTGACCTGTTTTCATGTGTGTCAGACAATGAGCTCTAATAATGGTGGAGGCAAAAATAAAAAAATCGAAAAAATCCTGGGAAAGCTGAGGATCCCTGTTGGACAAGAAATGAAGGGAAAGTCAGAGATCAGCTTGTGCTATGTGGCTTTGTAACAGGAAGTAAATCGGGCAAACTAAATGGATCTTACAGTCCTTATCTGCCATCATGTGGTCTATTTCTCTGAATAGTTGCATAGCTAGCTAGTTTGTCAGGGCCATCAGGATGGATGGGCGAGGCAGGCGCCTGCCATGCCACTGAGGCAGAACTAAGTGTCAGTGTGTCTGCTTCCACGCAGCTGCGACATAAGAGTGGGACTTCCCTTCCCCACAGCCCACCAGGTCATCATTGGTGGAGGGATCCCCTGCTTGCTGGCTGTGACACCAGAGAGAGACCCCCTTCCCACTGGCCACCCAGGGCACCATTTAAACCGGCGATAATGCTGTAGTTTGCCCTACATTACAAAAAAAGCATGTGTGTCGTGTAGCTGTAGGGTTCTTCCGGTGTAGGTTTGTTATAGCTCTACAAAGTTTCTCTCCACTTGGGATACTTTACACCTGTGCAAAACGTATAGCTACATTAATTCCTGTTATTAAAAAGTGCTGGCTAGCCGGATTACTTTTCATGTGGGACCTGTGAATTGAAATGGATAAGGAGAAAACAAGGAACAGGCAAAGGAAGCCATACTGCTGGCCATGAGGGCTAGAATCAAAAGGCTTCAACTCCCCAAAATCCTGCCGAGCTGATGGTGTCTGAGTGCTGTCCAGCAGGGCACGGAGCCCTAGCAGGCTGCAATTTTGGGTGGCGGCAGCCTCACCAGTTATAGTAACTGTTTAGGCCAATTAACCTGGGGGGGGGGGGGGGGGCACAGTTGTTGAATTAAATATGGGAGTTTGTGTGCTAATTTACCCAGAATGAAAGAGAACCAAGGAGGAAGAAGAAAAAAAACTGATAGGGATAATAAGTGATATTCCATTAGCAGTCAAGTTTCTATAGCTGGCATCTGGGCTATATCCTTAGCACTGTGGATAGGAATAACCGAGTTTACTGGATGGACCAAATGGGCTTTATTTGTCGTCCTCTGCTCTATATTACTATGGATGCATTTTCACTTAAAACGAGTTTCTCAAAGAGGTCCTCACTTGAAATGCCGTGAAGGCATCTGATTGGTCCTTGTCACGAGCCAGCATTCCATGTAATTGCCCGGATCTTCGCTTTGAGGCCGAATGGAAAAGATCCCCCTCCCCCTGGCCCCCCCATCATCTTCCCGCAGGCACAGAATTCAGAGCTTCTGTAGAGAGAGCCGCAGCCTTCAAGGAAGAGGCCAATGCACATAGTGGAATTTAGCTAAGGCCAACGCGTAGCCCTGGAAGAATATGAACAGATGGACCTTTGCAAAATAGAAATTCGGGTTTCTTGCTTGCTTGAATAGGTGTAGGTATTATAAGTGTCTAAAAGTTTTTGGAAGGTTTTCTTTTAGGGATAAAAAAAAAAGTGTATGAAACTCACTGTGATTAAACTTAAAAGTACTATTTTATCTAAGTGATATATATCCCTTGTTTAATGAAGTAGCCGAGAGACTTCTACTGAGATAACACAGGAATCATCAGTTTGCTTAGTCTTCAAGTGATACAGAATTGCACAAAGTGAAATTAGCAGGGGAAATAGCATCTCTTCAGGATGGGTGGTGAAAGTTGCGATTAATATTTGTTAAAACACAGCAGCAGCAAGAACAACAACACGCCTGCAGGTGAAGAAGGATGCAGCTGGAAAGATAGGAAATCTATTTTTCTTTTAATTAGAGAGAAATGCTGTGCCCATAAGAGGCGGAGAACTATCTAATTAAAATGGAAATTGAAATTAAGAGCGCTGTTTTTGTCATTGTGGGTTCTGGCTATCGGGTTTTTAAGTGTTGTATGGTGCTGAACGATAATAAATTAAGTGCGTAAGATATTGGGGTTTATTTCCATTTGGTCACAATTGATTTAGACGATTAGCCAAGACTGATTCCGCAGCAGGCACAGGGAATGCTATTCTTATGCTGAAAATGGCAGTTCTGAAACTTAGTTGAAATCTTTTTTTTTTTTAGGTTAATAATAAAGCTGCTGGTGCAGGAAATGTTATTCCACTTTCAATTTCCCTTCATATTATTACTGTATTAGTTTTCCTATTAGAAACCACCAGTGAATATAGCCCCTATTACTGCTGAGATAGTGTGTGTGTGTGTGTATGTGTGTAATTTATTTATTTATATACAAGAAACTAAAATGATTTGTCTGGAAAGCTGGTCTGTCTGAATTGCCATAATTCAGTTGCCTCCATCAGTCATTTTTATTGCATTTTCATTTTTTTTATATAGTACCTTCTATTTCTGTATATGGTACGTTAAATTTCTTCCCATTAGCTGAGCATAAAGATGTTAAAGGCAGAATGTTGGTTTGTTTTATCAGCCAAGTGGCTGAAGTCTTTCTTAATTTTGACTGCCTTTCTTAAATTAAAATTCAGGTGGCTTAATAAAAGAAATCACTTTTTGTGTGAGCTACAGTGTGAGCAACATGCAGCGTGATACAATAACGTAAATATACAGTGTCCACCAATTGTTTCTGTTTTATTCTTAAGTTGCAGTGGTTAACTAGAATTCCACTTTAAACACGGCAACTTGTGCAGGCCTTGTTTGAAATTAGTATTTCTTGATCTGCAATGTAGTCAATTCCTCTTGCATTATGGAGTTTTTGTTTATGTTGGCTAGATCATGTAGGAAGTTAAAAAGGGAGGCAAACACCAAGATGCTTTGTACACATCGAGCAGTAACCGATAAAGGTATCAATATCCATATCCAAATAAGAATAGACAAGAAAGTGAAAATTACTTTATAAATTTATAAAATAATTTTAAATAGCTGAGGAAAGAAATCTTTCTTTGGGGGGGGGGGGTTAAGATAGTTTCACGACCTTTTCAGATATATCCGGATGTAGATCTATAGAAAGAGAACTTTTCTGAGGGGTAGAAAAGTCAAATGTCTTGTTTTCAGCTGGGTCCTGCTGGTGGCACAGGGAGATTACATGAGTTGCCAAAGGTTATGCAGTGGGAGAGGGGACTCCTAAAGTCATACGCCAAGATTTCTGCAGAATCTCAGTCCAGCGCTCTTAAGGCAATAGAATGACAGTGCTCGATAAAAGCATTTAAGCTAATTCAGCCAGAAAAGAGCAATGGTACTGTTACATGCTAAAAAAAAAAAAAAAAAAGGTGTTTTCAAAGGGGCTGTACAGTCAATAAATATGGCAGTGAAATGCACCCCTCAGGCTGAATCAGGAGTGGACGTTATCAAGCTATAGGCAGATGCTGTCCAGCAATATCCACCCCGAAAAAGCCACATCCAAGTCCTAATGCTTTGTTATTGTGCAGGATTTGTTCAGCATCTTTCCAAGCACCTCAGAACAAGAAGTCCAAAGCACTTGACTTGTACACCGGCCTATCAGTGATATCTTACAATCTGCGCCACAAATATGAAACATTATATATCAGGACATCCACAGCCATTAAATATAGTCCTGACATTTAAAATAGAGATATTAAAGTACCAAGCACCACATCTGTTCTCGTGCACCGCTTTCCATCAGAAAAATTCAGCTGCTGTTTTGCAGCCTCAAGGAATCCAAAAAAGCTTTCTGAGGATTTGATTCCCAGTCTCGGTCTTCTGCTTCCCGGGATGGCTGGGACTGGGGATGCTGCAGACGTGATGTTCCCAGCTGCCGGGGGGGGGGGGGGAGAGGAGGGCAGTCATAGTCCTGGTGCAGCAGCCACATCAGGTGACTGGATTTTAGGGCCTTTGGGTGCAGGGGTTTCAGAAGGAGTCCTGGTGCCAAGCCCCTAGCCGAGCAGTAACACGGCAGTGGCTGGACTTTTGTAAGCTGGGAAGAAAATTGCTGGATAGTTGCAAATGAAGGCTCATGACGCCAGATCCCGGCCCTGGTTTCAATTGAACCAGAAGCCTAAAGGAGCTGGAGGAAGCTGCCAAGTCATTAAAAAAAAAAAAAAAATATATATATATATATAGTTGAGCGGAATGGGATGTTGTTGTTTTAACTTCCAAAAACATGAACATGCTTCCATACATTTAAATTTATTGGCTTCCAGAAATCAAAATATAACTTAACCCCTGCAGTTCAGTAACGGAACATATGAAACGAAGCAAATTTTAATCAGTAGGCTGAGCAGATGGGACAGCACCACGGAGGCAACGCATAGGTTGTATTTTGACAAGATAACTTTCATCTGCAGAGTCGCTTGAAAATTGTCCCAGTAGAAAGCTGGTGAGAGAAATGGCAGACTTATTCGTGTCTAATGATCCTGTTGTCATGCAGAAAGGAGGTTCTGAGATTAGATGGCTCAGTGAATTAACAATACAGCAATTACTTGCACTGTCCTAGCCATGTAGCCGATGTAGTTTGCTCAGGTTCAGCCATGGTGGGGAAAAGGGGGAGAAAGGAGCCAGGGGCCCTTTCATTTTCAAAACCGTCAGTGGTAGCAGCTGCCTTCCTGATGGACGATGTCTGAAACCCCACCGTGTCAGTGGCAGCTTTGGGGTTTGGGCCTTGTCGGTGATGTGTGTGATCACCCTGCGCTGAACTCCAGAATAGATAAATGTCAACCAGCTTTCTTTGTATCTGAGAACCTCTTTAATTATTAACTGTGCTCATGCATACATTTTCTAGCACTTAGATTTGGAAGCATTTGAGGATAAGACTGGGTGAGGGGAGGGGACCAGGTTTCAAAACATTTAAAAGCAAAGACTCGATTTCCTCCTGTTTACTTTTTGGGTAAGAGGTGCTTTTTTTTCAGCACTAAGTTTCACCCAAGTTATTTTTTTGGCCTGTTCATTTCCTTCTGCTCTTGTGGGCTTCCTGCTCTGTCAGAGCTGGGGCTGGGATCCAGTGCTATGAGCATTCACCCATTTACAGTCTCCTCCCAGCTCACTTATCGCGTAGTCATTGCAGCGCCCAGGAGCCACATACCAGGGCTCCTTTAAGGACTCTGCAGTCCTGGGCCCTAAGTCTAGTGTCACCTTTTGTGCGATGACTCGGACTCCCTCCCCCTCCATCTGTAGCATTCCTGGTGGACCCAGGGGGACAGAAGACCTGATCCAGAAATACAAACCCAGGTCCTTTGCATGGCAGTGCACATCACAGCCTCTGAACCACGGAGTTGCTCCAGGGTTCATATATTATATTTTCCTTAATCTTTCTGCTGCTCCATCTTCCTATTGAGACTTCTTACCACTAGTGCCAGTAATGACTCTTTAGTAATCGACTTGACAGTGTTGACCATTGATCCAGTGGTCCCCTTTGTATAATGGTACAGGGTATACTTCTGGATTTTCCCTTTTCCCAGCATCCCACTGCTTCAGAATTGGCTTTTATGCCTCTAGCAGTCATTAGTCTTTGGACAGTATTAGCAATAAAGCCTCCAGTGCCGTAGTTTTGTTTTGCCTACCTACACAGAGCATAGATTACCTAGAAATAATTTTACTGTTCCTTTCTGGCTGTTTTTCCTGCCTTTAAATTGCACATGTGCTTGTAGTCAGCAATTTGTGAAATGTTTCTGCTTCACTGAGCCTCTACTGAAAGGAGGCAAAGGACCAGGTTTAGGTTTCGGGCATAACAAGTGCCAAAAAGCTCCAAGCCTTGTTTGCTTGCACACATTTTTATTAGCTCATCTTTTGCCCAAACATTTAATCTCCTGCCAAGTACCAAAGGAAAAAAAAATTCAGAGCAGTAACAAGGGTAAGCCAAGTCTTCTCTAGGAAGTGCTGTGGGATTTTTGCTGGAAAGCACAACATTTTAAGAATCCCGTTTAGTTCCACAGCACTACTTTTTTTTACAACCTTTTGCTTGCATGAATTTTTCTGTAGAATTTTCTTCTTTCCCAGCGGTTACAGGAAATTAAATCCTGGGACAAAAGATGAACGGTTTGAAAATGATACAAGCAAAATGGCTCACAGACTTTGGCCCATACTCTTATCACTAGTATTAAAAATAAGTCTCTCCGTGACAGTAGGATTATATTCTAAAGTCTAACAAATTTTCTTATAAAGCAGGAAATGTCTACTTTAATTCTGTAGTTGTTATTGTTTGCCTTCCACAGCTCACATGGTTTGGAGTGTCCGGTTTTTGTTCTCATTTTAAATCTACCATGGAATCAAAATAACCACATTTTAGTTTAGAATACCAACAGTCTTCTCCGAGTAAGGTATTGCCTTGTGTGAGTTAACACACTCAGTTTTGCCTCTAGGTTTTAATCCTGATGACATGATAATTTTACAGTAATATTATCATAACAGAGGAAAATACCCTCCATTTAATACATAACCTGCTGTGTGATAACATGGCATTGGGATAGATCTGCTTACATTGGGCAAAATATACATTTAACGCAGAACTCTCCTTGTTTTTCAGGGGCTGGCAATGTATAGCAGCACATATGAAAGAATGGAACCAGCATTTGCACTTAATAAAGCAATGTTTTAAACTTGGATGAGGATGAGGAAAATTTCACTGTAGCTTTAGAAGTTGGCATAATTAATTGTGTCTTTAAGAAAAGGCACAATAAAAATTGTCTTCATGGGGCCTATGCACTAAAACATGCAAAAAAATGTTTTTAACATACATGCTGAAGGGGTGCATGTGCTAACAAATGTTTAATAGTACGCACACACTAATAACATGCACATTATCCCAGAAAGTATGTGGTCTCCATGCTATATCTGCTTGTGTGGAGGCTACACAAGACAGCGTTCATGCACTAAAGTGAAAATTCTCTGTCCTCTTTTCTTCATCTCTCCTTGTTTGAAAACTAAAAGCCCAGAACATGGGATTCATAGCCAGTACTTGAGGGTAGGAATGGTAGAGCACCTGGATCCCAGGAGAAGAGGTGAAGGGGAACGGAAGTCGAGGAGATGAAAAAGCAGATGTCTGTGTGGCTTATGAGGTGTCTTGTACTCCTTTTGTGTAATATTGTTCCTTGTTTGTTGTTCCGGATTTCTGGGCAAGAGGGTGAATAACTGGACAAATGCTTGTTTCTGTCCATATGTTTTCTGTCTCATGAAGGGTCTTGAAAGAGTTGAGTGATAGAATGGAGCATGGAAAGGACTGTGAATGTATAATGGTATGGAAGGGGCATGAGAGATGACAGGTGTTCTGGGAAGGAGAGTGGCGGCTATAGGAAGGAAGTCTTCTACAGTGCAAGGAAGGAGGTAGGGATGAGGCAGTTAGATCAAGGGATTGGAGGAGGGACTCTACATAGACCAGAACAAGCCCATTAGAAATCAGGGGAGAAATGCAGAACAGTATAAGATAGTGAAGAAGGAATGGGAGAAGGGAAAGAGAGGACATATAAAGGATTCAGGGACTCCCCAAGTGTCCAACCACGTCTTTTGAGGAGGAAGAACCAGACCACAAACTCCAGCAGCAAGGACACAACCACACCAATAGATATGGTGCGTCATGCAAGAAGAAAACAATTGCATTCTGGAGATGATCCTGGGAAAGTATAGTGTGCTTTTTGGGGGATTAAATCCTTGGTAGCAAAGGAGCATATTTGGAAAGACATATTGAGCATCAGTAGCCTCTGAGTCACCACTTAGGTTAAAAAAAAAAACACATTAAACATCACTATCGGGACATTAAAAAGGTCTTCTATGAAAAGGCTACCAAGAAACATGCCCATCAGAAGAAAACAGCAAGTGAATATCTCCATCCCATTCGCTTCACACCATTGGAGCAATGACTCGCTTGAATGGTTGGGTCCAGATATCATCATTGGCCTCTCTTAATCCATGGATACAGAATCAGCAATGCATCTGGGACAATCTGGTGAGTTACCTGCATTACAAAAACTAATTAGGAACACACAGCAAGAGTCTACTAACAGTCCTTTGCATGGCTGTCCTTCAGGCCCCAACCTGTATATGGATCCTGTAGGAGGTTACAGGCTTAGCATGGGGCCTTTTGGGAGAAATGGGGACAAATTAAGGCGACAACATTTTAGATAGACTGGGGACTTAGAGTGGCATTAACATATATCAAGACAGGGGAGTATCAGGGTAGGGATCTTGCTGTGGAGAGCTTGACTTTTCAGATTGAAGCAAAAAGAATGCACATGCTCCTTCCTACAATATAACTACCTCATTTCTGTATCTTTTCCAGGTTCAATGGCTTTATGGAGAGCAGGCCGAACTCCTGGATGCATAATATCTGCACTGGAGAACAGGGACCCGAATCAGAGGATGACTCCATCCTGGAGGCTTTGTCAGGTGCACTGTGGGATGACCAAACTATACCTTCACTTGATGCTCTAGGTTCAAACAAAAGTAGTAATTTAAATCAAAGACATAGATGCCTTGTTTATACTGTTTATGCTGAAACTTCAAAATGCCTACCGGGGTCTTTGGACAGACTAACTACAGCAATAGTTATCATCATTCCCCAGCAAAGTGAGTTCAATGGACAAACATCACCACCGTTTGCCTTACCCCTTCTATGAAATGCACACCATGCTACCTGAGAGGGCCATGGACCAGAAGTGAAAAGGCTAGAAAGTGGCTTCTTACCTTTGTGGCGGAGAGGCTGCCTTGGACAGTTCCTTCTAGTCCCTACTCTATTCCTTCTGTGAGGGATTTATGGCTCGACTGCAGCAACTTTATCTCTGCTCCACCTATCTTGCAGACCATTCATATCATCTGAGACACACTGTACATGCAATAAACATTTCTGCACAATCATGGTTTTTGATTGCAACTTGTGAGATGGGTCATTTTTAAACACAAGCTGCAAGTTGGAGTGTGCATCATTCTTTTGCTGGTAAAGCATTGATTCCATTGTGCCACTAGCTGAAAAAAACATCATCTTGGAGCCCTTGTGTTCCTATAGACTGACCTGCTCTTCAGCTCTCTTGTGGAGCACCTGGATGGTTTTTTGATGAGACTCTTTCGTAAGATACAATCATTGTGAATATTTTAAAGGTTTGATATAGGTTCTGGTTGCATTGTTGCACAAGTGTCGGTTTGTATTTGTACTTCTGTTAAAAATCAGTTTGCAATTATAATATTTAAATTTGCTTATATAATATAAATGTGATATAGGATACATTAGTATTCCATGTTTTCTTTTTATTGTGCTTGTAATATGTATATAAGAACACTTCAGTGTATATGATTTGCCTTATGGTATCATTTACTATATATATAATTAGTTTGGACTTATCCAGCTAAGTGGCGCTGTTGAACACTCATTTGCATTCTGTGGCCTCCACTTAGCTGGCTCAGCTAAATAGTTATCTGGCTAAGTAGTAGGTGGAATAGGAGCATTCTGGAGTGTGGCTGCTTAGCCAGCATTCAGCCTTATCCAGTTTAGTTAGCCAGATAAGTTAGTCCTGCTATTGAGCAGGTCTAAAATTAGCTAGATAAACTTATCCGGCTGATTTTTAGATAGCTGGACATCCCAGGTAAGCTAGCTGCATATGTTTATCTGGCTAAATCTCACAGCTGGATAGTGGCTGAATACCTACCTCTCTGAAAATTGGCTTCTGTATCTTTCAAACAAAGGTGATTCTAAGCCTTCTCTAAAAATGTGTGTGTTCGCTAATATAGGTAAGGAGAAAAGAGATTTCTAGCCAGCTTTTTGGAACTAGTTATAACTAGTCACTCTGCAGTTTATTCAGTATCGAAAAGAAACCACCTAAAACTTTTCTAATATCAGTAGTGCTGTATATGGAGATAAAGTTAGGAATGATGCACTATTTGTATTTGGTGATAAAGGTTTCAGTCAAGGGTTCACTCAATGCTGTACTGCCATGTTAGAGACCTGACTTCATTTCCCAGTCTTGACCTCTGCTCATTAGGCCAAACGTAGCTGGAGCTGCTGCAGTACTTATGGGTGGGATCCAAGGTGAATGTGTACAGGATTAGTCACAGCCGAGCACTAGTGCAGTGGCAGAGCTTATAGAAAGAAGTGGGGGGTAAAACCTGGCAGATAGAAATAAAGGTTGTGTTTAAAGAGGGAATTTCTGTTTGTGTGTTTAGTTTTTATGTCATGTCAGAGGTTCCTAAACCTGGCCCAGGGGATCCCCAGTCAGTCAGGTTTTCAGGATAAGCACAATGAATATGTATGCTCTGGAGGCAGTGCATGCAAATTTATCTCATGCATATTCATTGTGGATATCCTGAAAACCTGACTGACTGGGGGGTCCTCCAGGTCAGGTTTGGGAACCTCTGATTTATGTTTGTACTAGCCGTTAAGCGGCTACATTAAAAAAAAATGTTCAGTCCATTTCCTCTCCCCTCATTCTCCTTCCTCCCCTTCATTCTCCTCATTCTCCTCTCCCTCCCCTTCATTCTCCCCTCCCCCTCATTCTCCTCTCCCCCCCATTCTCCTCATTCTCCCCTCCCCCCCCCCTAGTCTCCCTCCCTCCCTCTCACCTCACTCTCTCCTCCTCTCTCAATCCCCTCCCCTCCCCTCAGCTCATTCAAAACCCTTTCGGATGGCGCAGACGGAAGATCTCCGGGAGAGGTCCCTCCCTCCCTCGCGCACGCCGCCGCCGCTACTGCTCCTCCCAGCGCCATTTTTGTTACAGGCAAGCTCTGACCGACGTGCTCGCTCGCGCATGCGCGATAGGGCTGCTCTCTACTGCGCATTTGCGGCATGTCTGTCAAGCTTCATTTATCTAGTAGATTATTTATGTATGTATTCTTGTAACTCACCAGGTACATTAGACTGTCCAGGCTATAAATGTGTTTTAAATTCAATTAAAGGCCCATGACACCTCAACTTCTATTCCTTTACGTCTCCCCCCCCCCCCCCCCCCCATTATCTCCTTAAATAGCAGTGTAAGGGATTGGGGCAGGTTCCAGCTGGGCTTGGAACTCAGGTGTAGGAAGGTTTGCCAGGCCAGAAAAATCTTTAAATTCACAAGTAGCTACCATACTCTCTGTACATGCGAGGCTCCACTATTTTGTGAAGAGGCTCTCGCCTCTTGTAAGTGCTTAATGAATGATTGCCTCACTTTACCAGGCCGGGATTTCTTAATGCAGGATGCTGATATGTGGAGAGGTCCTCCTTACATTGCGAAGTGGTCTCGCTAGGGTGCTGTTAATGTCAGAAGCACTTGACTTGTTGTTGTTAACTTTTAAAGAGCACATGTACCACTGTTTTCATCACAAGAGGGTCTAACAGCAGAGATAAGCATTACACCTCCTGTAGCTCTAGATGAGAGGAGCTGTGGGGGTTTGTTTTGCCTTTTTTTTTCTTTTTTTTACTTTAAAATCATCTTTTCTAAAACGTAAAGCTTGTTTCTGTAACAAAACTTGAAGCCAGTGAGTCACTCAGTTGGGATCATTATAAGTGGAAAATTTGAACTTTAGTCTGAAGCCATCAGGTTCCCACCTCTTACATATAAACATAGAAACTGACAAATAAAGAACACTAAGATCCATCTGTTCTGCCCGTAGGCTCTAGCTATTGCGGTGCTATAGATCTTACTTCATTTCCAGCTTTAGCCTCCCTTTTCCCCACCACTTATCCTCTCTTCCTGACCCACGGCTGTTGGAATTCCATGACTATTTTTGTCCCCACCAGATTCACTGGGAGATTCTTTTATTCACCACCATCTTTCTGTCTAGTAATTATTATTTCTGGATCCACTCCCTTCAGCCTTAGGGGCCGATGCAATACAGTGCACTGAGCCCAGCGCACTGTATATCCCGCAGTTGGACGCGGGTTGTAGAGGCGCTAACTAATCCTCTTACGCTACTAAAACTAGTACAGAAAAGCAGAAAAAACTGCTTTTCCATACTGCCTCCTACTTAATATCCTTGATATTAATTTAAAAAAAAAAAAGCGCTGGCAGGGGTTTGGAAAATGGACGCTGGTTAATTCAGCGTCCATTCTCCGAACCTGACTACCGACACCAGAAGAAGTATATAAATCAATATTAAAGTGTCAGGCACTTAATATTAATTTATTCACTCCTTCACTTATTGCCCATTGGTCCTTTTCACTGACATTTTCACTGACATTTGTCAGTAAAAGGACCAATCTCCTTTCAGGACAGCCTTCTGAAAGGAGATTGGTCCTTTCACTGACATGTGACAGAAAAGGGACCAATCCACAATAAGTGAAGGAGTGAATAAATTAATATTAAGTGCCCGACACTTTAATATTGACTTATACACTCCTTCTGGTGCCGGTAGTCAGGTTGGGAGAATGGACGCTGAATTTATCAGTGCCCATTTTCCTAACCCCTACATGTGTGCTGGTTAGGAAAACGGGATGCTGATAAATTCAGCGTCCGTTTTCTTAACCGGTGAATAGCCACCGACAGCAGACCTCTCTCCAGCTTGTGCTGTAAAGGAGGCGTTAGGGGCGCGCAATCGCCCCTAGCGCCGCCTCGACAGCGCGAGCCCTAATTTAAATATTGCATTTCGCCCCCAGGAGAGGTGCCTGGGGGCGCGTTATGAAAGCGGGCGCTGAATACACAGCGCCTGCTTTCAGCGCAAGCTTTTTGCATCAGCCCCTTAGTATATTACTGCTCAGAAAATTATATTTTCCTCACAAAAGTGCCTTTCATGAATTATGTATAATCTTAAGGTACTTGAATCTCTTGTATCCCCCGTTTTTTCAGGGTATACATGTTTAAGTCCATACATCTCACCATTGTGCAGACCACTTTGGTAGTCTTTCTGTGGATTGTCTGCACTTTTTGTGTATTAATCTAGCGATGAAGCCTCCAGAACTGGGCATAATACTATAGATGAGATCGTGCTACTAAATTGTTTGCTGATTATTACCACTTCCTTCCTTCTGCTGATTACACCTCTCCCTAGCATTCCATTGGCTCTCCCCCGCTGGTAACCTTTAGGTCATCAGATATGATCATCCCAAGATAATCAGAAAACATTTCCTTTAGTAGTGATGTCATTCATGTTCTATAACCCTTAACTGCTTCTCCTTTCGTGCCGTGGGACTACATCTGTCCTCCAGTCCTCTGGAATCACTTTTGTCTCTGGCGAGTCGTACATGAGTGTTGTCAGTAGTGCTGCCCACACCTCTCTAAACTCGCTTGGTATTTTAGGCTGTGTCCATCTGGTCCCCATGTCTTGTCCACCGACAGTTTTGCCAGTTCCATGTGTATTCTTTCAGTAGCTGAGCATCTACTTCCATCTTGTTTGTTGAGCTGATAAAAACTGGATGGACCCTTTTGGGGTTAACAGAGAGAGAGGGAGCTTTTTATAGGGATACATACTGACTGATTCAGAATTTCACACGTCTTATTCTGCAGGGAGTCCTAGTTTGCGTGTTGGGATTAGAGAACAACAGAAAAGAAATAAGTCAAAAATAATGAAATAACAGGCTGCCAAGAAAAACCTCTAGAGGCTTGGCTTTGGACACTCCCCTTCCCCAAGAAATGCGTGACAAGTTGGTATGGATTCAAACTATGTAGGAAGGCAAGGAGCAAGCAAAAAGGTGACTTGGCCTAAATGATATATAATGAAATATTTCTTTGCCCTCGTGGTTTGGTGTTAGAGCTAACCCACTTCATGAAAGTTGGAATCCTTGGCCAAACTAGTGAGCTCAGTGGCTGAATGTTCCTTGGAGCATTTTAATAAAATATTAATGCCAGATTTAGTCGACTTTCTTCCTGTTATTCTAGGTGTTGCTTGTAAGTTCTGTTACTGACTTGTAAAGTGTTGCCTTTTTTTTATTTTGCAGTCCTCTCCACGCAGTGTGCTTTGCAGCCGCCTGTGCCATTACGGGAATTACCCTGCTGACCTGGGGAGTCAATCCCCTGACAGGGGCACTGGGTGCCTTCAACATTTTCCTGTACACGTGTTGCTATACCCCGATGAAAAGAATTACTATTGCCAACACGTGGGTGGGAGCTGTCGTTGGGGCCATTCCACCAGTTATGGGTTGGACTGCAGCTACTGGCAGCTTGGATGCTGGTAAGTACAAAATATTCATCTCTTACAGCTGGAGAGGGAAACAGACAGCAGGGTCTGCTTGCCAATTCTATATCTGGGACAGCTGAAAATAACCATGCTGGAGCCTAGAATGATTAACTTCTCTTTAGACCAGGTAACCACACAGGCTAATTCCTCAAAGACTTTGCCACATTCCAAATGCTCTTCTGCTTCATACCACGACACGCCTTTTCATTTTAGCTTTGCTATTATGGAAGCACAGAAAGCAACTGCTGGTTTTCTTGTCATTGCTCGTTATGCTGGTCGCATAAGAACTCCTCCATCGTGGAGTCCTTTCGGTTGTTGTTGAAACTGGAATAAAATGAGGGCCAATGATTCGCCAAACAAGTAAAATGTAAGTGTGGGAGAAGGGCATGTGATCAAAAAAGAAACCCCCACTGGGGCAAATCCCTAGAAACTCCCTAAAATAGACTAAACCTGGTGGCTGGGCAGTGGTGCTGCACGCTGGCTTGCAGCAGCCTTATAGTTTGATTCCTGGGCTGCGACTCTGGAATCAGAGAAGGCTGGGGAGGCAGCGCTCACAGCTCCCGAGGCAGAGAGAGTTCTCTGCCATTGCTCAGCGATGATGTTCACTGGCCCAGACTTAACAAAAGAGCATTGTGTACTGGGTTCCAGAGAGAGCAGCCATCCCTGCAGGAGCTGGGCTCAAGTGGAGAATTAAACGGGGGAAAACCTCGAGGTAGCTGCAGATGAAGGCTCACGGCACCATCGTGCAACAGAGACCAAATCTGACTGAACTGGAAGCCCAGGAGAAAGAGGAAACTTTCAGGCCAAAGAATGAAGATCCTTAAACTAGAGCAAAAAGCCCAGGCATGCCATGATGGTGGTGTAATATATATAGACAGTTCTTGCCAGAGTAGCGGCAGTTCGAAGGAGGTTCTACCAAACTGGACCCTGCTATTGGATCTTAGTCAAATAGCTAAGAAACGACCACTCCTAGATGATTTTTTTTTCCTTATTTTTTTTACTGGACAGTTACAAGCACAAAAAAGAGCATTTGATGCAGGCTGTTATTTATAAGACATTTAAGTTGAGTCTCAAGGATCTAAATATCCTGGAGAAGAGGGGAGATGTGATAGAGACATTCAAATATCTCAGCTTCACAAATGAAGGAGACTTTACTTTTGGTGCAAAAGAAATTTTGGTAGTACTATAATAGCAACAAAATTCAAAAAAGGCAAGGGACAGAAACAGATGATCTTTAATGCTTGCAAGCCAAGGGTGATGCCATAGATCAAGGAATGTCTTCATAGTTAGACAATACATATCATACGCATCACAGATATAATGCACACCTGTATGGCCTGAGCTGGAGTGATGAGGTAAATAATTTACATTCTTTTTAAATGAAAGCATTTTCATTTATCTGGAAATAGACATGGTATGGTTTACTAATTTTATAGGCTTTTGGTAAAATTGTGAATTGTAAAACTTGTGAGCATTTTAGTACCCCGTGATACGAGCCTGGAAATATCTGTTGGGGGGGGGAACACATCCATATCCCCGAGATGGTTTTTTTAGCCTCTCATTTTCTGTATGCTTGCCTTGTTTATTTTCTTCATGTAAGCCTTTAGCCTAGAGATCAGCAACCCCCAGCATGCATTTTGAAACTGCTCAGGGTAGGAGGCGGCAAGTTTGAGGATGGGCACTGCCGCCGGGTCTCACCCACCTGCCCTCTGCCCCAGCAAATGATCTTGGTATGGGGGGGCCTCTATGCCAATTTGCCAAAGCATTCTGTGGTCTGTGAATTTCAAAGAGAGGTGCATTTATTTATGAAGGAGTAAATTTCCGTGTAACAGAGCCAGATGCAGTTCAGGAATGTCACAAAGCAGTGTTCTCGGAGAGGTAAAGTATTCAACTGTTAACGTCATTCCTTGGCCTGCTCACGAGTGACTGCTCTATGACTTGAAGGACATCTTTTTTTTTTTTTTTTCTTGAATTCTAGTTTTTCACCCTCGGCTCAGTAAATATGAATTGTTCCGCTCCTGCTTTGTTTTCCCTGGTGGTCCTTTTTCGGATAACAGGAGCAGGGAGAGTAAATCATCAGTTACACTGCCCTCACTGTGCAGTAACTATGATCGTAGTCACTTAAGTGACCAGATATTGGGAGTGATTTCATTTGCACTGTTTTCTCATGCTGCAACAAAGAGATTCTGGCCAGCCCACAGAATGTATGTCTCTGTACTTTGTGATTATTTTTTTTTGTACATCTCTGAACTTTGCCAAATGCAGGCCAATAGGAAATAAAAATAGATTATGTTAAAGTAATAAATGAAGCAAATATATCATAGAAGGCAAACCACATGGCTGCCCATTTATATAAACTGCCTTTTAGTGCTGAAATCCCTAAAGGAAATATCCTGTAGGATAAAGCTAACTGGTTCCAGCTCCTGATTGGTTGATGTTGCTGTACCATGCAATAAATAATCCTGTAGTGGAGTCAGGGATCCTGTTTTAAAGGGTGTTTCCACCTTGTCTGGCTCTAAGCTAAAACAGATGCAGTTGTCTTGGTGCATAGCAATTCCTTGTTTCTAACAGGTCAGGAGTGGCAGGCAGCAGTCTTCAGCATTATCAGTTAAAAGGATTTATTCTGAGTGGGTGGTGGTGGCAGAGCAGATAACCACCCTGACAGCAGAGGAGATATTATAGCCCCCCCCCCCCCCCCCCAGTGGTCTGAAGCTACACCCTCCAGCGCATGTTTATTTGAAGAGATTATTTGCTTTATCTCTAGCACTTTGTTGCAGGGCCTGAAAGGAAATCTCCTACACCCTGTTCTGGGGTTTGCATTCATATGGAGAAATTTGAATAATTCCTGAGGCTATGGAATTTATAACATGTAGGGTAGTGGTAATTATGGAAAGGCCGAATTTTTTTAAATTGCTTTTACTTTGTAATTCAAATTTCTGGTGTACGGCAGACATTAATTATGTCGGCCAATATCCGTGTACAAATGGGGATTTAGAAATGGCCATGTCTTATCAGGAAGTGACATTTGGCAGATAAATGATTTAAGTAACAAAATAACAGGGGGAGAAAGATAGAGATTGTGACCAGACCTAGTAAATTACCTAATCTTTGATACTTTCAGAGTAAGCACTCTGCAAACCGTCCAGGAAAAAAGCACAAAGAAAAGTCATCTTTTTAAATTATTTGCCCAGAGCAACACGACAAGCTTCCTGCAAAATAGACCTCAGTAATATGTTTAAAGAAGTCTATTGATGTACACTCTCTGATTTAACATTCCCTTTGATTTACAGAAGAAGTAACACAATAAATAATTAGCAGATGGGGGGATTGCTTTAAATGTCCTGTATTTCTCTAGAGTGAGCTGGATTTCAGGTTTCCGTATGTTACTTCTCAGGGCTCTGGGCATTTTCACGGGGCCAGCTTTTTGCAACATATGCCTTAATCAACCTATTTTAGGGTGGTAGCATCCAAGAAACAGTGAGTGGCAGAGCTTCCTGAACCTGAGAAGCTTCCAGTTTCAGGGCGGGCCACATTTTACTATATTATGTTATGCATTCTATCTTCCCTGCAAACCGAAGAAACTGACTGATATGATTAGCCAGTTTGGCTATTTTAAACAAATATTACAGAGGTGGCAGCCAGTTAGTGGTGATGCAAACAGCACGAGTCAGCACATAATTCAGTTAAACTGCAAATTTGTGATTCAACGAAAGATAGAAAGTAAGGAAACATGTTTGTTTTGGATTTTTTTTTTTTTTGAGGGGGGAGAATATATTTTTCTTTTATTTTTATGAGGTGCTTTTTCTCTTTCTCTTTTTTTTTTTTTTTTTTTTTTATGGTTGATGCACATATGGCTCCCATTCTTCCAGCAATGAAAACAAGATATTGCACCTTCTGCAACTGTCCTCAGTGAGTGAAGTTCCAAATGAAATTATACCTTCACTGCTGGCAGTGTTGCGTCCATGCTAGAGTTAGTCCTGTGTTTGTGTCTCCATGGATGCCTAATATAAACAAGGCAGAGTGTATGTATACTGAACTGCCCTGAATGTAGAAAATTATCCACCCACTCTTTCCCCAAGGCACCCTTGAACCTAAGGCTGTGAGGTCATAACAGATACCTTAGAAGTACATCTGACATCATACTCATTGGTTTTCCATCATTTTTAGCAATTTCCCTTGATTTTTCCATCCTCTTTATTTACGGTGTACAGTTTTCTGTGATTTTGATAATTTTTGTATTAGTGGGAGCATTTTGAGGACCATAAGATCCATTGCACTTGCCGGCAGCCTCCCTTCACTAGCAGTCTAAACCTCTTGCTTCCTGAAAATTCTATTCATTTCAAATGGTGTCAGTGTTTTCAGTGTGAAGCCTTCCAAATAAAGACATCAGAAGCACTAGTTGTTACGCGCCCCGCGCGCGGGCCTGCTCACCTTCATGGTGCCACAGCGGGTCCCGGGACGACCTCCCTCGCGGTAGTTGCCAGTCCTGCCAGGCCCCGGCGTCCTGCGGCGGCATTCGCTGGGCCTTCCACTGCGCGCCGGGCCTCACGCCGAGGTTTGGCGTCCTCGGCCATGTTAGCCATGCCCATACACATGCGAGCTGCCCGAACTCATGTAAGGCCTAGGGCGGGTCCTAGTTCCAAGGTGCACCCTGATTGTTTCCCCGATATAAGGAAGTTCCTATCTCTACTTCCTTGCCTTGGTGATCGGGTCAGTTTGTTCTGAGATTGCCTCCGCGCCTGTACTTGTTCCTGCTTGTTCCTAGTCTCGTTCCAGGATCCTTCTGTTCCAGTTCTGTTCCTGACTCGTTCCTGCATACTAGTTCCTGTGTCCTGCTTGTTCCTGCGTTCGTCTGTCTACCCAGGTAGTCCCCTCAGACTGTCTTACTGGTACTGACATCAGCTTGTTCCTCACCTGCCTGCCGCCTGCCTCAAAGACCTCAGCTTGCTCCTGACCTACCTGCCTGCCTCAAAGACTTCAGCCTGCCTTTGTCCTCATCTGACCTCCAGTCCCTGACCCCTGCTTTACTGACCATTCCTCGGACTGATCTCTGGATCTTCACCTTTGCCTGCCTGACCTCGTTTCCAGATTCTGGCTCTGTTCCTTGCCTTGTCATCACCAACTCTGTTCTGGTTCTCCCTGTTCCAACCAGCTACCACCTTTGAACCCGATCGCGCTCCCCCTGTTTCCATGGGCACGCCAGGCTTTCACTCTCTTAGGAGACCCTGCGAGGCCCACTTAAGACCAAGCGGCCCGGGTCCCTACGGGCTCCTCCCGGAGGGACCTCAGGCTTCCAGTGGTGAAGCTCTTCCTAGCCTCTGTCTCCTCCAGTGCTCCGCCCCCTGGGGGCAGTTACCTCTTGTTCCCTTTCAGGAGGCGTTCCATCTCTGCCCCAGGACAAGGTTCCACCCACGAGCACAACACTAGTAAATATAAGATTATTATTTTGATTTGTATGATACCTTTTATTGAGAGAAGATCCCAGTTCCTTTATGATTTCATATTTTAGAAAACATACCACTACTACTTATTGCTGTAACACTACTAGATGTACACAGCACCATACAGATAAACAAATGACAGTCCCTGCTCCTTGAAGCTTGCAATCTATTCAAGATAATTAAGAGGCTTTAGGAAATGTATTACAGTAAGCATGGTGAAAGTCAACAAGGAGGACCCACAGTCATGTAGCCAACTCTGGCATGCAAAGCGTGACAGTGCTATCCTTTCACCCAGACTGCAAGAAATGAAATAATCATTATAACTAGTAGCTATAAGCATGCATCAGATTTTTTGGGGGTGGGGAAGAAAGGGCTCCAGTGCTCCCAATGATATTTTATAATGAGTGATCCAAGATTTCTCCCAACATTTGGGATGGCAAAATTACATCCCTAAATAGAGCATTTAGGGATCACTCCGTTGTTGATAAATATCTTCCCTTCTCTGTTATCTTCTAAACCAAGCTCTTAAAGGTACAAATACTTTTATCACAATGTAGCAAGGATGTTCTTTCCTATTCACCAAACAGTTTCCCATTCCTAACCTGGCTTTGAATTTTCATTTTTTTTTCCATATGAAGCTTTTGGCTTTGCCTATGGATGCCTCTGTTCCCAAATCCTTCTCCTGCAATGTGGCTGTCACTCAATACTGACCTCAGAGAAGATAGATACAGCCTTTCAAGTCAAGGGCTATAAATCTTTTGATTTTGGATTTTTTTTTTTCCTGCCCTTACTTTACATGACCGTATAACCTTGAAATCATAATCTATATGTACTAAGTAGGTTTGGGGCTGACCCGCCACGTATGACTGCATTGATAATTAAGCTTTATTGTGTGCAGCCTTATAAGTCCTTGTGTGAATTCAGCAGCAACGTCCAGGACTGATGGATTCTTCCTTTCAAGGCCAACTCAGTCCCTCACACATTGAATGCTGCAATTAACCCAGTATTCTGCTTGGTTTGTGCAAGAAGTAATTCTTTTTTCTAATTAACTTGTCTTTGTCTTTGGGAGTCGGAGGCTACATGTACGGAGTGATCAGTGTAGTTTGGATTTCTGTGTTTGTTCTTTTAAATTTTTGAACAGTAAAAAAAAAAAAATGTATAAAATATAATAGAGCTCTAGCCAATGTCCACTCAATGGAACATTGCAGTCACATGATAGTGTGAATTATTTCTGTAAGTACTATTTAATCTGTACATGGGTGACTCATAATATACTTTTTTTTTTCAGGCGAGTCGTTTTTCTTCTTTCTGCTCCCCCCTCTCATATGGGGTATCATAACAGGCAAAAGCTTGACTAAAGGAACATAAATATAATATTTATTATTTGCCTAGAGCCATCAGCATACACCCTCAAAATAACAAGTCCAAAAAATAGCACAAATAATGAAACAAATAAAAGATGAAACACTCATACATAGTAACATAGTAATGACAGAAGATAAAGACAAAATGATCCATCCAGTCTGCCCATGCATGGTAGTAACTGATACATTGTTCAGGTTACCCCCATATGTTCTATTAATGGTAACTGCTGCATCATGCTGGTTACCCCTCTATGTGTTCTGTTGAGGACAGTAGCTGCTGTTCTGTGCAGGTTATTCCCATGCAGAAATATTATACCTAAAGTTAACATCAGTTACTCCTTTCCTTCATTACTAACCTGAAGCCTTTAGTGATCTGCAATGTTTATCTCGTGCCCTTTTAAATTCATTTACTGTTCTTGTCCTCGTCACCTCTTCCAGGAGGGCATTCAACACCCTCTCTGTGAAGAACTATTTCCTGATGTAGCTTCTCAGTCATCCCCCCTGGAGTTTCATATTGTGACAGTTAATTGTACAGTTTCCTTTCCAACAGAAAAGGTTTGATGTTTGTGCATCATTAATACTTTGCAGATATCTAAAGGTCTATATTATATCTTTCTTACACTTCCTGTCCTCCAGGGTATACTTATTTAGATACTTCAGCCTCCCTTCGTAGGTCTTCTGAAACAGACCCCACACCATTTTGATAATCTTCCTCTGGACAGTTTCTTTCCTATCTCTATCCTTTTTGAGATATGGTCTCCAGAACTGAATGCAGGAGTCCAGGTGTACTTTAAAACTTAAGCCGCACTGTTAACATAAGGGACCATCAGAAATTAGCCCATTTTCTTTCATATATTTTGTTATGATTAGAGCTTGAGTGCTGAATTACATATAAGATTAGTGATTAGGAAGTCAGGATAAGCTCCTGAAGAATGCCATATTTGTCTCTAAGAAGCCTCTCATATGGACATTTTTATTTTTGGCCTAATATAAGCCTCATACAGTGTAAGGAATAATGGACATTTAAAACAGTTTAAGTTTCTGCAGTGGGCATACGATGGATAAAATGGACGTTTAAAATGATGGACATTTTAACACACACAATAAACAAAGAAACTAGGCCTTGGGACTTTTCCAGCATTTGGGCCTTTTAGAATGTTTCACAACATTTAAAAGTCAGAGCTGTAACATCATTTACAGAGCAGGTGGACCTTGTACTAACAAGGCAAACAGAAGCCTTTTGGACCTTGGCAAGTATTAACGAGAACATAATTGGAGGTGAGAATGACTCAGCTTTGCCAGATATCGATCGACCAATGAGACTATTGAGAGCTATAGAATAAGAAGTATCATATAAACATCATGTGTATTTTAAGAGAAGAAACAACTAATGAGGGGAGGCCACACATTCAGAAGTTTTTTCCACCCCTGATCACATGGGAGAAGAGGTAGACAGCATGTGATGTTGTGATGAATCATTTTGGTTTCTTTTGACCCAAATAACCCAGACACCCTGACACTTTAGGGGTATGGATTTATGCTCAGATCCAACCAGTGAGATGAAAGGCATACAACGAGATCCAACCAATAAGATGAAGGACATGAAATCTTGCTCCTTGATTGCATAAGACAGCACGAGAAAAGAGTGAAGTCAAAGCTGAAAAATTTGGCAAATGCTCAGCCCAATGTATCCAGGCAACGCAAGGCAACAGCCCTAACACAGATAACTTGGGCAGATGACCAGACAGCCAGATCCAGCCCAAAGCAGATGTAAGTAGTCCAGCTGCAGATGTGACCAGAAGGAGACAGACCAAACCATGCTGAGGTGGGCTTAAGACAAGGAGACAAGCAGAGGTGATATGAACTCCTGGCTATGTTACAAGACACTTCACTTCAGGGAGTGGTAAAAAAAAAAAGAGGAGGACACTGGTTAGTTAGAAGCACTATTTGCATATCATATAGTATGGAGAATTGAAAATTGAACAATGTAACTTTAAATATAAGAACATGCCATACTGGGTCAGACCAAGGGTCCATCAAGCCCAGCATCCTGTTTCCAACAGTGGCCAATCCAGGCCATAAGAACCTGGCAAGTACCCAAAAACTAAGTCTATTCCATGTTACTGTTGCTAGTAATAGCAGTGGCTATTTTCTAAGTCAACTTAATTAATAGCAGGTAATGGACTTCTCCTCCAAATCCTTTTTTAAACACAGCTATACTAACTGCACTAACCACATCCTCTGGCAACAAATTCCAGAGTTTAATTGTGCGTTGAGTGAAAAATAACTTTCTCCGATTAGTTTTAAATGTGCCACGTGCTAACTTCATGGAGTGCCCCCTAGTCTTTCTATTATCTGAAAGAGTAAATAACCGATACATATCTACCCGTTCCAGACCTCTCATGATTTTAAACACCTCTATCATATCCCCCCTCAGCCGTCTCTTCTCCAAGCTGAAAAGTCCTAACCTCTTTAGTCTTTCCTCACAGGGGAGCTGTTCCATTCCCCTTATCATTTTGGTCGCCCTTCTCTGTACCTTCTCCATCGCAATTATATCTTTTTGAGATTCAGTGACCAGAATTGTACACAGTCTCACCATGGAGTGATACAGAGGCATTATGACATTTTCTGTTTTATTCACCATTCCTTTTCTAATAATTCCCAACATTGATAATAAATATACATATTTACTATCAATAAATTACATAAATATATTATCTCAGAATGCCAGAGGGTGTGAAGGGTTCCAGAGTTAATGTGTACTGCATGCTCTTTAGGTATAGATTACCCGTTATCCCATTTTCAATTGGGCTTAAGTCGCCCGAGTACATGATCATCAAGTACCCAAACGTTCCATCATTATAACTTCCCATAACCAGTTCAATCATAAGCCCACTTGCTTATAACTAAAATCCACAATATCTTTTTCTTATTTTTATGCAATTAAAAGCATTTATCTTGAATAGCACATAGGACAGAATAGAAACTCCTGACACTGACCATGTTTTGAATTGTCTGTAACAGGGGAGTCCTTACTCATCATTAAAGGCCACAACTACAGACAACTATCTTGAGCCTTCTTTTTATAAAGATTATCTACAAGGAATGGAGGAAATTTGTTTGAACTTAAAAAAAAAAAAAAAAAAAAGCTGACTGATCACTCAAATTACAATAGAATATTCAAATAACCGAATGCCACTCACTGTCCACCTTTAATTAAGCCTACTAGTTGAACAGAGTGCAAAGTATATTTCCAAAACTGTTGATGAAAATGTAATAATGAAGACATTTATTTTATTTATTTAAGACTTTTATCTACCAACATTTGTAGGCACATCATGCCGGTTTACATCAAACGTTAACAGAGAAACGAGAGTTACATAAAACAGGGGAGTAATGGAAAATAGAGTCATTTCAAACTATAAGGTAAACACAAAGAATAACACTAAGGCATATCAATATATATGAAGAAAGAACACAATAACAATATGTTCACATGGCATTGGGAGCCATCTAGCATAGGGAGGAAAGATTGTAAGTTGAAAAGGCCATGAAGGGTGGTAAGAGCAGTGAGGGGGGGGGGGGGAAGGGGGTGATTAAAGGAGGGAAGTTTGGAGGGTGACTTGAAAGGGGGGTTAAGGGAAGGCTTGTTTAAAGAGCCATGTTTTGAGTTTTTTCTTAAATGTATGATTGCATTGCTCTTGTCTGAGCTCTGTAGGCATGGTATTTCCAGGTGTAAAGGCCGGCAATGGATAGGGCGCATTCTTTAGTGGTGTTAAGGTGGGAGAGCTTCGGTGAAGGGGTATCTAGGGTGCCTTTGTAGGAGGATCTGGTTGGTCTGTTTGCAGTGTGAAAATGGATAGAGTCATTCAACCAGCACATATTCTGGTTGTGAAGGGTTTTATGTAAGATAGTGAGTGTTTTGTAGATTATGCGGTAGGAGACAGAGAGCCAGTGAAGCTCTCCGAGGATGGGGGTAATATGGTCAATTTTCCGAGAGTTAGTAAGAATTCTGGCAGCAGAGTTTTGAAGCATTTGAAGAGGTTTAATAGAGGCTTTCGGTAGACCAAGGAGAAGGGAATTACAATAGTCAATTTTGGAGAATGTAGTGGCTTGAAGTACAGTGCGGAAATCGTTAAAGTGGAGGAGTGGTCTGAGATTTTTCAAGGTGTTAAGTTTAAAGTAGCGTTCTTTCATCGTTGCGCCAATGAATTTTTTAAGGCTGATGTGGCTGTCTATAATGACCCCAAGGTTTTGTACATGTTGTGAGACTGTGATATTTTGGGGGAGGGCATTTAATGGGTTATTAGGTGGGGAGATGATGATCAGTTCCGTTTTGGTAGTGTTTTGGGCAAGATTCAGGTTGTTGAGGAGGCTATTGATTTTTTTGGTTTTTTAACTTTTTATTTCTAAGATTTTACAATTAACGATTCAAGTAATAATATTTCTTGAATCCTTATACAGGTATACATCATCAAGATACTTTTAACCAATTATACATTTTCCAACATTTTTACCAAGAAGAAAACAAAATACTTAATGTTTTAAACCATATACACCATATAATTTACAGTATGCCTGTTATTTAGCCACTAAATGGGTCCAAAGTACACAATCCAATTAACTAGTAATCCACAAGAGAGTTCATTCAACTCTCATTCAGTAATCTGAATGAGAGTTGACTTCTCAACCCCAGAACTATATTATGTGGGCCTAGGGGTGGAGCTATTGGTGGGTTTCATTCTATACTCAATAAACTGAACTAATTGCTCTGGTTGTAAGAATATATAAGTATTACCTTCATTTTTTATCAAGTACTTACAGGGGTATTTTAGTATAAAGTACATTCCCATTTGAAGGATTTGGGGTTTTAATTGAAGAAATTGTTTTCTACTTTTTTGACTTGATGGTGCTAAATCAGGAAAAAGCTGTACTTTACATACCATAAATTCTTTAGTTCTATTTGCAAAGAATTTTTTAAAGATCTAATCTCTGTCAGATTCTAATATAAGTGTAACAATCAATGTAGAAGACTGAACTACATCTGAATCTGAATGCTCAAGAAGTTCTGTGACATTTAAGGATTTCTCCTGACTCTGTTGTTTTTTCTGTAATTCAAATAATTGTACACTTCCCATTTCCCATACTTCTGTTGATTTTTTTTTAATGAAGGAAGATAAAATATCTTTGAAATTATGGGCAGGGTAGCCTCCAGAATGTCCAAATTCTCTATCAAATATTTTATCCATAATTGTACTGGTGTCATAGTGAGCATTTTAGGAAAATTTATACAACGTATATTTCTAATTCTGGCTGTGTTTTCCCGTTTTTCTATTTTTGCCTGAAGTAAAAGCTTTTCCTTCATCATCAAGTTTTGTACTTCCCTTACTTTCCCCATTTCTTCTTTTAAAATAATTAATTCCGTTTTCATACTTCTGTTTTCAACTTCCAACAATTCCACATTTTTCTTAGTTACATCAACAATGTTTGAAATTGCAACCAATTGATCCCCCACATTTTTATTAACATCATTTATAGCTTCCCATATTAATTCCAAAGAAAATATTGGAGGTCTAATAAGAGGTTTAAATTGTATAATGGAAGAACCCACTTCTCTTACCCCAAGTCCCAGTTCTACAGCTCTGGAGGAAGCTTGACCGGCTCCAAGGGTGTCTCCAAGTGCTGAGAAATCTTCCTGCTGAACTCCGCGTTTTCCCAGGTTTTAAGGGTGCTGGCTAAGGAGTCAGAGATGGGGATGAGTATTTGTACATCATTCACATATATAAAGTGGGTGAGGTCGGAAAGAAGTTGACAGAGAGGCAGTAGATGAATGTTAAAGAGGGTAGAGGAGAATGAGGAGCCTTGAGGAACACCGCTTGAGAGGTGTATAGGTTTGGATTCAAAGTCATCTAATCTGACTTTGTAAAGTCTATTGGTGAGATATGAGTTAAACCAGTGGAGGGGGGTTCCATCATGTTCAGATGGTAATTTATGTTCCAAAACTGTCCATCGAAGATCTGTAAAATTATGTCCATGTGAGAGACAATTTGATACTAAAGGTGTTTGTTGTTTGTCTTCAAATAACTATGGTGTTCCACCAGTCTTGTCTTGATGGTGTGTTTGGTCTCCCCATATATACCAACTGGCAAGTACAGATAATAAGATACACTACCCATTAGAGCTACATGTAGTATAAGTTTTTCTCTTAACTTGCATTTTACTGACAGGATGAATCCACATGCATAGTGGTCATGTAATGAGAGGTCCTCAGAATTGTATTCATTAGGTAACATCGATCGTACATCCATTACTCTAATGTTTTTACTGCTCCTGTCTATGATATTGGGTCAATTAGAGAAAATCTGATGTAGGGATAAAACATGCCAATGTTTAAAAATAATAGCTATTTTTTAAGATTTGTTAGAATGGTTCAGTGCATATACCAATTTATTATCAGGCTCTGGTTGCTTATATGTTAATAATAATTGCCTATTAGCATATAAGGCATGGCAGTAGGCAGCCTTGATGCTTGTGATGGGATAACCATGATCCAAGAATCTGGATGCTAATTCTTTAGTTTCTATCAAAATCATTAACATCAGAACAAACACTGCATAACCTAAGAAACTGAGTAATAATAAATTAGTCTTCAGTTTCATCAGATTATGGCTCTGAAATTAAAGAAAACTGTTTTTATCCAAGAGTTTCCAATATGATTTAGTGCCCAGAGTAGATATTTGATTGAAAACCATTACATTAAAAAATTGCAAACTATAATTATCAGATTGTATTGAAAACTTAAGGTTAGCATCGTTAGAATTCAGTCACTCTACAAACTGGTGAAGCTCCCCAATTGAAGATGTCCATATGAAAAAAAATATCAATAATGTAACAAACCTGCATTTTAATTTGTGAAGACCACATTGATGTATATAAATAGGTTTCAAAGTGAGCCATATATAAATTTGCTATATTTGGTGCTGTGTCCATGCCCATGGCTACTCCATGTCTCTATATATAAATTTGTTGCTGGAACATAAAGTAGTTATTGAAAAATACTATTTGAAATAGTTCAGTAACAAAATTTGATAGAATCCAACAAGGTTTGCCTCAACTGTCTATAACTGACTACACTATCTCCAAGACTACTTTTGGAATGTTCCATATGGTTCCACAATGAATATGAATGAAAAAGATCTGCATGCACTGCCTCCATTGGATGCAAATCTGTCTTATGTGTGCTCATTGTGGATATCCTGAAAACCTGGCCTGTTTCAGGCCCTCGAGGACTGTAGTTCGCCATCCCTGACTTAGAAAATAGCCACTGCTATTACTAGCAATAGTGGCATGAGATAGTCTTAGTTTTTAGGTACTTGCCAGGTTCTTATGGCCTGGATTGGCCACTGTTGGAAACAGGATGCTGGGCTTGATGGACCCTTGGTCTGACCCAGTATGGCATGTTCTAAAAAAAAAAAAATCTAAAATAAAAAAAAAACATAACATCAAGGGAACATTTGTTCAAGATGGCCACCCACTTATTTAGAAAGTCCTTGTTCTCATAAAAAATCTTAGGCTCCTTTTATATCCTCAATCCCCATGGGATCATCTGTCCTTTCACTTAATTGACATAGCTCCATGTGATTCTGACCGAATCATGCCTTTTAAAATGGCCATTAATTCTGACTATAATAATGAAGTATCTAAATTCTCTGCAACTTCAAAAAGAGATGTTTCTCTCACAATAGCTACTTCATTTATTTATTTTTATTTATTTAAAAATTTTTATATACCGCACTGTGGGGTAGGAGTCTATCCGTCTAGGCGGTTTACATTAAAACATACACAATATTATAATTTACATGCTTCATGATCAGTAGAGAAACTGTAAACCCATTCGGGTAGATTTTCAAAACATTGCGCGTATGAAAAATGGGGGTTATGCACGTGGCCGGGCCTTGCATGCACCATGCACATTTTCAAAGGGGCACGGCCACACGCGTAACTCCTGTTACACGCAGAAGTACCGGGCCAAAGAAAAGGGGCAGTCCGGGAGGGCAGAGGCGGCCGGTATGGCGGCCATTTGCGCTAAGTTAGCATAAATCATCCCCACTTGGGTTCACCGTACGCACAGATTATAAAATCTGGAGCGCATGTACACGAGGCCCCCGGATTTTATAACATGCACACGCTGGCGCATGTTATCCCAGGGATAAGCAGTGGATTTTCCCAAATCCACCTTAATAATAGTTTATGGACTATTCTTCGAGGAACTTGTTTTATCTAAGGCTTTTTTAAACCCATGCCTCTCACACTTCTGTGTATTCATACCCTTATGCCCCATGCACACAGCTCCCTCACACAACTGCATCCCCTACTTGCACACAAGCAGCAATACCCCCCGAAAGAACACACCCCACAACCTTTCCACTAACACCCCCCCCATACAATCCCCTATGCATCCAGTCACACACAGACCTCACATCCATTCCTCTGTTAAACGCTTATGCCCCCACACCTACTCACAGCTCTGTACTCCAGCCCACACACATTCACACAAACATTTCCCCCACTCCTCTTCAAACCCACTTCTATCACAGACCCACCCACACACCCCTTCTACAAATCTGTTAGAAAGCATTTCCAAAGCTATTCCTTGGTTTACTTTCCTTACTCGTCTTAAAAGAGGTTAGAAAAGGCTTGCTCTGAAAATTAGGAAAGGGTGAATCGATTCAGACTAAATCAAAACCTTATGTGATCTGAGAGGTTGGAATAATCAGGTTATGCCAAGACATGTTTCAAATCAGTCTGATAACTACTTGCCCTGTTTCTGACTTTGTTAGGATAAATTCAGCTGTGATGGGCTGTTGCTCTAGTCCTGTTCTGGTCTGCTGCCAGATAGCCCAAAGCAGCCAGGCAAACTTGTAGAAACAGTGCCTTTTATTCCTTTTCTGGGTTTCTTTCTTCATAAATGCCAATACAGTCCCCTCCTTCAGACAGTAGCATTCCACATACTTCCAACAGGCACACGTACAGGCAGGTATAAAGCTCTGTTCAACCACTTGTACCGCCTTTTCAGACTGTGTCCTGCCATTCTGTAATGCAGGCCCCCAAGTCATAGGCTTTCCATGTTTCATGAAAGATTCTGCCCACATAGCTCTAGGCTTAATAAGTCTTCCTTCAACTGGCCTTTTCTTCTGTGGCAAACTTTTATGTGGTGCAGGCCTGCAGCTCCTTGGCCAGCCTGTCAGTGGCCCCTTTCCAAGGTCCTTTTCTTCTTGCTACTATGTATGCCCTAATAGGAAAGCGAGAACCACAAGAGGCAGCTCCACCCGCTTAATGTTGGACAATATGTCATGAAATTTTCCGACGGAGCGCACTGTTAACCTGCCCTTGGACGCGCGTTTTCCCTTACCCCTTATTCAGTAAGGGGCGGAAAACGCGCATCCAACCCGCGGCACCTAATAGGGCCCTCAACATGCAAATGCATGTTGAGGGCCCTATTAGGTATGCCCATGCGATACAGAAAGTAAAATGTGCAGCCAAGCCGCACATTTTACTTTAAGAAATTAGTGCCTACCCAAAGGTAGTCGCTAATTTCTTCCGGCACCGGGAAAGTGCACAGAAAAGCAGTAAAAACTGCTTTTCTGTGCATCCTCCGACTTAATATCATGGCAATATTAAGTCGGAGGTCCCGAAGGGTAAAAAAAAAATAAATAAAAAAAGAAATTTAAAATGGGCCGGCGGCTGTTGGGCCGAAAACCGGACATTCAATTTTGCCGGCGTCCGGTTTCCGAGCCCGTGGCTGTCAGCGGGCTCAAGAACCGATGCCGGCAAAATTGAGCGTCGACTGTCAAACCCGCTGACAGCCGCCGCTCCTGGTCAAAAGGAGGCGCTAGTGTCCCTAGCGCCTCCTTTTGCCCATTTCTACCGCACCACCTAATTTAAATACAGAATCGCACGCACAGGCGAGTGGCCTGTGCGCGCGCCGGGAGAGCGGGCGTTCGTCTGCTCTCCCGTGGACTTTACTGAATCGGCCCGTGAGTTCAAACACTACACATTCCCATGTCTATTCAAGAAATCGAAGACATGCGCTATTTTTGGATACATAGGACCTGATGTATTAAAGAGATTTTTCCATTTTTGGAGATATAGAAAAAATGGTTAGTGCATCAGGTCCTCATGAATCACCAAATACTTGTATAAATGTGAACTAATTTAGGTAACCTGGATCTTGGAGAAGTGAAACTCCTATTCATATTGAATCAAAGCAGATGCTGATTATGTAAGTGATTTTTAAGTCAAAACTGCAAGTTGAAATGAGATTGGAGGAGGCTGAGCGATCCTTCCCGAAAGCATTCTGTTTCACTTAAATTCATGCATTTGTTTCCAGACAGCTCTCTATAAACCACTATCAAATAAGAAATTCCCTTTGCCATGTCCAGAGTATGTTCTGGCCATTTTATTTGTTTACATCAGTAATATAGTGAGCGTGAACAGAAGTGAAATGGCCTACAACAAGAATATCCATACTCAGATTCATAGGGCATACAGTGAAATTATGCACTGAGAGCAATAAAGGGGGGGGTCATAGATTTTATTTTCTTGGTAAAACATTCTCTTAGTAGAGTTCTGGGACAATTACTCATCCAGTTATACAAGACTATGTTTTTTTCATTTTACATCAACACAAAGCTAAAGCCACGCTTGTATGGAAATAAATGAAAGACCAATTTAGTTAGAGTCTACAGCTACAATGTTTCATCTGCCAAATTAATATTCTCATCCGTTGTTGGTGCAGAGGCATTTTACTCATTCATTGCTACATTGCCTTTTTTCCACAAGGAAAAGAAGGCATATTACTTAATTTAGATCAGCAGTCTTTTTTTTTCAGTAAACTTACTCCATGAACACAGTAGAAAAATATAGATTCCAATGCAAAACAAGTGAGAAACCATGCTGTATTGCCCAGTGCTGAGGCCAGTATGTTGCCTGTGGAGTAACAATGCCCTCTCAAGGGCAATAATATATGCTTCCATGATAAAACTAAATTGTCATTCTGTATTTGCTTTATGATACCATCTTATGTTGTCATGCTGAAAATTGTCTGCAATATGATTTAGTACTGCTGTTGAGGGCAATCGTCCATTTTATTCGCAGTCATGTGACCCTCAAAACAAATCAGAAATCCTGTTACACGTCTAAGGTACCATAAATATAAAGCGCATATGGATGTTCGTTTTTACTTTTCATTCTGCAATACAGTTCAAGGGAAGGCAAACAAGATAAAAGGGCAGAATTATTATGAAACAATTACAAACTAGAATGTATCCCTGAAGGTATGTATGCAGAGAATATTTAAGACTCCCCATCACACTGCAGATTTGCCGTTCTGTCTTTTAGCTTACATTAAAAATTGGAATGGCTTAAACTGCTCTGCAGTGGGAGTCTTAAAATATTCTCAGATGTGGAAGGCCTCTAATGTGAACCAACACACACTGGATGAGGCAAAAAAAATGCAGGCTTTAAGGAAGACCTTTGTAGGGCAAGCTGAAGTTCCACATTCATCTCCGTATCAACTGCCCTAATTCCAGACTGCCTGGCCTACTTTACTCTGCACAGGTTAAAGGAGTCATGTGCTGCTCTTTACATTGAGATGAATCAGTTGTGCCATACGAAGCAGTGGGAAGGAAGATGAAGAGGAGAGGAGGCATGGGAAATTCTTTTCTGACAGTCCATGCTGAGACTCCAACTTTCATTTTGTGAGCTGAGCCAAATGCAGACAGAATCTCCACTGCACCAAAAGTCCGGTACTTTGCTGCAAACGTGCCATGAAACTACCATAGTCTGGAAATGATTGAAAAATTCCTTCTGATTATTCCAAGGCCAACGAACTGCCAAAATTGTGCTTCCAGCAAAACCTCGTCCTTTGGTTGCCAGGCAGTAAACACCAGTTTGGGGAAAAGAAGCAATATTAAACATCTGTTTTGTAGCTGATATTTTAACCGTATTATGTTTATTCTGCATATACATTTTTTAGACATACATATAGCAGGGTAAAAGTATTCCATATATCTTTTTAATTCATGGTATTTTTTTTCAAAACACTTATCCTGAAAAGCCTGCTAACAGGTAAATCATATCTAAAACATTATCCTGAAAAGCCTGCTAACAGGTAAATCATATCTAAAACGTTAAGTGATTTGCAAAGCATTTCCGTCTCCTGTTTTCTGCTTTTGTTTTTCCCTTGTTTGTTGCAAGCGCGTTTGTATAGAAAAAAGATCTTTAATCTTGGCCCTTGAAGAGTCCCAGGATGCATGGAAAACTACATTTGTTTTGGTAAAATCTGTGGCATGACAAAATTTTGTGAATGATGAGCATGAATTCAAACTGCTGATAAAGTTTAAAAAACTGCAAAAATATTTAACAGAGGTTTTAGTAAGAGAAATTATATACGAAATGCAGCAAATAATAACATAAGAAGTACTGTGCTGGGTCAGACCTATGGTCACTTGTCCAGGATCTTTTTCTGACCATGGCCAATCTGGATCACTTGGAAGCACCCAATAGATCCCAATGGGAAGTTCTATTCCCTGTTGTTCATTCCCATAAGTAAGAGTTGGTGACCCCCAAATTTACTTCTCTGCTAATTATTAATGAACCCGTCCATAAACAGTGTGTATAAGAATCTTGAAGAGGTTCAGCCTTCCTAAATAACATGCAGAGCTTTACTGGCAGGAAAATAGATTCTGCTGAATGATGCTGGAATACGAATGATGTACACCTAGCAGTACCATTCAGAAACACAGCAGTGCCAGCAGTACTCTCAAATCTGTCTTGGTGAAGATAGAGGACCATCTAGAATAAGCACTTATTTCAGAGGGATGAAAGGAGTTCAGAGGGAGTTTAGGCCACTGGAGACTGAGTACCTTGAGAAGGGTCTGGCTGTTTGATGAGGGAGGGGAGGTTAATGGGAGTTAATGGGATGAAATCCCCCTTTGCCAATTGGCTCTTTCACTTCAGACTGGTTAGCACAGGGGATTTCCTTATAGCCAACATGAACGTTACACTTGTTTTCATTAACATCCATGTTAATACCGAGGCCACATTATTGAAGTAAGTTTTAGCATACCCTTGGTAAAATGTATTCTCTGAGGACAACAAGATGGCAGTCTTCACATGTAGTTGATATCATCTGATGGAACCTGGCCTAGAAATTTTATGTCAGTTTCTACAGTTTTGGCTGTGCCTTACTGAGGTTGCCCATCATGCCATTATATCACATGTCCACACTGGGGTCCTATCAGTTTTATTTTCCACAAAGCTCACAGGTCATGGTTCTTCACTCTCCTGTTTGCCGTAGTTTTCTCTGGTGATATTAGATTTGTTTGTTGCGGGACCCCACAGTCTTGTTTCTCTTTCTGTCAATTACTTAGAAAGGTTTTTTGTTCATTTTTCTAAGTTTTCATTAAATTCCTGCATCTGACCAGTGCACCAGCAGGCATCAATCATTATGCAGTCATTAAGTTTGACTTTTCTTCCCTGTTTTTCCAGCCATCCATGGATAAACAAACCATTAGCTTCCAACAATACACCAGGGTTATGTCAATCACGGATCCCTGTGCCTGGGAGTAGTTCATGATGTCCTGACATTTCATGACCATGAACTCCAAAGGACAATGGTCCTGTCTGGAGCTGGTGGACAAGCACTTCATCCACCAAAAGACCGAACTATCAGCATCAAAGGCATCGACACTGAAGGACCTGGGAGCTGCACCAGTCGCTGGTTAGCATTGGCATTGAGGAGGCATTCCACTCCTTCAATGTTGGGTATTGGTAGAGACAAGCCACCACCTGCCTCTTCCCACTCTAAGAAGGTTTCAGGTTCTGTCTCTTTGACTCTGTCATAGAAGTGTTCCAATGTTGGGCATAAAGCAAAGACAATCACTAGTCTCTGTCAATGTGCAATGCTGAGAAGGACGACAGTGTGATTATGGCTGAGAACTCCCTAAACAAAACCATGGAGAGGAGAGCTCATGATCCTGGAACTGCATTAGTCTCCAGGGATCCAAGTGTCTGCCACCAGTATACCTGTGTTCCCAGGAAGACATGGCCACCCTCCTGCCTCTATGTTGGTGCTGGCATCAACTATCTTTGAGGAGGAGCTGTACAAAAAGATACATCAGGCTCAGTGCAGTCTCTTGTTGAACCACTGCTTGAGTCCCACTGGCTGCTGGCAGCCTGATATCGGTCCCGGTTCCTGAAGGGGAATTAATGTCAATGGCAGTTGCCACAGTGGTGATCTTCATCCCATTATAGGAGGCAGCTTCCCCAAGGCACCAGACTTCTTTGGTTTCCAGGCCCCAGCCAAGTCGTCCTTCTGTGAGGCCATGTCAGCGAGATGGGCACCATCTGGATCTTCTCCACTGGCCTACCAGTCAGGGGTCTAACTCTGAAATTTCATGGGGGTACAGATCTGGTGACATCTCTGACAAAGAGAGATTGATGGGTCTCCCCTTTGAACCTTCTCCTCCCCCAGAAAGAAAGAAGTCACTTCCTGAGGACCTCTCCACTGGATTCGTTCAAAGAATGGCAGAGACCATTCCATTTACTTTGCTGGTGAAGGATGAGACCAAAAATAAGATGTTGAACATTCTCCAGGTCATGGAGTCTCCTAAGGAAGTTGTAGCAGTCCCAGTTCACAATATTCTTTATGAGGTACAGATGAGAATGTGTAAGACCCCTCTCTGTGGCTGCTGTTAACAAGAAGGCAGATGCAATCTGTCTCATCCAGAAGGTTTCTGGATTCAAAAAGAGACAGCTACCTCATCAGTCTGTGTTGGTCGAATTCACTATGAAGAGGGCTAAGAGGACTAGAATCCATTTCTCAGTGCCTCTGGGAAAGGATTCTAGAACCCTGAATACTCTCAGGAGGAAGGTTTGTCAGGGAGCTATGCTAAATGCCCACTGAGCGTCCTACCAGCTCTTTATGGGCCAATATATGCAGGACGTGCTGAGACAGATGCTGGAGGTGGCTGAGTAGCTTTCTCAAAAGCAGCACGACACCCTCCAGTCACTGGTGGAAAAGGAAATGCAGTGTAGAAAACATATAGGGGTAGATTTTTAAAGCTTGCGCACGTGCATCCATGAGTGGGATTTCTACTCCAAATACTTCCTAATTCCAAAGAAAACAGGATAAGTTTCTGAAAAGAGAAAAGTTCAAGATGGCTTTCATGGGCACCTTAAATCCTTTTCTTCAAAAAGGGGAGTGGCTATGCTTTCTCAATCCCAAGGATGCTTCCACCCATAAAGAGAGATTCCCAAATCAACAGAAATATCTTTGGTTTGTAGTGGGAGACAATTACCTCCAGTATTGCATAGTGCCATTTGGCCTGGTGTTGAATCGTGTGTCACAAAATCTCTTAACGTGATGGTGGCACACTTAGGAAAACTGGAGGTGATTGCTTATCCATGTCGACAATTGGCTGTTCAAAATCACATCACAGGCAGCAGCCACAGAAACAATGTGCAAAACTATCTGGGTGTAGGAGTTACTAGGGTTACCCCAAGTCCCACTTGAGCCCATTATCTCAGTTGCAGTTCATTGGAGCTCTGCGAAACACAACTTCAGCAGAAGCCTTTCTTCCACAACAGAAGGATATCACCTTGATATTCACAGTGTAAAGAATCCAGATGAGTCAGCAGACATTACCATGGGATATGTTGAGGATTTTGGGCTTATGTCTTCAGTTGTAACTTTCTTGGCATGCCTTCATATAAGAAGAGCCCAATGGACCCTCAGATTTATTTATTTAACGAGTTTTATATACCATCATTTGGTTTCGCCATCATAACGGTTTACCAAAATATGAAGGTTTACAGATTAAGGAGGATAACAAGGGTTTCAAAAAGGTTCAAGAAATTATTAACATAGGGATATCATATACAAGTTAGTTGCTGTTCAGTTTTTTCACGTTTCAGTTCTTTGTTATAATACATATGTGTTGAGTTTCAATTTTCTTCAGGTTAGACCAGAGGAGGTTGGCGTTGTGATGTTCATTGGGTGAGTTGGTATGCTTTGGTGAACATCCATGTTTTTATATCTTTTTTGAAGGTTTTTAGGTTTTCTTGAGTTCTGAGATCGGTTGGGAGGGAGTTCCAGAGTTTTGGGCTACCTAGAGAGATTACTTTCTTTTGGGTTGAGGTGAGTTGTTTGGAACGACAAGGTGGTGTCTTTAGAAGTCCTTTATTTGCTGATCTGAGATTTCTGTTTGGGGTATGTAGTTTTATGGAGGAACTTAGCCAGTGTTCTTGTTTTTCAAATATAATTTTATGTAGAATGGATAGTATTTTGTACTCAATCCTGAATTTTATTGGTAGCCAGTGTAGTGAGATAAGTGTTGGACTGATGTGGTCATGTTTTTTAGATCCAGTGAGGATTCTTGCAGCTGCGTTTTGTAGGATTTGGAGTGGGTGGATAGTGTTTAGAGGTAAGTTGAAAAGGAGTGAGTTACAGTAATCTAGGTTAGAGAAAATGAGTAATTAAAGGACTGATCTGAAGTCGTTGTTGGAAAGGAAAGGTTTTAAATGACGGCGTGTTAGTAGTTTGATATCTGTCTTTGATTTTGTTGTAATATGGTTTTTGAAAGAAAGTTCCTTGTCAATTATTACTCCAAGATTGCGGGCATGATTGACCGGAGATATGACCGTATTTTGGTTCATTAGGTTGAGTGGTGGTAGTTGAGGAGAGTTGTTCTTTCTGTCTAATATGATTATTTCAGTCTTGTCGAAGTTAAGGATGAGTTTTAAGTTGGTTAGTATTTCCTTTATTCTGCTTAGGTAAGTGGCTGTTAATTTGTATGTTTCTTCTAGTGATTTTTGTATTGGGATTAATATTTGAATGTCATCAGCATAGATGAAGTGGGTCAGATTAAGATTTGATAGGAAGTGGCATATTGGAAGCAGATAGATGTTGAAGAGCATCGCTGATAGAGCAGATCCTTGGGGAACTCCAGTGTTTAAATTAATTTTCTTTCAGAGGGTATCATTGAGTAGCACTTGGTAGGATCTTTGTGATAGATATGAAGAGAACCATTGTAGGGTTGTTTCCTTTGCCCCAATTTCAGATAGACGGTCAATCAGAGTGGTTTACTGTATCAAAAGCTGCTGATAGGTCGAGTAGTACTAGAAGGTAGCTGTAGCCTTTTTTGAAACCTTTGAGTATGAAGTCGTTCATTGCTAGTAGTAGAATCTCCGTGTTCAGTTGCTTTCTGAAGCCAAATTGCATGGGTAGCAGGATGTTGTTTTCTTCCAGGTGGTCATTGAGCCGTGTGTGGACAACTTTCTCAATGATTTTGGCAATGAATGGTAGGTTTGATATGGGTCGGTAGTTCAGTGGGTTTTCTGGATCAAGATTATTCTTTTTCATAATGGGTTTGATTATTGCTGATTTTAGGCATTCTGGGTAGTTTCCTTCCGTGAGTGAAAGGTTTACGATGTCAGTTATCGTCTTAGTTATTGATGGTTCAAGATTTTTTATCATTGGAATGGGTATCACGTCAGTAGGGTGTTTGGCTGGGTTCATTTTTTTAATGATCATTTGGACTTCCAAAGAACATGCTGTCTCAAAGTTGGGCCAGCTTTTTGTTTGAATGTTAGGTATTTTCTGGTCTTGTGAGTCATTTTTTAGGTTGTTAATGAGGATTTTGATTTTTTCATTAAAGAAGTCTGCAAAGTCGTTACTAGTGATCTTTGGTGTTGATTGTGGTTGATCATCATAAGATGATTTGGTTAGGCTTTTTACTATGTTGAAGAGCATCTTAGGGTTTTGTTGGTATTTGTTTATTTTGTTAGTGTAAAAATCTTTTTTTGTTTTATGGATGAGTTTTTTGTATTCTGCTAGTTGTGCTCTGTATGTGTTTAGCGTGGTTGTTTTGTTGTTTCTCCATGATTTCTCTTTTTTTCTGAGTTTCCGTTTGGCTGCTCTGATGTTGTCATTGTACCAAAGGTTCTGATTGTTTGGTTCTTTTAGTTTTTTCTTTATCATGGGGTTTATCTTGTCTGCTACAGTTCTAGTTATGGTAATCCAGGATGATGTTGCGTTTTCTGTGTTTGATAGGTCTATGTTTGTTAGTTCAGTTTGTAGATTTGCTTGAAGAGTTTCAATGCAAAAAGGTGGACCGTATGAGAAGGATTTAGTTGTGCTTTTTTTGTTGTGAGTTTACAATTTGAATATGTTTGCGTGGATGATAGAGTGGTCTGACCATGGTATTTTCGTTATCTTGGTTTGGCTGTTAGACCATATGTTAGTGTTGATGAAGACTAGATCTAGTGTGTGACCTGCTTTGTGCGTTGGGCCATTGATGATTTGACTGAGTCCCAGTGATGAGAGCACGTCAATGATTGAGGTGCAGGTGGGAGAGTAGGGGGCAGTGTCTATGTGTAAGTTGAAGTCACCTAGAATAATTATGGGTTTGTTGATTGATATTCTGGTCAGGAAGAATTCAATAAGTGGTGAGCAGCTCTGATCGAGAGTATTAGGGGGGCAATATACCAGACAAATTTGTAGATGTGGAGAATCAAATAGTTCAATTTCCAGTGGGGAGCAATTGCTTGTTGGGGTTAATTTCATTTGTAGGTTTTTTTTTTATGATTAGCGTAAGGCCTCCGCCTTTCTTTTTAGGTCTGGGTATTGAAAAAGTTCTGTAGATAGAGTTATTGATTTGGTTGATTAGTACTGTGTCTGTGTTTTTTGCCCATGTTTCTGTGATTGCTATGAAATCTGGTTTTTCATCATGGAGAAGGTCGTTGACGATTGGTATTTTTTAAATTATGGATTGAGCGTTAAAGAGTAGAAAAGAAAGTGTTAAGTAGCTGCTGAGAGATTTGTTGTTGTACATAATGGTTGAGTGTTGATATTTGTGTTTTATTTTTGTTTTCGTTCCTCTGTCGTTCCAATTGTTGTCTACTTTTGGGTCGTTTCTGTTGATCTTGCATTCTTTGACAAATGACAAATGACAAAATCTTCAGTGATGTCAACTTTGCTGTTTGTAACTCTGACTGTGTATGTAAAACTGCACCCCCAAACCTCACCCTGAGTTAAAACTGCCCCCTCTTACAGTGATATAAATAGGAAATTTACATATTGGTCTCTACAGAGTCTCTCTCTCCCCCACACCCCCCCCCCCCCCCCCGGCATGTGCGATTAAGGCCCTAACGCGAAATGATAAATGACCCAGTTAGTTTCCCTTTTTAAAGTTTACTGCTATTGTGGTTTTATTCTCTCTCCAGTGCTTATAGATGATTTGATTGCATTTTGATCACTATTGCTAAGCGGCTCTGCCACTATTTCCCTTTGTATTAGATCCTGTTTTTTCCACCTGCTTTTTCTGCAGATTCTTTTTTGCTGAAAAAAATACAGCACACATGGTTTTAAAAATGCAAAACTATTGTGCATAGTTGCCACCTGCGTTGTCCATTGCTAAAAATGTGTATAATTGATCCCCCACACATTCCTGCGTACAGAGGTATCCATGTTACTAGCTTTTGAAAATTGCTGTCTAGAGCCTGTGTGACCTTGTAAAACACCATTTGATACCAATGAAAACACTGCCATAGTTTGTGTTTGTGCTCGGCATCACCATTCTCCAATGAGCAATTAAGTAATCTTAATTACTTAGTACGTAATCTTGGCGTCCTAGTTGACACACACTTAAATCTGAAAAACCATATTACATCAGTCTCAAAAGCGGGATTTTACAAACTTATGGTCATAAAAAAACTCAAGCCCCTTCTTCACACACACGATCTCAAAACTGTCATTCAAGCTACCCTATCTTCAAAACTTGATTATTGTAACTCCCACTACCTTGGCCTTCCCCTATCCACTATCAGACCATTACAGATACTCCAAAATGCGACAGCTAGGATGATTAGCAATGCTCGGAAATCTGACCACATAACCCCTGTCCTGAAGGATTTACACTGGCTCCCTATTTCATACCGTATTCTTTTCAAAACCCATACCATCTTACACAAAGCCATATACAATCAAAACTCCTCATGGCTAAATGAACCACTCAAACCTTCCCAGTCCTCCCGACCTTCTAGGATGAACCGTAAATGCACACTGCAAATCCCCCCACTTAAGACAGCCTGTCTTACTGCCACAAGAGATCGTGCTTTCTCGATCGCTGGCCCCACTCACTGGAATACTCTACCCCTCCATCTCCGCCTTGAGCCATGCCCCTTAAAATTCCGAAAAATGCTAAAAACTTGGCTTTTTCACCAAGCCTTCCCAGACTAATTTTCTCAGTCCCCCGCCCATGCCTGATCACCCGTGCTCTACGGATGTAACCTTCCCTAATCCAACGAATTTTTTTGCTGAATCCTGTAAAAATATGTTATGTTATGTCTTTTCGCTGCATTTTGTAAATAGTTCTGTTCCATTAATTTTTTACCTTTCTGTTATACCTCACTTTTAATCTCACCTCTGCCTTTCCTTTTTCTCCCTATATTGTTTGTCCTGTTACCCCTTCCCCTGTTCATTGTAACTTTCCATTTCCATTTCTTTCATTGTTATAATGTAAACCGATATGATGTGCATTTTAATGTCGGTATAAAAAAAAACCTGTTAAATAAATAAATAATTAAGAGAACATGATTCAGCATGAGATATCATTGGCCTGCTTATGAGATATAGGGAATTATTCTTTAGACTTGTAGCTTATGTTTTAGTTTAAGTAGTTATTTTTAGCACTTTCCAAGCAGGACTGATAGTGCTATAGTAGGTCTCCAGTCTCTCTGAGTTTATGGGGCTGGGGCGGAAGGCAGGATAATTTTCATTAAAATTCATGAAAGGAGAACTTTGGGCTTGCTATGGACCCTTTTGAAAACTGCCCCGATCCAATAAAGGTGAGGTCATTTTCATTAGTGTCCGTGTTATAAACTGCTAGAAGATCCATGTACAAGCTTGGTTTTCACTTCCCTTTTTTAAGTCTTTGATTTTTACCTGTTTTGGTTAAGTCCAGCATCATTACAAAAGAATGAAGTAATTTGATTGTCAACGGGTAGATATTTTGTAGAATCATTGGAGTATTCCTGAAAGACTTGTATCTTAAAACGGCAGTGATTTTTTTTTATGGTAGGACATGTTGGCACATTTTATATCAAACAGCATTAAAGTTTTAGAGAAACAGAATGCTTCTTTTCTTATATATCTACCTTGAAATAAAAGACTTGTAGAAAGGTTGAGTGACCCTTAAAATACAGGAGTGCACAACTCCACTTCTTGAGTGCCTCAAATGGGTCTGGATTTTGTGATATCCATAAAGAGTATTCACGATATAAAGTTGAATACATTTGGTTTGAAAACCAGGTTAAATAAATATTTTGGTTACTCATGGCCCTCAATGACCATAATTGTGCACCCCCACTTATATCTGGTGTGAAATAGCAGAGCGTCTATAAAAAAAAAAAAAAAAATAGGATGTATGTTCCTATAGGATGCCTGGTTATGTCACAACAAGGACATTGAATGTAACAGTTGCTTTTCCTATTATGCCATTTTGTGCTTGGTACTTTGAAACATAGGAGTATGTTTATCTAAATGAAAGTAGTTGCCGAATGGTGCAAATATTGCGTATCTGTTTTATTTTTTTTGTTGTTTTTCTGTTTGAAAGAAAGGAGGCTGCTTTATAAGATCTGCAGATTTTTGAGAAAAGACTGTCAGGTTGGGATTTCCTTTTAACCAAGATGCTCTCCTTTTCTCAGTTAGTCATGGGCTAAAAATATGGGTATGAGTCCTGCCCAGTGACCAAACCATACACCAAAATCTTTTCTTTTAGCCTGAGCTGCTTTGTACTGTGGGCTTAGTAGGCACAGTATGTAAATTGATAGGATGCTGTTAAGCAGTATTTGCAGTTCTAGTGATTGACAGCATATACCTACTTGTTAATAAGTACTTTTAAAGTGCATTTTAATATAATAAATTGGATTTTTGCATTTTTTTATTTTCCATGGTTTTTCCCTTAACCCACAGTGGAATGGTCCAACTGTAGTCCCATTGTGCATGCTGAGACTGTACTACTGCCAGCATACTATATTCCCTTGCTAGCTTTTGTTTACATTCAGCAAATAATGAGTATTATGTATTTTGTTTTAATTTGTTTTATTTGTTTTAAAATTGGCATATATTTGTATTTTATTGTAAACTGCTTTGGCCAGATTGGGAATTGGCCAAAGCGGTATATAAGAAATGAGAAATAAATAAATAATTTGCCATTTTGCCTCTTGGAACATCATGCTGCAGCTGATGATACAAATCCTTTCTGCAGATTTGTGCTCCACTTATAAAAAAAAAAAATGATGACACATTTACTCAATCTTAAAGTTTGACTAACATACACTCTGCCTCTAATTCTATGATACAGTCTCTCAGTCATTTTAAGGTGTCCCTTCTTTCCAGATCCAGAGAATAGTTGAGTTCAAATTTGCACTCTTCTACTGACCAAATCTTTTCATACTGCCTCCTTGTTTCATGGCCTGCTTAATTGTAATGGGGTAATAACACTGTATCTCCTATCAGTTCTCTACTCCCCAAGAAGCTACCATGGCACTGGAGTACCAGAAAAGAGCTTCCAGGCCATCCTTTGTAGAGATAATAGCATGCATAGTTCTCAAACTTTGTAATTATAAAGCTTGTTTAGATTCTGTTTGGATAAAAGGCTTTAAGTCCAATTTACTATTATCAAACATGAACAGTTGCCTCCCACATCTATATCTTTCCTTCCTGGATACCTTGTGGTGTTTAAGTAGCACACTGAAGCAAAGCTATGCTATTGTGCAGGTATTGAAATTACTAGGCCTTCTTTACCAAATTCAGGTATTGAAATTATTAAGCAGCAACACTCATGTTATTTTAAGTTTAACTGTATTTTATTTCATTTTATCTTATTTTATATTGTAAATTGTTTGTTTTTTTTATTTTATATTATGAATGTTTTATCTGGAAGCTACCCAGAACATAGGATGGAGCGACATATACATTGTAAAAATAAAATAAGTAAAATAAAGCAGGCCAGCTGGGGAACTGGCTGAGAGGAGAGAGGGAGAGGCCCCCAGAGGTTTGGAGCTGAACCGGACTGTTTTCCTGAATAACTTCGCTGAGTAAAAACATCTGAGCCCCGATTTGAGGGGCGGGACCAGTGACGTCATCGGGGAGAGACTCCTTTAAAAACGTGAGAACAGCGGCGTTTTACCTGGGGAGCTGGCTGAGAGGAGAGAGGGAGAGGCCCCCAGAGGTTTGGAGCTGAACCAGACTGTTTTCCTGAGTAACTTCGCTGAGTAAAAACAACTGAGCCCCGATTTGAGGGGCGGGACCAGTGACGTCATCGGGGAGAGACTCCTTTAAAAACGTGAGAACAGCGGCGCATCGCCGCCGCCGGCGTGCGTCTAAGCCGCACGCTCCGAAGGGGCGCGCGGCTTTGCCCGGCTTAGCCCGGAGAAGACCGGAAGAGCGGAGGTAGACCAGAGGAAGATCAAAGGAAGGAAGGAAGCAGCTGGTGAGTTCCAATATCACTAGTGGATTGCGGAGGCTTTTTCTGTATTCTCATTACAATTCATTATGGGAAGGAAAAGAAAGGTAAAAAGCTTCCCCGTATCCCCCATAACAGCTAAGGGCCCAATGGACAACCATGTCTTCAGACAGGTTGAATTGCCACAGGGGAATAGTTCAGGAGGGCAGTTTTCAGCCTCCCTGAGCCCCGGCTCTGGACCATCGTCTCCCACAAAACCTTTGCCGCCATTACCAGATGGATTTCTTCACCTAGAGACTGCCAGTTCACCCAGAGAAGGTGATGGTATTGCTTCTGGTGTTATTGAGACTTTTAATAAATCTGAAGGGGAAGCAGCAGAGCCATATCAATGGCCTATTGAACCTCCGGACAATGTATCATTAAGAGACATTTGGAAAATGATGGCAAAAATGAATGAAAATGTTATACAAATGAATAAGTCTATGTCAGTTACTGTGAATACTAACAAATTGCAAATAGAGGAGCAAAAACAAGGCGTCACTAGTTTAAGGGAAGATATGGGGAAGGTAACAACAAAAATAAAATTGTTGGAGGATACTGGGACAGCACATATAAAGGATAGTTTAATTATCCATAGGGAGATAGAGAAATTAGAAAACATGATGAGAATTAGAAATCTACGTATAAATAATTTCCCACAAACGAGATTATTATCCCCAATAGAGATGATTAAAAAGTATATGAGAGATATACTGCAATATGAAGAAAAAGACTTCCCATTAATTTCTAAAATCTTTTATTTCCCTGATAAACTAGTGGAACAAAAAGGAGAGAATATTGAGACCTCATCTATTGGTGTCTCAACGTTCCTAGAGGAATCCATAGATATCATTCAGAAGAGAGCCACTTTATTTGTATCTTTACAGTTTGAATCTGACAAAGACAGGATGTTTAGAGATTTTCTCAAACACAAAGATCTGAACTTCTGTGGTCAAAAAATATACATTTTTCCTGATGTCTCAAGAGCCACACAGGCTAAGAGGAGACATTTCCTATCCCTGAAAGGTAAATTGCTAGCAATTGGTGCTAGTTTTTTTTTTAAATATCCTAGTACTTGTTATGTTACCTTCCAGGGAAACAAATATAGTTTTTTGGACCCACTACATTTGGAGACATTTTTACTAGATAAAAATATAGTGGAAGATATTGTAGATGGTTAAAAAATTCCGAATCCTCTCTCCTCTTATGTGTCTTATTATATTTCTGTTTGTTTAAATGCAAATATGTTTTTCTCCCCCATTTTATGGGTCGTAATTATGATACAAATTGATCATTATTGGCTATGAATAATTATTTTGTTTTGATATATTGTATCAGTTACTTACGTGATATTTTTGTTTCAAAAGCTTTTGAATGAAAATTGAATAAAGAATAAATTAAAAAATAAAAAATAAAGCAGGCCAGCATGAAAAACAGTGGCTAGAGGCTCATTGATTATGCAAGTTCTTCCACTGACATCACACTTGCAACCCTAAATGCCAGTGCAACCTTGAGAAGGAATTTGCAAAGACCGTCCCATCATTGGATGTGATATTTTGTCATTTCTAGTGTGTACTAGTAGCAGAGACTTTGACATCTGGCGAGGGGAGGGGGGTTTTCTGTTCTCACGTGAAGCAAACCAAGCCTTGGAGAGCATCACAGCTTTGTTTTGTTTTTAAATAATAAGGCTTCCTATATCTGAATTATCAGGTTTTTGGTTTGACATTCGGAACTGTAGTAAAATGGCACAGCTTTTCTTCATCATCCTTTGCCCAAGGGGCTCACAAGTCGATCTATAACTTAATTAGAATACGAAGCATCTGAAAGTATACGTTTAAAGACGAGCAGACCCCTCATGATGAAAGCCATCGAGAGGCACCTGTTCTCCAAAGCAGCTTATTGCTTTACATTTATTTTCAAACAGAGGAGTCTCTTTCATTCTATTTTTTCATGGCGCTTTGTTAGAAAGAGCAACACCCATGAATGATTAATCCCATTTGTTCTGAGCACATTGCTTACTGCCGACCTGCTTGAGGTGGAAACCTGAGCAAAAGCACAGGAAGAATGGTTTGCTTTTTATTTCTGTCGTGTAATGCAAGCTTTGACACATTTTCAGTTCTAGGAGCCAGTCCAAAACCGTAGGCATCAGGAACGGAGAACACACTCAAACACCCTATCATCCCCACTAGAGCACGGTGGGGGGGAGGAAGAAGGGTCTCCCCTCCAGCATTGGGTTCCACCTCTGAGATCTGACGCGGCTTTTTTAGGACCTAATTTACAAAGGCTGTTTTCCCACTTAGCAAATTAGATCCTCAATAAGCCATTGCTTCACCTATCACCATGGCATAGGTACTCCCTGCCCTATTCCCCACCAGTCTCTCTCTTTCTCTCCTCTCTCATCCCCACCAGTCTCCCTTTCTCTCAAAACTTTGATCCCACCACTCTCCCATCCTCCCTCTCTCTCAACCCTCTCATCCCTACATCTTCCTCTCTGTCTGCCTCAAACTCCCTCATTCACACCAGTCTCCCTCTCAACCCCCTCATTCCCATCCATCTCCCTCCCTCTTTCTACCTCCTCATCCCACTAGTCTCCTATGTCCCCACCACTCTCTCTCAATTCCCCCTCTTCCCCACCTTTCACACTCATTCAAACTGTTTCCATTGTATGAATTAAATTTGAAACAAAGGTCAAAACATGTCAAACAAGGAGCTGCCAAGAGAACTCTGGGATATTATTATTCAAAGGATACGGATTGAGTAAAGGCTGAAAGGAAACTTCACTGTGTTTAAATATCCCATGGGGCACTGTCAGGTTTATCCTTGTAAACTGAAAACAGTGCCTTGGCACCACCAAGACACTGCTGCAATCAGACCATCCCTCTATAGTTAGTAGCTGCGGGTTATGGAAACTGCTGTGGAAGGTCATTGTAAGGTTTAAGATTAGTTTACTTTAAAAGAACTACAGAGGTGTCTAGTTGAGACTGGGGATAATATTGCCTGTTCAACGATTTCAAGATTACTCTACAAATGTGGTCTGTATGGGAGGGTGGCAAGAAGATAGCCACTGCAGAAAGAAGCTCATATAATGTGCTCCATAGTGGGAGAGGGTTTTATGGTCTGATGAAACCAAAGTGGAAATTTCACGTTTGTGAAAAACCTGAGGTTGTTGGATGATGCAAAGTACAGAGAGATCCTGGAGGAAAATGTGTTCCACTTTGCCACAGACCTGGGGCTGAGAACATTCATTCACCTTTCAGCAGGACAATGATCGTAAGCATAAAGCAAAAGCCACCATGGATTGGCTCGTGAAGAAAAAAGTGAATGTCCTTGAGTAGCCCAGTCCCATATCTAATAGAAATCTGTGGAAAGGCTTGAAGACTGCAGTCCTCAGATGATCTTAGTCAACTTGAGATAATTTGAACTCTTCTTCCAAGAATAATAGGCAAAACCTGCACCATCTCACTGGGCAAAGTTGGTAGATACTTATCCTAAATGATCCATGGCTGGTATTGCTGCAGCAGGGATTTCCACCAAGTATTGAGTCAAGGGCTGTGAAGACAGGCAAGCAAGTTTTTTTTTTGTTTGTTTGTTTTTTTAGGCCGATATTCAAAATGGCATTTAACAGGATAAGCACTACTTATCCGGCAAAATGGTGCTACTGAAAATCAAGCTATGATCAGTGGGTGCCACTTAGCCAGATAAGTTTATCCGGCTAGCTAGCACAGTTGCACAGCAGCTGAATATGGACCTGTTTGTGTTATTTATTCTTAATTACTTTCAAATATTTCAATAATTGCACTTTCACGATGAAAATGTAGAGTCTGCTGTATAGATCAGTGAACGAAACCAACATTAATGCATTTTGAGTTGTATTTTTTAGACAGCAGAATGTGAAAAATGTACATAAACTGTACATATACTCACACATATATACTAGCTAAGAATCCAGCGCTTAAACAGTCCTTGATCTGAATCCTTGTAGAGGCTATTCAGATATTTGTATACTATGATCACTGAGGCCTCTATGGGATGCTGCAGGAAGTGGGGTTATCTGGTTTTGTGTGAATCATGCCACCTTGACAGCCTGTACTGAGCCAGTGCCCCAGCATGTTGGTCAGATGCACTATGCTGCTCACGGCATTGTCTTTCCCAGATATTTTGAACCAAAGTCTTGTTTGCTGGCTTAACACGACACTGTGCGTGCATGTACCACAAAGAAACCTGAGATCTGCAAATAGAGCTCTACTAACTGTCCCCTCTGTCAAATCAGCACATCTCACGCAAGTAAGGGAAAGAGCACTGTCACTGGCTGGTCCTGTGCTCTGGAACACCATGCCACTCGAAATAAGACTACAGACGAATCTGAAATTATTCAAAACTAATCTGAAAACCTGGCTTTTTAAACAAGCATTTTATAAAGATAAAGAAAAAGGAGAAAAATAGTTGAGCGATAAGGATGCACCAAGCTAGAAGTTTTTAGTAACCTCCATAAGCATATTAATGTTAAAATCAAACTGCCTAATTTGTTCCTAACAATCAGGTTTAACTTACACACCTAGTTTATTATTTTAAATTGTTACCGTATTATGATGGCACACGAGTAATTTGTAATCTATACCACCCATATTTCTCTTTATCGTACCCTTCTGTAAACCGTTGTGATGGTATTTAACTTAACGACGGTATAGAAAAATTTTTTAAATAAATAAATAAATCTTTGTTATATAGTGGTACTTTCTCCAGTGTTTGGATGTTAGCATAGTAGATGATGGTAAAAAGAGACCTGGTCCATCCAGTTTTTTATGTGATTTATCTTTCGCCTTTCAATACTTCACTGCAGAGATATATACCAGCCATACAGCATGACCATTTGTTAGATCTTTCTCCTTATCCAGGACAGCTTTTTATATTTTCCTTATTTGTACTGTACCATTCTGGGTAGATGAGCATATAGATTCTCCACTTAGTTCACAAACACCTCCTGTCCCTTCCTATGTCTAACCTAATAGCTCTGTAATAATAAACAGCTATCAGTACTAGCATGCCATTTCCAAACATATGATGATTTAGATATCCTACATAGCCCACCAGACTGACTTAGCTATGTAAGTGCCTATATATCTATCTGTGACTTCTAGTCTGTACCACACTTGCAAACCTGCAAGACAGACCCAGTAACCAATTGAATTCTGTCATCCCAGCCTATTATGGCTGATGTCCAAACATATGGCCACTTGGGTTCCCTGCATAACCTGTAAGACAAATCTGGCTACATGAGTGCTGCTTTCTTGCTAGGAATTCTAGTTATTGTGATGTCCACACCAGACCCCTCTACATAATCTAGCACCTTGCCAGTAATGCCAGTATATTGCCAAGTTCCCAAACATAGGTTGTATAATCTACATAGCACACTCCTGTAAATTAAAGAAAAACTGGAGGGGAGAAAAAAAGCTTTTGCCGTTCTTATTTATGTCTTATGAATGAAAAACTAGTGTGCTGTGGAAAGGAAATGTTATGAAAATAACAATGAATGTTAAAATATTGTATTCTCTTTTTTTCATCTCTCCCCACCCCCTCATCTCTCTAGGAGCTCTGTTATTGGGAGGGATTCTCTACTCATGGCAGTTTCCTCATTTCAATGCTCTGAGTTGGAACCTGCGGGAGGATTACTCCAGAGGAGGCTACTGCATGATGTCAGTCACCCATCCAGCACTGTGCAGGCGGGTGGCGCTGCGCCACTGCCTGGCTTTAATCGGATTCTCAACGTTGGCTCCCATCCTCGATGTCACCACGTGGACTTTCCCAGTCGTGTCACTTCCCATCAACATGTACATCTCCTACCTCGGCTTTCGGTTTTACAGAGATTCTGACCGCAGCAGCTCCAGGAAGCTGTTCTTCTGCAGCTTGTGGCACTTGCCCATGCTCCTGCTCGTAATGTTCACCTGCAAGAAATCGCATGGAGGCAAACAGGACAAACCACGGCTTACAAGCTGAAAACAGCAGCAGCAGCACCAGAGAAACCAGAATTGCTTTATTTTGGCTGCCATGGTGCAACATTTACCATTGATCCAAAGTTATTTGGATAATGATGGACAAACAAATAAAACATGTTATATTGTTGCGTTTTTTTAAATAATCGTTTCAGTGAGTAGTAACCAAACCTGATTATTTTCTTCTTCAAACATTTTCTTAAAAATAATGAGAGGGACAGAAAAGAAAAATTGCTGGGACTTAAGTTATTTTCTGTTGAAAGGAACTATTCTTAGACTGAAATATTTCTGATTACCCTGTGTTCTGCACTGGAAGCCGAATGTGACACACAGTGTATGCTGGCATTAAAAAAAAAAAAAAAAGTGAAGAACTACTCTTGTGAAAGCTTCTGCAATCAATTTTGATGCATGATGACAGTCAGAATATCTTCCCTCAAGGACTCAGATGAGTTAGAGCAGCAAAACTATATCTCCTTCCAAGTCATGTTTGGGCATTCCTGTTTAGACCCCCACAATTGTTGTCTTCAAGTAATGCAAAATACTTTGTTCTACTAATAATTTTTTATTTTTTTAATGTTGTGTTGGGTTGCCAAGCAGCCCAACCTCAAAGTTAGATCTGACAGATTGACCTCTGAAATATCACACAGAATACTCTCTCTCCTTCTGTACATACTCCCCCCCCCCCCTTATTCCCACCCAAGGTTACCAGATAAAAGTTTCATAAATGAACACAATAGCTGCCAAACTGAATTAGATCAAAGGTTCATTCAGCCCAACATCCTGCCTCTAGTGATGGCAAATGACAGGTGCTTAGAGGAAGTGCAAGAGAAATGGCACATGAAAACACAGGTCTTACCAAATATGATATGTCTTATGTTTAATCCATCCTTTTCCACAAGGTACTGCCACAGAATTTTGTCACAGAACTTCTTGTTTCCAGCAGTCATGGTTCAGGGATGCATTGAACCAAAGGTGACATCTCTAATAGTTATTTTATGCAATCAGTCTAAATCAGTGCAGGCTCAGCTTTTAGTAATCATTTGGAAATGTGCATGCTTCCTCCCACTCAATCTAGGACATCAATCACTTAGAGGTTCCATCTAACTTAGAAGTTTAAAACGTAGACCAATATAATTTAAATAAAATAAAATCATGAGACATTGTCAGGACCAACCTGGTTCTGCATTACTCAAGGAAAGCCACCATCAGTTATGGTAAGAGAGGTTTTGTATTATGTTTCTACTGTAAATAGTTCTAATGTACTTTGACAGTGGACTTTGTGAATACTGAATAATTAAGAATCTGAGAAAGTATTTCTTTGAGCCCATAGAAATATTTTAGTGCTTTAATGCTTGATCCATGCACTGTCTAAGTTTTTTTGATTTAGTTGGATTTTATGTGCTATTTTCACTTGCCGTGTCCCCTTCTCTTGTTATGTCCTTCAGCTAGTAAAGCACACTGCCACCTGTGCATCTCTTCCATGCTGATGGTTATATTTATCAGTTTTGTAGTAAAGTATAGGTTAATCTGGAACTGGTTTTCTTTGAGAATAGGTTCATCAGTTTCAACCAAGTTTATTCCTGCAGCACCCATATTTGTGTACAAATAATCTCAATCTTGTTTCAAATTACTGTTTTAACCATAGAAACGTAGTTTTACCCAACTTAATAGCAATGCAAACTTGCATATTGATGAACGGTTTCCACACTGGCAATCCCACGTACTCAGGGTTGTTAGAGCACCACAATATGTACAATATCATAAAGACTTTACTAAAGTGCATACCAATAAATGCTAAACACTCAAAAACATAGAAGTAAAATATAATGGCAAATAAAGACCATATGATCAATCCAATCTGCCCGTTCACATCTCCTGCTCAGCTATATAGTGCCTTCCTCTCCCTCCGAGTTCCTCTGTGCTTGTCCCATATTTTCTTGAACTTCAGTCCCCCTGTACTTTACTGCTTGTTTGGGTTTTTGCAATCCAACTGCATGACTGCATTTTTTAGAATTCAGTTTTAGCTGCCAGACTATAAACTATTTCTCAATCTTCATAACATCTTTCCTCATGTTTTGCACCCTTTCCAGAGTGTCTTTTGCAAATGTTGGTATCATCTGTACACACCAGAAGCATTCTTTGATGTGATAATTCTGAGTAATTAAAGAAATTCACTGTGAAACTGGAGGATGTAATAGATAAAAACATGACTTGCCATACTGGGTCAGACCAAAGGTCCATCAAGCCCAGTATCCTGTTTCCAACAGTGACCAAGCCAGGTCACAAGTACCTGGCAGGATTCCAAGGGGTAGATAGATTCCAAGCTTCTTATCCCAAGAATTAGCAGTGGATTTCTGCAATTCTACCTTAATAATGGTTAATGGACTTTTCCTCCAGGAACTTATCCAATCCTTTTTTAAACATAGCTACACTAATACCTTTCACCTCATCCTCTGGCAACGAATTCAGAGCTTAATTATGCATTGAATAAAAAAAAATATTTTCTGTTATTAGTTTTAAATGTAATAGAAACATAGAAACATAGAAATGACGGCAGAAGAAGACCAAACGGCCCATCCAGTCTGCCCAGCAAGCTTCACACGTTTTTTTCTCTCATACTTATCTGTTTCTCTTAGCTCTTGGTTCTATTTCCCTTCCACCCCCACCATTGAAATATCTAGCTTGATTAGTTAGGGGTAGTAGGGGTAGTAACCGCCGCAATAAGCAAGCTACACCCATGCTTATTTGTTTTACCCAGACTATGTTATACAGTCCTTATTGGTTGTTTTTCTTCTCCCCTGCTGTTGAAGCAGGGAGCTATGCTGGAAATGCGTGATGTATCAGTCTTCTCCCATGCTGTTGAAGCAGAGAGCCATGCTGGATATGCATCGAAAGTGAAGTATCGGACACAATTGGTTTGGGGTAGTAACCGCCGTAACAAGCCTTCATTGTGTGTCCCCTGTTCTTTGTACGTTTCGAAAGATTAAACCGATTTACGTTTACGCGTTACACTCCACTCATTATTTTATAGACCCCTATCTTATCTCCCTTCAGCTGTTTCTTTTCCAAGCTGAAGAGTCCTAACCTCTTTAGCCTTTCTTCATAGGGGAATTGTTCCATTGCCTTTATCAAATTTACAAACTAAAGAGTGACGAATCATCAGGATCAGATAGTATTTACCCCCAGCGTTCTGAAAAACATTGAATATGAAATTGCAAACTTGTTACTAGTAATATGTAAACCTATCATTTAAAATGCCCTTAATGTCTGAAGATTGGAGGGTAGATAATGTAATGCCAATTTTTAAAAAGGAATCCAAATGGGATCTGGTGAACTATAGACCAGGGGTGGCCAACTCCAGTCCTCAAGAGCCACAAACAAGCCAAGTTTTCATGAGACAGATTTGCATGCACTGCCTCCATTGTATGCAAATATATCTCATGCATATTAATTTTGGATATCATAAAAACCTGGCTGCTTTGTGACTTTTGAGGATTGGAGTTGATCACCCCTGCTATAGACCATGAACCTGATATCTGTGCTGAGCAAAATAATGGAAGCTACTCTTAAAAAAAAAAAATTACTGGCCATATAGATAACATAAGAAAATAAGATTTGCCATACTGGGTCAGACCAAAGGTCCATCTAGCCCAATTTCCTGTTTCCAAAGTTGGCCAATCCAGGTCACATACTCCTGGCAGGATCCTAAAAGGTTGATAGATTCTAAGCTACTTAAACCAGGGATAAGCAGTGTACTTCCCCAAGTCCACCTTAATAATGATTTATGGACTTTTTTTTTTTTTTTTTTTGCAGGATCTTTTCCAAACCTTTTTTAAACTTAGCTAGGCGTCATAGTGGATAACACTTAGTGGATAACACATAGTGGATAACATTTAGATCTAGGCGTCATAGTGGATAACACATTGAAATCGTCGGTTCAGTGTGCTGCAGCAGTCAAAAAAGCAAACAGAATGTTGGGAATTATTAGAAAGGGAATGGTGAATAAAACGGAAAATGTCATAATGCCTCTGTATCGCTCCATGGTGAGACCACACCTTGAATACTGTGTACAATTCTGGTCGCCGCATCTCAAAAAAGATATAATTGCGATGGAGAAGGTACAGAGAAGGGCTACCAAAATGATAAGGGGAATGGAACAACTCCCCTATGAGGAAAGACTAAAGAGGTTAGAACTTTTCAGCTTGGAGAAGAGACGACTGAGGGGGGATATGATAGAGATGTTTAAAATCATGAGAGGTCTAGAACGGGTAGATGGGAATCGGTTATTTACTCTTTCGGATAGTAGAAAGACTAGGGGGCACTCCATGAAGTTAGCATGGGCACATTTAAAACTAATCAGAGAAAGTTCTTTTTTACTCAATGCACAATTAAACTCTGGAATTTGTTGCCAGAGGATGTGGTTAGTGCAGTTAGTATAGTGGTGTTTAAAAAAGGACTGGATAAGTTCTTGGAGGAGAAGTCCATTACCTGCTATTAAGTTCACTTATAGAATGGCCACTGCCATTAGCAATGGTAACATGGAATAGACTTAGTTTTAGGGTACTTGCCATGTTCTTATGGCCTGGATTGGCCACTGTTGGAAACAGGATGCTGGGCTTGATGGACCCTTGGTCTGACCCAGTATGGCATTTTCTTATGTTCTTATGTTCTTACTAACAGCATTTACCATGTCTTCCGGCAACGAATTTCAGAATTGAATTATGTGTTGAGTAAAAATATATATTCTCCTATTTGTCTCAAATGTATTATTTAGTAACTTCATTGCTTGTCCCCCTAGTCTTTGTACTTTTTGAAAGAGTGAATAACTGATTTGAATTTACCCATTCCACTCCACTCATGATTTTATAGACCTCTACCATATCTCCCCTTAGCCATCTCCAAGCTGAAGAGCCCTAACCTCTTTAACATTTCCTCATAAGGGAATCATTCCATCCCTTTTATCTTTTTGTTTGCCCTTCTATGTACCTTTTCTAATTCTACTATATCTTTTTGAGATGTAGTCACCAGAACTGAACACAATCCTTGAGGCCTTGTTTCGCTCCATGGTATCATACCATGGAGCGAAACAGGGGCATTATGATATTCCCTGTTTTATTCTTGATTACTTTCCTAATAAATGCTAGTATTGTATTTGCTTTCTTGGCTGCTGCTGCACACTGAAAAGAGGATTTCAACATATTATCTACAATGACGTCTAGATCTTTTTCCTGGATGGTGTCTCCCAATGTGCATTGTGTAGCTATAATTTGGGTTGTTCTTCCCTACATGCATGACTTTGCACTTGTCCACATTAAATATCATCTGCCATTTGGATGCCCAGTTTCCCAGTCTCACAAGGTCCTCTTGCAGTTTCTTAATGGGGGAAAGTCAACATGGTTTAGCTTGAGGATGTCTTGATTTACCAATCTATTAGATTTGTTTGAAGGTGTAAATAAGCATGTTGATAAAGGCAAAGCTAGTTGTTATAATATATTTGGATTTTCGGAAGGCATTTGAAAAAGTCCCTCATAAGAGACTCCTTGGGAAATTAAAAAGTCATGGGATAGGAGGCAGTTTCCTCTTGTGGCTTGGTAACTGGTTAAAAAATAGTAAACAAAAAATATGCATAAGTGGTCAGTTTCCCAAATGGAGTGCCCCAGGGATCTGAGTGAGATCTGTTTCTTATTCATTACTGATATGGAAAAAGGAGCAATGAATGAAGTGATCAAATTTGCATTAAATTATTAAGGTTAAAAAATAAACAGTGAAATGGAGGAATTGCAGAATTACCTTGTCAGACTAGAAGACTGGCATCTAAATGGTAGGTAAAACTTAATGTGGAAATGTTCAAAGTAATGCACATAGGAAAAATTATCCTGACTACAGATACACAATGCTGAGTTCTGTATTAGGGATCACCATTCAGAAAAAGCATCCTTGTGCACAATGGGGCAGATTTTAAAAGCCCTGCGCACCGGCACACCTATGTTGTATAGGCCACCAGCGCGCACAAAGCCCCGGGACGCAAGTAAGTCCCAGGACTTTGCTTGGGCATGTTGGGGGCGGCGTGGCCAACACCTCCAAACCAGCCCCTGGGCCAGGGAATGGTGCGCCGGCAGCTCGCCGGTGCGCAAGTTACACCTGCCTCGGGCAGGCGTAACTTTCTTAAAGGTGGGGGGGGATTTAGTTAGGGCTGGGGGTGGGTTAGGTAGGGGAAGGGAGGAAGAAGGGGGGGGGCCATAAAAACGTTCCCTCCAAGGCCGCTCCGATTTCGGAGTGGCCTTGGAGGGAACGGAGGCAGGCGGCTCGGCGCGCGCAGGTTGCACAATTGTGCACCCCCCCTGTGCAAGCCGACCCTGGATTTTATAACATGCGCGCGGTAGCGCGCGCATGTTATAAAATCGGGCATAGATTTGTTCACGCCGGGTTGCGCGAACAAATCTACGCCCGCGCATAACTTTAAAAATCTACCCCAAAATTTTGAAATCCTCAGTTCAATGGGCAGCAATGGTCAAAAAGCAAATAGAATATTAGGAACTATTTAGAAAGGAATGGAGAATATTATAATGCCTCTGTATCGATCCTTGATGCAATCACACCTTGAGTGTTGCATGCAGTTTTGGTTGCCCCATTTAAAAAAAAAAGACTTGGCAGAACTACAAAAAGTAAAGAGAAGGGCAACAATATGGTAAAGGGGATGGAATGGCTCTCTCGTGAAGAAAGGCTAACAGGCTATGACTGTTTAGTTTGGAAAAGAGGTGGCTGAGAAGGTGATACAATAGAGAATTATAAAATCATGAGTGGGGTTGAATGGGTAAATAGAGGATGATAATTTACCCTTCAAATGATACTAAAACAATTGGAGAACCCATGAAACAAACAGCCAGCAGATTTTAAACACATTATAGAAAGTATTTTTTCACTCTGTGTACAATCAAACTATGGAATCTGTATTCAGAGGATGTGGTCATGCATAGCTGTATTTAACAGAGGTATGTATAAGTTCCTGGAGAAAAGTCCGTAAACAGTTATTTTATGGACTTGGGACAAGCAATCACTTATCCATGGGAGGCAGCAACCAGAAGTAGATCTTTTTGGCATCTATCAGGATTCTGTGATCTGAACTAGCCACTATCAGGAAGGATGCTGCGCTTGAGACACCTTATTCTCACCCAGCATGGTATACCTTAAATTATTTTATTATTATTATTTATGTATAAAAATGTCAGTATACCATCAGCAGGACAATCCTACTTAAAGAAACAATTCAAATATTGTTCAATTACCCATTAAACCTTCATTTAGACCCAAAACGGAAAGGAAAAAAAGAAAAACACAGGAGGAAAAAAACAATAAAGATATGGCAAAACATTTAAATCTAGACTCAAACAACATCCCTACTCTTCAAACATGAACTCTTTCTTCCACATTAGGACTATCCCCAGAAACCTTCTTAGAATTTAGAAAAAAATCTAAGTTGGTCAGGGACAAAGAAAGCATGCTTAATATTAGAATATTTAATTATACATTCACAAGCATAATGAAGAAAAAATATTGCACCAATACAGCGAGCCTTTGGCACATGTCTAAAAATAACTTTCTATGTTCCTGCATAATTTTAACCACATCTGGGAAAACCCAGATTTTCAGTCCCAGAAACAAAATCTGAACTTGCTAAACACACAATCATACTCAAATCCTTCACAAAAAAATCAAAGGATACCAGTAGTATATCCCTTTCTTGCTCTTCCATGGATGATTTCTCTAGTATGTTAGTCCAAACTATCCAAGGAGATCTGGGCCACGCTATGTTCTTCAGCCAAATTCACAGCTCTTCCACCAGGAAGATAGAAAACCTGTTTCACTGGAGGCGCTGAATCCAATGGAAGATTCAGCACATTATTCAAATCTCTCTTGAAGAAATCTCTAGGTGTAGTACCTTGTAGTTTAGGGAAGTTCAGAAATCTAAGGTTCAGATACCTTGTATAATTTTCAAGTTATTTTATTTTCTGGTGTAAAGCTCCTTGACCCGAACCACAAGAGCACTGATTCCTCACATATCCCTGGCACTCTATTCCAAGGCTTCCAGTTTCCCCTTAATTTCCTTACTGCAGGATTCCCTAATTATGAGTAAGCGAGTTCATAGCTTGAGCAAAGGAATTAATATCAGAACACCACTTACTTATAGAATAATCAAGGCTGCCTAAATGGAGTCTAGTTAGCAGAAGTTCTAGATGGGAGAGTGTACAGTGGCCAAAGTTGATGTGCCTATATTGGGAGTTGGTTTCACAAAATGCCCTACGGCTTACAAGTTGACCTAGATTTCCCCACTGCAATAGCTGCCAGAATATCTCCATCCTCCAGCTGTTGTTTAGCCTCCTTCACAGTCTTCAGCACTGGTTTCTGGGGAGCCAGAGTGAGACTGGCCCTTTCTCACAAGCGGTGCCAGACTTTATTTATTTATTTTATTTATTTATATTCTTTTTTTATACCGAAATATAGCAGAATGCCTTCATTCCGGTTTACAGTGAAACAGTGTAACAAATTTATACAGAGACTTGGTGTCAAACATGACCCATGCTCCCCGCCTGGTGGCAAAGAAGGAGGCGGGGTGAGGGAAACCTCCTCCCCTTACAAAACAGGCTATTCTGTACCGGAGCTGAAATCAGGGGACCCACCCCCCCAAAAAAAATATATATATCAGAAATGCAGGACACAAATCCATCAGTTGTCTCCTGTACCAGAGATCTACCTGCAGGAGTAGAGGAATAGGATTGCAGCTGCACTTTTCTCTTAGACTGTATAATTGTGAACAAACAGTAAGTAGAAATCCTAGGCTATGCCACCATCTTGCTCTTCCCTCACATCTTCAACATATCTTATATTTTTATGTTCTCAATGGTACACCAAAAATGTTTGAATAAATTGTTATAGAAAACGAGATTATACTAGCTGCATTGTCAATGATACTTGGTAATGATACTATTAGAAGACAATATATACTGCCACTCTAATATTTCTTTTGGAAGTAATCCATTATTTAAATGTTTTGCTTAAGAGTGCCACACAGGGGTATTAGTCTGGAGATGTGAATGAAATTGTCAATGACATCTATTTACTCTTAAGTTTATCACAGGAGGTGGTGTTGAACACATGCAATAAAGCTGCTTCGAAAAACTAAAATAAACTAGGAACCTAGTTTACTTGTTTATGCTTTACAAATGGTTCTGCTCTCAACATATCTATTACATAGAAAACCATCCAATGATTTATTTCTTCTGATGTATTTTACTGCTATATCCTCCATTACATCACTTTGTGATCATGATGCCTGAAAAAATGGTGTTCCAGCAAATTTGAATGAAAGTTCATCAATTGGTAAGTCTTTGAAGTGCTCATAATACATAAATAAACACAACGTGTTGGCAGAAAAGTACTGCTTCGCCTGCCGATTTGCATCTTTACAGAGCATATCCTATCACTGACACCCTTCTGCCCTGCAATTCTGTCATTCTTTTGGCTCCTACCGCTATTTGTCATAGTGCCATGTTTCTAAGCAAGACACTTCCACATTATTTAGCCTCAGAGCATAAGAAACCTGCATGTAGACAACTTTAAGATAGAGGCCATTAATACCAACATGTAAATTGGACAATGCAATGTAGAGGCTGGAGAGCAAAGAGAAGAAAGCATATTTTGCATATTAGTAGGTTTAAAATGAGATATCTTTTACAGTACAAAAAGTATCTCCAGGAACACCTAGTGATTTAATTATAAATCTATAATTTTATATTTGCAACATAAGAAAACTCATTTCAGAGAATAGGAAGTAGGGGCATGTTAACCAATTTAGGTTTCTTTCCTTTGAATAATTTAGTAATATAAAATGGGTGGGACTGATATCTCTAGGAACATGTCCTTAGTTGTACAGAAATAATTTAATTGATCACCATTCTCCACACCAACACTTTCAAGCATAAAAACATTATTCTTAGTCAAAGCAGCTGTCAATCAAAATGATCAACATTCTATCACAGAGCTTTCAAAAGTCATGTTGGAAAGTCAGCTGCAAGACCTGAAAATAAGTCATTTGCATTTTCTCATATAGAGGGCCAGATTTTCAAAGGGGTACGCGTGTACCCCCCGAAAACCTGGCCGAAGTACCCCCTGCGCGCGCCGAGCCTATGTTGAGTAGGCTCAATGGCATGCGCAAGCCCGGGACGGGGCGTGTTGGGGGGGCGTGTCGCAGTGGTGCGTCATTTGGGGGCGGGGCCGCAGGCATGGTTCCGGCCTGGGGGCATTTCGGGGCGTGTCCGAGGCCTCCGAAATGGCTCCCGGGCCTGGGAATTGCGCGCCGGCGGCCGGCCCGGCGCACGCAAGTTACGCCTGACAGGCGTAACTTGTGCAAGAGGTGGGGGGGTTTAGATAGGGCTGGGGGGGTGGGTCAGGTAGGGGAAAGGTGGGGGAGGTAGAAGGAAAGTTCCCTCTGAGGCCGCTCCGATTTCAGAGCGGCCTCGGAGGGAACGGAGGCAGGCTGCGCGGCTCGGCGCACTCAGGCTGCCAATTTTGGGCAGCCTTGTGCGCGCCGACCCCGAGTACTCTTGTTTGTGCCTGGTGCGTGAACAAAAGTACGCACGGGCGCAGATTTTGTTTGTAATAACAACTCTGACTAAGTCTTAAATCACACAATAATATATTTATTATACTGAGTATAAGCAATGGTATACGCAGGAAGCAAAGGTATACTTACAACATGTACATAGCACATCTATGGTCTGGAACATTTGCTTAATTTTTTCTTTTTGCAAGCTCTTTTTATATACATTTTCTGTAAGCTAATTGATAACTACTATTTGTTCCAAAACCACAAGATTTCAGTTAACCTTGCTGCTAAGTGCAGCTACTCTTTGTTCCCGTTTAATCTTATCTTACTTCATATGCACAAACTTTCTTCACAGATACCCTTTTTCAGATCTGTTATCTTCACAGATACCCTTTCTCAGACCTGTCATCTTCTTATCTTATGCTCATCCTGTGACTTCACTTGTTGACGTTTCACCTGGATTCTGCTAATGTGTGTGTTACTAGGCCATAGTTCATATGTTGCTTTGCAAAACTAGGCCATAGTTCACCATAGCTTCTTCTTCTTTCTTCAGAGCCTTAATTCATTTTGAGGCCTCTGGTATTTTTTCCATTAGTATGTTCTACAATCCTCCCTTGAGCCAGATTGACTCTGGCTCACATTAGGTGTCTTCATTCTTCACACAGGGGAACAGCATAGAGACTAGGGTTTTCTTCTTTGTATCTGTGGACACCTCCCTAGGACCTCCCTTTTTTAACTGCTCTCACTTTCCGTTTCCCAGCTATCATCTGTACTGATTGTGGTTTGGATCATTCTAGTAGTTCTCAAGTTTATATTGCTATACGCTATCATATTGGTTACTGGTTTTGGTGTTGGCATCTTTGGTCGACAATATTGTAATACTGAACAAATACATGGAATACAAAAACATAACATTATACCTAAAACTAGTAATCCAAGAAAAACCCCTACTATCCCCTTCAAATGACTAGATAAGTTAGAAAACCAGGAGGTTATGGAATCCCACCAAGTTACTGAGATTCCTCCCTCAAAATCGCTAACTTGAAGTCTAGCCAGTTCTTGTATCTTTTGCATTGCGTTGTAAACTATATGAGAGCGATTAACCACTACTGTACAACATTCAGAGCTATTAAGTACCGTACACAATCCGCCTTGGGCAGCCAATATATAGTCCAGACCATGTCGATTATATGTAGAAACCGTAGTTAATTCATCTACCGTGTCTTGAAGGGCTTTAAGGGCGATTTCTAATTCATGCGTGACTACATGGAGAACAGATTGTAGTCGCCGAATGGCCATTCCCAATTCAGCTGCAACTGCAGGTTGGGCAAATGGTAACCATGAGGTATAGCTTAATGCGTCTAATCTAGTTTTAGTTAAAGGGTAGGTTGTGTTAATATAATCCAATGAGAGTTGGATTGCTTGATCTTCAGGGACAGCTGAGGGAATACTCCTTCGGGAGCGGGTATGCATAGGGTGATTTAATGGAATAATTCGAGAAAAATAGTTAAATGTAACTAACACACAAAATTCATAGTATGTAGGGAGTTTGAGGAAGACTATTCCATCACACAACCAATAATGTCCAACATAAAGATTTGCAAAGTTTTGTATTACGGTATCATTGCTATTGTCATAAGGGCCATAAACAAAAGGAGATTTATATTTTCCTAATACACTACAAGGAACCAAAGATAAGTCATTTTCAGATGAACAGTTATTGTCTGCTATGTTGAAGAGGTCACACAGACGTGGACAGACAGTGTATGTGGAATTGAAAGTGCGTATGTATTGGGTGTCGGTGGCTACATGTACAATCTTGGACAAATTTGCTATACATGGGAGGCAACCTGGTGGAGGAGATGCAGTAATATGTGAAAATGTGCAATTACAGCTTATTACAATGTCAGTGAAAGGGGTGCTGGGTAAGATGGTTCCCTTACGAATAATCCATGTTGTATTGTATGTGGAGTAAGTATAGTTGCAAGGAATAGGGTTCGGGGAAGTAACATTACTAAGGCAAAGAAAACCATTTTTTGGTAAATCGGCTGTAAGTGGGGGAGGTTTGGCATTACCCAAATATTGTGCCCATGTTTGTCCTGCTAATGGATCTATGGTCATATTGTGTGGTCCATTATCTTTAAATCCTAAAATATGGTGTAATGGAACTGGAAAGGAAATGGCTGGGACATGTGAATGGGCTTTTTGATGTGGAGTACAGACGATACAATCAGTAACATCTGCTGGAAGAGTCTTTACTAATTCTTGTATTGTCTGTACCCACAAATTTGTTAAACCTGAAACAGGGGCCTGTTGGAGAGGGAAAGAAATAACAAGTGGCCATGTATACGTTAGTACATATAAACAGGTTAGTAAACATAACATTTTCTTTTCCTGCAGTCGTCAGTCTACTTCAGAGAGAAAAGATAATGCAACAGTCCAATTATAGTATCGGATTAAATGTCCGTATATCCGACAAATGTACCCAAGTGGAATGTTCAGATAGTTTAGCAGCAGTATGGCTGAGGTCTGTGATAGTGAAAGGTCCAACGTATATCGGATCCTTCCAAGTCTTGTGGGTGTAATTCTTTCGTAGTACTTGATCACCTACTGAAAAGGAAGCGCAAAAAGATTGTTTAGGAACCTTTTTCGATTCAGTCTGTATTAGATCTGCTGCCATGGCTACTAGGGGCTGAACTTTTTTCCAATACTCTACTTGAGTATCAGTTTGTCTTATTCTCACCGGATTCATAATCCGTCCTGTCTGTAATTGAAATGGAGTGATCTCATGGATTGTACCTGGCGTATTCCGTATATTCATTAAGGCCAATGGTAATACATCCAACCAGGTATATAATTTGTTTGTTTTGTTTTTATTTAATGCTGCTAGCAATACCCTCAATTTGGTTTTCAATATTCCATTATATCGTTCTACCAAACCATTCGAGGTTGGCTTATAGACTGACACACGTCGATGGATAATATTACAGATCTCTTGTAATTCATTCATAATTTGGTTATTAAAGTGTGTCCCATTATCAGATACAATTTTGATCGGACATCCATGGGCTGGTAAAATTCTATGTAAAAAGGTATCAATAACTACATGAGCTGTTTCTTTTGTACATGGGAAAGCTTCTATCCAATGTGAAAAGCTATCCACCCATACCAATACATACCGTTTTCCTTTAACTGCTTCAATCATATCAGTGTAATCAATGTGCCATTCCAAACCTGGTCCCTGGGGGATAGGCAAGTTACCAGGACTCACAGCTGGGCCTCGACGAGCTATATGAGTAGAACAGACTAAACAGTTATGAATTATCTGTACAGCTAAAGCATAAAGATTCTGGTTCCAATGATTACTTTGTATGCCTGCTAATAGTGCAGTGGCAGACAGATGCATGGTTGCATGCCATGCAAAGAAGTATCGCAACACTTCTGATGTTGTCAAACATTTTTTTCCATTAGGGTGGAGCCATTCTTTCCCTTTTTTATAACATCCAATTGTCACCCATTTCTGTAATTCCTCACCACTAGGTTGTTCATGGAGTATGTCAAGTGGCATGGGATATGGAGTATGCATTAATTCTGAGCTAAACCGTGTTTGCATAGTCATTAGTTTCACAGTAAGCACTTCTGTAGCAGCTTTATCTGCTAGGTCATTTCCTTGTGCCTCAAAGCTCATATGTCCAGTATGTGCTGGCGTCCATACTATAGCAGTTTTAGAACCAGCCCCTTCCCTTTTTGATAATAAGTTCAATATTTGTTTCCAGTTGTTGATATGTTGTAAGGGCTGACCCGTGGCAGTAATCATTCCCCTTCTTTTCCATTTCAATAAATGGTATTGTAGAGAACTAACTACATATGAACTATCAGTATAGATTGTGCAGTGCTCTTTTATTCCTGAAGATTTCAAAGCTGCTATTACAGCAAGGAGTTCAGCTTCTTGTGCTGTTACACCTTTCCCTGTTTGATACTGTATTTTGGTAATAATATCTAAACTGGGTGTAACACTTAATGCTGCAAACGCTGCTTGCTGGTCTTTCTGTGCCCCATCTGTAAACCATATTAGTCCCTTGTCAAGGGGATCAAACTGGGTCAGTAAAAGGTCCGGGATGTCTTTTCTTTCAATTTGTCTCTGTACATTACTAGGAAAAAAACAATCTAGTAACTTATTCTGAGCTTTCGTGAGAGGTGCTGTTACTATATCTTGGCCAGTCAATATTGTTTGATATTTACCAAATCTGGTTGCTGTCAATGCAGCCTGACTAGTCGTTAGCAAATGATGTATTGAATGAGCACAGTGTAAAATTAACGAGCTATATGGCATCATAGCTCGCCATTTACCAATAGCGGCGACAATAGCAGTTAATAACTTTGGAATTTCAGGTAGAGCCATTTCCACTGGACTATAGGATCCAGATAGAAATGCCACTGCTTGTTTCGGTGTATCTTCTTGATTTACAAAAGCAGCCCATGTGTTTCCCATGTCTCGGACCCATATATGCACTTTCAGCCTGGGGTCTACAGTACCTAAGGGTTCAGCCTGTAGTAAAGTCTGTAATACATCTTGTATTACCATTTCGTCATCTTCAGTCAATTTTATTTGCGCATAAGACCCAGTACCAGCCGGTACCTGTAAATGCCTCAGTAGAGGAGAAATGCGCGCTGAATAACTTGGTATCCATTGTCGACAGTAATTAAAAGTTCCCAATAAACCTCGTAATTGCTTTAAATTCTGGGGAAACTCCTGTTTCTGTAGTTCTAACAATAGGTCCTTTGTTATGTGTTTAGTAGCTGAGGATATTATTTGACCTAGAAAATTTACTTGAGTCTTAGCTAATACACATTTCTGTTGATTACATTTATATCCTGCCTCACCAAGCCTTTGTAATAATTTAAATGTCCATTCACAACATTCTATTTTAGTTTCAGCAGAAAGCAATATGTCATCAACATATGTAAATAAAGATACTGATTTAGGTAAAATACTTCTGAACTGCTCTAGATCCTTGTTCAATTGTTTTGAAAATACAGTCGGGCTATCTGTAAAACCTTGGGGCATCCGTGCCCATCGATAAGCCTTTGTGCCTAATACAAAAGATGTTAGATCACGAGAAGCAGTATGTAGAGGAATTGCAAAGAATGCATTAGATAAATCAATGACAGAGTTGAACTTATATATGGGCTGTGTTTGTAATAATGTCAGAGGATTAGCACATACTGGATATTGTGGAATCACTATATCATTCAATGCACGTAAATCATGAACAATTCTGACATCATTTTCTCCTTTTGGCACAGGGAACAAAGGAGTATTATAGGGTGACTGTGATTCTTCAATAATACCATGTTTTAACAATCTAGCAATATGTTTCATAGTAGGTTCCATTAATTTTTCTTTTACTGGATAAGGGCTCACATTTGGTCCCAGCTCAAATGGTACTGTTTTAATTCGATAAGCTGGAGCTGTTTTTGCCCTACCATAAGGAGACTCTTCAGTGCTCCACAAATCTAAAGGTAGTTGATCCCATTTCCATGCATCCGGGATTTCATTCTCCTCCTCACTTCCTATTGAAGTGAGTAATGAAAGGAGACTTTTAGAAGTTGGGATTTTAAAGGTGAGAGTTAATCCAAATTGAGTAAGTAGGTCTCGTCCTAGTAAATTTACAGGGCAATGTTCAGCAATTAAGAATTTAACTGAAGCTTCTCTTTTACCTTGTGTAGTGTTAATTACTACTGGGGTTAATTCAGTTAAATGTTTTTTACTGGGCTTGCCATCAAAGCCAATAGTGGTGTTTGTTTCAATGGATCTTTTTACAGCGCTTGGTTTAACACAAATAACAGATGATGTAGCGCCTGTATCAATCAAAAATTGCATTGGAACCTGCTGAGGACCTACTAATAGTTGAATAAACGGCTCTGAATTCTGTAAAAACACAGTATCACCCTGCATTATTCCCTTATTCCCCGACGTCTGTCAATAATTACCTTGGCCCCACACAGGGAATTGTGAGGGCTGTTGGCCAGCCTGTAACTGATCTGGTGCAGATAACGGTGGGGGTGTCTGCAATGTTTGGTTAAGCGGCGGCGGTGTCTGTAATGTTTGTTGTGTGTGATCAGGGACTCCTGATCGCCTGCATTCAGTTGCATAGTGTCCAAATGACTGGCAATTCCAGCACTGCACATGAGCTCTTCTATCAGGGGACGGTCTATTCATTATCCCCTGTGCAAAACCTCTTCCTCCCCTTCCCCTTCTCATCCCTCGACCTCGGGGGATATAGGAGGGATATGCTCCCTGATATATTCCTGCATACGGGGTACGCGGAGGACCCTGTATCACATAACAATCCTGTATATCACTGCCTTGTAGGTTTACTGTATCCTGATTTCTTTGTGTTTTCATATTCTTTTTCTCTTCTAAGTCCGCTATCTGTAATGTCATTAATTTGCTAGCCATTTTCTGTTGCTCTTTATTAGAAGTTCTTATCATTTTGCAATGCACTGAGGCGAAATGCATTAAAGTGTTTCTCACCTCTGGCCATGTTTTTGTTGAAAGTGCCACAACATTATTCAAATTAGTCTGCATATTTGCAGGCAAAGTAGCATAGAATAAATGTAAAAATACAGGGATGTTTGGCTGTATATCAGCATCCTGCCCGGTTTGTGCCTTATACATGTCCATACATTTTGTCAAGTGCATTGCAAAATCAGTTAAGCCATCCCATTTGGCTGCTGTGATAGCTGTAAAATCTATGCTGGTAGGATACAGGACATTTAAAGCATTTACCAAATCTATCCTATCTTGTCCTTGGAAAGGAATTCCATCGGCAATATGGGTGATAAGCCGTGGACGTGCGCTTACTGCTGAGAGTTGTGGTAAACTAATGCCGCAAGCTGCACATAGCGCCTTAAAATCCCCTATGGCTAAATGTGTTCCGGCCGTATTAGTATCTATTGCCTCGAGCCAGAGCCTTGCTCCTTTATGTATACTAGGCAATTTTTGTATAATCGTACTAATATCTACTGGTGTATATGGTTTATAAGCTGCAATGGGTGGCTGTTGCCCATTATCTCTTAGGAAGATAGGAAATTCTTTCAATTCCACATTATCTTTCTTGTTTCTTACTCCCTTAGAAGGTGGCGCGTTTAAATCTTGTATACATTTTAACCATATGTCTAGACCTTTTTGGATAAATTCCAAATCTTCTGACTCCGTACAATATTTGTTGATTAATTCCCTTATTTCTGAAAGCTGTGCTTCAGTTACTGGCCCTTCCGGGTGGCAAGGAGTGTTTATATTTGCATTGCCTAATTCTGTCTTAACAGTGGTCCACCATGGAGCCCCATATGAACCTTCCTCATTCGTTTTAATCCTTTCTTTAATCATCTCTGGTGTCAAGGATGACCCTTGAGCCGTTTCTGTTAACCGACTCTGTGGGGTTTCTGATAACACATTAGCCCGTAATTGCTGACAGTCCTTGCCATCGGCAGGTGTCAGGTGCACTAATCCCTTAATTTTAAAGTTATCTGTTCCAGGGAAAAGCTCAGCAGCTTCCCGTTCAAATTTAGCTGCTTGTTCTAAGTCCGGATATAAGGGTTTAGGCTTTTGTACAGGACCTTTCAACGGACCATAGCCTGCTGGTATAGGCATTAAAATTTCGTGATCACTGTCTTCCAGCAGGGGACATGTAGTCACATATGGGGGCGGATTTAGGGATTTTGATCCTATTTCATCTATAACCTTATTTTTCTTTTTTATTTCTTTATCAGCTGTATATGTCACCTGTCACTGAAAATAAATTCCAGACATGCAGGTGTTTCTTTAAACTATTTTTCTTTTTATTATCTTGTAGGAATGTTAACAATGGCAATAAATGACTAAGTTTCAAAGATCCTTCCATGGGCCAGGAAAGAAAGGAATCTTTAGCAGAGTATTTACCCCATTTGTCATTCGTTTTCTTAATAAGGTCTTTCTCAAATGGAAATAAATTAATTACATGCTGGACAGCCGTACATGTATCATCACTGTTAACATATAATGTACGTACCGTGTTAGGCTTTCCTAATTGTCCTTCTGGGACCCTTTTAGGGGTTGGGTGTGTGTTAACCATTTTAAACTGTCGTTTACTTAGTCTACGCACATATAACTGTATATAGTAACCAAAACAAAATAAGAACACAAAATATATACACGCTAATATCAACCCACACAGTAAATACAAGAAAAACAACAATTGCTGCAGCGTTAAAACCTCAGGCGCCTTTTCTCAAAACTATCACCACGATTTACACAGGACTCTTGGCCTTTAATTACCGATTGGGCTGCAGCTGATCAATCTGAGCCTTAGGAAATCAAACCAAGAGAACGTAAATCTTCTACTCTTCCCAAGAAATAATCAGAGTTGCTTCCGCAAACATGTGACAAATGCCCGCATTCAATCCACCAATTGTTTGTAATAACAACTCTGACTAAGTCTTAAATCACACAATAATATATTTATTATACTGAGTATAAGCAATGGTATACGCAGGAAGCAAAGGTATACTTACAACATGTACATAGCACATCTATGGTCTGGAACATTTGCTTAATTTTTTCTTTTTGCAAGCTCTTTTTATATACATTTTCTGTAAGCTAATTGATAACTACTATTTGTTCCAAAACCACAAGATTTCAGTTAACCTTGCTGCTAAGTGCAGCTACTCTTTGTTCCCGTTTAATCTTATCTTACTTCATATGCACAAACTTTCTTCACAGATACCCTTTTTCAGATCTGTTATCTTCACAGATACCCTTTCTCAGACCTGTCATCTTCTTATCTTATGCTCATCCTGTGACTTCACTTGTTGACGTTTCACCTGGATTCTGCTAATGTGTGTGTTACTAGGCCATAGTTCATATGTTGCTTTGCAAAACTAGGCCATAGTTCACCATAGCTTCTTCTTCTTTCTTCAGAGCCTTAATTCATTTTGAGGCCTCTGGTATTTTTTCCATTAGTATGTTCTACAATTTATAAAATCTACCCCACATTTTTTACACATTTCTCCTTACCAATTTTTCAGCTTTTTGGAAGCTCCGACAGACTAAAAACTGAAGTCCCCTCTACTTTAAATTTACTTTTGAAGGTATTTTTGTACTGCAGTGAGATGCCTTTAAGTTTTAATATCTCCAGAACACAAACTGACTTTCTAAAGCTGAGATTCATGGCCATCAGAATGACACTCAGCAAACAAACCCAGAGAAATCCTAACATAAGAGATCGCGACACGGGTATTGAACAAACGGCACAGGCTGCTGTTACCTTTGCAAATTGAGTTTTATACCTCATTTTCTGGCTCATATACTAGGTTTAAAGTCTCTTTGGCAGTAGTTTTATTGAAACTAATGAATGTATTTAAATTTATTTTTAATGCATGGTTTAGAACATTCACTGAATTGTAGTAACCATCGTTTCATTTAGTGTTAATTTTCTTCACAAATTACCCAAATGATTGTATTTTTTTCACCAAGGCAAACTGTTTAGTATGGCTTTATTATTTTTAATTCAACAAGTTACCACTGAAATAACACTTCAGATTGTGCAGTCATAAGGATATATTTACCCTTCAAGGGTACAGAAGGGGGCTTTTTATAATCCAATTGTTTGTATCTTTATGGTTGCACACCCTGGCCCGTGATGCTCTCTCCTTGTTTATGCTGTTTAAACCAAGATACCAAGAGGTGAAATGACATGCAGCAACTAGTAGATCATTATGTTCTCCAACTTACAAAGGTCTATTTTACCTCTTGTTAAAGTAATCAGGAGCCAATAATATGGATACACAATCACTAATTATTTGTAACAGAACCTTCTTAAATACTTGAAGGCATCAATCTTGGAGCTTTACCAAAAGCATTTGTATAGTGAAGAACTTCACCCCATGTCATCATCTGCCAGTCTTTTTGCTTTTTAACAAACCGCGATGAAACAAGTCTTTGTCTCAACAAAAGTTTTCAATATATTTTAAAATTGATGCCCCCAATGTCAGTCATAGTGATATACTTCACTTCTCCCAGAGAAGGTATCTCTTAACTTATGCAGAGCTTTTACAAAACCGCAAGTCCTAACATCAATGTTTTGAAGGAATTCTTCATCAGGAGACCTGTACCAAAGACTGACAAAGGAAAAATGAATACATACTTTTTTTAATAGGAAAATGTCAAAATGGTGACAACAGTCACATGACAGCAAGCAACCAATCACATGATGAATAACAGGTAATATAGCAATACATGAATAAATAAATCGGCAGCATTGTTCCAAGTGATGAAATCAATGAGTCAAATTACAAAAACACAGACCAATCAACGTCAAGTTTTAAATCATGTAGAGTCAGTTTTTAATGTTTCTGTTCAAGAAGCAATAATTGTAACTCCAAATTGCTTCTTTGAATAGATAGCAAAATAGTATCCAAAATGCCCCACATGAGAGATTCACAAGAATGCTGATAATCTATACAATGTTGGACAATTGGAGCTTCAATGCACTTGTTGTTCACAAAACTGTGGTGTTCAATCATTCTTATTCGAAAGGAACGAGATGTTTTCCCAATATATAAAAAAAACCCACAAGGGCATTGAATAAAGTATATGGCTCCCTTGGAGTTACAACTGAAAATATATTGCAACCTGATAGGAGTTCCATTGGGAAAAAATCAATGGAGACCCCGTAATCGCTTGACAACAGATAATGCAATCACAGTTGCATTTATCAAACCCACCGCTGATACCTGTGGAGTTTAGCATGGGACAGATAAGCTTCCAAGGTTACATGAGATCAAACTAATAACTCTTAAGTTTCTTGTACATTTCTAAGCAAACATGGGAGGACTTCTAAAAGCTGAATAAACTGAAATTACCAGCCAACACTGTAAGATAACATGCCAAATGGCATTAGCCTGAACTGAAAATGGAATCACACACAGTAATTTATCAAGAGGTTCCTTTTTCTTAGGCAACAGTAATAAATCAAGGTTTGCAAACAACCCCCATTTGTAAGCTTTCTTAAGGCAAGATACAAGATAATTTCTATCCAAAAATGTAGACACTATCACTTGAGTCTGAATTTTATAGTCCGCTATGGTAGACCACAATCTATGATACCGCAGAAATTGGCCCATTGGTAAGTTGGTGCAGATGAGAACTCTCAAAATGCAAGAGAATATTATGGCTTCTTAAAAATAGAAAAAGAAAAATGCCCATCAAAAGTGCTGGTGTTCATATTTAAAAAAATACCACAGTTTGCAATTCAATGTGGTAAGAAAATTGTCAATTCAAATCACAGTTAAGCCAAAAAAAAAAAAGCCATTTTACGTTTAAAGTTATTTTTTCCTGTTGGCCATAATTTTGAATCATCTACTCGATACAGCAGATAATTCCGCACTTCAATCAATTTCACTTGTATCGCCACATTCCACAGGTTGTCCTCCAGGGCCAATCGACTCTTCTATTGCAGCTTTTTGTAAAATGGTGGACTTAAAATTTGGAACTCACGAGAAATTATTTCTTGTTTCAAGATAAATTTTTCATACAAGTCAAGGGAACAGCAATGGGGGTCATCATAGCCCCTGTTATTGCTAGTTTGTATGTGGATAACTTTGAAAAAAGCTTTTTGACCAATCGTCACTTTGAACGGCATATTTACTTATGGGGCAGGTACATTGATGATATCCTTATGTTGTGGAAGTTCTTCACAAATTTTTTCTTCGGCTTAACTATGATTTGAATTTACAAGTTTCTTACCACATGGATTTGCAAACCGTGGCTTTTTTGGATATTAACATCAGCATTTTTGATGGGCATTTTTCTTTTTTCTATTTTTAAGACGCCAACAGACTGTAATATGCTCCTGCATTTTGAGAGTTGTAATCATTGCCATCTTAAAGCCAACTTAGCATTGGGCAAATTTCTTTTTTTTTTTTTTTTTTATTAAATTTCCAAACTTAGAATAGAACTTTTATATGTTCTCAGAAAAAAAATCAGACTAAGTATATATGTCTATACAAAAACAAAACTTACTTCCAAATCGGCAGATATGTCTGAATATTATAAGAAATAAAGGGGAGACCAAAATGTAAAGAAGCAGTCATAAAATGAAAAATAAACAATCATTTTACATTGCATTATAGTATAATCCATATGTCTTTCTTTAATGCCCAACCCCTGGTGGAGTATACTTAGGAATGTGAATCTAAATATAACCGTAATTGTATAGGATCAGTAAAAATATATTTAGAGTTCTGAAAAATGATTATACATTTACATGGAAATCGTAAGATAAATCTTGCTCCCCTAGATATTACCTCATTTCTCATTACAATACATTTTTTCCTTCTTTCTTTTGTACTTTTGGTGATATCCAGAAACACCCGTACCTGCTGACCATAAAGGTTCAGTGACTGATTACGAAAAACCATTCCTAACACTGAATCTCTTTCTGAAGAAAATGCAAACTGAACTAGTAAAGTAGCTCTCGTCAGATGATCATCTCTTGTGACATCTCCGAAAAAGCTGATAGGTCCACGGACAAAACTGAAGGTTGTTCTTGCTGGAAGTTTTTCTCTCCTTTAAGTGGGGTCTGGTTAGAGGTGGGTTACAAATTACATGTATACCATGGATATCTTTTCCTATCTCCTCCGGGTTACCTCCTCCGTCGTCACGGTGCTGTGCCTCTACCTTTGTGCCCATGGAGCCGTGTAAAACAGGGATCTTTGAAGATATCGGTATTTCACCGACTCTTCTAGGGGTTCCAAAGTCCAATGAGGCCGATTGCCTCTCTAGCAGCTTAACTGACGTCCTCCATTCTTCTTGGGATTCCAAGCGGCGGTTGAGGGATCGTTGGTGCGCTGGGACTGAGGGATGTTTCGTCTGCCTTGGGGCTCGGCGTCTGCTCCTCACCGAAACCTCCTGTGGCTCCTCCCACCAGCAACAACTGCATGTGTCCCGCAAACATTGTTTCAATCCGTGGCTGTCTGGAATCCTGAATTGGCATTGAGGTAATTTCTCTTACTTTAGCCTTTCTTTTTGTATGAGGCATTTTTATTTCAAAAGAGGAAATATTTTCATTTAAATTAGGCTAAGTTTTAGAAAAAGCCCTCGGAGCTGAAACACTTGCGTGCGTTCTATACGGCAGCCATCTTGGTCTCCCATTGGGCAAATTTCTGCAGCTTTGTAAATTGTGTTCTACCATGGTTGACTATAAAATTCAGGATCAAGCAATGGTGTCTAAATTTTTGGATAGAGGTTATCCTGTATCTTGCCTTAAGAAAGCTTACAAATGGGAGTTGTTTGGAAACCGTGATTTATTATTGTTCCTAAGAAAATGGAGCCTCTTGATAAATTACTGTGTGGGATTTCATTTTCAGCTCAGGCTAATGCCATTCGACGTGTCATCTTACAGCGTTGGCCGGTGCTGTCAGTTCATTTGACTTTTAGAAATCCTCCCATGTTTGCTTATAAGCACGCAAGAAGAGATTTATTGGTTGGATCTCATGTAACCTCGGAAGCTATCTGTCCCATGCTAAACTCCACAGGTATCAGCTGTGGGTTTGTTAAATGCAATCGTGATTGCATTATCTGCTGTCAAGCAATTATGGGGTCTCCACTGATTTTTTTTCCAATAAAACTCCCATCAGGTTGGTCCATATTTTTCAGTTATAATTCCAGGGGAGTCATGTTTTATTCAGTGCCCTTGTGCTTTTTTATATATTGGGCAGACATCTCATTCCTTTCGAATAAGAATAATTGATCACAGTTTTGTGAACAACTAGTGCATTGAAGTGCCTATTGTCCAACATTATATTATGTGAATCTCATGTGTGGCATTTTTGACACTATTTTGCCATCTATTCAAAGAGGAAATTTGAATTTACAATTACTGCATCTTGAAAAGAAATTGATTCATACATTTAAAAACTGACCCACATGATTTAAACCTTGATGTTGATTGGTCTGTGATTTCATAATTAGACTCATTGATTTCATCACTTGGAACGATGCTGCTGATTCATTCATTCATGTATTACTATATTACCTATTATGCATTGGCTGCTTGCTGTCATGTGATTGTTGTCGCCATTCTGACATTTTTCTTTAAAAAGAGTGTGCATTCATTTTTCCTTTGTCTGTCTTTGGTGCAGGTCTCCTGAGGAAGAATTCTTTCAAAACATCGATTTTGGGACTTGCGGTTATGTAAAAGCTCTGCATAATTTAAGAGATACCATCTCTGGGAGAAGTTAAGTATATCGCTGTGACTGACATTGGGGGACATCAGTTTTAAAATATATTGAAAACTTTTGTTGACACATAAAAACACTTGTTTCATTACAGTTTCTTAAAAAGCAAAAAGACTGGCATATGGTGATATGGGGTGGAGTTTTTCACTATAAAAATTCTATTAGTGAAGCTCCAGGTTTGAAGCCTTCAAAAATGTAAGAGGTTTCTGTTAGGGGTGTGCATTCGGATTGACCGCATTAGTAAAACGCAACTCATATTTTTTTTTTACTTAAAAAATTGATTCGACATAAACGATCGGATTTCCCACATATCGAACATAGATATGTTCGATATGTGGGAAATCGCGATTGTTGAGCCAAAATAAAAATATAAACCCCCTCACCCTCCTTAATCCCCCCCCCCCCCCGACTTACCACAACTCCCTGGTGATGGAGCGAGGAGTGAGGACGCCATTTCTGCAATCCTTGGCGAGAAGCATGTGACGTCGGCGGCATGTCGAGTGACGCCGGCGTCACGTGATTCCCGGCTCGTTCGCGCCGGACGGCTCGTTCGGCCCAAAAAGAACTTTTGGCCAGCTTGGGGGGGCCTCCTGACCCCCTCAAGCTGGCCAAAAGTTCTTTTTGGGCCGAACGAGCCGTCCGGCGCGAACGAGCCGGGAATCACGTGACGCCGCGTCACTCGACGTGCCACCGACGTCACATGCTTCTCGCCAAGGATTGCAGAAATGACGTCCTCACTCCTCGCTCGATCACCAGGGAGTTGTGGTAAGTCTGGGGGGGGGATTAAGGAGGGTGAGGGGGTTTAAATTTTTTTTTTGCACATATGTACATATACCCAACTCATTGGATTTTTTTTATGTCCATATTGGCCGCAAGTGGGACCCCCTTTCGGACATAAAAAATATGAACATAAAATTTTGCTCTGCACATCCCTAGTTTCTGTTACAAATAATTATGTAACCACGTTATTTTTATTATTTATTTTACCTCTTGACATCAAAATGCCATCAGATAATTAACTGTTTGCTTACCAAATGGTGCTTCATTTCCAAAGGATCTCATAAAATGCAATGAATTATCTATCATCCACTGAATATTTCTTCCCAGTCTCCAGACTGCTTTCAACATAGACCTGTGAATAAATACCAAGTCCTTGTTGCTTTGAGTAATGAAATTTCTGATCTTCAAGGGTGTTTTTTATTTAAACTGTTGGAAACAGCAAAAGTATTTAGAAAAGCAGATACAATTTGTTGTAGCATTTAATGTGTCATCTGTGTCCAACATTTTCATTTGCAATAAACTGCTTACTGTGGAACTGCAGAGTTGGTCCAATGGTGTGTCAGTGTCTTCTAAGGAAATACGAGGCTGCTTACATTCAGATTTAGTTTGACCCCAGTCAACCATGATTTGGCATGCAGGACAGCTTACTTGGGTTTCCATAACAACTTGTATTTTATACTTGTGAAAAACCATATATTGAAGCAACAGGACTGTCAAAGATCTTGATAAATAATTCAGATGGCAGTTAGAACAAATAGAATTTTCAAGATATTTCTGATAATTTTATTCCCACTGTTATAGAACCAAGTCAAGTTAAAAATCTGACTATATATTTATTCAAAAATATTTATTTCTTGCCTAGCCACATACTACATTTATAAAAGTAACATTAAGCAATCATCGCCAGTATGGTGTTAACACCTTTAGAACATAAAATAATGAAAACCCATTACAGTATAACAAATTACAGAAATTTTAAATCACAATGTCAGCATAAAACCAAGGACAACATTACAACATATTCAACAACAGCAAAACTTAAATCAGACTTCCATAATTGATCTAACCAGAACAAAACACAAAAGCCAGCCTTCAAAAACAATAATGTTAAGTTCCAAAGGCCTCAGCAGACAAAAAAGCCTTAAGATTTTTTCTAAAAGAATTTACCAATTTTTCAGCCTTTAAATTTGCTGGTAAGACATTTCACATAGTTGCTCCTGCAACCATGAAAGTCCACCCCCATGTATCACAAAGTTGTAAAATGCAGAAAGATGGAAACTCTTAATTTTGTGTCTATTTTAACATAGATACCTTACAATATAGTTCATTACCCCTTAAAATTTTGTAAGCCATGGTTAATATTGTAAATTTTACATGCCAGGCAACAGGTAGCCAGTGTAACATAAACAGTATTAGTGAAATATGGTCAGTGTGCTGAGCCTGTCAGCATCCTGACTGCCGCATTCTACCCAGACTGCAGCACCGCCAAGCTGGAAACCAGTAATCAAGCATAAAAGGTATTGTAATAGTCTAGTCCTGTCAAGAACATAACTAGAAAGACAACAAATATCATCATTGTTTAAAAAAAGAGGCTGTCATAGGGGAACTGAATCCAGCTCTAAAATTCGGTATCTAAAGAGGCCAAGGCAATAGGACAAGGGGGCCATGCCTCTTTACCTGAATGTTTCCATCTGTCTCTGTCAACTCACTTGTATTTTCTTATTTCCATGTTTCTTGCCTATACCCCTACCTCCTTGCTCCGACTCTCCCGTTCTTCTGATGGCTATGACCATAAAAGTGAATTTGAAAAGCATGCATTAATTAGGGGATGCATGACTATGTTGGGCTCGCGCCCGCCAAGCAAATTTTGAAAGCCGTCCGGATGCATGCGTAAATGCAGCGTGCACATCTTGGAAGTTTTCAAAAAGGGGCATGGGCAGGCATGGGCATGAAGCTGAGATGTGCACATAAATACTTACGCTATCCGGTGCACACCAAGGACCCCGCCGAGTAACTTTACTTCATCTATGGATGATGTATAAGTTATAAAATAAAAAAAAACTAGGCAGATCATTGGGGTTTTAAGGGTTTGGGCTAATTTGGTGGAGTGAAGGCTATCAAACCAGGGGGGATTGGAGGACCTCTCAATGGTAAACTGGGGATGAACTGGACACGCCCCTTTTAAAAATCCCCTGATTTCTGCAGTAGAAGTGGGATTTGCGCAAATATGCATGCGACCGCTTAAAATGTGGTGCACATGTGCATACAGCCAGGCTATTTTATAACATGTGCACATATGTTATAAAATATCCACATCCCTGGGCATGGACCAACGCATGCGCACACTTGAACGCCCGCGTGCCAGTTTGAAAGTTACCGTCCCTGTCTGACAACTCCTGCAGGAGATGTTCAGGAGCAAAGTATGAAGGAGCACCATTCATTTAACTCATTTAATGATATTTGTATTTAAAATAAACACAACAGGTGAGCCACGAGAAAGCCTCCATCATCCATTTAAAAATTCAACTATTTTACATGACATTCTCAAATAGATCTCTTGGGAAGTGTAGCGTTTGTTGGAGTGAGATTTAAGATATTTCCTTTATTTATTCTTTTCACCCTTTTATTATATTTTGTCTTGTTGAATCTCACTTTCTCCTGGGACAAGCAGGATGGTAGTCCTCACACTTGGGCTGAAATCATCAGATGGAGCCCGGCATGGAAAATTTTTGTCAAAGTTTCTATCCACGTGGGTTCCCTCTTCAGTCTCTTCTTTTCCGCGCAGTTTTTGCCTCACAGTTGTGGAGCTCTACTCTCTTCAGGGTCTTTTTTGTGTTTTGCCTAATTGGTTTCGGCTTCTCTCTGCTGGGGTCCCTCTTCTTCCCCATTGGTGCCTCGATAGGGAGGTGCAGTAAGTTTTTTCCCATTCTTTGAGGTCGATTCCCGGCATTGTCACTCTTTGGTGGCTGCCAGTCCTCTATTGCTCGCCACCTCTTTTTTATGGCATTGTGTTTTCACCGATGCCCCCCAGTGCCTGTGGAACATGTCCATCACGGATCCACTCGAGGTCTGTGTCCTCTGCCTGGGGTGTCGCACAATGTCTGGAGATGGTGTTTTTGCTATCAAATGATCCCCAAGGGTCATCGGGTTCATTTGGACAAGATGAAGAAGCTTTTCGGGTCAAAAAATCGGATCCTTCAACTCCGGCATTGGGTGCATCGACGCCCAAAATCAGCGGGGAGCCTATGAACACATATCCATTGATGTCCACTCCTCCACAGGGGCTCTCTCGGGAGAGAGGGGCCCAGGGACAAGCCGTCATCAATGTTGTCGCACTCCAGAACATCAGGATCATCTCCATCCTCTGTACCAGGGAAAGACCAGACTGAGCACCAAGGGAAATCTCAGAAACATCGCCATAGATCACCATCATTGCATGGTACTGAGTTTGGGTTGGCACTGGCGGCTGCCGTGATGCCCCCAAAGTGAAACTGTGGAGAGGAGGCATCAACCTCCATTGAACCCGGGAGTCCAAGACATTCCCCACCAATACCAGTGCCAGGTACCAATCTCCCTCGGAGCTCTGATGAAGTTCTGGTGACATCTCCTCCTCCTCCTTCTGTCTTCGGTGGATTTTCAGGAGGAGCTGGACTGCAGGGTGCAACTGGCAGTGCTCCAAGCCCTGCAGGGCATCGAGCCTCCGGTTCTACCGGTGCCTACACCAATATTGGAGCACGCACCTGCAATGTTGGCACCGCTGCTGGAGCGCCTCGACATCCTTCTGGCTGTCTTGCCCGCACAGCAGCTGTCAGTGCCCAGGGGTCCTTTGATCCCCTAGCAGCCATAGGGGCTTCCTTCATCTGCAGTGATTCCCATCAGAGGTTCCTCCGAGGAAGACAATGTGTTGCGGCCAGGGCACCATTGGAGGCCTTGGTACCGCACTTGGTGCCGTTGGTGCCTTTAGTGCCAAACCCGAGAGGCTTGGGTGGGAACCTTAGTGAGGAGGATGTCCCGAATGATACCTGGCGGGATGTGATCTTGGAGTCTTCTGATGACTCGGGGGTTCTTCCCTCAGACCCATCTCCTCTGGATGAGAGACGTTGATCACCGCTGGAGGATCTAACCTTTGTGGGCTATGGCGGAAGACATTCCTTTCCTACTCCTGATGGAGGAGGATGCCTGACACAAGATGCTGGAAGTGCTCCAGTTCATTGATGCCCCAAAGGAGGTAGTGGTTGTTCCCATTCATGACATCTTTAAAGACTTACTCCTTCAGATTTGAGAGCACCCCATCTCGATGCCTCTGTTGAACTAGAAGACAGATGCAGTCTACTTAGTACAGCAGGCCTTGGGATTTGAGAGGCATCAACCAGTAGTGGTAGAGTCTGCCCTCAAGAAAGCCAAGCATTCCTGCACCCATGCTTCTGTGCCTCTGGGTTGGGAGCATAGGACTTTGAATGCCTTAGGTTGGAAGGTGTACCAGGGTGCTATGCTGATTGCCCGAATTGCTTCCTACCAGTTGTACATGAATCAGTACACTCTGAAGCTCTGGAAGCAGGTTCAGGAGTTGTTGGAGTGCCTCCCCCAACAGCAGCAGGAAGCCTTCATGGCAGGTGCCCAGCAAGGCTTGGAGTGTTGCAAACATGAGGTGCGGTCCACCTATGATGTGTTTGAGATGGCAGCTAGGGTGGCGGCAGCAGGCATTGGCACCCGTAGAATGGCATGGCTTCAAGCCTCTGATCTCCATCTGGAAGTCCAAAAGAAACTTGCAGACCTACCCTGTACTGGAGAGAATCTCTTTGAAGATAAAGTGAGAGATGCTGTGGCTCAGTTGATCACATGAGACCCTCCAGCATCTCTTGGCCAGTAGGTCAGACCCACTGCCCTCCACCAGGAAATCCTCATTTCAGGGTGCTAGGAGGTCCTTCTATCACCAAAGGAAGTACTGTCCTCCAGCCTTGCATGCACGTACACCACGAAGGGCTTCTAGGGGCTGCTCTAGGCAGCAGCGGACCCACAGGCCCCGGCTGACGCCCCAGCAGAGCCGTGCTAAAAGGTTTTGACTGGCTGCAAGGGAGCATAAGCCCCGCGACCATGGCTGGGGCCTCCGGTCGGAGGTTGGCCACGGTGCTTTGTGGACCATTGGCCCCAGGTTACCTCAGACCAGTGGGTCCTGTCCACTTGTCGAGGGTACAGGTTGAATTTCCTGTGTGTCTTCACAGACTCTCCCCCCTGCCCATCGTGGGGCCAGTCCCCACATCAGGAAATTCTCTAGAAGCTCTCTGCCTTTGTAATGGCCAGGGCAGTAGAACCCATACCTCTGAGGTAGCAAGGGCAGTGGTTCTACTCCCACTATTTCCTGATTCCAAAGAGAACAGGGGGGCTCTGCTCCATCTTGGATCTAAGGGCCTTGAAAAAATTTCTGCAAAGAGAAAAGTTCAAGATGGTTTCACTGGGCACCCTGATTCCCCTCCTGCAAAGAGGGGACTGGCTTTGCTCCCTCGACCTAAAAGACGCTTATGCCCACATCGGGATTTTCCCCGCTCATAGGAAGAATCTATGGTTCCTCGTGTGCGAGAAGCACTTCCAGTACAGGGTGTTACCATTCGGTCTTGCTTCGGCCCCATGGCTCTTCACCAACTGCCTGACAGTAGTAGGTGCATACCTCCACCGGCAGAGGGTACACGTGTTTCCCTACTTGGATGATTGGCTGGTCAAGAGCGCCACCCAGGAGGGGATGATTCGCTCCCTATGCTTGACCATTCAGGTGCTGGAGTCCCTCGAGTTTGTCATCAACTACCGAAGTCCCATCTCACCCCATCGTCTCACTTAGGCTTTATCGGTGTCCGCCTGGACACATTACAGGCCCGGATCTTCCTTCCTTGTGATCATGCACTTGCCCCAGCATCTCTGGTGAGTCTAGTCCACCAGAGCCAACAGTCCTCGGCCCAGTTTCTGTTTTGCTTGCTGGGTCACATAGCTGCATCTGTCCATGTTACTCCCTGTGCGCGCTTGCATTTTCAAAAGTCTCAGTGGACCCTGCGGTCACAGTGGCAGCAGGCCACTCAGTTTGCACATTCGCGTCACGCTGCCTCTCCATACTTCTTTATCTTGGTAGGAGAGTCTGCCTAATCTGGAGCAGGGGTTTCCTTTTCAGCACCCCCTGACCCAGGTGTTGATTATCACAGATGCGTCCACCCTGGGATGGTGTGCGCATGTGGACGGCCTCTCCATGCAAGGTCTCTGGTCTGCTCAGGAAGCTCAATACCAGATCAACTTCCTGGAGCTTTAAACGATCCAGTACGCACTCTGGGCATTCCGGGATCGCTTGTCCAACCAGGCGGTTCTTAATACAGACCGACAACCAAGTGGTAATGTGGGACATCGACTAGCAGGGAGGTGGTACAGGCTCGTTCCTCCTGTGTCAGGAGGCTGTCCAGATTTGGTCGTGGGCTCAGTCCCAGGGCATTCTGCTCTGAGCTATATACCTGCCTGGGACAGAGAATGTGGTGGCGGACCAGCTGAGTCGAGCATTCCGATCCCACAAGTGGTCTCTGGATCAGGCAGTAGTGGGACCAACAAAGCAGGAGGGTAGGCGATCTAAGAAGGCCGTGAAGGCAACAAAGTGGATTAGATGCCAAGTGATGCCTGATTAGAAATTTTTATTGGTGGAGACGTATTCTTTATAAAATAAGCCCAACTCAGGCCGAGTTTCGCTCCCTCGTTCAGGCCCGAGAGGACACAGTCTTTGCAAGGGCAGTGTTAACTGGACCGCGGTGAGCCTCCCGCCCCGATAGGGAGTAGCTTTTATATTCCCATTTGTCCTGAGTCCATCTGGCTACACGCTAGGAAATGGAGAAATTACTTACCTGATAATTTTGTTTTCCTTAGTTTAGACAGTTGGACTCGGCATACCACCCATGGCTGCCCAAGAACGGTGCCAAAGAATCGCCCGTGAAATGAATATCGATTCCAAGAGATTACAGGTAAGCTGTTGCCCAATCCCTAGATCCAGGGCATCTATAATCTTGCTGGGGTTCAGTGTTTGGTTGAGTACAGTTACAGTTATCCGTTTTTAGTCAAGTTGGTTTTTAATCAAGTTTTTCAATAGTATGTCCACAATGGATTTTAAAGGGAATACTGAAAGGCTGAAGTGGATCCATTGCAGGGGTGGATCTAGGGTGACATCAGCTTTGAAATCTGACTCTCTCCATCTGCTAGCAGGGGAGCATGTAACCCATTGGTCCTGAGTCCATCTGTCTACACTAAGGAAAATAAAATTATAAGGTAAGTAATTTCTCCATTACGAGACTGAAGAGGGATCCCGTGTGGATGGTGGCATGCTGGGCCTGCTCAGTGTACCAGTCAAAGTTTCTAGAGACTCTGACAAAAGTTTTCCGTGCAAAGCTCCATCGGATGTTGTCACCCATATGTGAGGACTAACATCCTGCTGTCCTAGGAGAACACCTGTTACAGGTAAGCAACTCTGCTTTATTTCTGTAGCAATATTTGATAAATTCATACCTAAAAAGTAAAAAAAAAAAAAAAAAGTTGATCTTCCAAAGCATTTGCACTGTTCTTTATAGGCACAGGCCCGGATTTAGACATAGGCAACTGCTCCCTTTTCTCACATGGGCTTCCTGTTACCATGAAGACCAGAGGGAGAGGCTTGGCCTTGACCACACAGCCGCAGACCCTGTGTTGAATTTCTTCAAAGTCACTGCTGTCACTACCGTGCAGGATCAGGACAACTCCGCCTTAGGTAAGCAGCTGGGAGTTGACTTCCCCTCCTTCCCTTCATATCTCGGAGTAGGAGAGTGCTTGCCACCCCTTTCCTCCCTCACTGCTTGTGGGCACTGGCAATGCAAATCCGGTCCTCTATGTGAGCATAATGTGTGGAATACAGTTGAAAATCCAGGTTTCTAGGAGGCTTTCCCCTGCGGAGACATCACGCCGATGGGCGTTTGGGTAAAGAGGACTGATTGCGGCAGGTGAAAACATCAGAACCCTGACCTTCCCGGGAGAACTGGAATTGGACGCTGCTCTACTTAAAGCTGGGAGCAGCGGTGCGAAGCCAAAGGGGTGCGCCCCTGGGAGAAAATTTGCCGCTCAGCTTCTGACCCAATAGATGGGGAAAAAACATAAAATGAAGATCACTGCATCTACTCCAGTACCCAAGGAGGTGAAGGGCCCGATGGACTCTCACTTTAGAAGGGTGAGTCAAGCCTCGAGAGAGGCTTTGTTTGATACATCTATTTCATCGGGGGCATCCGTGAGTCCTGCCCAGGACCAAGCTTCCAATTTAACTCTTGGAAGTAATGGGGATAGTATATGTAAAGCTGCCCCCAACTTGAGAGACCTAACATCTAGAATACCAGCTACGGGCTCAGGTGAAAGTAAAGTCGAGAAGGGAATATTGGGGAGGAATGAAGGAGAGATCCCTTTGGAAACGGATTAGGGACCATCGAATTCACCTGAACCTGAAAATATCACGCTGGTAGATGTATGGAGAGTCGTTAAAAATATGGAGAGGAAATTATCCCAGTCCATATCTCAATCTTCTAAAAATGTTGGGGAAATTAAAGAAATGTTGGAAGACCAAGGAAAGAGAATAGAAGTTTTGGAAGCAGCAAGTGTCTCTTCTAATTTACAAATTTCCTCTTTGCAAGCTTCTGGGACTGCTTTTCTAAAGGACTCTCTGATTTTTTATAGGCAATTAGAAAACAGAGAATAATTTGAGAGGTAAGAACTTATGATTCCTGAATTTTCCAAGTACAAGACCTTTGTCTGCACATGAATTATTCAGAAAATACGTAAAAGAAATACTTGGTATCTCCAAGGAATTGTTGATTTCTAAAATGTATTACCTGTCAAAACAGAGAAGAGCTGTAGAAGCCCCTGAAGGAGGTATAGATGTATTGTCAAATCAAAGTCCTAATCTAACTGCTTTTTTGGAGGCATCAGTAGATGATATACAATCTAGAGCAACGTTAATCGTTGTGTTCAGTTTAGAACAAGATAAAAACTTAGTATTGCAAAAATATTTTAGAAATAAAGGGGCAGATTTTCAAAGGCTATGCGCGTAACCTGAGGAAATCTGCCCCTGCGAGCGCTGAGCCTATTTTCATAGACTCGGCGGCGCGCGCAAGCCCTGGGACGTGCGTATGTCCCGGGGCTTGCTAAATTGGGCGGTCCGGGGGGCGTGTCTGCGGTCCGGGGTGGTCCAGGGGTGTGGCCGAGTGCCCCGACACAGCGGCCTGTGTCGTGACCTGGCCAGCCGGCGTGCGCAAATTACGCCTGCGAGAAGCAGGCGTAACTCCATCGAACAAGGTAGGGGGGGATTTAGGTAGGGCCGGGGGGGTGGGTTAGATAGGGGAAGGGAGGGAAAGGTGGGGGAGATCCAAAAAAAAGTTCCCTCCGAGGCTGCTCCGATTTCGGAGCGGGAGGGAACGGGGAAAGCCATCGGGGCTCCCCTTGGGCTCGGCGTGCGCAAGGTGCACATGTGTCCACCCCCTTGCGCGCGCCAACCCTGGATTTTATAACATGCGCGCGGCAGCGTGCACATGTTATAAAATCAAGTGTACATTTGTGCGCACCAGGTAGCGCACAGGAATTAAAATCGGCCCCAAAGGATTTAAATTTTGTGGGCAATTAATACAGGTATTCCCTGATGTCTCAAAAAATACCCAACTAAGAAGAAAGCATTTCCTTGCCTTGAGAGAAAGAGTGTTAGCCATAGGAGCTACATTCTTTCTAAAGTTTCCCTGCAACTGCTTAATTATGTTTAATAAAAATAAGTTTGCTTCTTGGAGCCAACACATTTAGAAGTTTTTCTTGCTGATAAAGAAGGTTGAGAAAGTTTGTAGCAACTCTAATTGGAAAATGTATTGGTCAAAGATATATATATAACTCCGTAATAACCATGTTTTTGATGGTAATTTTCTTATTATTTTGATTACTAAGATAAATCCTTTCAATAATGTGGACTGTATTTGTGTTTACATATGGATTTTTTCCTTTGTATGATTACCTGGAGAATGTTTTGTTTGGCAATGTAACACAAATTTTTATTTCTTTTCTCATTGAAAAATGTTTTAAGAAACTTAATAAAGATTAAATTAAAAAAAAAAAGAAAATCCAGGTTTCTTCTTCTATCACAGATGCAAAATTCATCTCTTGAGAACTGTATTTTTGTTAGCAAACAGATGTTCTGCAACAGTAGATGACCCTCCCTTTGAGCCTGAACACATCACATCTCAATGCTTACAAATCCTGCCAGTTCCAGCAGAAAGAAGACATGAACAAGTACCTCCTGCACCCCCATCTTGCAGTACTGGGCCACTCTGATATTCTTTATGCATGAAAGCTCTGATTCATCCAGTTCTGTTCGCTGATATGAAGTTATCATGCTCATAAGGCACCCAAATCTGTCTATAATTCCATCACATCCAGTAAGAGAACTTGTGAAATGTGAGCTTCTTGCCAGTTTTGTTGTTTATAGGATTTGTAAAGATGGTGATGCTTATGTTATACTAACATGTTTATAAAGAAGAAGGCAAACTCTCCTGTGCTCACTCTTGAGCCCCAGAGCAAAACAAAACAAAAAAAAGTTCTTTTGATTCATTGAACTGTTGAAACAATGGATTGACGTCTGCATGCTCAGCTTGGAGATCACCCTGAGAAGAAAAAGCACCTGTCTTCATGAATTGAATTTATTGAGAGGGGTATAGCTCATATAGGGACCTAATGTACTAAAAGTGTGGTAATCTTAACATGTGCACTAACCACTGTTAGCATACATGCTAAGTAACACAATATTTATGAAGCTCTTAACGTGCAGCACTGGGAGCTACATTTTTAGCGGTAGGTGATCACACAAAATTTAGCTCCTGCTCCTGGGCTGTAGTTAGATCCTAGTGTAATGACTCTGCACAGCAGGGGGGGTGGTATGCCAGTATTTAAAATACAGGGGCAAACAATATCCTGGGCCTTCCCCAAAAGCTAAGACCCCCTTCAATCCCTCTTCTCCAAGCTCCCAAAGCAAAGTTCCCCACATTCTGCACCTCCTCGCTGCTTTTCTGCCCCAAAAGAAGAAGACCACTTTCAAACTTACACCAAAGATGAACTAATCCTTCCCGCTTCCTGACGACGAAACTCAACCACATCCAAGAGGAAAGGCCCCAGACCAGCCAGTGCAGCAGGAGGAGAAGTGGTGTGGCTGCTGTCTTCATCCAAAAAGGGGTGCTTGGCCCTTCACGCTTTAATGGACAGGCTTTCCACTTGTCAGTCAAAAATGTAAAAGACTGAGGATGCCATTTTGGAAGAGGGCAGTGGCCCAACACAAATAATGTGTCCCTATCTCCTTTTGCCAGTATGGGAGGATTGGAAAGGCGGGGAATTTATCTTCAGGGGATGGGAAATTTGGAGGGGGGACGTTGCTTGTGGTGGATCAGAGGGGAGGGAATTTGGTTCAGGGGGCTGGAATCAGAGCAGGGACTTTGCTTCAGGGAATTGGGGGCAGAATCAATGGGGGAAAATTACCCTGGGCTAACCAGTCTAGTCACATTGGGCTGGTTCGCATGAGGGAAAACAACAAAAATGGTAGATGCAGAATATACACACTTTAAGGTGAATTTTAAAAGCTTGGCACGCACCAAAACCAGGCCAGCATGCATCAAGCAGATCTTAAAAGCCCCCTGGATATGCGTGTACTTGCCCCTACGCACACAACTGAAAACTTCACAAAAAGGGGCGGGGCATGGACATTCCTGAAATAGAACTTGAAATTAGAGCGAAAATACGCGCACAGGAGCACGCCAGGGTCCCCCCGCCACATAACTTTACTTTTGCTAAGGATGACATTATAAAATAAAAAAAGATAAATAGACAAATCGCGGGGTTTCAAGGGTCAGAGCTTACAGGGAAGAAGGGAGAATAATAAACTAGGGGAGTTTGGAAGTCCTATTCCTTACCTGGGTGAATTGGGAAAATTGGTAATGGCATCGGCATGTCTTTTAAAATCCCGCCTCTTAAGCGGTTGAAGCAGCATTTGCATGCATATGCATGCATCCACTTAAAATTGCACGCACATGTGCACGTGACCAGCCTATGTTATAACATGCATGCATATGCACACGTATGTTATAAAATGGCCACATCCTTGGGCACGGGCCGATGAACATGCACACACGTGCGCCTGTGTGCCAGTTTTAAAGTTACTGCCCCTGACCATAATTTACACTGGGAGTGCCAAAAAAATGCATGCTTTTTAGTGCATGAGCCCCATAATTATTTCTTTTGGTGTTGTATGGACTGCATATTTACAGTTATGCCCTCAGTGTACACTTTAATGTACATTGCAAGGTCCATTCCCCCAAAGAGCTTGTAATTAAGTTTGAGCATGAGGTTAAATGATTAAGTCAAGGCCATACAGTGAGTGGTGGTTAGGCAAATTGAATTGGGCTCTTTGACCTTGAAAGCATGTGGCTACGCAACAGGAATTCTAACACTGCATATAAATCTTTGGTACTGGGGGACAGGGAAAGGATGTCTTTGCCACAGCCCCTACTGGAGGCCCCACTGTAATAAGGTGTGCTCGGCCGTGGGCACATTATTGTGCATACAAGCCTGCTCTGGATGTAGCAAGGAGTTTAGCACTGACAATGTCAATTGCTACCCTATTCAAATCCCAAATTAATCAAGGCATTAGCTATTACTCCCCAATGCAGCATGATGCATAGCCTTAGCTCATCTTTTTTTAATGCTGGAAATTTAATTCCTGATCAGAGGTGAAGTAAAGTTTCTGAGGCTCATATTAGTCTATGGGGCTGAGCCTGGAGTTCATGGTGTGGGCATCTTGTACTTTGCATCTATGCGCATAAAACACCACTTGTAAACAAATCATATTCTCTGCACATGATGGTTTGGTTTGGGCATATTGTTATGTGCAGAATATGATTTGTGTGCCTAAAAGTTGTGTGCAGAAAACATGAGTTAGGGGCACAGTTTTTATGCTCCTACCTTATATAATGTGCATACAACATTAAGGGTAACTGTTTTTAATGCCCACAAATCCTGGTATCTGTACACAATACACAAAAATCATGTTTTATGCACCCAAAACACGATTTTGCACATAGACTCCAATATTCATAAGGCCCTTTAGTGGACAAGTTACCCCACTAAAGTTGTCCTGTATATTCAGTGGGATAAACATTCCGCTGAATATACTTGTTTAAAGTTATCCCACTACAGGATTGTCTATGCTGATGATATACAGCTTGTTGCTTCCTTTGACCTCAAGCCCGCAGATTCCCTTGAGAAATTTAAGCATGCCGACTCTCTTGATAAATTCCGCCACTGTCTGACTGAGATAGCTAAGCTTAAAGTCCATTCTGACAAATCGGAGGCCATATGATTTACTAGGAACTTCAATGCTGCCTCCCTCCTAAAATGGCAAGCTCTTCCCTGCCACTCAGGGAACTACTTTACTACTTACCACCTTGGGCATCGGTCTAGATTGTCATCTCACCTTTTCTTCTCACATTTCCGGTCTTCTACAGTGGTGCTGCTTTTTCCTACATTTTATTAGGAGGCTAATACCATTTCTAGACACAGGATTTTTAAAAACGCTCACATCCACTAGTACTCAGCCTCCTGGATCATTGCAATGCAGTGTTCCACGGCCTTTCCTCCAATCTGACCAGAAGACTCCAACTAGTACAGAAAGCTGCCGCCAAATTCATATTTGGTAGGAAAAATTTGATCACATTACTTGCTGCTCTTTGACCTTCACTGGTTACCGGTCTCCTGTTGCATACAGTTTAAAATAGGCTGCCTGACATTTAAGGCCCTTCGGTAGGAAATCCTGCCATATCTTTCCAATCTCCTTTGTCTGTATCTTCCTGAAAGGCCTCTTCGCTCTTTACAACAAGAATTATTAGCCATTATTTCATTTAAGGTCATCAGGTTAGAAACAACACTTGAATTCATTTCTGTTTGAGCTACGTTCTGAAAAGAACTTTTGTCAAATTCTTGCAGGCTTACACTGACTAACCCGATTTACTTATGTCTGTTATCTTATTTGTTTAAACCAACCTAATACTTTTTCATTCCCCCAATATTTTCATTTTTCCTATTCTTAGCTATTCTAAATTTTAAACTTGGTTTTATTCAGTTATTTCATTTTATTTTATGGGTATATGTTTACTGTTATCTTGGTTCACGTAAACTGATTTTATTTGTACTTGTATGCTAATGATTTTATTTGTATTGTTATTCGCTTTATTACTTCAGAAAGGTGATGAAGTTTTAATAAACTAAAACTAAACTAAAAGGAAAACCAACACGTCTAGAATAAATAAATAACATTTGCAGTCTCCATAGAAAGAATGCAAATGAGATTACATTTTAAAAATGACCTTAGCCACTTGGCCCATGTTTTTGGTGGAAACAGTTTTTCATTGTTTTCTTATGTGTCAAACTTGCAATTAAGCCATTGGTTTTCAGTTTGCTAAATTGATAGCAGGTCTCCAAACTGTGCAAGGTAGGATGGTCAGGTGTCCTCTTTAGGGTTAGATTTAAGATTGCAGTGCCGATAGGGGTGGGGAATATTCACCCCCTGGAAATCAGAAAGCAGCCAAGGAGTCCCAGTTTTTGGGTACTTCACAATTTGGCACCCTAGGCATGTGCCTATGTTGCCTATACCTAAATCCAGCCCTGGTTTTTTTCTCCCAAACAGTCCTGCTTTCTGTGCCCCTGTCTAGGAGTCTGGCCCTCCTGCCAGGCCCCCCCAAAAAAATCTTACCACAGGGCAGGCAGACTGCAGCAGTATATGGGAAGAGCCAGGAGTCAGCAGCACTATGGGAGACACCAGCAGCCAATGGGAAAGCACTGTGGACCTTAAGGTGAAAACAAGTTTAATCTCAGGAAGGAAGAGGTGAGTCAGGGAAAACTTTTGTGCTGAGGTCTGTAATAGAGGGAGATGAGGCAGTCACTATCTGTAAAAATTTGCAAGTTGCAAATGTCTGTTGGGTGGTAGGATTGAAGCTGATTGAGTACATAAGCAAAAGCAGATGAGTGCATCTTTTCCTTAGGTTCCCAAACTCTTCTTTTGCATCAGTAATAAAAAAAAAAAAAGGAGTCGTCAGGAAATCAAATTACCTTGCATCACACTTTTTGCTAAGAGTTGTTCATGTAAGGTGAGTCCTGTGGCTCAGTACTCCCATGCGGAAGACCTGGGTTTTGATTCCCAGGTCAAGCTTCAAGCTCCCCGCTTTCCCGGCCGAGCATAGCTGTGGATCGTACAGAAGGCATCATTCTCAGGGGAGAGAGTCACAGCCATGGCTCAGTGGCAACAGCTAGGGACCAGAACTGGGTCTGTGTGGCTACTGGCCAGGACTATCACTGCGATAGCTGGGCTGAGTTGAAAGATATAAAAACGGAGGAATCCCTGGGTGGTTGTGAATGAAGGCTCATGGTGCTGTAGCCTGGTAGAGACCGAGTACAATTGTGCTGAAAGTCCAAAGGAGCAGGAGAAACTTGCTGGGCCAAAAAAGGAATATTACTGTAATAAATAGCATGTGCTGTAATTTACATTTTCACATATTGCTAACTTTGTAGGCTCAGACGACAAACTTCAATCTGGTCGTCGCTTGTTTTTATTCTTGATTTTTCCTACTGCATCTAATATGGCCTTATCTGTTGCTCTGTAGCAATTCTTTCACAGTCTACTAGCATGGGGAAGCCAGATTTTGTTTTAACACCATCATTAACCTTGGTGGCTCTGGGGATTATTACATCCTTGATAATAAGACTGGAAAGGGGGCCAGGGTGTTGGCTTAAGTACTGGTTTTCTAAGAATCAAAGTTAAAGATGTCAAGGCTTAAAACGGCTGGTACCAAGAGAGGTGGTGGGGGCAGGGATGGATTTAGTTTGTTGTCACTCCTAGGTACTGTTGGTGGTGATGCCCCACCGCCGCCAATGTAGGACATTACCAATGAAATTAACAATGACCAACTCAAGAAATAAAGTAATACAGAAAAAACTTTACGAAAATATACAACTGACTGTTCCAAATTATATAAGCAACTTATTTATCCTACTGGTAGGCCATGTCTAAAGTTGCCTGTGCTGTGTTTTCTGCTCAGCAAAGCTATTAATGACATCATCACATGATAAACAATTTGTTAATATAGATATGATAATGAAGTCTGGAGTCTATGCATGCAAAGCTGCTTTAACTTGTTTCTTTAACTTGTTTGATTGTTTTCCACTTGTTCACTGTAAGTTCATTTTGTTCACTGTAAATTCATTTGCAACCTTGTTCCATTGTATCCGCCCCTAAGGCGTCAGTTCAGTTCTCTGTAAACCGGTGCAATATGTGCTATACAGGAACATCGTTATATAAAAATGAAAAATAAATAAATAACCACTTATGGGGCCCTATTTTTATCTATTTATTTACTTATTTAAAAACATTTTTAATTCATGCTTTAAAAAAAATGATTTGTTCAATGAGGATTCTAGTTAAAACAATCACAAAGGGGCGGATTTTAAGAGCCCTGCTCGCGTAAATCCACCCGGATTTACGCAAGCAGGGCCCTGCGCGCCGGTGCGCCTATGTTCAATAGGCCTACCGGCGAGCACAGAGCCGCGGGACTCGCGTAAGTCCCGGGGTTTTCCGAGGGGGGCGTGTCGGGGCAAGGCCGAGTGGTGCGCCGTTTTTGGGGCGGGACGCGGCGTTTCGTGGGCGGACCCAGGGGCGTGGTTTCGGCCCGGGGCGGTCCGGGGGCATGGCCGCACCCTCCGGAACCGCCCCGGGTCGTGTCTAGGCACGCCAGCGGCCCGCTGGCGCGCGGGGATTTACTTCTCCCTCTGGGAGGCGTAAATCCCCCAACAAAGGTAGGGGGGGGTTTAGACAGGGCCGGGGGGGTGGGTTAGGTAGAGGAAGGGAGGGGAAGGTGAGGGGAGGGCGTTAGCGAATTCCCTCCGAGGCCGCTTCGATTTCAGAGTGGCCTTGGAGGGAACGGAGGTAGGCTGCGCGGCTCGGTGCGCGCCGGCTACACGAAATCAGTAGCCTTGCGCGCGCCGATCCAGGATTTTAGCGGCTACGCGCGTATCTACTAAAATCCTGCGTACATTTGTTTGCGCCTGGAGCGCCAACAAAAGTACGCCAACGCGCCGTTTTTGAAAATCTACCCCAAAGTTTTGTGTATCGACCTCCTTGTGTTTTTCCGAGATTGATCCTATCCCCACATAAGGAACAAAGCAATACTATACATAATATATTACAAAATTAATTAACAGATCTAAAAGTAGAACAAGAATATGACTAGTCTTTCACATGCTTATTCAATTCTCTTTACACCAGATCCTAAAATACCAATAAACCTCTTATTAGGAAAACAGAACAAATCAGGCTGCTAGAGATCCCTCCACAGAAACTATACACTTAACAGAATAACTCGCCTTGGTCACACATGCAGAACATAGACAGAACCTCAAAAAATATAGAATAAAAAAATAAAAAGAAATAGAAATGTGCAGTGAGAAACTGAATTGGAAAAGACAACAAGCCAGAGTCTGTACACAAACAAACATCACCATTCTTCATAAAACAATAGAATCAAGAAATATAAAACATCAGTCATAATAGTAAAACTATACTAATAAAAAGAATAAATATTTTGAAAACAGCTGATGCATAGAATGACATACAATTAAAAACTTGTTCAAATTTTAAAAAATTTCTCAATCATCAATAAAATATTTAAAAACAACTCTCAATAATTAAAACTAGTAAGGATAAAAAAAAATCCCCTGTTCTACATACCTGTCACCTGACAGATAAGCAACCAACAAGCAATAAAATCAAGAAATATAAAACATCAATCATAATAGTAAAGCCATACTAATAACAAGAATAAATGTTTCAAAGCAACTCATGAACAGAACATCCAATAATTAAAACCTCATAAAAATGTTCATAAATTTCCCAAAACATCAATTCAATATTTAAAAAAAGCAGATACATCAAACAATATACAATGATGAATTTAATAAGGATTAAAAAATCTCCCACTCTCCATACCTGAGATTTTTTCATTTCCTGCCTTGGGGGGGGGGGGGGGAGGTGGCCTGGGGCTGCACAAACTTTCTCTCTCACACACACACACACATATACACACATAGGCCCTCACACAAACCCCCTCACCCACACAGGCTCCCACCCCCAGACACACACACAGGCTTTCATACCCCCACACACACACATGTAGGCTCTCTCTCACACACACGCACACGTGCAATTTCACTGGCTGTCCCACACACATATGTTCTCCTTTTCACTGGCTCCCTCACACACATATATGCTCTCATTCTCACTGGCTCCCGCACACTGGTTCTCTCACACACATATACACACACAAATACACAACACATATATATATATATATATATATATATATACATACATATGCTCTCACCCTCACAGACTTCCTCTCTACCACATCCTCTCATAAACTAGCTCTCACTCCTTCAGGCAATGGTGTACCGAGGAAGAGGAGACCAAGGCCCTCAGGTGCTGGGCTAGAGGGGGCACCCAGGGCCTTTTTTTGTACTTTTTTTCTGTGCCCAGGAACTTTCCTGAAAACTCCAGGCTCTTCTGCAGAAGTAGGCCAAATAAAAACATCACCTGGCTGGAACCATTGAGGAAGGAAGACGAAGAGTGTACCGTTGGACCGCATTCTTACATCGTAATCCCTGATCGAGGCCATGCACTTGGCCGTGCAGTAGAGCTCTGCATATACTAATAGCTGCTCACAGCCAATCAGAGTATGAAGGGACAGTGCTCTGACAGTCCAATCAGGCACCTATGCTGGTCCCCTAGGCCACCAGTGCAGCCAAAGAACACGGAGTGGGAGGCATGTGCAGGAGCTAAATACCTGTACATAGCAGGAACTATTGCTCGTCGTCTTTTCTTGCTATGGCTGGTAACCAAGGACGTCCTTAGCCCTGTGCACATGGGGCCTCTGACGGCTATTGAGCTAAGAAGGGGAGAAGCCCATCAAGGTCGCTGTGGATCCCATTTCATGGAGACTGAAGAAGAGATCCATCAGGCTGCCATCGCATCTCAATCAGCCAGCAGCGAAAATCAAGAAAAAGCCATGCGGCAGCCTGAGTAAGGAGGAGGCCACAGGAACTGCTCCTGACTCCCACAACATCCTCCTCAGATTCCAATAGATGGAGAGGCCCGGGTGAGAGGGAGTGTGAGTGTGCGTTTGAGAGAGAGGGAGCTTATGTGAATATATATATGAGAGAGAGGGAGGTTGTGTGTATGTATGTGAGAGCATGTGTGTATGAAAAAGAGTGAGCTTGCTAAGAGCGAAAGAAAGGGGTGAGAGAGGGAGGGAAAGGGGTTTGAGTGACTGAAAGGGATGAGTAACTGAGAGGTGAGTGAAAGAGAAGGAAAGGGGGAGTGAGGAAGTGGAAGAGGGGAGTGAGAAGAGTGTAGAAGGATGCATGATTGTGTATATAAGAGAGAGAGAGAGAGAGGAGAAAGTTTGTGAGTTTTCTCCTCTCCTGCCTTCCCACCCCATCCTCCCCTCCACTAATCCAGGACCATCTCAAAGTGACTGGAAATCAAAGGTTCCCAGGTATGGAGAGGGTATATTATTGTGTGTTATTTCTTTCATATGACTGCTGTTTTGAAATATTTAATTGATTTTTGGGAAATATTTTATTAGTATAGTTTACTAATATGATGAATTTTCTTGGTTTTGTTTTATGAGGAATGATGATGTTTCTGTTTTAGCATTATTGCACTACATATGAGTCTGGCTGGGAGGGCTGGGAAGCACAACTGCTGGGGACTGGAAGGGGAGAAAGCAGTGGGGAGCAAGACTGCTGGGATGTGGGTGTTATGATTATTGGTGTTTGGGTAGATCCTTGGACACTGTGGCAGTTGACCAAGCCCACGAGGGGCAGTCCCGTGAGGGACCACGCTGTCAGGCTAGACTCTGGACACACAAACACAGATTGAATCTTTATTTAAACAGTTTTTGGAAACCACCAGAGGTGGCAATAGTGAGTAGTAGATGTTGAGCCCGGTTGGGCAAGTATCCCACAGGACGCTGGAACAGTGGCTCCTCTGCTTGGCTGAGCTGTAGTGGAAAGAGACTGAGAGTTATGAGTACACAGTGAGAAATATACAGAGTCCCAGGTAGAACTGGTGAAGCTCTGAGACAGGGAGAGCAGGCCCTCGAGGAGTGAGTACCTGATCCCTTAGAGCAGGGAGACTCAGTGGTATTGTATTCACACAGCGGTTCCACTAGATGAGAGGTCTGGCACTGGAACAGAGGGCAGGCCCTCGAGGAGCGAGTACCTGATTCCAGGGAAGCAGTACTGTGGAATAGATGGTAGTTGTACTCACAGATGGATACTGTTAGTGAAGTCTTCCAAGTAGAGAAGGCTGTAGATGCAGGCAGTGACTCAGGGAACATGGGCCCTCGAGGAGCGAGTACCGGTTCCTGATAGCACCTGAAAGAAGCAGAAGAGGCCCCCGAGGAGCGGGTACCCCGTTAGCAGTAAGAGTTCCAGAGAACGCTGGAGTGGCAGGGTAGCTTCAGTACGGAGAGCGAATTCCATCCTCAGTAATCCGAATTATTGCTAACTCGATTAGCTAGCAAAAGAGGTAGGCTTAAATATCCGGGCAGCGTGACGTCATCTCAGGGGGACGCACCTGAGGTTCACGCCAATGAGGAAATAAAGATGAGGGCGGCGTATGCCCTATGGTACCTTAGAGGAGCATGGTGGGAAGCAGCACCAAAGCCGGTCCGGGGATGCCGGAGAGGTCAGCAAACAGATGCCGCGGCAGACAGTAGTCCGAGGTGAGCAGGAGGAGCCGCAAAAAGAGTAAGGTAGGCGGGGCGAAGCCATCGCAGACCAATGGTCGCAACGGTGGGAGGGGAGAGGAGACTAGGGAGCAAGACTGCTGGGGACTGCTATTGCTTCTGATTCTCTGAAATAGGAAGTTGAGAAAATTGAATCGTATGCTTCCAGGGTTCATTATAATTTGAGCAGAGCACAAATCATTGCTTTGCACCAGTTACAACAAAACACGAATTTGGTCATCAAAACGGCTGACAAAGGTGGTGCAATCATGGTCCAATATCACACCCAATATTTAGAAGAAATGCATTCACAGTTGACGGATTCTATGTATTACAAAAAATTGGACCCTGACCCCACTTCTTGGCTGCAGAAAACCATCATGGCAGAGTTAGAGACTGCCAGGGAAAAGGTGTTTCTCACAAAAAAAAGAATTACAATTTTTGATTCAAAAGGATCCAATTATCCTGGTTCTGTACTTGTTATCCAAAGTGCACACAAATCTTCACAAACTGCTGGGGAGACAGACAGAGGCAGCAATTGGGTCTGTTTTGAAACCTTTGTCACAATTTGTCGATGTGTTCTTGAAGAGTGAAGTACCCAAGATTCGTTCTTTTGTGAAGGGCACAAAACATATGCTTAATATGTTAGATGACATTGTTTTAACATCTTGCTCGGTCTTGCTTGTAACTCTTGACATCAAATCCCTGTACACCAATATTCCACAATCAGAAGCTTTGAAGATTGTAGAAGACACAGTTCAGAGTTGTCCATCATTTACCATCAACTTTCATACTTCGCATGGCAGAATTAGCACTATATATACAACTCTCACTATAGTATTTATAAAGGGATTTTAGCCATGTAACAGATAGTAATCAAAAAGAAAAGCCAAACGTCCCACTTAAATGTAGTAATGCAAAAAACACCGTGTTACGGATTTTTTTATCTCATTATCAATGGGCCTCATATATAGGCATAAAGCTCATTGTATATGAGCAAAGATTGTTCAATGCCAGATTTTTAATCATAGGTCCAAATGATTAAAAATCTGGCATTGAACAAGGAGAAGGTCTAGTTTACTGTAGTAGTGTGCTGTGGTGATTGAAAAGCTGGATATAGGAAACTTGAAGCTTGCTTATAGCTAAGCTGATAACAGAACCCACTGAGAAAACTAAAAGAAGAAAGGGGTGTCAAACAGTAGAGCTGCTTCTAAAGTGAGAGGAACCATTTTGTTATTTATCTTGGGTGGAAATAGTCTGACACTCAGTCATCACTCTGCCCCAGGTTGAGAATACGGACAGAAGTGTTTTAATAATTGTAACATCCCCAGTTAGATAATGCTTGGTGGCACCTTCTCCAATGCATATATAAATATGCAGCCACTGATCTTGACTATGTCACCTTTTAACCGGTCTTAGTTTAAATTATTTCATTTATGCAGACGATATCCAGATTTTATTCCCAATAGAAAATGGTTTAGAGTCAACTTTTAAATTAGTAGATAATGTACCGAAAAATAATTAGACAACTGCTAACACAAATGAAATTAATTTTAAACTTAGATAAATCTGTTTTTATGATGTTAGATCAGAAAAATGTTAATTTAGAAAAGAAAGTGGTAACTATTAATGACATAACAAATTACAAGTTAGTAGACTCAACAAGGAATTTAGGTGTAATCATGGACTATGAGCTAAACTTTAGAGTACACATTTCTAAGAAAGTTAAAGAAAGTTTTAGTAAACTGATGATGTTAAAACGTTTGAAGCCATTACTTTCACAAAAAAACTTCAGATCAATACTCCAAGCTATGTTATTCACCGGACTAGACTACTGCATCTCCACGATGTTAGGACTACCAAAATTAACATTACGTCCGTTACAGGTTCTGCAAAACACCGCAGCCTGTATACTCTCAAATACAAAAAAAAAAGGATCATATCACTCCGGTTTTAAAGGAGTCTGACACTCAGTCATCACTTACATTGGTTGCCTGTGGAAAGTAGAATAATGCATTATTCTACTTTCCACAGGCAACCAATGTAAATCCTTTAAAACCGGAGTGATATGATCCTTTTTTTTTTTGTATTTGAGAGTGTACGGCGAAATGTCTGCATGGTTAAATTCAACTATAAAAGTACACATTTCCCAGCGCAGCCTTAGGTCAGCCAATAAAGCACTCCTGTCAGTACCAACAGTAAGGTCCACTCACTTTAGCGAAGTTAGGGACCGTGCGATCTCAATCGCAGGTCCAACCCTCTGGAATAAATTACCACAAGAGTTACGGTTGCAACATAACTTGAAGAGATTCAGGAAAGATCTATAAACATGGCTTTTTAAACAGGCATTTGAGATGGTCACTTGAGGTATAAGCCAGGTCTTTTATACATTCTATCTTTCAGTCTGTTTTTTTTACCTAATTATAACGTTAATTTTTAGCCTCTATTTATTAGCCTTTTATTGAACTATTGTAATTTATTTTTGGAACATTTTATGATGAACTTTTATTTCTTTTACTTTTTGGATTTTTTAGGTGTATATTGGAAACCATGAGAGAGAACTTATTTCTGTGCAACGGAATATAAACATTGTATAAATAAAACAAACAAATAAATATTGATGAGCACTGACCCTGTAGAAATAATGTGAGAGGTTAGTGAAAGAAAGTGTGAAAATAATCCTCCCCATACATGAGTTGGCATCTGAATTTAATTCCTCTGTGCTAGCTAGAATAAGGATATTTAATTAGCTTTTGTTTTTCACAATCAGCTAGGAGACTCTCCTAGTACACTCTGGAAAATAAATGTGATTAGTGTATTGGCAGAACATGCTTGGAAAGAGTATAGATAGGTTTAAGAACATAAGAAAATGCCATACTGGGTCAGACCAAGGGTCCATCAAGCCCAGCATCCTGTTTCCAATAGTGGCCAATCCAGGCCATAAAAATCTGGCAAGTAACCAAAAACTAAGTCTATTCCATGTTACCGTTGCTAGTAATGTTGCAGTCCCGGTCGCTAGGCTAGCGACCGGGTCCTTACCTTTCTCCTGCCTCCCCCGGTCTCGCTGCAATCCGTTGCTCCTGGGGCCTGCAGGGCCGCATGGCAGCGTCTCTCTCCACGTGGAGACGCTGCCGAAGGACGATTCTGACTCCTCCCACTGCCAGGCAACGCGCGCGCGTGAGCAGGGGGCTCTTAAAGGTCCAGCACCCGGAAGTGCTGAACCGCCCTGTTCCTGACGTCAGACGCTGGCTGGCTATTTAAACCATCGTCTGACTTCCTTGCTTTGCCTTTGCAACGAGGTCGCTCTCCTGAGTGCTTAGTTGCTTACCAGCGTTGCTTTCAGCCTTGGTTCCTGCTTGTTCCAGCCGTGCCTTGCTTCCAGCTCTGGTTCCTGCTTGTTCCAGCCGTGCCTTGCTTCCAGCTCTGGTTCCTGCTTGTTCCAGCCGTGCCTTGCTTCCAGCTCTGGTTCCTGCTTGTTCCAGCCGTGCCTTGCTTCCAGCTCTGGTTCCTGCTTGTTCCAGCCGTGCCTTGCTTCCAGCTCTGGTTCCTGCTTGTTCCAGCCGTGCCTTGCTTCCAGCTCTGGTTCCTGCTTGTTCCAGCCGTGCCTTGCTTCCAGCTCTGGTTCCTGCTTGTTCCAGCCGTGCCTTGCTTCCAGCTCTGGTTCCTGCTTGTTCCAGCCGTGCCTTGCTTCCAGCTCTGGTTCCTGCTTGTTCCAGCCGTGCCTTGCTTCCAGCTCCGGTTCCAGCTTGTTCCAGCCGTGCCTTGCTTCCAGCTCCGGTTCTGTTTGGTCCTGCTGTGCCTTGGCTCCAGCTCTGGGCTCCACTTGCTGTCTACATATCCTGACTCCAGCTCCGGTTCCTGATTCTCCTTTGTCTTCAGCCAGCCACGAACCTTGGTCTTCTTCACGATTCTCCTTTGTCTTCAGCCAGCCACGAACCTTGGTCTTCTTCACGATTCTCCTTTGTCTTCAGCCAGCCACGAACCTTGGTCTTCTTCACGATTCTCCTTTGTCTTCAGCCAGCCACGAACCTTGGTCTTCTTCACGATTCTCCTTTGTCTTCAGCCAGCCACGAACCTTGGTCTTCTTCACGATTCTCCTTTGTCTTCTGCCAGCCTCGAACCTTGGACTCTTTCACGATTCTCCTAAGTCCCAGCGACTCGGACCCCTACGGGCTCCTCCTGGGGGGGTCTCGGGTTTCCAGGGTGAAGACGCCACCAGTCCGCTCCAGCTGAGTGCCGCCTCCCGGCTTATTAACTCCTGTGGACGCTGTCCACCTCAGCCGGCCCAAGGGTCCACTATTGACTTTACTCATAACATAACAGTAATAGCGGTGGCTATTTTCTAAATCAACTTAATTAATAGCAGGTAATGGACTTCTCCTCCAAGAACTTATCCAATCCTTTTTTAAACACAGCTACACTAACAGCACTAACCACATCCTCTGGCAACAAATTCCAGAGTTTAATTGTGCGCTGAGTAAAAAAGAACTTTCTCCGATTAGTTTTAAATGTGCCACATGCTAACTTCATGGAGTGCCCCCTAGTCTTTCTACTATGGAGTGCCCCCTAGTCTTTCTACTATCTTTCTGACTGCTCCGGACACAATGTACCCAATACAGCATGAGGATCTGTCGGGAGTGACATCTGGGTCCCTCTGGCACGCAAGCCATGCCCACGAGCAGCGTTGCAGCAAGCCATGCCCCCTACCTGTGGCAGAGGGTATGAAGATTCATCCTAAATAAAGTCAGCTAAGTGTATACCTGCACAAAGTCTAGCTAGACTGAAACTTTTTCAACACCACATAGAGAGTAGTACAGAACCACTGCAGCAGTTGTCATAAGCAATTGTGCCAGAGACATAAGTGAAGAACATGCAGTACAAAAAGCTTCACAGGGACTGGAGAGTTCACTGGAAAGATACAGAGAAAGAACAAAAGGGTTAAATAGACATACAGAGTCAAACAACACAGAAAGGAAACAACACAAAACACTTATTATCTACTTACCTGCAGTTAGAGTGTTGATTTTGTCCTGCTGCACCTGCAAGACAGAATTGGGACACAAAGGTTCACTTTCTTCATAGTAGCATTAATTACTAAATTCTTGACATAGAAAGTATAGCACTTAATACTGAAACCATACTTATCTGATTGTTTTATGGTAAAGTTAGAAGAACTGGTTCTCTTCTAAAGTAATTGTTAGTTGTAGCAAAAGAAAAACAAATTGTGTTAATTGTGAAAAATGTACAGAGCATTTATAAAGTTTTCATTGCTTGCTTTTCACTAGTTAAACTTGTTCTAATAAATTTGAGTCACAGCTCAGAATTTGTAAGAATTTCATCTGCTTGCTCTTGAAATGATGTTGTTTTTTTTTTATTTGGGTTCTGCCTTCCCTCTCTTCCCCTGGGAGTCTTGCTGGGTGGGTTCCAGACCCCTATTCCTAATATTGGAAAACCCGGCAGGAAGTAGAACTCCTTTTCTATCCTCCCACTATTTACAACTTGTGACTCCTCTGATAGCACCTGAAACCCCTTAGCTGTTCATTGTTCAATACTACCTCAGCCACTGCTGCAGAAGGTTCACTACGATTACACCCCTGAGGGATTAGACTGTTGTTTCTGCCACTCACTTTTTTTTATCATCTTGACTTCTTTCTCTGCCTGTTTCAGCTTTATTCTTCCCTGTGGTTTTCTTTTTAGATCCTTTTATACTTTTTGAGTGAAATTCTTGTTGCTATTACTTTCTCTGCTGTCTCTTTGGAAAACCATGGTGCTTTCTTTTTCCTCTTATTTTTATTTACTGTTCTGACATGAAGATGTGTGGCCATTAGCATAGTTTCTTTTAGTTTAGCCCGCTATTCTTCTGTTTTACCCACCTCCTCCTGCCCTGCTAGTGTCTCTTAAAGTACTTCCCCATTTTACCAAAGTTGTTATTTTTGAAATCCAGGACTTTGAGCTTGGTGTGACTTCGCCCACCTTGGCCATTGTATGAAATCATTCCATCTGATGGACACCTATCTGGACATTAGAGATTCTTTCTCTGTAAGTTTGCCCCTTCCCTCATGGGTTCCAATTCTATTTATCGGAGGATAATTTCTTCATGGTTGTCCAGGATGTAACCGAATCCACTGATAGAATATTCCAATCTTCATCCAGCAAGTTAAAATCTCCCACCAACACCTCCTCTTTCATTCCCATTTTTTGGATGTCTTTGACAGATCTCCACCTTGGAGCTCTGTAGACCTCACCATTGTAGATGGATGTTCCATTTCCTCTTTCCAAGACTGTACAGAAAGAATGTCACTTCTTTTTTTTTTTTTTCTTTTTTTTTTTACATAGAGGGTTACTCCTTCCCTTTTTTTTTGCCACTAACTTTCCTAAACCAACTATAGCCTAGTATGGTTGTGTTCCATTCATGGGACTCATTGAACCACATCTCTGTGATAGCGATAATAACCAGGTCTGCCTCTACCATGAGGGCTTGCAAATTAGGAATTGTATTACAGGGTTTCTCAACCCAGTCTTTGGGATACATCTAACGAGTCTGGTTTTCAAGATAGCCACAATAAATATGCATGAAGTAGATTTGCATGCACTGCTTTCATTGTATGCAAATCTAAATCATTTTTTATTTATTTAGCATTTTTATATACCGACTTTCCAATAACAGAATTACTGATCAATTCGGTTTACATTTTAACAGAACAATAACATTGACAAGTAAATGTCTTACAAAGAACAGGTCGATATAACTTGGATAAGTAAATATGGGGTTAACCAGTAAAGATACATTGCCTAATATAGGTATAAGTAAAAGATACAGTGCCTAATGTAGGTTAAATAAACAGTTGCTAATTATAAGGGGAGGCCTAAGTTAAATAAACAGTTGCTAATTATAAGACTAGGTTATGTCTTCGACTGCCATAGATTAAGTGAGTTCTATAGATGATCTAAATAGCTCTCAGGTGGGTAATCATTGGCCGAGATGTTCCACAGGAAGCTGTTATGGGAAAGCTTGGTTGAACAACCAAGTCTTGAGTCTTTTTTTAAATGTAGATGAGCATTGCACTGCTCTGAGTTCTGGTGGGAGAGAGTTCCAGATTTTGGGGCCCGCTGTAGAGAAGGCTCTTTTGCTTAATGCTGACTTCATCGGTAGTGTATGTAGGTTGTTTTTATAGGCTTGTCTTACTGGTCTGGAGGAGGTGTGGAATCGGAGAGGGATTTTGAGCTCGAGTGGTGCCAAGTTGTGTAGAGCCTTGTGGGTTAATGAGAGCACTTTGAATAGTATTCTGAATTTCACGGGTAGCCAGTGTAGGGTTTTCAAAATAGGTGATATGTGGTCTCTTTTATTGGACTTGGTTAAGATCCTTGCTGCTGCGTTTTGCAGCATCTGTAGGGGTTTTATGGCGTTAGCGGGGAGGCCTAGTAGAAGCGAGTTGCAATAATCTATTTTCGTGAGAATGATAGCTTGCAGCACTAAACGGAAATCTTGGAAATGGAGGAGAGGTCTCAACCTTTTCAAAACTTGTAATTTGAAGAATCCATCCTTTACGATATTATTTATGAGAGATCTGTAATTCATTTGATTATCAAGGATAACCCCTAGATTTCTGACTTGTGTGGACATTGTTAATTGAGAAGACAAGATGGTACTGGGATGTGTGTGGGTTCCGTCTTGGGAGATGAGTAGGTATTCTGTTTTGCTTTGATTTAGAATCAGATTGAGGCTCGTGAGCAAGTTGTTGATGGCTAGTTGGCAAGAGTTCCAGAAGTCCAGGGTTTTTTGGAGAGATTCAGTGATAGGAATCAGTGATAGGATTCAGTGATAGGAATCAGTGATAGTCCAGGGTTTTTTGGAGAGATTCAGTGATAGGAATCATTATCTGCACATCGTCTGCGTATAAGTAGTGTATGAGATTTAGATTAATGAGGAGCTGGCAGAGTGGTAGAAGGTATATATTGAATAAGGTTGGAGAAAGTGACGAGCCTTGAGGGACTCCTAAGGTGCAGGTGACTGGTTGCGAAACTTCCTTGTTGACCTTGACCTTGTACTGTCTGTTCTGTAAGAATGATTTGCACCATTTGAGGGCCTCATCTCTGATGCCTATGTCTGACAGACGATCTATTAATGTGTTATGATTGACCGTGTCAAATGCCGCCGAGAGATCAAGTAGGATGAGAAGACAAGGGTGTCGGTTTTCCAGGTTTAGTAATATGGAGTCCGTTAGTGAGATAAGTAGAGTTTCCGTGCTTCGTGATTGGCGGAAACCGAACTGAGCTGGAGACAAAATGTTGTTATCGTTTAGGTATTCAGTTAGTTGTTTGTTTACAACACGTTCCATGATTTTTGCGATGAAAGGTAGATTTGCAATTGGGCGAAAATTGGATGGGTTTTCTGGAGAAAGACTAGATTTTTTTAGTAGTGGTTTTACGATTGCCATTTTTAGTGGATCAGGTACTAGCCCTTGGGAGAAGGAGCAGTTGATGATTTGTGCAATGGGTTTGGAGATGGTTTTAGCGCAGGCGATGAGTAGATTGGTGGGTATGGAGTCCTGAGGGTGTGAAGAAGGTTTGAGCTTTTTTAAGATATTTTCAATCTCTAAGGATGAGGTCGGTTCGAATTCCCTAAGGCTAACCTTTTGTGATGGGACAGCAGCTCGAGGTGTAACTGGTGAAGTGTTGATATTATTCTTGGACTGAGTTAGGAGTTTTGGGATCTTATTTTTAAAGTAGGTAGCCAGTTCTTCTGCTTTGCTTGCTGCTTTATCATCTGGTATAGATGTCAAAGCGGGTTTAGTGAGTGATGATACCAAAGAAAAAAGCGCCCTGGGGTCGAAGATGAAGTGGTGAATTTTTTGCGAGTAAAAGTTTCTTTTTGCTTGGAGAATGGAAATTCTGTATAGGTGCATCGTGGACTTGAATGCTGTGATGTTGGTAGATGTAGGGTTTTTCCGCCAGTGTTGTTCTTTTTTTCTGAGCTCTTGTTTTAAGGATTTTAGATTTGGTGTGTACCATGCTAGTTGTTGTGGTGTGTATCATGCATAGTTGTTGTGGTTATTCTGAGAACCAGACTAGCTGGATGCGTCCCAAGGACTGGCTTAAGAACCACTGGTATGGAGCATTTGTGCTCATATACTTTCAACTAATTCTCTTTGTCTGCACTCCCTATAGCCTCATGCCTGCACCCCTCAGCTCTAACTCACAGGGTGGCAATCACTTGTCTGCTCAACAGTGACTAGATAAATATATAAAGATTAGAAAATAATTTGAGGTCCTCCTTAAATATCAGCAGCTATAGAAATCGCTGGTTATTTGCTATAAATCTAAGGAGGCATACCCAGAATGCCAGGTTTCAAATATCTTATTCTGATGAGCTGAGCAATCTTGGAAGACATGTTATTAATAGCTGGGAAATACCTATTTGTCCACTGCAACTTGCTAAGGGATCTAAAAACGCAATGTTTTTATAATAAGATAGTGGTCAAGTATTTCCGCTTTGTTAGTACCCTTGAGATTTAATTCCCTCTGTTAGGGATTTAATTACCAGGAAATACCTCTCCTCACTGGCTTTAATACATGGATTTATTTTATAATCACACTGCCTAAAGTTTTGACTTTTGCCTCAGTGAAAGAACCTGGTGAGAAATGCATTTGGAAAATCTGTGAGTGTGTGTCTGGCTGGACAGATTGTAACCTGAGGCTCAGGCTGTGCTCTTCCTGGAAAAGTATCTGTATGTCATCACATTCCATTCCATTCAAAAACCAGTGTTGAATAGATTCACGTACCTACTTCAAAAGCCCACACCAGTATGTCCACTGGGTGAGGAGCATTCACTGCCACTCCAGGAGATGTAAAAACATCTGCTCAAAGCCGTGCCGGATCTTTTAGTGCAGTTGCCCCCTCCCTATTCCTTGTCCCTGTCCTGTCCTTTAGAAAGGGACTCTTTGCTGCATTGTCACCCTGCTATTCTAATGCTAATTTGTTTGGTGAAAAGAAAGGGGCCTAAAACAGATGTGAACCATTTGGTTAGGTTGTAGTTCATTTGTTAGCAAATGCACAAGGCTTCTTGGCAGGATATTAAATATTACCTTAGCTTTTCACGAACACTTCATATCTCAAGAGGGGGAAGGGAGGCAGAGCCAGCACTCAATAAATCAGCCCTTCAAAGAGACAGAAAAAGGCAAACATTTGATAAATCTATGTCATTATGCCTAAAGATCAAAGGCTTTTGTGTATACATTTATGCAACTGGCGGCCCAGTAGACAATAATAACAAACAGAGATCTCTGGCAGCTCTGAAAAATAGGAATTAACCAATTCTAATCTATAATTATCTTGGTAATGTGCAGGGGGGGGGGGGGGGTTATTGCTTGTTCACAGCTTTTAAAGTAGATCTGATATGATGAGAGGATATTATGGCTTTCTTTGTAAGACTTACAAGTTCCATAGGGTGGTACCCAGAGATAAACACAAACATTTATTACTCTAGTTTTGTTCTTTTGAGGATGAGATATGATGTATTTTTAAATGTGCCATTCCAGCAGAATAGCAAGTATTTTATTATAACTACTGTATAATTCTGTCACTGCTGGTAGGGCAGTGACAGAATTGTGCAGGAGTAGCACAAGGCTCTATGGAAGAGCAGGGCAAGGTCTTCAGCCTGGCCAGCCTTCACCTCCTTGGGTTGAGCCCTCAGGTTCTGATGGTCAACAGGACTTCTCTGGCAGGATACATGGAGCGAGGATTCGGTCAGAAACAAGGCAGGCTGGAGTGGTATGGACAACTAGGAACACTCTGGCAGGAACAAGGTAGGATACACAGGCAGGAACAAGGTAAAATAAGAGTGAACTGGGACAGGGATACGAGACTGGGTTCAGACAGTCAGGATCCTGGGAGACTTGGACAAGATAAGGGCAAGACAGCGAACACAGAAACAGGTCAAGAATACGAGGCACAGTTCAAACGAGGTCATCAGGAGACCAAATCAGAGCACAGCAGGGCCACTGGGAGACACAAAAGGAACCTCCACCAGGAGATTCACAGGGAACCAAGCAACAAACACAGGAACAAACAGAACAAGACAAGAAGGCCTAAACAGACCACATTGGGAACATGGACAAGGCAAGGCAAGAAGGCTTTTAACCAGCCACACAAGAAGCACAAAACTGCAAGGTTGGCCAGAGGAAGGATCCGAGGTGACGTGATGATGAGGCCCCAAGCTAAGAATGAGGGAGGGCCTTGTTTTGTCATGCAATCTTCAAAGCAGAGGTTAGAGCAGGATTGAGAGACCGATGCAATATAATGCGAGCAAAAACCGTGCGTCCAACTTGGACACACGTTTTTGAATGCCCGCACATCCCCTCTCTTGGGCACTCGATCTAATAGTCTAATAATCTGGCACGCTAAAAGGGACACGCAATGAATAATTTTTGCGTCCCTGCCTGGAAAGACTGCAATGATTTAGGAAGATGAATGTCAGGCAACAGCTGTATTCCTTGCTCTTCTGAGAATGGCTTGGAGTGCCTCAAAGCTTAACTCCAGTTCTGGGCTGGTGTTAATTTTGAAACGTGCATGCTGGTTGCACTTTTTTTTTTTACATCAGGGGTACTAGCTAATAGCCTCATCAACATGGCATTTGCATGTGATGAGCTCTATTAGCTACACGCCAGTATGGACATGCATTTTGGAAGTGCTAATCACGATATTGTATTGGGTGTGTGTCTAGCACATCCAAAACGCATCCATCCGTGCGTTTAGCTGTGCGCTGAGCTCAGTGCCCAATATTGCATTGGCCCCTGAATGTGGCCCACTGAGGTTCCCTGCTGTCATGGGGGGGGGGGGGTGGCACCCAGCAGCAGCATCAGCCAATATCTTGACAAATTCTCTCGCTGGTAATATCTTTGCTAGCTAGATATGAGCAGGGAGTTGCACCAACTGGCTTAGTGAAGGCTATGCCACATAATTAGACACTTTACATTTTCTGGAAAGGGTGTGTCTGAGGATCGGAATTTTGTACTTCATTGCATGAGGTGTTAGACTACTGATAATAGTCTGCTCAGGTAAAACAAAGTTTCAGCTAATCCCTGTGTTGCATCATTTTAACACTTGGAAGCATAAACACTGTCAATGTAAATCAGTGACAGATAAGACTGTGGTCAGGCATCAACAGGGTTAATGGTAAAGCTGAATCAAAGGGTTGTAGTAGCAATAAAATCTTCCCTAACAAAGGTGTCAGCTAGATTAAGACTAGGAACTGTTAGAGCGAGGCTAAGTCCTCACCTGCCTTATAATGGTCTGTTCCCTTGAGGTTTTGATACTTAAATATATCCCATTGTTGTTGTTATCTATAAAAAAAACAATGCTGCACCTTTCAGATAATCAGATGTGCATTCCATCGGACAAGGGCAGGCCTGTTGGAACTCTGCAAGACACATGACAATAAGGGCAATTTTCAAAACATCGGCATTGATGCACAGCCCCGTAGGTACTTTGTAGCCTGTGGGCTTTGCACCAATGTGCATTCTTTCCCTTTGAAAATTGCCCTGGGGAAAATGTACCTGCTTTTTCTGTGGGAACTTTACCATAGAAAATAATGTGCATGGACCTAATCACGCCTCCCGGAAACACTTTCTCTCTTCACGGTTAAAAGTATGCACAGTCTGGAACAATGCGCGGGCAATTTTAAGACAGCCCTTTTACCCAGGACAAAGGACGTTTGAAAAGTTCCCGCAATATGAGGGTAATTTGCAAATTCATTTCTGTGGATAAAATAGTAGCAAAAGAGCATTGTTAGGTGGGAAAAGGAGGGTGAGTACCCACAGGGATTTCATTTTGTGCATGCTTTCCTGCCGGTACCTTTGCACCTACTGCAACATGTGTGGATACAAAGTATCTGCTTTCACGCAGCTGCCGAATAGTCAAAGGGAAACTCCACAAGGAGTTTCCATTTGAAAATTAGCCTGCAGGCCTGTGAGTACTATTTATTTATTTATTTATTTTTAGATACCGATATTCATGGTAGCTTCATACCGGTTTACAGCAAGTATTCAAACAATAACAGATAAAATATACATAAAAGAGAATGATAAGCTTAAATAAGCAGGCATTGTAAATAAAATGTCTAATCTAATCTAAAAGAGAATAAAACAAGAAATCATAAGAACATAATAAAAGATTTAATTAAACAAAACTAGACTAAAATACTTTCATCGAAACAAAACTCATCACGTAACTGCTTGCAGGAATAGCCATGTTTTCAATTTCTTTTTAAATGTCTGCGAATTTACTTCTAGCCTTAATTCAGATGGTAGTGCATTCCATAACCCTGGTCCAGCTAGGGATAGTGCTCTATCTCTTGCTGAGTTTTAATGGGCCAGTTTAGGGGACAGGATCGTTAATAATCCCTTGCCTGCTGGACACAGATTTTGTTGTGGAGCATGAAAGTGTAACGCTGCATTGAATGAATTAAAACTAACGTTTTAAACTTTGTTCTAAAAGTAATTAGCAGCCAGTGCAAGTCTTTCAAATTGGCGTTATATGCTCATATTTTCTGGTATTTGTTATTAATAATTGTACAGCTGCATTCTGAAGTAGTTGAAGAGGGCGGGTGGTAGTTGCTGGAAGGCCCAGTAATAAGGCGTTACAGTAATCTATTTTTGAAAAGATGAGTGCTTGTAAAACAATTCTAAAATCATTGGCATGAAGGAGAGGTTTCAATTTCTTTAATATGTGAAGCTTGAAAAAAACATCTTTTATTAAAGTGTTGATAAATTTCTTCCAGTTTACTTCAGTATCTAGAATTACTCTTAAATCTATTACTTCATTTACAATGGTGTATTTGGGCTTTAAAATGTTAATTTCCAAATTGGTTTTCTCATTCAATTTATTGCAGATCAATAGAATCTCTGTTTTTGTTTGGTTTAAGGACAGACTCATATGAGTTAAAAGTTGTATTGATATGAGATAAATTTCCCATTAATGAAGCTTTTTTTTTTCCAGAAGAAAGTTCTAGAACAAGAAGCTAAAATAGCATAAACTGAAGCATAATGCAAAGAAATATTTCTTTCACAGAAAGGATGGAGGATGCTTTGAACAAACTCCCAGTAGAAGTGGTAGAAGAAAAAGCTGCTTTAGAATTTAAGAGCACATGAGACAGGCCTAGAGAAACTTTAGTTGTGAGAAAGTGAAGATAAAAACAGAGATCAGGTAGATTGTGCAACAGAATGGAAATTGGGCAGATTTGATGGACCTTGTGGCCTTTGTCATATTCTGTGATTCTATAAAATGTTGCTGTTTTCCTTCCTAATCTACACCTTCCCAGCTGGTTTTCCCTCTCCGACAAGTCTGGGGGCATTTAGCATCTTGTTCTCAGTCTGCAGTGCCAAGCCTTTGCACAGAGTCATTATAAATACACTTTTTATCTCCTGGGGCAGAATAAATATTCCCCTGCATCTGGAGAATGAAAGCAACTGTTTACATCTTACTTCTCTTATCTTCAGGCTGGAGGAGAAAAATACATATAAAGCTGAATTTCAAATGGACACAGAGAGGTCTATATTCAACAGAGCAGGGAGCAGAAATGTCTCTGTCAACAGGCAGGCAGGCATCATTGCAGCTAACATCATCCCATGATGCCAAAACAGACCCCCAGCTCTCAGAGCTCAGGAAAAATCTCACTGAGCATGCACTGGAGTTCCTAAACCTGATGCCTCTTGGGTCTTTCTTTGTCCAAGCTTCTGCACAGATATGTGCTTCCCAGTCTGTCTCTAAAAATGTGAGCCTAGTTATTTGTTAGGGATGTGAATCGTTTTTTGACGATTTAAAATATCGTCTGATATATTTTAAATCGTCAAAAAATCGTTAGGGCCACGATACAATACCAATTCCCCCGATTTATCGTTAAAAAATCGTAAATCGGGGGAAGGGGGAGGGCAGGAAAACCGGCACACTAAAACCCCCTAAAACCCACCCCCGACCCTTTAAATTAAATCCCCCACCCAATGCTTTAAATTACCTGGGGATCGGCGGTGGTCCAGAACGGCGGCGGTCCGGAACGGCCCCCTCAATACAATCGTGTTGTCTTCAGCCGGCGCCATTTTTCAAAATGGCTGCCGCAAAATGGCGGCGGCCATAGACAAAAACGATTCGACGCAGGAGGTCGTTCCGGACCCCCGCTGGACGGGGGTTCCGGACCGCCGCTGAACGACCTCCTGCAGTCGATCTCCTGCCAGCGCCATTTTCCGTACGAAAACGATTTGCGGCAAGAAATCGCTCCCGGAACCCCGCTGGACTCCCAGGAAAATTTTGGCCAGCTTGGGGGGACCTCCTGACCCCCACAAGACTTGCCAAAAGTCCAGCGGGGGTCCGGAACGACCTCCTGCGTCGAATCGTTTTTGTCTATGGCCGCCGCCATTTTGCGGTGGCCATTTTGAAAAATGGCGCCGGCTGAAGACAACACGATTCTATTGAGGGGGCCGTTCCGGACCGCCGCCGTTCTGGACCACCGCCGGATCCCCAGGTAATTTAAAGCATTGGGGGGGGTTCGGGAGGGTGTGGGATTTAATTTAAAGGGTCGGGGTGGGTTTTAGGGGGGTTTAGTGTGCCGGCTCACGATTTTAACGATTTTTCACGATAATTTACACACCCAAACGACAACAATACGATTCCCTTCCCCTCCCAGCCGAAATCGATCGTTAAGACGATCGAGGACACGATTCACATCTCTATTATTTGTGGCCTTGTTCTGCCTCAAGCTCGCATTTTACAAATTTTAAGAACTCTTGTTTGTAGCCCATATGGACGCCTACTACATAGGGAAGCGTAGGGAGAGAGATCTTAGAGCAAAATGTAAATTGTTAGGTAAAATTTGAAAAAATCCAGGGCCTTTGCCATAGCAGTCTGGAAAATGCTTCCTGGACTGGCTGGAGCTGGGGGATACTATGGTGGTAACATTCACAACCCCTGGTCAGCATACCTGGTAATCTGCCAAGCTACACCCAGAAGATCTGAAATTTTGTACGAATTACCAGGTCTCAGGGAAACCCTGGAAATCTTCAGGTGCTGAGTGCCGGCTGAATCCCCCCCCCCCCCCCCCCCATTGGGTCAGAATAAGGAAATGGAAGAAGGAGGAGGTGGCATCACTTCAGCCTGTGCAGGACGGAAAGCATTGCATTGGGCCAGAAGGAGGGGCAAACAGCTGTGGCAGAATCATCCTGTGGCAGCCTTGTCTATGGCTTTGAGGAGCAGAGCTGGAGAGCATTAATTTGACGTTTACTTGGGGAAACAGCAAGTTACACAGGTAAACTGGCCTCTCTGAAAGTTGTCATGCTAAAAAGTGCATGCAGGGTTCACGATTATTGTATTTTTAGACGCATTAAAAAAGAGCTGCCCTAGGGGCATGTTTAGGTCAGGAATTAAAGTAAAGGCATAAACTGGAATTTTCAAATCGGGCTGGCCAATTTTCAAGGGAAGATGAGTATCTGATCTAGACCTCTCAGTTTCAAGCACCTACAGTTGGGTGAAAATTAATCCAAAATTAGACACCTAAGTTTCAGGCTGAAAATTTATATAGAACATAAGAAATGTCATGCTGGGTCAGACCAAGGCCCAGCATCCTGTTTCCAACAGTGACCAGTCCAGGTCACAAATACCAAACAGGATCCCAAAAGGTAGATTTATTTCTAATTATTCTCTCCCAGAGATATCAATGGCTTTCCCTAGTCTACCTGGCTAATAATGTTTTATGGACATGTCCAAATCTCTTTTATATCCCGCTAAGCTAGCGATTAAGGAGCTCTGCAGAGATTCCTGACAGGAATTTTCCTCATGGAATTACTAAAATTTAATTTACCCCACAGGGGCCCCTCCTTCAACTTTTTCAAGCCGCGGTACTCCGGTAAGTTTTTTTACCCATTTTCCATCAATTACCGTCAAGTTTGGCCCTCGCGACCTACTGGCTGTCGACCGTACCATGGCTCAATTTTTTCATGGCCATGGCGTCAGGGTTCCGCCGGTGCCTGGACTGTAATCACACCATGTTCATCACAGACCCTTACAAAGTCTGTGTAATGTTTCTCGGATGTGAGCACGATGTCCTAACCTGCACAAAATGTGCCCTTATGACACCAAAAGGTTGCAAGGCTAGAATGGAGAAAATGGAACTTCTCTTCCGTGCTCAAACCCCCCGATGCCTTCTATTGCATCGACGTCATCAGAGCTGGCACCGTCAACTTCGCGCCAGCATCGACCTCCGGCCGGTAACCATCCGGCATCGACGACTTCTCAGACTTTGACACCCTCTACTCCCCCTCAGGATCGAGGGGACCGTAGAGATAAACATCACCACCGGCATCGAAGGTCTCAGACCATCGAGGGAGCGAAATCATCGACCTCGCCATCGTCCGAGCTGCCGTCGAAGAAACCCCATCCAGAAAAGGCACCGACCTTTTCGGCGATCGGGTCACCAAGGCAACCCTCACCCGACAGGGTATCGGGAGCCACGACTCCACCTTTAACTGTGGTCCCTCTGGTTATGCTTCTGTTCCGGAGCCGGGGCTACTTGCTCCAGGTCTCCGAGAAGAACTGGACCGGATGGTTCAGGAGGCCATTGACAAGGCGATGCATCGACTCCAGGTTCATCCGGCACCGACATCGGTACCGATTGCGGAACTGACCACCGACCCGATTCCAGCAGCGTTGGCACCGCTGCTCTCAAGGATGGAAGTGCTCATGGTCGCTTTTCCACCGATGAATCCTGGGTCACCGATGGTTCCGGTACCCTCCCCACTTGCTTTGTCATCGGGAGGAGAAACACTGTTCCACATCCCTCCATCAGGAGTTCTGCCAATGCTGATACATCCATTGGTGCCACCGATCCACCCATCGGTGCCGACATGTCCATTGGCACCACCGAGCCATCCATCGATGCCCTCGATGCCTGCGCCAGTACCTTCGATGCCTTCATCGGTGCCTCCAGTTATTCCTTTGAGTCCTTCGGAGCCTTGACCCTAGAGGAGCAGGTGCTGATCCCTACGACACCTGGACTGATGATTCTTCACCAAATACCAATGATTTGCCTTCACCACCTTCACCTACTGAAAGCAGAAAGCTTTCTCCTCCAGAGGACCTTTCCTTTATAAATTTTGTGAAGGAGATGTCTGAATTGGTTCCCTTTCATTTGCAGACTGAATAAGATGACAGGCATCAAATGATGGAGCTGTTACAATTCCTGGATACTCCCAAGGAAATAACCTCCAACCCTATCCACCAGGTTCTTCTGGATCTCCTCAAAAAGAACTGGGAACATCCTGGCTCTGTGGCTCCAGTCCACAGGAAAGCTGACACCACCTATCTCGTTCAGTCAGCTCCAGGCTTTCGCAAACCTCAATTGGAGCACCAATCTGTGGTTGTCGAATCTGCCCAGAAAAGAGCAAGGAGATCAAAACCTCACACTTCCTTTCCCCCAGGCAAGGAACAGAAATTTCTAGATGCCATTGGTTGCCGTGTCTTCCAGGGATCAATGCTCATCTCCAGAATTGCCTCTTATCAGCTTTATATGACCCAATATAATAGGGTCTTATTTAAGCAGATACAAGACTTAACAGACTCCCTGCCTCAGCAATTTCAAGAGCAACTCCAAACCCTAGTAAACAAGGGTTTTGAGGCAGGGAAGCATGACATCAGATCATCTTACGATATCTTTGACACTGCTACCAGGGTATCTGCAGCTGCTATCTCGGCAAGACGATGGGCCTGGCTCAAGTCTTCCTACCTTCACCCTGAAGTACAAGACAGATTATCCGACCTGCCTTGTGTAGGAGATAATCTGTTTGGTGAGCAGATTCAACGAACAGAGGCGGAACTCAAGGACCATCATGAGACCCTAAGACAGCTCTCTCTGATGCCTTCTGAGTACTCTTCAAAACAGCTCTTCCGGAAGGACTCTAAGAAGTCATTCTTCCACCCAAAGAAGTCCTACCCACCACCAACTAGAACCCGTTCTATGAGACCATTTTAAAAAGCCCAGTCTATTCAGACACGAAAACAAAAACCACAAGCAGCTCCTCAGCCGGGCCTTGCTTCCGATTTTTGACTCCTGCATAGAGAGCAGCAGCCAGCTTCCATTGCCCCACATACCAGTGAGAGGTTGATTGTACCATTTCAACAACAAGTGGCAGTCAATCACCTCAGACCAGTGGGTCCTAGGGATAATTGCTCAAGGTTATCATCTGAACTTTCTCTCCATTCCACCGGACTCCCCACCTCTACCGACATGGAGAACATCCGATCACTCCATCCTTCTGGAACAAGAGGTCTCCCTCCTCCTCCAGTCCAAGGCAATAGAACCAGTGCCCTACTCTCAGCATGGCCTAGGGTTCTATTCCCGGTACTTTCTAATCCCCAAAAAATTGGGAGGCGTTCGTCCAATTCTGGATCTATGTGCCCTCAACAAGTACCTCCAGCGAGAGAGGTTCAAAATGGTAACCTTGGGCTCTCTTCTTCCTCTTCTACAAAGAGGACACCGGCTCTGGTCTCTAGACCTCCAGGACACATACACTCTTATCGCAATAATTCCATCTCATCGCAAATACCTGAGGTTTCTAGTAGGCCCCAAGCACTATCAGTACCGAGTGCTTCCATTCGGCCTCGCGTCTGCACCACGAGTCTTCACAAAATGCCTTGTCGTAGTTGCAGCCTTCCTCAGGACTCAAGGTGTTCATGTCTACCCCTATCTAGACGATTGGTTAATCAGGGCTCCCACTCAGCAAGCTGCTCTGTCGTCCCTGCATCTTACTATACACACTCTAATTTCACTTGGATTTCTCGTCAACTACGACAAATCCTTCTTAGTCCCACCTCAAACCTTATCGTTCATTGGGGCAAACTTGGACACCTTGCAGGCAAAGGCTTTTCTGCCTCGACAGCGAGCTCTCACTCTCGTGTATCTTGCAACCCAGCTGCAGTCTCAGCACTCCACGACTGCACACCGCTTTCTCATCCTCTTAGGACACATGGCGTCCTTAGTTCAGGTCACCCTAATGGCCTGCTTGGCCATGAGAGTCATGCAGTGGACTCTAAGGTCACAATGGACTCAATCCATTCAGCCCCTGTCGTCCATTGTCCATGTAACCGACTCACTCCGTCAGTCTCTCGCCTGGTGGATAAATCAGGTCAATCTCCTCCAAGGCTTGCCCTTCCAGGCTCCAAACCCTCAAATTACTCTCAATACCGATGCTTCCAACCTCAGAAGGGGAGCCCATGTGGCCGATCTGTAGACACAAGGATCTTGGTCTCCAGAGGAAGCCAAATACCAAATAAATTTCCTGGAGCTGCGAGCAATCAGATAGGGTATTTCAGGATCATCTCTCCAATCGAGTCATCCTGATCCAGATGGACAGCCAGGTGGCCATGTGGTACATCAACAAACAGGGAGGGACATGCTCCTACCTTCTGTGTCAGGAAGCTGCACAGATATGGGTGGAGGCCCTCTCCCACTCGATGTACCTCAGGGCCACCTACTTGCCGGGAGTGGACAATGTGTTGGCAGACAAGCTCAGTCACACCTTTCAACCGCACGAGTGGTCTCTCAACCCCTCAGTAGTGAACTCGATCTTCCACCAATGAGGTTATCCTCAAATAGACCTCTTTGTGTCACCTCAAAATTGCAAAGTAGACAAATTATGCTCTCTCACTCGCAGCCAACACTATCAGCCAAGAGACGCATTCTCCCTAACATGGGCAACCGGTCTCCTATATGCATTCCCTCCATTTCCACTTCTCTCGAAGACTCTCATGAAGTTATGTCAGGACAAGGGAACCATGATCCTGATAGCACCCCACTGGCCGCGCCAAGTGTGGTTTCCAATACTTCAGGATCTCTCCATTCGCAGGCACATTCCCTTGGGAAAGGACCCGCTTCTAATCACTCACAACGACGGGTGCCTCCACCACCCCAATCTTCAAGCCTTGTCCCTGACGGCATGGATGTTGAAAGATTAATCCTTCAGCCACTTAACCTTTCTGAACCAGTTTCCCGTGTCCTGATTGCTTCACGGAAGCCTTCCACGAGAAAATCGTATTCTTACAAATGGACCAGGTTTACGTCATGGTGCTCTTCTCAGTCCCTTGACCCCTTTACCTGTCCAATCACAAAGTTTCTAGACTATCTCTGGCACTTGTCAGAGTCGGGTCTAAAAACTTCCTCCATCAGGATGCATGTCAGTGCGGTAGCCGCCTATCATAAAGGTGTCGGGGATGTTCCCATATCAGTACAACCCCTTGTTACACGTTTTTTGAAGGGCTTGCTTCACCTCAAGCCTCCTCTACATCCTCCGGCCCCTTCTTGGGACCTCAACCTAGTTTTGGGTCGGCTCATGAAAGCACCATTCAAGCCTCTTCAATCCTGTGACCTTCAATATCTCACATGGAAAGTGATTTTCCTTTTGGCAATCACTTCCGCTCGCAGAGTTAGTGAATTACAGGCTCTAGTTACCTACCCGCCTTACACTAAACTTCTGCAGGACCAGGCAGTACTCCGCACTCACCCTAAATTCTTACCTAAGGTAGTTTCGGAGTTTCATCTCAATCAATCCATCATACTACTTACCTTTTTTCCCAGGCCCCATTCCAATCCAGGAGAGCAGGCTCTGCATACCCTTGACTGCAAACGGGCTCTAGCGTTCTACCTAGACCATACGGCTGCCCACAGGAAAAGCACTCAATTGTTTGTCTCTTTCCATCCTATCAAATTGGGGCAGCCTGTGGGTAAACAGACTCTCTCCCCCTGGTTGGCGGACTGCATATCCTTTTGCTATCAGCAAGCGGGCTGATAGCAAAAGGCTATCAGCAAGCGGGCATTCCTCTTCAAGACCATGTTAAAGCACACTCTGTGAGGGCCATGGCGACTTCAGTGGCACACCTACGATCGGTGCCGCTTCCTAACATTTGCAGGGCTGCCACCTGGAGTTCTCTCCATACTTTTACAGCCCACTATTGCTTGGACAAAGCCGGAAGACAAGATTCCATCTTTGGCCAATCTGTCTTGCGCAACCTACTTACAACGTGACGTACCAACACCCTTCCGCCTGCCTGGTGGGGTTCAGGATGCCCTCGGCCAAATTTCATCCCAGGCCTAGTGCCTTGCATGCCTGAGTATATTTGGTGCACACTCGGACATCCTCAGTTCGGTACTCACCCATATGTGAGGACTACCACCCTGCTTGTACTGTGAGAAAGCAAATGCTGCTTACCTGTAACAGGTGTTCTCACAGGATGGCAGGATGTTAGTCCTCACGAAACCAGCCCACCGCCCTGCGGTGTTGGGTTCGTAACGTTTTCTTATTTTATTTTTGGCACTACCTGTAGCTTTTTAACAAGACTGAAGGGGGACCCCTGCTGGCTGCAGGGTTAGTGCCATGCTGGGCATGCCCAGTAGGGGCCAGGCAAAGTTCTAGAAACTGACAAAAGTGTTCTGTGATTGGGCTCCATCCTGTGATGTCACTCATATGTGAGGACTAACATCCTGCTGTCCTGTGAGAAACACCTATTACAGGTAAGTAACATTTGCTTTACCTGTGCAACTGGGCTTTTGAAAATAGCTACAATATATGCCATTTAATTTTCCATAGGATTTACCTTGCATAGGTGCACTTTACACAGGTAAATGGCTTTTGGAAATTGTACAATAGTAGTTACATTTACATGTGTAAATCCTTTTGAAAATTACCCCCTTTGTGCCTAAATTCTTTGAAAATTGACTTCTATAAGTGTATATTGTCCCCCTTTCCTCTGCCTGTAACAAAAGGAGGTCCATAGTTCATCGGTACTATTGTCACCAGATACCCACTTAGGACAATTTTTTTTTTTAAAGAAAATCGCCTGTAGTTTTCTCTGAAATTTTCCTACCAGGTCCACGAGTATCAAACTATAGGGATGTGAATCGTGTGCCCGATCGTCTTAACGATCGGGTTCGGCTAGAGGGAGAAAAAAATCTGATCGGTGGTGATGTTAATCGGAATCGGTTCCGATTCACATCGCTAATTTTTTTTTAGTGAGGCCCGACCCTTTAAAATTGACCCCACTTCCCCCATGGTCCCTTCCTAATCCCAATATACAATCCATGAGCCTGTGCCACCCTCCCCACTGTGGCGCCACTAGGGAGGGCCAATGCCAACATCTGTTAAAAGACCACAATAGGGCAGGAGCGAGTGGGTTCCTGCATTTTACAGCCACTGGACCCCCATGGAAAGGGTAAGTGGGGGTCGCGGAGGTTTCCAGCCCCAGAAATGTTGAGGAGGGCAGGCCCTAAATTGTTTTGCAGCAGGAGGGAGGAGGGTTGGAGAAGACCAGGGAAGCTCCGGTTGGTCCTGGCCCAGGGGCAGATTGCCCTTTCGGGAGATTGGGCTTCCTCCGGTGGGCCGGTTGCTCCCATCACATGATTTTTTTTTTTAAACTTCCCATCCAAAGAGAAGAAGAGGGGCAGCTGTGGTCCGAAGAGAAACCTGTGGGGCCTCGGGAGAGAGGCCTGCAAGGCCGTGGCAGAGCCCATCCTGCAGTGGCCAGAAGACAGCCAAGCGGGGCCGGGAGAGAGGCCTACAAGGTCACAGCAGAGCCCATTGCCCCCCAACTTAATAGGAACTGTGCAGTAGCAGTAGCCTCCTTCCACCTCCCTTCGGGCAGTGAGGAGCAGCACTGCCAGGCCCGGCACGACCAGGTGTACATACCGTGCATTTGCACAGAGTGGCACAGCGAGGGAGGTGGTGGGCCGCGGTGGATCCTAACCAGCTGGCGGCCGAAGAAGGAGAGAGCGCGAGTTTCCTGCTATCTTTGGGCCGTATGACCCACTGATTTTCCTGCTTGGGGGGAAGGATGGAGTGGAACTGTGAGTGGGCATTCGCACATGTATACCCAGACCTGGAGAGGCCTGACTTCTGGTTATGGGCATGCGTGCGCGCACAGCTTCTGCTCTCTCCCCCACCAATCAAGAAGATCGGTGGGTCATATGGCCAAAAGATAGAAGGAGGCCTGTGGCGCCGTGGCTGGAAGACAGCAAGAGGTTCGCGGGACTGTGGTGAAGCTCATCCCACCATGACCGGATGATAACAGGAGAGTATGTGTGTGTGTGAGCTTGTAAGTATTTTATTTATTTATTTATTTATTTAGAGATTTTTATATACCGCGGTACGTAAGAAGATACATCACCGCGGTTTACAATCAACAATAAATTAGCAACAGGCTTTACAGATAACAGGCTTTACAGACAGTAAACAATAAATTAGTAACAAGTTTTACATACAAAAATGATTTCGGATGTAACTAATAAAATCACTCATTCACACATAATTTATGTGTGAATGAGTGAGAGTCTGTGTGTGTCTAAGAGCCTGTTTGTGTGTGAATGTGTGTGTGTCTGTGTGAGATCCTATATATGTGTGTGTGTAACTGTGCAAGAGCGTGTGTGTGAGAGAGAGTTTCTGTGTGTGTCTGTTTGAGAACCTGTACTGAGAATGTGTGTGTGAGAGCTTATGTGTTTGTGTATGTTTTTGTGCCTGAGAGAGCCTCTGTGTCACATATAGGCTCTCACAGGCATGCACACAAACACACAGACACATAGGGCCGGATTTTAAGAGGTACGCGCGGGTGTACACTTGTGCGCGCAATCTGGCACGCACAAATCTATGCCCGATTTTATAACATGCGCGCGCATGTTATAAAATTCGGGGCCGGCGTGCGCAAGGGGGTACACACTTGTGCATGTCGAGCCCTAGGGGAGCCCCGATGGCTTTCCCCGTTCCCTCCAAGGCCTCAGAGGGAACTTTCCTTCCGCCCCTCCCCCCCCACCTTCCCCTACCTAACCTGCCCCCATCCCTATCTAAACCCCCCCTGACCTTTGTTAAATAAGTTGAGCCTGTCTCTGGGTAGGCGTAGGTTGCGCGCACCGGCCGAGTGCCGGCGCACGATCCCCCGGCACATCCGCTGTGCCGGAGGCCTCGGTCCCGCCCCCTGCCCCACCCCAGACCTCCCCGCCCCTTTTTTCAAGCCCCAGGACATGTGTGCATCCCGGGGCTTGCACACGTCGCTAGGCCTATGCAAAATAGGCTCAGCATGCGCAGGAGCAGGTATTCGGGGTTACGCGCGTAATATATGCACATAACCCTTTTAAAATCCGCCCCATAATGTATCTGTGAGGGTGAGGTAGAGGCAGCCTGTGCATGATAGACAGAGGGAGTGTGGGAGAGAATGAATGTGTTATTGTGCGTGTGCGAGAGAAAAGATAAAATTTGTGCGGCCCTATCTCCCCCAATCCACGATAATCTCAGGGTGACTGGAAATCAGATCCCAGGTATGGAGAGCAAATTTTTAAATGCTTATTAGTTTTAATTATTGTGTATAATTTGATGATTCTGCTCTTTGGAAATATTTTTTTTGGGGTGGGGGAAGAGCCTTTTTAAATTGGATTTTTTATTCATTGAAATTTGGAAATGTTTGTGGTGTTTGGGATATTTTCGATATTCTGTTCATTAACTGGTTTGAAATATTCTTTTTATGAATATGATTTTACTATTATGATTGTTTTATATTTCTTGATTTTATTAGTTAATGTTTTTAGGAAGAATAGTAATGTTTCTGTTTTTCCATTGTTGTTCTGCATGTAGAGGCTGGCTTGTTGTGGGTTCCAGTTCAATTCTTCTCAGAACGTTTCTGTTTCTACTTCTGCTTTCTGATCTCTTTATTCTGTATTTGGTGAGGGTCTCTCTCTGTGTTCTGTATATGTGACTGAAGTGAGGTATTTTGCTAGCATGTAATTTCTGTGTAGGGATCTATAGCAGCCTGGTTTCCTAATAAGAGCTTTTATTGGTGCTCTAAGACTGGTGTAATATGTGCAGTGTTGCCTTTTCTTAGATAAGGTTGTTAGGGTTGTTTTGGTATGGGAGGCTTACTACATTGTAATAGTATTTTTGTTTGTTCATGGCTTTCTGAGGGCCAAGCTTACATTCAGTACGCATTACAAAAAGTCTAATTCATAGGAGCTCCAAGTGTCTTTTTTGCAGAGTTTTCTGGTTGGCACCACAGGAATGCATGTAAATATTAGGGATGTGAATCGTGTGATCGATCGTCTTAACGATCGATTTTGGCTGGGGGGGGGGAATCTGATCGTCTTAGTTTTTTAGGTTAAAAAATCATTTTATCGGGGGAGGGGGGAGGGCGGGAAAACCGGCACACCAAAACAAACCTAAAACCCACCCCGACCCTTTAAAATAAATCCTCCACCCTCCCGAACCCTCCAAAATGTTTTAAATTACCTGGGGTCCAGTGGGGGGGGGGGGGTCCCCAGTGCGATCTCCCGCTCTCTGGCCACGGCTGCGTTAAGGTAGCACCGGCGCCATTTTGCCCTAACTATGTCGACATAGTGAGGGCAAAGGTAGCGCCGGCGCCATTTTGAATATTGGCAAATCGGCCCGAGTGCAGAAGGTCGCTCCCGGACCCCCGCTGGACTTTTGGCAAGTCTTGTGGGGGTCAGGAGGCCCCCCCAAGCTGGCCAAAAGTCCCTGGGGGTCCAGCGGGGGTCCGGGAGCGATCTCCTGTACTTGTGACGTCAGGTCACAGGAACCAAAATGGCGCCGGCGCTACCTTTGCCCTGTCATATGGTAAGGGCAAAGGGCCACCGGCACCATTTCTCTTAATGCAGCCGTGGCCCGAGAGTGGGAGATCGCGCCGGGACCCCCCCACTGGACCCCAGGTAATTTAAAACATTTTGGGGGGGTTCGGGAGGGTGGGGGATTTCTTTTAAAGGGTCGGGGTGGGTTTTAGGGTTGTTTTGGTGTGCCGGTTTTCCCGCCCTCCCCCCTCCCCCGATTTAAGATTTTTGACGATAAATCGGGGGAATTGTTATTGTATCACGGCTCTAACGATTTTTGACGATTTAAAATGATTGTTTTAAATCGTCAAAAAACGATTCACATCCCTAGTAAATATAATATGCATGTTGTAAGTGATATTTTTGCCTCAGAAGACTGTACTCTTAAATGTTTTTTTTTCATGTAAAATTTGTTATAAATGCATAATTTAATTGTTTATGTCTGTAAAAGGTGTGGCAGTGTGTACCTGTATATGTGTGTGGGAGGGGGGGTGGCATTTGTGCAAGGCTGTAAGGTTTTCCTAATACACTTCCTTATCCATGGGTTCTGGGTGGGGGGGCTTGTCAGTTTTTAAAAATATAGATTGCAGGATGGAGCTGGGCTTTATTTGATAGGCCCAGGACAGGCACTGAATGAATCGGGGGGAGGGGGGGGGGGGGCGCTCAGTAAATTTTAGAACAGGGCAGCAAAAAAAATAGCACCGGTGAGCAAAAGAGCACTATCTTCAGGAGGCCCCCACCAATGGAACGCGCTCCCCCCAGATCTAAGACTAGAACCAAGTCATCAGGAGTTCAAAAAAAGGCTAAAAACATGGCTTTTCCGTCAAGCCTTCCCAGACATCTAATGCTACCTAATCAAGTCTTTTAACCCAAATCATGGGTTATCTCACTGTTTTTTGCTATTAAGATTTTTTTTTTTTCAACTGTACCTTAATTTTTGAGCTCTTTCATCTTTTGTATTTATACTGTATTCACACTTCATTTACTCTATCCCTTTTATATTTATTTTCTATATAATATTTATTACTATATTACTATGTTTAATTGGTTATCTATTCTATTTGTTCCATCATTATTGTTATTGTTCTATTGTTACCTGTTTTATTGTTCAATTGTTCTATGTAAAGCCCCCTACTCTTTTTGGGCATTTAAAAGTTGTATGTAAACCTGATTGATTTGTAGTTCCTACAAGAACTTCGGTCTATAAAAATTAAAAATAAATAAATAAATAAATAAAAGTGCAGCCATCCAGCAGTGGCAAAGACAAAGCCCAGAAGAAAGGGGAAGGTCTGCTTGTGTGTGTGAGAGAGAGAGCGCCTGCATTTATGAATGAATCAGCTTGCATGTGGTAGTGTGTGAGAGCCTGTATGTGTGCATGAGAGAGCGAGCAAGCATGTGTGTCAGAGCCTGCATGTGTATGTGAGATCCTGTGTGTGTATAAGAGAGAGAGAACCTGCGTATGTCTGAGTATGCATGAGAGTGCAAGACAAGCTGCATGTGTCTGTGAGAGTCTGTGTTTATGGGAAAATGAGAGTGACTGCGTGGGTGTGTGAGAGCAAGAGGGCCTGTTTATGTGACAGCATATATGTGAGTGAGAGAGAACTTGTGTGTTGATAGCATCTGTGTGTGGGGGGGGGGGGGGGGGGGAGACAAAGGATAAAGATTGTGAGCCCCCCCCCCCTTCTCCAATCCACAAGAATCTGTGGGTGACTGGAAATCCAAAGATCCCAGGTATGGAAAGCTGGAGATTTTTAATCCTATTATTTTAAATTTCATATGTCTGCTTTTGAAATATTTGGTATTTGGGAAATATTTTTAAAAAGTGAGTCATTTTAATTACTGGATGTTCATTGGCTGTTGCCTGCTTGACATTTATTCTTTTTATTAGTATGTTTTTAATATTATGAATGATGTTTTGTATTTCTTGACTTTATTAGTGTTTTATGAGGAATGATGATGTTTCTGCTTTTCCATTGTTGCACTGCATAATAATACAGTCAGGCTTGCTGTGGTTTCCAGAGCATGTGTGTGAGAGAGAGAGAGTGAGTGAGTCAGTGAGCATGTGTGTGAGAGAAAACGAGTGAGTCAATGAGCATATGTGTGAGCAAGAAAACTATTTAAACCAGTGCACATGTGTGAGAGCAAGAGCAAGACAGTGAATGTGTGTGTGAGCCAGAGTTTGTGAACTGGTCAGCATGTGTGTGAGAGAATATAAGGGAGTTTGTGTAAGAATGAACATGTATGTTAGAGAGTATGTACATATGAGAGAGAGGAGAAAGTTTGTGCACATCTCCTATCCCTATCCCACAACAATCTCAGGGTGACTGGAGTCTAAAATTCTCAGGTATGGGAGAGCAAGGGATTTTTTTTTTAGCTTTAGTTTTAATTATTGGGTGTTATTTGATGTGTCTGCTGTTTTGAAATATTTTATTGATGTTTGGAAAATTTAAAAAACAATGTTATGTTTTTAATCATTGGATGTTCTGTTCATCAGCTGCTTTGAAATATTTATTCTTTTTATGAGTATGATTTTACTATTATGATTGATGGTTTATATAACTTGATTTTATTGTTTGATGTTTAATGAGGAATGGTGATGTTTCTGTTTTTCCATTGTTCTGCATATGGAGTCTGTCTTGTTACAGTTTCCAATTTAGTTTGTCTGCATGTTTCTAGTTATACTTCTCTTTATTCTGTATTTGGTGAGGGTCTATTTGTGTTCTGCATGTGTGACTGAGGTGAGGTATTTTGCTAGCATGTAGTTTCTGTCAGGCTGTTAAGCTTGACTTGTTCTGTTTTCCTAATATTAGATGTATTGGTGTTTTAGGGCATGGTTAAAATTTGCAGTGTTGACTTTTCATAGACAGGGTTGTTACTGTTTGAGTGCTGACAGTTAGTGCTGTTTTTGTATGGGAAGTTTTCTATATTGTAATTCAGTTTACTTAAAGCTTTCTGATGGCTGACATGCTTTACAATAGTCCCAATAACATATGACTGCAGGTGTCTTTTATTTGCAGAGTTTTCTAGTTAGTACCACAGCTGTGCATGTAATTAATATACATATTATAAGTGATATTTTTACCTTAGAACACTGAATATTCTTTTTCATGTAAAATCTGTTACCATAAGTGCATATTTTTAAATTATTTGTGGGAAAGGTGTGGCTAGAAGTGTGTGCAAGGCTGTAAGTTTCACCTATGATATCTAATACCCTTGCACCAGCTCTGGCTCCACTGGCTCCATAAGATAAAGCAGGATTCCACCTGGAGCTATGCTAATTTGGGTTAGTGGCTTTTCCCAGTCTTGGCCAGGGCTTAATTTTCTCTTTTTATAAGCCAAGGGAACAGTATGGATCACTGCTGGTCCCCCGTCCCCCCCCCCCCCCTCCCCTGGAGTCGGTAGGCAAAGCACAGCCTGGGAACCATAAAAGCAGCAGACTGTGTAGCCTGCAGTCAATGGGTATGCGCTAGAGTGGTGAGAGGGTTGCGGAGAAGTGGAGGCAAGCTACAGGCACAGGAAGGAAGGGGGTGAGCAAGGAGGAAGTTCCTATGCAGTGTTGAGGAGGCTTCTGTCTGATGTGACTGTACTGAGCTCTGAGAAAAGCAGCTGGCTGTAGAACTGAGTATCCTGGAGAATGGGATTGGGAAAGGGAGGGGGCTGCTTCAGAATGGGGAAGGGCTGGCAGCAAGCAAGAGCTTTACACCATGATGCAGCAGTGCTGGACTGGGGGCGCTCACTGTATAAGCAGTACAAAAGTAGCATGTCAGAGAGTGTGCGTGTGTGTCCGTTAGAGAAAGTGAGTGAGAGAGAGACACACATACACACACACACACACCCATATACACTTTGGGCCGGATTTTCAAAAGGTTACGCGCGCCGGGTCTATTTTAAAAAGGCCCGGCGAAGCGCGTAAAGCCCCGGGATGCGTGTAAGTCCCAGGGCTTGCAAAAAGGGGTGGAGGCGGGCCTAGAGGCCTCTGACACAGCGACCATTTGCCGCTGTGTCATAGATCGCGTGCCGGCCAATTGCCGGCACGTGCAACTTCAGCCCCAGAAGTCATCAAAGGTAGGGGGGAAAGGTCGTGGGAGGTGGGGTAAGGGAGGTAGGGTAAGGGAAGGTGGGGGGTAGGAAAGTTCCCTCCGAGGCCGCTTCGATTTCGGGGAAGGCAGTGCGGCTCGGAGCGGGCTCGGCGCAAGCAAGGTGCACAAATGTGCACCCCCTTACGCGCGCCGGGTAGCATGTGCACATGTAGGCCGCGCGCACTTCTTTTAAAATCTACCCTTTTGTCTGTGAGAGAGAGAGAGTGTGTGTTTGTGTGTGTGTATATATCTTTTTCTCTGATACAGACACACACACGCACACACACACACACTCTGTATGGGTGTGTTTTTGTGTCTGAGAAAGAGTATGTGTCTTTGTGGGTGTCAGTGTGTATCTGCCAATAAAGTTTCTGCAATCTAAAACTCTGTTTGTGATTGAGCGTGTGTGTGTCTGACACTGGCTGGCAGTGTCATTACTTGCAACTGGTTCAAGAACCAGACCGGGAATCCAGGATATATCTCTACAAGAGATATAAGCAGATGTGTTGGGGGTCCAACCAATTTGCATGGATGGAACAGGGGCTGCAGCTCTGCTCACCCCTTGTCTAGAATGTGCTCAACGTATTAGTTGTTTAGGAAAGATGAAATTTATTTTGGAGATATTTTGGCTCAGTTCTACCAGGTTCCAGGGTTGACTTGGCATGCTTTTGGGAGCTGTTGTCACATGTGCTGCAGGGAAAGTGCATGAGGGCATGAGATGCTCCATGGGCCAGTTTTGAAAAAATCCCCCTGGCCGACATTTTCCTGCAATCCGTCCCTGACCTGGCCTGGGCCCTGAAGCTTCTGTTGAGATGGGAGGGGAGTGAGAGGGCCTCCAGGAGCCCTTTTTCTTAACTCCCACCTCATGCAAACATAAATGAAAACAAAAATACCTCCATATTTTCAAGCATTTTCTTGAGATGCCATTTTCGGCTTGTTCCATTCTCAATACCTTTTTGGAAAAAAAAAAACCAAACTTGTTTGAAATAAAAAGCATCCATTTTTTGTTGTGACACCTGCCCACAATTTGAAAGGTTTCCTTGTGAACCTCTGTTAGTGTATTTTGGATCTGGAGTCATTCTGATTCCTGAGCCTTTAAAAGCTTTAAACACTTCTATCTCTTGAAATGAAATGAAAATCAGAACTAACCATTGAATTATTTAGAAAATATTGTTACTGCTTCTTACTTTAGTATACACTATAGAAAGTAAAAAAAAAGCTTTTGCTAGCATCCACACAAACTGTTTAGACTTATCAAATACATTTCTTACATCCTTTCCCTGAGAAATCAAACTTTGGCAGATACTTAAGTAAAACAACAAAAGATTTTGGAGAAAAACTGACAGTATTTCTGTGTTTCATAAATGTGACTGCTAAAATCCTCTTCCTAATGCAAAATTTATGTGCGTGGAAAAAAATTGGTTTCAATTCAACATATGCAGCTTTTCCCACCTTCTTTTAAATATCCATTTTAAATTAATTATAGGTTTAGACTGTTCTATGCCAAGTAAATTAGAAACAGCAAATGGAGTTTGTCATGGCAACTTTTCAAAATAAATCCACGTTTTTCGGAAAAGGGGAGCCCCCTCAGAAGTCCTGATTTGATTTAGTAAATCTGAACGTAAAGGCAGATACATTTACGCTTTTGGGAGATGGTTTTGTGTGTTCAACTTAAAAAAAAAAATCATGCTAACATTTAATGGTTTATTTCAGGCTGACTGTAGTCTCAGGGCATATTTGGCAGGGCAGTGCTTACTGAGTGTAAATGAAAACAAGTGCGTTCCATGGTACAGGTACTGTGACCCCTGACCGCACAAAAAAAATGTGAAAATAATTGGAAGCCTTCTCGTCACAAATTGAAAGCAGGGCAAGAAAGTTTGAAAGATTTAAAATAGTGAAATAGTCTTAATGATAAGGATTGGATTTTGGAGTGGGCGAGCTGGCCGTGAGTTGATAGGGTGTTGTGGGCACCGGCAGCATCTCCCATCCTGCCAGAGCTGAGGAGAGGCCCTGGGGAGTGCCATCAGGCGAGGGGGTGCCATTTGCCCTAGAGCCGGTTCTGTTAATGATTTTGAAAGAAGTTGATTATCAAGGAAATTGCAGCTTTCAGAAGTCCAGGACCTCCGGTGTTTTCATGCCTCTACCGTAGGCCAGTATTAATGCTATAAATGCTTTGCGCTAGATATGGAGGTGAAGTAACATCACTACACGAAAAAAAAAACCCCTCTGTTAGTAAGCATGTTCCATTCCCTTTCTGCACTGCAAATGCTAATCGCTGACTGAAACCCATTAATTCAGTGACCACACCAGGTGGTTTGTTCTTTTATGATTTCAGCATGTTAAAGGAATCGAGCTGCCTCATTCCTGCAACTCACTAGAGCTCCTTTCCCCATCAGATGTAGTTTAAAGCATGCCTGCTAGTATGAATAGCACTCACCAGGCCTAGCATTTAACCCTTTAACCTCAAATGTGTAGGGGGCTGCACTGCAGCTGGAGTGTGTTAAAATCTATTTTTGTAGCACTTCGAAACTAAACATTAGGGGCAGTGCTATTTCCTATTTGAGACAAGGAAGGTAGTTTGGGGAGTGCTGCATTGTGCGACACAGTTTTGCTTTTATTGGAAATAGGTTCCTCTTGAGAGCATCTTTTTTTTTTTTTAAACCATCTTTATTTAATTAATCAGAGAATACATTTTCAAATTATGACAATAACAAAGCATCACGAACCTTAAGACTTAACAGCAAGTTTTGTCCTGAACATTATCCAAAAGGTTGTAAACAGTAAAAAAACACACCAGTATTCTCGATTTCCCTCCCCACATCCCACCCCTTTCTTTCTGAGCAAAGTTCTAAAGGGAATGAAACCATTGAAATGGCAGAAAATATGACCCATCTGTTCTAAAGGTTAATTAAAGAAATGGGCATATATTTCTATAGTAATAATATAGAATTTTGAAGATCCCACGATAATTGATCCAAAAAGGGTTGCCATATCAGTGAGATCAACTCTTGTTTTTTTGCAGGCATAGTCTTCTTGGAAAGGTACTCAAACGTTAAAAGCTATACCATTCTATTTTTTCCATTTCACTATTTTTTGGGCTAGTTTGTCTAATCCAATGAATGGTTTTCTTAGCTATAATCCCTGCCTTTTCTAGAAATAATTTTTGATGGGTAGCAAGACTGTGGAGGTACGATCATGTTACAGTCCCGGGCCGTGCCCCGATCCCTCCACCTACCTCGGGGATGGCCCGGGCCGTTTCGCGGCCTCCTAGGGCCGGCACTGCCTCTGTCGTGTCTCTCCCTCCTCGGGGGAGACGCCGGCGATCCGCCACGGCTGGCCCTGCCCCCTAGGCGCGCGCGCGGGGAGGAGTTCCTTTTAAAGGGGCCAGCGCGGGAAAACTCAAGCCCTGCCTCAGATGACGTCAGACACTATCAGGGTATTTAAACCCTGCTTCTGGACATCTTCAGTGCCTTGCAACAAGGTTCACTCAGTCCCCTGAGTTTCTAGTTGCTGCTTTGGATCTTGGATCTTCTCTTCAGACTTCTGACTTCTGGCTTCCAACCCAGCTCCATCCATTGACTCCGTCTTCAGCTTCCACCCCTGGTTTTGGCTTCGGACTTCTGACTTCTGGCTTCTGACCCAGCTTCGTTCTTGGACTCCGACTTCAGCTTCTTCCATCTCCACAGGTATCCGGTACTTGCTGGCCCAGAGGATTCTCCTATGTCCCAGCGGCTCTGGCTCTCACAGGCTCCTCCCGGGGGAGCCACGGGCTTCTGAGGGTGAAGACTCTCCTAGCCTCCTGGGCCCTGCCATCCTCTTCTTCCATCTCCTTGGCCGCTTCCTGGATCCTTGGTCACATAGGGTCTCACCTAAGTCCAAGAGGTCCAGGTCCCTACGGGCTCCTTCTGGGGGGACCTCGGACTTCCAGTGGTAAAGCCTTCTTCGAAGCCTCTCTTCAGCGCCGCCTCCCAGCTGCGACGCCCACCGTGGGTCCCCGCAGTGCAACACCTGCAGTCTCAGCCAGCCCAAGGGTTCACAATCATAACAGTTTGCAAGGCCATGGACCCGGCGGATCTCGCAGGCTTGAAAGCCATCCCGGGTATTGCCCAGAGGCTGCAACAGCAGCAAACTTGCCTTGACTCACTGATGGCAACAATGCAGAAGTTAGCTGACCACGTTGATGGAGCCGCCGCTTGTAGTTCCCCGGTACCTGGAGCTGTGACCAATACGGTCCAGCCGCACCCATACAGATGCCAGCACCCTCGTGGTATTCAGGTTATATCAAGGATTCTTGATCCAATGCTATATTCACTTTAGCCTTCTACCAGCTCAGTTTCCCACGGACCGGGTTAAGACAAGCTACATTATCTCTCTGTTGGATGGGAGACCCTTAGCATGGGCCTCCTCGCTGTGGGAGCATCAGGACCCCCGCCTAGCCAACCTGGTACAATTTGTCACCTCCTTTCGACGGCTTTTTGACGAGTCCTCTCGCAGACCTACAGCCGCTTCCAAACTGCTCCAGCTGCGACAGGGTAACTGGCCTTTGGCTGAACACGCTGTGTAATTCCAGACTCTTGCTGTAGAATTGAACTGGGGAAGTGATAACCTGCACGGTATCTTTTTGGAAAGTCTCTCCCCAAGGCTTCAGGATGAGCTGGCGGCCAGGGATCTCCCGGATGACTTGAACGATCTCGTCGACCTGGCGGGCCGCGTGGACCATCGGATCCAACGCCAGTTCCGGGAGAGGAAGCCTGCTCAGAGGCCTGGGCGCTTTGGAACCATACCTTCCTGACCCTGCATAGTTTACCGTGGCCTGAACAGCATTACCTGGCGTGACCGGTACCCGTTGCCCTTGATTCCAGAACTTCTGGACAGACTACAGGGGGCCAAGGTGTTCACTAAGTTGGATCTCCGTGGGGCGTATAATCTAGTGAGGATTCGGCCGGGAGACGAATGGAAAACCGCATTTAACACAAGGGATGGCCACTACGAATACCTGGTCATGCCCTTCAGTCTCTGCAATGCCCCGGCAGTTTTTCAGAACCTCATGAACGAGGTTCTGAGGGAGATGCTACATACTTCGGTAATTGTTTACCTTGACGATATGCTAATATATTCCAAGGACTTGGAGACGCATTGCCCCGATGTCCGTCGTGTACTACAGAAACTGTGAGATAACCGACTTTATGCAAAAATTGAGAAGTGCCTGTTCGAGCTGGAGTCGCTACCCTTTCTTGGGTACATCGTATCATCCACAAGCTTCCATATGGACCCAGAGAAGGTCGCAGCAATCAAGGATTGGCTGCAACCATTGGGAGTGAAGGCACTCCAACGGTTCCTTGGGTTCACCAATTTTTATCGGCAATTTATTCCATACTATTCCGGGATAGTGGCGCCTCTCACGGCCCTCACTAAAAAAGGAACGGACACTAAGAATTGGCCAGCAACAGTGCAACAAGCCTTTCAGGAATTAAAGAATGCCTTCCTCCAGGATACATGCCTTCATCACTCAGACCCCCAACGCCAGTTTATTGTAGAAGTTGACACCTCTGACATGGCAGTCGGTGCCGTTCTAAGTCAGCTGTCCAACAGGGGTAAAGCCTTACCCTGTTCCTACTTCTCCCGCAAATTCTTGCCCACTGAGAGAAACTACGGCATAGAGGACAAAGAGCTACTGGCCGTCAAGTTAGCCTTTGAGGAGTGGCGACAATGGTTGGAGGGGGCTCAACACCCAGAGGTCATTTACATGGACCACAAGAACCTAGAGTACCTGTGTCGCACCCAACGCCTTAATCCTCGGCAGGCGCGCTGGTCCCTCTTCTTCAATAGGTTCAACTTTTCTTTACGTTACCGGCCGGCATCCAAGAACATGAGAGTGGATGCTCTCTCTCGCACGATGGAGACTGAAGATACCATTGACCCGCCTCAATATATTTTGGATCTAGCCAAAATTCTCTTAGCCGCATCCGAGGTGGCTCCTGCAGGTAAGACAGTGATTCTGTCTCGACTTCGAAGGAAGGTACTGGCCTGGGCTCATGATTCCCTGACCGCAGGGCATCCAGGAACAGCCCGGACATTGGAACTCCTGACCGAGTTATACTGGTGGCCACAAGTCAAATGAGATGTTACTCTCTATGTGCGGTCTTGTCCTACCTGTGCCCGGCAGAAACCCTTGTAAGGCCGTCCCTGGGGACTCCTCCAGCCACTGCCAATCCCTACCGAACCCTGGACTCACCTGTCCACAGACTTTATTGTAGACCTGCCTGCCTCTGATGGAAAGACTGTGATTTGGGTCACGGTCGACCGATTTTCTCAAAGATGGCTCACTTCGTGCCTCTTGCTAAGCTGCCTACAGCACCAGAATTAGCTACCCTTTTCATGCAACATATTTTCCATGACTACATGGACTCCCTTTGCACATAGCCTCTGACCGGGGTCCGCAGATTACTGCGAAATATTTGAAGGCTCTTTGCAGGACGTTTGGTGTGCAACTCGACCTAACAACAGCTTTCCATCCCCAAGGCAACGGCCAAACCAAGCGCACCAATAGAACCTTAAAGGCTTTCCTCCGGGCCTTCGTGGGAGACCTCCAGGATGACTGGGTCACCTTGCTACCTTGCGCCGAGTTTTCTTATAACCGCCATAAACACTCTGCGACCAGCCAGTCCCCATTCCAGTTGGTCTACGGAAAGACCCTGAGGCCTCCTCTGCCATTGCCTTTGACGGTACTGTCCCCGGCAGTTCAACTTATGGCAAGACAGCTACGCACCCTCTGAAACTCCATCCAAGAGAAACTCCGTCGGACGGCCGCCAAGGCTAAAGAATATGCAGAGAGGCTACGACGCCCTGCCTCGGTCTTCCGTCCGGGGGATAAGGTATGGCTGAGTACCAGGAATATCCAGTTATGGATTCCCTCCAGACGCCTGGCTCCCAGATATATTGGTCCATTCACCGTGGCCGAACGGGTGGAGGCAGTGTCCTACCGGCTACGCCTGCCATCCACTCTAAGAATCCATAATGTTTTTCACGTCTCTTTGTTCAAGCCTGTGGTCCTCTCGGCATTTCATGCCAAGCCTCCTGAGCCTGCCATCGCCACTGCCGAACAAAATGTCACTTATACTGTGAAAGATGTCCTGGACGTTCGGTTCCACCATCGCCGGTGGGAATACCTCCTCTCGTGGGAAGGATACGGTCCAGAAGAGAATTCATGGGAACCTTCCTCCCATATCCTGGACAAAGGGATTCTCTACCAGTTCCATCTGGACCACCCAGCTAAACCCAGACCCCGGAGAAGGGGGCGTAAGGGGGGGTACTGTTACGGTCCCGGGCCATGCCCCAATCCCTCCACCTACCTCGGGGATGGCCCGGGCCGTTTCGCGGCCTCCTCGGGTCTGCACTGCCTCTGTCATGTCTCTCCCTCCTCGGGGGAGACGCCGGCGATCCGCTGCGGCTGGCCCTTCCCCCTAGGCGCGTGCGCGGGAAGGAGTTCCTTTTAAAGGGGCCAGCTCGGGAAAACTCAAGCCATGCCTCAGATGACGTCAGATGCTATCAGGGTATTTAAACCCTGCTTCTGGACATCTTCAGTGCCTTGCAACAAGGTTCACTCAGTCCCCTGAGTTTCTAGTTGCTGCTTTGGATCTTGGATCTTCACTTCTGGCTTCCAACCCAGCTCCGTCCATTGACTCCGTCTTCAGCTTCAGCCCCTGTTTTTGGCTTCGGACTTCTGGCTTCCGACCCAGCTTTGTTCTTGGACTCCGATTTCAGCTTTTTCCGTCTCCACAGGTATCCGGTACTTGCTGGCCCAGAGGATTCTCCTATGTCCCAGCGGCTCGGGTTCTCACAGGCTCCTCCCGGGGGAGCTGCGGGCTTCCGAGGGTGAAGACTCTCCTAGCCCTGTCTTCCTCTTCTTCCATCTCCTAGGCCGCTTCCTAGATCCTTGGTCGCATAGGGTCCCACCTAAGTCCAAGAGGTTATCCACCCCCCTCCCCCTGTTTTTTGTATTTTCCACCTTTTCGTTATCATGTAAACCGATATGATGTGTACTTTAATGTCAGTATATAAAAGCTGTTAAATAAATAAATAAATAAAGAGGTCCGGGTCCCTACGGGCTCCTCCTGGGGGGGACCTTGGACTTCCAGTGGTGAAGCCTTCTTCGAAGCCTCTCTTCAGCGCCGCCTCCTGGCTGCGACGCCTACTGTGGGTCCCCGCAGTGCAACACCTGCAGTCTCAGCCGGCCCAAGGGTCCACGACCATAAGAGATCATAAAGACCAAATAGCCAGAATGTCAGTTCACCAGGCAGGGGAAAACCCAATAACATGGAACAACAGGTTTGTAAATCTTTCCAAAAAGATGTGACCTTTAAACATGTCCAGAAACTATGTAGGTAATAACTATTTTGCTTACCACATTTGGGACAAAAAGAAAATGGGCACAATGTCACCTTAAAAGCTCTATTTGGCACCAAGTAAAATTGCCAGATAAATTTGTATTGTGTTTCTCTCAATAAAACATTTTCCAAAACATCCGGGATGTGTTTAATAAATAAAGAAGGTCATCTTGTGACAATCGAATCTCCGGCCATCGAGACCATCTTGGCAAAATTTTGGAAATTACATCTTGACTTTGTATTTTACGAATTGGCTGTGAAAAAATTGCACATGAAGGTTTCAGAGAATGGTGTCCCCATAATACTTCTTCTAAACTACCTTCTGTCCAAATATAGAATTCTTGTCCTACAGACTTAGAATATAATATCATAATTGTAAATAAGCGTAAAAATCTTTACTAGAAAGATGAAATTTACGCTGCAATTGGATTTTTCAAGAAACAATTGCTTAACACTTTGAAGACCTTTAGCCTGCCAGTCTCTGAAAATCCTATTGTCCATTCCTGGAGAAAACTGGTGGATGCCCGACTAGATAAGTAATTTATTTATGTGTTTTATATACCATCATTCGAGAGTAAGATCACAACGGTTTACAAAATCAGTGCTCATATTCTTGGTCAACAATCACATTCTGTGCCAGCATTCATAATCTAGATCAACACCACAGTAGATATATGTTCTAGTTCATATTCGTACATATTCTTGGTCAACACGACAGCAGATTTATAGATTTCATATTCATACATTTTAAAGTCGACATACCAGCAAATGCAGATTCTAGTTCTACTAACTATACACTTTACATCGTTCATTACTTATTGCTCACTTCACTACCTTTATCTCTGGTACTGTCATTGAAGTTTTCAGTATATTGGTATTTTATGTTAAACTAGCCGTTAAGCCCGTAACAACGGGCTACATTTAAAAAAAAAATTTCGGTCTATTTCCTTCCCACTTCCCCCCCCCTCCCCTCACTCTCTCCTCCCTCCCTCCACCTCACTCTCTCCTCCCCCCACCTCACCTCTACTCCTCTCCCCCTCTATTCTCCCTCTCCTCCCTCCACCTCACTCTCTCCTCCCTCCCCCCACCATCACTCTCTCCTCCCTCCTCACCTCCCCCCTCTATTCTCCCTCTCCTCTCTCCACCTCACTCTCTCCTCCCTCCCCCACCATCACTCTCTCCTCCTCTCACCTCCCCCCTCTATTCTCCCTCTCCTCCCTCCACCTCACTCTCTCCTCCCTCCCTCTACCTCCCCCCTCTATTCTCCTCTCTCCTCTCTCCTCCCCTTCTCCCACCCACCTCCCCCTCTATTCTCCCTCTCCTCCCTCCCTTCTCCCCCCTCTAATCTCCCTCTCCTCCCTCCTTCTCCCCCCTCTATTCTCCCCTCTCCTCCCTCCACCTCACTCTCTCCTCCCTCCCTCTACCTCCCCTCTCTATTCTCCCTCTCCTCCCTCCCCCCTTCTCCTCCCACCTCCCCACCTATTCTCCCTCCCCCCTCCCCTCTCTCTCTCCTCCCTCCCCCCTCAGCTAACTCTCTCCTCCCCTCAGCTCACTCTCTCCTCCCTCCCCTTTCAGCTCATCCACAACTGGCAGGCAGGAGGGTGTCCCTCCCTCGCGCGCGCGTCGCCGCCGCTACTGCTCCTCCCTCCCTCCCTCATGCGCGCGTCGCCGCCGCTACTGCTCCTCCCTCCCTCCCTCGTGCGCGCACTGCTGCCGCTCCTGCTTGTCACCGCCGTTCCTGCTTCTCCCGCTCGTCGCCGCCGCCCCTGCTTCTCCCGCTCATCGCTGCCGCCGCTCCTGCTCCTCCCGCTCGTCGTCGCCGCTGCTCCTCCCGCTCGTTGCCGCCGCCGCCGCTCCTGCTCGTTGCTGCTGCCGCCGCCGCCGCTCCTGGCAGGCGCCATTTTTTTTGGGGGGGCACGCTCTGCTCTGGCCGATGTGCTCGCATGCGCGGTAGAGCTGCTCTCTACTGCGCATTTGCGGCACGTCGGTCAGGGCTCCCTTATCTAGTAGATTGTATGCTTTTCTAAAGAGCCTTGTTTTCAGTTAACATTTGAAATTCTTTCTGGCATGACGACTCTGGAAGGGTTCCCGCGTTTTCGACTCCTTACTGAATAAGGGGTTACGCTAGCACGTCAAAAACACGCATCCAATCCAGCGGGGGTCCGGGGGCGATCTCCCGCACGCGTGACATCGGGAGCCAGGTACCAAAATGGCGCCGGCGCTACCTTTGCCCTGTCACATGATAAGGGCAAAGGGCCACCGGCGCCATTTCTCAACGCAGCTGTAGCCAGAGAGCTGGAGATCGCGTCGGGACCCCCCCACTGGACCCCAGGTAATTTAAAACATTTGGGGGGGGGGGGTTCGGGAGGGTGGGGGATTTGTTTTAAAGGTTCGGGGTGGGTGTTAGGGTTTTTTTGGTGTGCCGGTTTTCCCGCGCCCTATTTAACGATACAATACAAATGCCCCTGACGATAAATCGGGAGCATTTGTATTGTATCGTGCACTCTAACAATTTTGGACGATTTTAAAATTATCTGACGATAATTTTAATCGTTCAAAAACGATTCACATCCCTATTATACATGGGTAAATGAGCTGTCAGAAAATGCCCACCTTGTACATGGGTAAAAGTACACACAAGGATCAATTGCCTGCCTGCTTTTATCCATGTGAAAAGCAGGCAGATTCAGAAGTGGGGTTAAGTCAGAGGAGGCTACACCGCATATAGTTTCAAAACCGTATGAGTTTATTTTTCTGGAAAGAAAAGCATCCACAGAAAAAGCAGGTGCAAATCTATGTGGGTACTTTTTACCAGGGGAATTTCAAAGGGAACGTACAGGTGTAGTTTCCCTTTGAGAGCTGGTGCAAAATCTGCAGGGAAAACTACCTGTGGACTCTGCAATAGTCCTTACAGTTTTGAAAATTGCCCCCTTAATTAACATGGTAAACAAAATGACAACATTGTGAATGACAATGCACAGCCTTTATGCCCTCCAAGTAACACTAACCAACGTAATGTAATGCTCATAAACATTGAGGAGCTAGTTCTGTTTTGGGATTCTGGTGACTTGTTTGAGGCCCCTTGAAATCTTCACTGAAGTGCTGGGTGCATGGAATGAACTCCGAGTAGGGATGGAGACAAAAACAATAAGGGGATTTAAAAATGCCTGGGATATGCTAGGAGGATCCCTAGTGGTGAAGAAGTGATAGGAGACCAGAGATTCACTGGGCTCTATTGCATTGCACAAGGAGTGAAGCTGGGCAAATTAGATGGGCCTAATGATGATTATTTGCCTTCTTATTCTGCGACAGTAGTGGGAACATGAATGGGAGGTTATAGTATTGGCAGTCTGTCCTGCACACCCTCAAAAGCAGAGGCAAGGGGAGAGGTGATAAGGACAAAACAAAGCGTAGATAAGGGAGGCACCACTTAGCAGGCCGGGGGGTGTCTGGGTTGAGGCTGGTAGCCTGTAGCTCCCCCAGAGAATGGCTGGTTAATGCTGTCAGGCTGGTGGTGGGTGAATACTGTCCTGCAGGACCTCAGGGACCTTGGAGGTTGAATGTTCAGGCACCAGCCTTACTAGTTTTGGTAACTGTCTAGATTGCTAACAGTGTGGTAGTAAGATGTGGGGGAAGCTGGGTGTTGGACTGAGCATGGGATATCATATGGTCATCTGTTCAAGATGGCAGAGAACCACTGAGGAAGCAAACAGTAAAACTACCTTGGATAAGAAGTGATATCCTTCTAAGGCAGGCTGCTGGGAAAAATCCCTAGTGTGGACTGGAATAATAGGGCAGCTTGTATGGGCCAGTTCATCTTTCTGCTATCATCTATTGTGTTACTATGGTTATTATTATTACGTTATTTTTATATGCCATTGATCCAAAAGTTTCCTTCTCCTCCTCTTCTAGGTTTGCATCTCACTCACAGTCCAGCCCCAAATTGGGCTAAGGTGCCATGAGCCTACATTCACAGTTGTTTCTTCATTTTCCACTTAGAGAAGAATATAAAATCTTAACGTTAATATTCAACCTGTTTCACAATCCATCAGCTATTTGTTTATGTACAACTCTCCATCTCTAGATAAAAATTTTCTTGAAGTTCCAACAGTAAAAATTGTGAGACTGGAAATGACCAGAAAACGAGCGTTCTCAGTGGCAGATCCTCTCCTGTGGAACTCTCTACCTACTACTCTCAAAACCATATCCAACCCAAAAGAATTCAAGAAGAAATTAAAAACATATCTTTGCTGAATTGCTTTCAATCTAATTTACACAGATTAACAATAATTAAGACCATCAATTTCCCATATTCATGTTATGTTACGTTTACTTCAGCACTGTTTTGTTGACCTACAACCTTTCTAATTCTATTGTTTTGTTTTATTACTGTTTTATTTTTATTCTCATTTTTTATGTCTGCACTTTTTAATTATGTGTGTGATTTTAGTTTGTAAACCGTTTAGTCCATATTATGTATAAACGGTAGAGATGTGGTTCGGCCGAACCTTTCAGTTCGGCCTTCATTATCGGAAATGATTATAAATTATAATATAAATTAATATAATATATAAATTGTAATATAAATTTTATGAAACTTCCCGCGGTATCAGCCAATTTTATTTCGTCTGCCCCCCCGAAACCTGCCCCAACCCTTCAGCTTTAATTAATTGCAATCCCCACCCTCCCGACTCCCCAAGACTTGCCTGACACCCCCCCCCCCCCCCAAGACTTACCAAAAGTCCCTGGTGGTCCAGCGGGGTCCCAGGAGTGATTTCCCCCTCTTGGGCCGTCGGCTGCCACTAATCAAAATGAGGCCGATGGCCCTTTGCCCTTACCGTGTGACAGGGCTATCAGTGCCATTGGCCGGCCTCTGTCACATGGTAGGAGCAATGGACGGCTGGCACCATCTTAAAAAATGGTGCGGGCCATCCATTGCTCCTACCTTGTGACAGGGGCCGACCAATGGCACTGATATCCCCTGTCACACGGTAAGGGCAAAGGGCCATCGGTGCCATTTTGATTACTATCAGCCAACAGCCCGAGAGGGGGAGACCACTCCCTGGACCCGCTGGACCACCAGGGACTTTCAGTAAGTCTTTGGGGGGGGGGGGGGGGTGCAATTAATTAAATTTGAAGGGTTGGGTTGCGTTTTGTTTTTTTTAATGTGCCCTTTCTCCCCTCCCCAAAAACAATAAGAAAACCACACGAAATTTTGTGGGTTTCTTATCGTCTCGTCACCCCCCCCCACCCTGAAACACGATGAAATAGGAAATATCATCTCTATTTCCTATTTCGCTGCAAACGAATTCACATCCCTAATAAACAGTATCTAAGAAACATTTAAATAAATAAAACCCAAATTATGGCTACACAATGCAAGGTTCCAAATTAGGAATTACTATTTAGGAAAAGGATCTAGAAGTCATTGTTAAAAATACATTGAAATCTTCTGCTCAGCATGCAGCAGCAGCCAAGAAAGCAAATAGAATGCTAGGAATTATTAGGAAGGGAATGGAGAATAAAGCAGAAAATATCTTAATGCCTCTGTATCGCTCCATGGTGCCACCTCATCTTTATTGTGTGTGGTACTAGTCATCACATCTCAAAAAGATATAGCAGAATTAGAGAAGGGTGACAAAATTGTTAAAGGAGATGGAACAATTCCCCTATTAAGAAAGGCTAAAGAGGTTGGGACTCTTCAGCTTGGAGAAGAGATGTCTGAGGGGAGATATGATAGAAGTCTATAAAATAATGAGTGGAATTGAATGAGTAAATGTTAGGGGTGTGAATTTGTTCCCTATGAATTGGTAACCCGCAACAAATAGGGCCATATTCGTTGTATTCGAAGGGAAGTGAAACGTATTGCGATTCCCCACGAATACAACGAATCTTCGCCGAATTATTCGGCCACCTAAAGGAGCAAATTTAAACAAACCCCCACCCTCCTGACTCCCCCCCCCCCCCCCCCCACAAGACTTCCCAAATCTCCCTGGTGGTCCAGCGAGGGGTCCGGGAGCCATCTCCGGCACTCAACCCTCGGCTGCCGGTATTCAAAATGGCGCCGATAGCCTTTGACCTACTATGTCACAGGGGCTACCGGTTCCATTGGTCAGCCCTTGTCACATGGTAGGAGCAATGGATGGCCGGTGATTTATGATTAAAGTAACATAGATAATTCTTATAAAATAAAAATAAGCACAAGACTTGCCAAAAGTCCCTGGTGGTCCAGCGGGGGTCTGGGAGCAATCTCCTGCACTCGGGCCATCGGCTGCCAGTAATCAAAATGGCGCCGATAGCCTTTGCCCTTACTATGTCATGGGGGCTACCGGTGCCATTGGTCAGCCCCTGTCGCATGGTAGGAGCACAAGATGGCACCGGCCATCCATTGCTCCTACCATGTGACAGGGGCTGACCAATGGCACCAGTAGCCCCTGTGACATAGTAGGTCAAAGGCTATCGGTGCCATTTTGAATACCGGCAGCCCAGGCTTGAGTGCAGGAGATGGCTCCCGAACCCCCCGCTGGATCACCAGGGAGTTTTGGTAAGTCTTGGGGGGGGTCAGGAGGGTGGGGGGGGGGGTTGTAGTTAATTTAATTTTAGCCAGGAAACAAATAAGAATCGACATATTGGGGGGCCCCCTTGCCGAATGCAACGTATCTGCCCCCCAACGAATACGAATCCTGAATGCAACATATGGCGTCCCTCTGCACATCCCTAGTAAATGTTAATCAGTTTACTCTTTCAAAAACTACAATTCTTGGGATAAGCAGCTTGCACTCTATCTACTCCTTGGAATCCTGCCAGGTACTTGTGACCTGGATTGGCCTCTGCTGGAAACAGTATACTGGGCTTGATGGTCCTTTGGTCTGACCCAGTGTGGTCTTACCACACTGGGTCTTACCACATGTTCTTATGTTCCCCCCTCTTCCTTGCATCAACAATCCTCTAACTCAAGGTTTCTCAAACCTATCTTGGAGGCTCACTTAACCAATTAGGGTTTCAGGATATCCTCAATGAATATACATGAGATAGATTTACATATATTGGAGACACCTGATATGCAAATCTATCTCATGAATATTCATTGTGGCAAGTGAAAAAAAAATGCAACTGGATACGTTTGCCTCCAGGAAAGGTTTGGGAAACACTGCTCTAACTGAGGGACAGGACCATGGCTCTTTCCTGAGCCTGGCACAAGTGTGTTCTGCAACAGCCACGAGGTGTGGCTATAGTCAAAGTCATTTCTTGTCCTGGCCATTATGGCCAGGACAAGAAATAACTTTGACTATAGTCTTGTGTTTTGGTGGGAATGTGAGTAAACTGTTTAAAGAAACTTCAGGAAAATGGTTTTATTTGATATACCAGAAAAAGCACTGCAATCATGGATTTTTGTATTTTTAGTGAAAAAAATTGAGAATGCAATGCAAAGTTATTTAATTTTACTGATTTATAGTCCACTTTTACTTGACCTTATTGTATGATTATCACCTATCCCTCCTTTCCCTGTTCTCCCATGAACTTTGAAAATAGGGAATATTGGCATTGTATATGTACAAAAATATAAAACAATGGTTTGTTCATGTGCATATCAATATTAATTAGCAGATGAGTGTGAAATAAAATTAACTTACAGCACCTAAAGCAGTGGGTACTGTTATGAGATAATTATTCACTCTTATGTATATCCTGCGGTATGTGTGTGTTTGAATTAGAGAATTAATGTCCTTTATCTGATTTGTTTTGTGTATACCCTGACAATGAATTTGATTATTAAACCCCGGGTATGTTGGATACCATCTCAGTCCTTCAGATGTACTGCTAATGCTCATCTTAATACTTGCATTGTTTTAAAAAGAGCTCCCGAGTTCTCCAATATAGAGGCAATTTTCCCCTAGGAACAGCTTAATGCAGAAAAAAAAAGATCGCACTTAAATATTTAAATCCAAATCGGTGGATAATTCTCCGTATCATATTCGGATGCCGGCGATGTAAAAAGCAGGGTCCAGGGGGGAAGGTGGCGTAAGGTTTCTGCGTGTAAGTAGCTGGAGGCTCCGCTGCTCTTAGTCTTTTGTACAGTAACTGACCTTCCTCACTCTTCCCAGAGAATAAACCTAAAACAAAAAGGGAGAAAATGACACATAAAACACCAGACTTGTTACGTTTCATGCAGCTTCTTCTTTTTAGAATTAAACTATTATAAAATTTAGTTTAACAATTGCTTAAGAAGTGTTGAACCCGCTGGCTGCCCTCGAGGGATCTGTGGGACAAGAACTGCTGTAGTCTTCTCTTACCCTTCAGATTCTTAGCAGCACTTGGTGGGGGAGTGCAGATCTTCTAATCGCGAAAGGGAAAACGTTTCATTCGAGTAAATGAATGCCGATTTTCTGCCGGCTGCTGGGCTCCCTTTTCCTTTCCTGCAGGGAAGGAACAATTTGCTGGCTTTTGTTGCTGTAAGCCATTCACTGCTCCCCTACCGGGAAAGAAAGAAGCAACACAGCAAACTAAAAAAAAAATATATATTTTTTTTTTAAATGGACAATTGGAGACGAGGGTCTCCGCTGACTTCCCTCTTTACCTGCAGCTTCGCTTCACAGCACCCGAGGAGGACTTGCAGATCTTTCAAATGCAGATTCGCCCCCCCCCGTGACACAAAGCCTCTAACTTCAGGGAAGGCGCGCGGCCTCCGTACGCGTACAAATTGCAACCAGGGCTGAAAGTGATCAAAGCCAATTTGCCGCCAGCCACCGGAAACAGCCGTCAGACAGGGCACCTTAAGAGGGGGAAGCCAGTAACAATTTTTTGTAAACTTGTGATAACTACTGGAAGTGAGTAAACATGCCGGGCAGGTGTAGAAGGAACAGATTGGGAAAAAAAAAAAGCCAGACTCTGGGTCCTTATATATTTATATATATATATATTTTATTTTTTTTTTGTGGTGGGGGGAGGACAATTTATAGGGAAACAGAAGTTTGCCAAGTTCAGTAATAGCCTTTAATGACTGAGAAAAAGAAAAGACTGCTGTTAAAGGAGCTCCTACCTTGTTCTGTTTCGATAGCAGCTTGAGTACCATTGAACTGCGAGCATGTTTACCACCCCTGCCGCTGTTTGACAGCCCCGACTAAAACTTAAAGTGGATTTGATTGTGTGGCTCAAGGAGGGGTTGTAAAGAGGAAATTGGCTCTAAAAGTGAGGCCCATGGCTTGGAGCAAAGGGAGCTACGTTTGCGGTGGGCAGCGCTGCGAGAGGACTGGAGGTCTCTTAATTGCCTTAATGACCTCTTTGTTGATTTTATGACGCCTGTAAAGCCTTCTTAATTGATACCGCTCTTCATATATTTTTTTTCCTTTCGTTATTGTTCTTTGTAAGGCAAACAAAGGAAAGTGTTTTCCTCTGTCCTTTGCTCTTCAAATAAGGTTTATGAGCCCAAATTTGAGGTAAATAAGTGCTTATATTGTTTAAAGACAATGAGAAATTAAAAACCGAGTTTTAAAGTTTCTTTGAAGAAACGACCCTTTTTTCTACCTAGGTTTTTCAGACTGTTTTGTTTGGTTTTTTAAGGATTGCTGGGGACAAAAAAAAAAAAGTTAAGTTCTGTGTATACGAAAATGCACTCAAATATTAATGGCTACTTTTAAAATAGGTTTTTTAAGATTTAGAGTTGTCTAACAATCCGGTGCCTTTAATTCTTTACGAGAAAAAAAATATGTAGTGTGAAAATAACTTTTCTAGCTATAATCAAATATATAAAATAAAAATTATACAAAAGATTGTTTTTGTAGAGAAGCTAAAGAAAAATCAACTACATATATTTTTTCATCGGAAAAGATTCGCAGACTGTGAAAGGATCGTGTTTATATGCACTGTTAAGAGGTAAAAAAAAAAAAAAAGAGAGATAATAGGTACAAAAGAATATTAAAAACTCAAACTTAAGCGGACTTTTTGCCTCTCACATCAGAGCAGGTGGACGATGAGAACGCCTTCATACATTACATTCGGTGTCAGCGATGACGGTGTTCTCCTATGTTCGTCACGCTTTCGTGAGGTCCCACATAAGGCAGATGGAAAGTACTTAAATGGGGGTAAGACACCCCCCGGACTGTCTCCAGCCAGTCTGCAACCGGACAGATGCACCTGTTCGTCCAGGCTCATAGGTACTGGGGTGGTGGGGATTGTCTTGCTGTGATGCCATGGAAGGAGAGACCCTAGGATAACCAGGCAAATGTCAGAACCAACATCTAACTGCGTGGTCGGGACTGCAAATTATTATCCTCTTTCAAAGTTGTGCTGCAAAAGTGGAAAGAAAACAACCAGAATCAGGTTCAGCTGACTTTATTGGCATGACTAGTTTACATGTATTGCCAAAGTGATATATAGTATGATTGAAACCACTTGCCCTTGCTCTCACTCTGTTTATCAATCCGTGATCGAGTATTGTTTGTCTTACTGAAACGTTGAATTGTTTATTTTTTTTCTTAATAGAAAGGGTACAAAGAAGAAAAAACTAAATAGAAGAGAGAAAAAAGCAAACCAGTTGAGAAATTAGACAATTATAATATTCTACATAAAGACAGAAAAATGTTATTCGTATCTGCTATAAACTTTGCGGAACATAGTTAAATACTTTTTTTAAAGTTATTAATTTGCTTCTTCAAAGTTTAACCAAGCTCTGAATTCAAGTTTCATTTTTGAATAGAATGGTATACCTTCTACCTATAATCTCAAATAAAAAAAATACCGCCATGGAAAAGAAAGACTAAAGTAAAAATATAAAAATTTTTCCTCTCAAATTAAACAAGGGATTTGTTTTAACATCCTGAACAAAATCTATAATTTCATTTTAAGGGATACAGTGTTAATATGACAGATTTCCTGACTGGACTTTAAATGGAAAAAACAATTAAATTGCAGGTTATAACAGACATATGGGCAGCTAAACTTTATTTAAAACAAAGACTCAAGCACGTACTGTTCAAATAAAAACAGGGTCTACTAGATTAATAGTCTTTTAAACTTTGAAAGCTTATCGCCCACTTTCAAACAATTTTCGCTTGCACTCTGGTAGCTGCCCTCTTGGAGTGAGTGACTATAACTCTGCCCGTTTAGCTCCGGGAAAGTCCTTTGCTTTCACACTTCCTACCCCATGGAGCCGGGTTCTCTCTCTCTCTCTCTCTCTCTCTTTTTTTTTTTTTTTTGGTTCAGTGGCAGTAACGAGGAGCTGGTGAAGGGGCGTCTGTGCCAGAGCTCCAGGAGCCGGGATCACTAACACTCCCGGGCTCGGACTGCCGCTTCCCTGCAGCTGCGAGAGCTCTTTAACGGCTCATTAGCCAATGAGAAGCACTAATCACCTCCAGGAGCTCAAACCTCCCACCTCTGCCGCCCATTGGCTCCCTTTTATCAACAAATGGCTAATTAGCATAGAGGGGCCTGGCTCCCGCGCGCCTCCCCGGCTGTCAGTTACGTGGCTGCGCCCGCCTTCCGCAAGGAGCCGGCTGGCGGCGAGAGGCGCCGGGCAGAGTGGAGCGGGCGGCATCGTCTCTCCCGGTGCTATTGATCGCTCGGCCGGGTTGTCGCGGCAGAAAAAAAAAAGCTTCTCCCATGCACGCTCCGCCTTGCAAGCATGGACATGGACTGGGGAGCAGCAGTGTGCTGATTTTTCGTTTTCTCTCGCTCTGCTAGGGATTTCAGATTTGGAGAGGTGTTAGCGAATTGATGTTCTCTCTCTCTCTCTTCACCCTTAAAGAATAAACCAGAGCCTGGAGACTGATCCTTTTCTCTATCTCTTTTTTTTTTTTGGTGGGACTGGAGAGCGAGAGCCTGCCAAGGTCTTTGCCCCATCAGCATCCTCATCATGTGCTGAGTTGGGACCATGGTTCTGCCAGCTGAGGGGCCAGAAGGCACATGGAACACCCGAAGGCGCTCTCTTCCTGCCTGGATGCCGCCAGCCCCTTCCAGCCGGTGAGACGGAGGCTGCTGCTCCTCCTCATCATGCTCGCCCTCTGGCTGTGCCTCTTCTACTGCTGCGCCGGATCGTGCGCCGCCGCCGCCACCACCGCCGCGCTTCCCGGCGCGGTCTTCCTGGGCTCCCCGCCGCGCCTCGCAGACAGCGGCGGCGGTGGCGGCGGGACCGGAGCCGAGCCGCTGCCGCCGGGCGGCGCGGGGCTGCTCTCCCGGCTGCTGCTGCTGCGCCCGGGCCAGCCGGGCACGGCGCCCCGCGCCGCTGCCCCCGAGCCCGAGGCGCTGGAGCCCAGCCCCATCTCCAGCTTCTTCAACGGCTCCGGCAGCAAGAAGCTGCCGCAGGCCATCATCATCGGGGTGAAGAAGGGCGGCACGCGGGCGCTGCTGGAGTTTCTGCGCGTCCATCCGGACATCAGGGCGGTGGGGGCAGAGCCGCACTTCTTCGATCGGAACTACGAGAAGGGCTTCGACTGGTACAGGTACAAATCGCTCACCGATATGACTTTATTAATAAACGGTCAAACGCTTAACCCTTCGAGGGGACCATTTGGAGGTAATAACAAAAATAAACCCCACCGTCAATCGATATCTCCGAGGTCATCCGTCTCCCTTTTTTTTTTTTCCCTTTTGGTACCGGATCAGTTAAACATCAATTTACGGTTCCAATATATTCTCAGTTGGCTGGGATTGTAAACGAGAAGTTGCTTTATTTTAGCATCCTGTGAATGATTTCAGCTATTGACCCCGCTAAAAGATACATTTTTGATTCGATAATGGTGCACTTGCTAACATTATTGTGAAGTCAAATTTAGTTGGGGGCATCGGAGTTCTGTATTTTTTTCCCCATCATGGGTCAAAAGCTGTTGCCCTTATGTCCAAGAAACGTCCTTACCATTTTGTAGAGTTACAGGGAAGCTTTTTCGTTTTTGATTTAAAAAAAAAAAAAAAAAAGCATTAAGTATTGTAATACACGGACAGAATTTTTTTTTGCTATAGTTGATAACACTTCTGCTGGCCCTGCAGACTTATAAATGTAGAGATAGTTGGGATCCCTAAAGACTTACTGGCAGCTGGGTAGGTTATTTTACGCCTCCTATTAAGCATCAATCGTATTGATTCTTTCCCATAAATTCTAAGGGGACGTCTTTCGTTCGAACGCAGCCCATATTAAATAAATCCAACAAATATTCAGTGTTTCTTAGCAATTAAACGCCAGTGTGCCTATATTAATAGAGCGTATAGGCAGAGTTTAATAAGTGTGAATAATTAAAATAAGGGTAACGAATAACGTACTCCTCCTTACTTAGCTTTTTAATTAAAAAAAAATCACCCTAGATGAAATCATGCTGAACTACTACTGTTTGGTTGGGATCTTCCTCCAGAGGTTCACAAATTGTAAAGTTCATAGCCAGCAGAATGCTAATGGTTGGAATAAATGAATTGTGTGGACACCAGGCACATTTTGCATTGCTTTGACCGGTCAGCTTCACATAGGTTCATTTTTATTCAACTCTTAAAACAGTCACAACCGAGACACAGATTTACAGCTGGGGAGAACTCTTCTTATTCTCGGGTTGGTTTTGATGCTGTTATTAGTGTGTCGTCGTCGTCCCCCCTTCTTTTTAATTTTGAGAAAAACTTATTGATCAGGCTTATCAGTAAAGCAGCACAAAGCCCTGCCGAAAGTACGTGTTAGCGGTGGAGCACTGATCTCTGTTGAGGAAAAGGGAAAATTGCAGCTCCTTTTCCAAGTGAAAAATCGACCTGTTTCAACTGACTTTGTGCACACGCATTTGTTTTTAAAAGTGTCGGCTTCATAAACCCAAGTCTTGGAGACACACGCCGATGCATATAAACCTGTTGTATTGCTGCTGGCCGACTTAATCTACAGAGAAATAGGGGGAAAAAAAAATAAACCCAAACACTTGTTAATTCAGTCAATTTTTTTTAATCCAAATTTCAGAGAGATTTCAACAACGGGAATAGAAAAAGGGCTCATCTTAGGCCAGAAGAGTGTAGCTTTGCTTTGTGAATCTATGCTCGTTTCAGATCAAGTGACTCAAATATATGTATCTATATCTAGATATATCTATAGATATATATTGGCGAGAGCTCCCCCTTTCCCCCTTCTGTTGTGATTTCAATTTTTTTTTTTCTCGTGAGGTGTTTGGACAGTGCCCACCAGCTGAGAAGCACTTTAGTCATTTTAAACACATTGAAATAATTAACTCCTTAAAAAAAAAAACACGCAAAAAAGCAAACAAAAAAAACAACAACCCAAAACCAACTAGTTTACTGCCCTTATACCTTTTCCGTCAACGATGTTCCGATTTGAGCTATTTTCTTCAAATGGAACTGTAGCCTATCTAGGTCAAGCTCTATTAGCTAGCTTTAATATTTCAGTACTGTTTTTCTTAAGTTTTTTTTTCCCCCCGAGCTTCTTTCCTCTCCATTTTTGTCTCAATATTTAGAAATACTGGTTTTCTTCTGCTGTGCCCATTTTGGCCCAGTTTCTTTTTGCTTTTGTTTTTTTTTTTAATCGGTACTGCCAATGCTATTGTAAGTGTGCAAGTAGAAGAAACATTTTAAAAAGTAGATGGCAATTTGCATTAATTTTTTTTTTTTAACTACCAGGAGCAAGAAGGGGTTGAGAGAGGTGATCCCTGGGGACTTAAAAGGGGCAGCCCTTGCTTTTCTTTTTTTTTCTACTGCATGTCATTAATTTGTTTTTCTCAGAGGTACAAAAGTGTTGAATTTTTGTCCGGATAACAAGATCTCGTGCACAAACGTTCAGCCCATGACGTGTTTATGTGTTATAGGGAGCACAAGAAAATCTCCCCCAAAGCCTAGACAAATTACTATGATTTGTGTGAGCATATACACTTTGACAGGATTTTGGATACTGTAAAGAGTTGAAAAGTTGATGCTTTTTGGAAGGAAAGAGCTGCGGTGGAGGTTTTGATATTAATTTCCTTACCTTAAATAATCTTACAAAGATGATCTGATTGGCTATATTTTCCTAAACTTAAATATATCAATATATATATGTTGATCATTTTATATTTATCTCCTCTACACAGATGAACTTTATTTACCTTTTAGAAACTGACCCAGGGAGCAGCTAGGATTTTCTGTTTGAAGCTGGGGATAAGCTATTGGTGTGCTGTGATTTATTAGGGGCTATGATTAGTTGCATTGAAGAGTGGTCCAAATCTGAGTTTGCTGCTGTTCAGTAGCAATTGTACTCATTCATACTGAAAACAGCCCTTATCCAACTTCCTTTTTCACTTTTGCAGTTTAGTCCAGACTAAACAAAGTGCACAATTAAACTTTTGATAGTGGCTTCCCAATAGTTTACAAAGTTAAAAGCCAAGTTTGTCTCGGCTCCTAACGAAGACCAGGGTGATGGAGTCAGAAGATAAACCTGAGAGTTTTCTTTTGGTTGTTAAATTGCAGATTTAATAGCCCAAAGCAGATCAGAATGTAGGGGAAAACGACCTTCTTAATAAAACCATCTGATATCTGTCTTGCAAAGATTTTGTTTGGCGACTGAGATGTTATTCACATGTAAGCTCTAATTGTGAAGCATCTAATCAACCTGTTTCCTTTTCATACGATAAGTATTGACCCTATTCTTGGAACTGGTTTGTTTCATTCCTTAGCAATACAAAATGAATATTGATACTTATGTTTTAATTATTACACCGGAGACCATGCTAAGGGGAAGAAAAAAATAATAGTTGCATTTTATGTATCATAATGAAATATATGGCTTGCAAGAAAAACCCCTTTTTAAATGACAGGAAAAATACAGATGAAAAATGAATGTACCCTTCTACTGAAACAGAAAACTGACCTGCTAAATATGCTGTAAGTGGCTGGATGTTCTTGGGGGCAGTGAGGTCCTAATTTTTATTATAATTTGCATATCAGGACTATGCATTTAGCTAGTTTTGCTTGGTAAGAGCCACGCATGCATTTGTTAATCTTGGAATGATTATTGGTTTCCAGTGAGATGCATGGAGTAAAGGCTGTCCTGCATCCTCCCGAAACTATAACCAGAAAAGTAATGAGCAAGGCTGTCAGGGTGATGGGAAGCATTAACTGCCATGCTAATCTCTGCTGAAAGAGCAGCCTAGGAATAAAAACTGTTGGAGCAAGATAATTGTGTGGGGAGGGGGGTGGGGAATGTAAACTTTTTATTAAAATACAAAACATCCCAACATAATTTACCCTCTTGCTTCTATCCAGAGTGCCTGAAGGCCTCAAGGATGTGATTTTAAAAACCAAAACACAAGCATTCTGCTAATTACATCCATTCACAACATAAAACTTCTGAACTTGTTGCTTTACTTGGAACAGAAATTGTTCATATCCTACATTTTTCATTCAGATTCAGTGTTGGCAGTCTGCAGTATCGTTTAGGGGATTAAGAGACAAATCCGTCCATGCATGAGAATTTACATTTAATACTAGAGGCCTCAAATTTTGCAACAGATTTTATTAAAACTTTGGTTCTAATAAATTATAAAGACCTTTTTTTCCTACCCAAAGGCCCTTTTGTACACATATCTGTTAGAGCAGTCAAAAGTTTACTGTAAAAATATTGCTCAGTTTTGTTACCCAGGGTCATTGTATAAATGGAGAATTGTTAAATTAAAATAACTTCTCCATGCGCATTACCTTCTGCATTCTGCAGAAGGCCAAGGAGCTGGGTGTGGCAAGCCTGAGCTAGTGGAAATTGAGAATTCTCTGTGCGCACTTTCTGCTTTACATTTTTATCTGTGAACGGGCTAAACTATTTTGTATCCACCGTGGGTACTTACTTGTTACATAGAAAAAGCATCTTTTTTTTTTTTTTGTGTATGAGGTAGGGGGAAGGATGCCTGAATATTTTGCTCCTGTATTGCCGTCTAAACAAAGTCCTCAGCTGTAGCTGCTGCTACGCTCTGTACTGAGTTCTTGCTTGGCTACAGCACGGAATCGTGAGGTCTTCCAACCGGCACTGGGTGCCTCTGGTTCAGAAGCTTTAGGCTAAACTTTGTGGCCCTGGCTGCCCTTCGCATTGGTCTGCGCACCATTGGATCTACCACATTTAACATTTTATTTTTTTTTTCTTTTTAAACTGAACCAGAGATAAAGGTCCTGTCCCATATGCTGCAACTCGCATGTATACATTATGGGTCTATGTACTGCCCCTCGCCACCTTCCAAGGAAACGGCGCTCTGGAACTGCTAACTAGCTTATGGTTTTATTAAGTTTGTTTAGTTTTGATAGAGCAGTTTTGGCAGTGGAAGGATTCAGTGGCAAAGCAGTTCAGGTCTGCACTCGGTTTCCATGAATTGAATTGGAGTTTTGGTAGGATAGCGAAGTGCCTTAGCATGAGCCCCTATACATATTGATTTGTTGGGGAAAGGAGGGGGAGGGGGGGCAGTCAGGAAGAGAGGCGGCCTCCGATGGTTCAGGACTGAAGTAGGAAAGCAACGGATTGCCATCTGCTATAGACTGGTTCACTTGCAAGGTTTCAGGACACCCGAGATTTCATCCAGTTTTCTATACGAAACCATGCTGGATCAGTTGTGCAGCTTTTCCAAAACTAAGATAGGATTTTTAGAGTGCTCGTCCGCCTAAGCTAAAGCATCCTGCTCTGAGAGGATCTTTATATTATGAAATTGTTATTATACCACATTTGCCATTAAGATGATTTATGCAGTTTTCTGCATTTCATTTCATAATACGTGTGCAGTTCTGTATGTCATAATTCAGTTAAGAAATGTTAATCCAATGAAAACTCATTTTAAAATATATTTTAGTTTTTATTTGACCTTATTTCACTTGTCATAACAAATCGTCTCCCCTACTCCATCCCTGCCAACAATCTTACTGACTAGTGACATTCTTATTAACAAGTGGTTGTTGGATTCACGTGACCACAAACTCATGTGGTTTTTTTTGGTTTGTATTTTTTTTTTTACTTAAAATCTAACTGATATATTGGAGAAATCACTTGAAGTAAATATACAGTCTAGGGCCACCTTAATTGTACAATTTGCATTCTTGATGGAAAGAGTATTAAAGCTATATTTCCGAAATCAAAAGCAAAGTTTCTATGGCCAAAATCTTAGAATCTTTCCAGACATAGCACGCTCCACACACTCTGACGCAGAAAGTTTATTTCAATGAGGTCTGAAGCGGTGGAAAGAGGGGCAAAATTTATACTCGGATTTCCCTGTCGCTGTTTGATCCTGTATCAAAATTCTAGATACATTTTTAACTTTCCGGAACAGTTAAGATCATACCTGGATTCCCACTCTTAAAGTTTCTATAGATCTGGGATTATTAAGATGGTAATAAGATGAAGATTGACAACAAGTTTGCTATATAAAAAGTTTACCTAAAATAACTGCTCCTATGTAATTTGTCTGCATTGTCTCTATTTTCCTAGCATTATGTATGAAGTGTAGAGAAGGATATTAAGAAAAGTATATTATTGTTTGCCTCAAAGTTTTTGCTTATGCCTATCTGTATACTGCATCTTGAAAATTATTTGAAAAGTCTAATAAAAATTAAATAAAAAAAAAAATTGCAGCTAGGCCAGTGGCCCATGTTGAAGAGCAGCGTTCAGTTCTCTTATCTGCTTTTTGGGCTGACGGGGATGCAGTGGTATCTAGTTGCAGTGAGCCCCGGCCATTGTACAATGGTGACACCTAATGTATACCAGGCACCCAAGGGAGCTGTGGTGGTGGCCCCTGCTGAAGGATTCATTGTAGTGGTTGTGCCACACAGTGTTTGTGGGGCTGTATTTATAAAAAAAAAAAAAAAATCTGCTTTGGGCAGCCTCATTTGAGGCCGGGATTGTGGTTTTAGAAATGTGATAAAGGAGTGAAAAATGGGGTCGTGAACCTGAGTAGTTATGAATGAAGGCTCCTGACACCATAAGCCCAGTACGACCTATTTCCAATTGAGCTGGAAGTCTGATGGGCTGAAAAATAATTATCAGCCAACATTTTCTAGTTTTAGTTAATAACTGCATAATTTTATTTATTGGAGGATAACTTCAACTGCAGTTGTTTACTCTTTTTTTTCTTTGTTTGTAGAGTTTTGTGTGTTGTTTCATATTGGCTTTAAATTTAGCTAAACTTGAATGTTTTATTACCCTAGCTTTCAAGGGACTATTAAGGACGTGAGAGATGTCTGTGATTTATGACCAATAAGTTCCACACAGAGCTAGTAGAGCCTACTTTCCGGGATGCGAGCTTGTGCATGGATGGCCCCCGAAATGCTCTTGTCGGAATCCTCTTGGACCCCCTTATGTTCTGAAAATTTGGTGAGAATAGGATAGGGTGGAGAAATACTCACAGAAATGTCAATTCCTTTCTCTTAAAAAAAAAAATAAAAAATATATATATATAAATATATATATATGTATATATACACACATTTTTGGAGAGTTTGGGTATAAATATTAGTTATAGGCCAGTTCCGTAAAGGTAACTGTTTTACACAATGGGGAAATTATTTTATATCTGACCTTGTGATTATCAGTAGAGCACTCTAAGAGTTAGGCTGGGCCTATTGTAAAACTTGAGAGAGAGAGGCAAGAGAGGATTCTACAGGGGTAAAAGTAGCTGAATAAACTTTCTTGTAATTTTAATTTGCCTGCTCTCCACCACAGTCATGGTAGTTGTAAAAGTACCGCTGGATGCAAATTGAGTTGGATTTGTTTCTCTGTGTAGAAATCTTGCATCTTCACTGAGATTTTTGTTGGCATGGTTTAATGATGAAACAGAGAGCACCAACTAGGTAAATGTGAAATCTCATACAAAGAAAAATTATTACAGGATTATTGAAGTGACAGAACTGGTAAAGGATAAATATGTGTAGTCTTCCCATCTATTAGTTATTCACTGTATAGGATTGTATTGCTTATTGGTGAGTTTGCTCTTGCTGGAGTATTTTTCTCTGTTAATGTAAGTCTAACTGTGACTTCCTTTGTGCGCTCGGGTCTTTGAGTGTCTCCTTCTCTTCCTCTCTTGTGCTTGCACTATATATACCAGTTTTATGACTTTCCCAGACTTTATGTCCTGTTAACTTGCATAAGTGATTATATGCTGAATGGATTTCTACTCCGCACGGAGAATACAGTGAAAGAAATTGTTGATCATTAGCAGGACCCTTTCTAGCTAAGATTTTTCCTCTGGTTTTTTTTTTTTTTTTTCCAGCCTGTAGAGTAAAAACTCAGATTGCAAGACTCTCTCTCTCTCCACTCCCCCAATCAATTTTGTAAAACTGTGCAAAATTGCTGTAATTGCATGTAATCATGAATGAGTCTCGCAGATAGTAACAGTTGTAGGAACTTGTTGCCAGTCTCGTTCAGCTGAGTCTCTTTTTGACATTATTTTACTGTGTGTTCGCTCTGTTCCCATAAAGCTGTAGTGATTAACAAATGGTTCCAGATAGATAGTTTCCATTAGCGGAACTTTAAAATCACAGATTTCTGACAGCGTAATGGAAGTGCAAAGATTGTGCTGAAAAGTTTGATATATTTTACAAAAACACAAATCTTTCCAAAGTGTAAGATGATGTATCTCATTGTTTATAATTATACCTTGCATCTCAATTGACTTTTTTAAACTGTCTACAAGCCGCATTTTATTTTTTCAAGTTATATCCACAGTTCTCTGATTTTTTTTAAGAGTATTTAAACAAAACTTGCCAATAAGGCCCTTCTTTCAAAATTGAGCATATATGTATATATATATATATATGTGTGTGTGTATGTACAAATTATGAAAACTCCTCCCCATTCATAATCTCTAATTTTGGACAAAAGTTCAGAGAAGGAGTTTCCATAATTCATGAGTAGTGAGAATAAAGCCCATGTTTAGTAAGTAACCAGTATATATGATGTAAATCTGGCATTTTTTGAACAAATTGTTAAATAACTACAGTACCTGAATTGTAATTTGCCTTGAGCTCAGGAAAGGCAAGTAGCTAAATCTAGTGACTCCTAATAAATGCTCTTTGTGATGTCATAGCAGCTCTTGTGCCATCAGTCGTATTTTAAATCTAGTGACTCCTAATAAATGCTCTTTGTGATGTCATAGCAGCTCTTGTGCCATCAGTCATATTTTAAATCTAGTGACTCCTAATAAATGCTCTTTGTGATGTCATAGCAGCTCTTGTGACATCAGTCATATTTTAAATCTAGTGACTCCTAATAAATGCTCTTTGTGATGTCATAGCAGCTCTTGTGACATCAGTCGTATTTTAAATCTAGTGACTCCTAATAAATGCTCTTTGTGATGTCATAGCAGCTCTTGTGCCATCAGTCGTATTTTAAATCTAGTGACTCCTAATAAATGCTCTTTGTGATGTCATAGCAGCTCTTGTGACATCAGTCCTATTTTAAATCTAGTGACTCCTAATAAATGCTCTTTGTGATGTCATAGCAGCTCTTGTGACATCAGTCGTATTTTAAATCTAGTGACTCCTAATAAATGCTCTTTGTGATGTCATAGCAGCTCTTGTGACATCAGTCGTATTTTAAATCTAGTGACTCCTAATAAATGCTCTTTGTGATGTCATAGCAGCTCTTGTGCCATCAGTCGTATTTTAAATCTAGTGACTCCTAATAAATGCTCTTTGTGATGTCATAGCAGCTCTTGTGACATCAGTCCTATTTTAAATCTAGTGACTCCTAATAAATGCTCTTTGTGATGTCATAGCAGCTCTTGTGACATCAGTCCTATTTTAAATGTAGTGACTCCTAATAAATGCTCTTTGTGATGTCATAGCAGCTCTTGTGACATCAGTCGTATTTTAAATCTAGTGACTCCTAATAAATGCTCTTTGTGATGTCATAGCAGCTCTTGTGCCATCAGTCCTATTTTACTTTTGGGGGCGGTTGCACAGAATTCCTTTTCTGAGTAGGATTTTGCATTTGCCCCACAGAAGGAGGCATGGGGACCAGAAAGCAGCAGCAATAGCAGTGGAGGCCTGCATGGGTCAGAAAGGAGGAAGGAATAACATTGGTGTCAGTTGGAAATGAGAGAGGAGCAGTGGCGGGCTGGCCTATGCTGGAAGAAATGAGCCTGCATGGCTCAAACTAAGGAGGGAGCGGCAGGGCGGGGGGGGGGGGGGGGGGGGGAATAGACGGCAAGCTTGGGGATGGTAGGAGAACGTTGTTAGTCCTGCTAAAGAGGAGGTGGCAGACAGAGAAGGCTAGCGGGGGGCATTGCTGGGGTGAGGGGAAAGGAGGAGCACACTTTCTGCTCCCACCAAAGTCAAGCCTGGGGGTCAGCAATTAGAGGTCTTGCTAAAGGGGTGGTAAGGCAGACAGACTGCAAGGGGATCTTGCTGGGTTAGGGGTTCAAGCCTTGTGGGGTGCTTCCAGGGTGGTGATAGGAAAATAGACAGAATTGGGAGAGGGGAGAGAAATCTGGTTGGGGGGAAGGGACAACCAAAGGGTCAGCCTTGGGTGGACGGAGAGGGTAGCAAGTGAGCTGGGTGTTGACCCAAGGAAGAGGAGAGAGTGAGCATGGGGAACAAGCAATAAAGTGGGGGAGCTGAGGGAGGGAAGAGGAATTAGAAGGGGCCAGGCCTCATGGGGAAAATACAGAAAAATGTAAAAACCCTGTATCTGATTAATAAATATTTCTGTATTAACTATTGCTCAGGCAGTGATGATTATTGTTTTATCTGAACAAATAGTCTGTAGAATTTTATATCTATATCTTTCTCTCGCTTTCTATCTCATTATCTATCTATCTATCTATATATAGATAGATATAGATATATATAGGTGTATATGTGTATGTATATATATATATATATATATATATATATATATAGCAAAACATTCTAGCGAGGATTCGGTCTGGTCCTTTTTTATATAGCCTTTCTGATTTAAAAAAAAACCAAAAAAAAACGACATGTTCTTTCCCCTACACCACAAGCAAAATTTTACATTAGATGAGATTAAAATACCAGATACAGTGTGTTCACACCAAGGGACTGAACTTGTTTTTGTGCTTCCTATTTTCAAAAGGTCTATCTTTTCTTTTTTTTTACGCTTCTTAGTGGGGCATCTTAATTGTAGTTTAACTGTGTGGTTGAATTATTTCCTGTTGCGTCTTTAGTAGGAGCATATTTTATTTAAGGTTTTCTAGTGGCAATTTAAGATTGAGGCGGAAAGCCACAACTATACAGAAATGAAACTCTCTAAAGGAGATGTGCAGTTAAGTTGCAAGTTGAGTTTTCAAACAAGATATTGAAAGGGAACGTTAGCTGACGTGGCCTGTTAATATTAGGGTATTTTTTTTATTTTTTTTCCCCTCAGCCTGAAACTTCTTGGAGCAGTTTCTTCAAACATTCAAATGTCCTCCGTTGAAAAACCCTGCAGATGGAGTGTCCCAAGGCTGGCAGCTCGCTGAGCACAGTGATTTATCTTGGCATAACCGAAACATAGTTTAGGGAGCAAGTATTCTTTTTACATCTTAGCAGAATGGGTTGCAAACCTTTCCCATTCAGATCCCACGAAAGAGCTTTCAATCAAATCACAGGCCCCATTGCAGAATAAAATGGTTTGAGGATTCCTATGTAAAAATGTTTCACACTTTCTTGTTGCAAACTAGTTTCTGAGGTTTAGCAGTGGGAGGGGGGAGGGCTCAATCATCATTTCCTAGTTGAGTAGCTGTTTGCAAATTTTCTGTAACTTTGAGTGGCTTTGGGTCGTGATTTTTTTTTACTAGTTCTCCCAGCCATAGTGAATCCAGGTCTTTTGTGGCCCTCACCCTTCAACCTTTTCAGAGCAGATTTGCGATCGCTGATCCTGAAGCGACGGTGGATTTGGTGGAGGCGACGTCCCTTCTATGCTACCTGCTCCAGAAGTGCTTTTGGAATTGAGGGAGTGTCTGTGTGTGTGTGTGGTATACCCTCCCACCCCTCTTCATCCTTCCCCCATCAAAGAAAAAAAAGGAAATCCGTTTACAGATCTCTGGGATCCATTTCATGTGTCAAGACCTTATAATTGGACCCTAAATTAGGTCACAACTTGGTTGGTCCGTGTTTTTACCCAGTTTGTGCTTTATAATAAACAAGTGTGCAGAAGTAGCTTTGGCAGAGTGCTTGTGGGCAATGTTTAATGCCAGCCTTTCAGACTGAATACATATACATTGTGAATTCTTTGGTGCAGCATATTTTTTTAATTTGAAGGTTATGGGAATAATTTGACTTTGGTTTAGTCATAGATGATAACATTCATTTTTGCAGCCCTCTCATGGGCTGAGTGTTGCTATTTAAATTAGAGGAGACTTGAGGGAAGCAAATCTAATCTGTGTTAATGATGAAAGTTCATGCTATGCCAGTGGGACAGAGATGCATTGTGTATTTATAGTTTTAGTTTCAGGGCAAAAAAGCATTGTGTTGGACAATGTCATGATTAAAAACCATGCTGTATCAACATATGATAACTTGTTCTTCCTGTTTCCTGGTAGATATTGTATGATCAAGAAACCTACAGGGATCATAATTGTGGGTTTTCTTTAGGCCTCCCTCTGCTCTTCTGTGCGTTTATGGATATTTTCATGTCCTACCAGCTGAGAGTTGACTTTATTCATTTATTCTGTGTTTCCTGTAGGAATCCTCTTGCTTGTTGTCTGTCCGTGGGTAAGAACACAGACTTCAGTTTGATAGATATAGCAATACAAATGGCTGCTCCGTTTGCGTGTTTTGTTTCTATGGGTGTGACTGAATTTTGCTAAGGCATCTATTAAAAAAAAAAAAAAAATCCAATTTGTTTTGTGCCCTTAAGAATTAGTCAGAAATGTAAAAAAGCTTGAGCATCATGCCTTAAAAATGATAAACCTTTTCTTGCTTTACCTTTAAGATATTGACACATGCTACACTATCTAATGCAGCTAAATAGCATCTTGATTTTTAATATAGATTTTGAAATTTCATACGGCCCTTATATGTTTTCTTGTTAACCACACTTTGCTCTTCCATTATATCTGTTTTATCCAGTCAGTTTTCTGGCTCTAGCACAAATTCTTTAAACTGCTAATGTGTGTGTGTGTGTGTGTTTTTTAAAGTTATTTCCTGTAGCACGTTTGCCAGGGAGGTTCTAGGACACGGTGTGAAGCTGCCTGGAACATGACATCCTGGCAGAACCGCGCTCTCCACGTCGCATCGTCTTATCTAAAGGGCAAGCTGCGATGCGGTGGATTTAAAAAAAAAAAAATTCATTTTTGTTTAAATCCCTTTTCCTGGGCTGGGAGGAAGGAAGAGATTGGAATACGCTGTGGGAGCTTTTTCACACAAGGGATCTGACAAAACACTCACAGGGCAGAAGTTAGAGCAAACCCGTTTTTGGGAATAGAAAGGTGCATTTGGCCCACAGATCGGTGACACGTTTTTCAGATGGCACAAGCAACGCTTTTAAAGCGTGGATGGGAGGGGAGAGCGGAGGGGGAGATTCCAGCCTTGCAGGAGCCGGGGAGGGAGAGAGGTCGCAGGGAAACTAATCTGTGTAAGCGTACTGGGATATTTTCTTGGGGAGGGGTAATGAGACCAGCATGTTAACCACTTCACATGAAAATATTTACCATGACAGAACAGAAATCAGATACAACCATTATGGAAAACTAATTATAAGTCACACATGGAATTGGTGACATTTTTAATAAGTTTCACATTCAAGACTTTATTTTTGTAAAAGCTCTTGCACGGTGCCCAGAAGCAAAGAGCACTTTTAACGGACAGACTGCAAAATTCTGCTTTTAAGGCTCGATCGTGTTTGTCTATTTTCCTTCCCTATTCGGTTGTAGGAGTTCAGTGCCCTGCTGCTTTTTGCTGAAAGTTCACATTGTGTTACCGAGTAACAATGGAACTAACATACCCGTACTGGGCTGAATTTTCAAAGGGATATATGTGTGTGAAACCCTGTTTTATGCAAGTACATGGAGTTTTGAAAATTGCTCGGGTGGGGTGCGCCCATAAAGGTTTACGTGTCTCGTGTCACTTTTTCTGAAGTGAGCACATAAATTTATGCGCACACATCTACACTTGCTCCAGAACAGGTGTAAGTGTGTGTGTGTGTGTGTGTGCGTGTGTACATCGATGCACTTCTGAAAATCAGCATTACAAACGTAAGTCTGTCCTAATTTTCAAAGCAGATTTGTGTGCATAAAGTCTGCTTTTAAAAATTTGGACTAAAATCTGCAAATACATTTTTACTTGTCTACTTTGGCCCTCGCATACAGTGATAACATTACCCTCATTTTATCATTTTAAGCAGTTTAGGTTTCCTTCCGAGATTGACTTGGGCAGAATTGGTTGTTTTTTTGTGCTTGATTGAATCTTCTGACAGCTTGAGGACTGCTGGCCCACTTTATTCATCTGTACTTCCTGCTAATGATGGTGTGGGCAAGGGGTTGTGCCTCTCCTGCACTGGCCGAGATATTGGGGGAGCATTCCTCTGGTGGAGGACACCAGGCTTGGAGTCCCTTTGGTGCCCATGCCCAATTCAATATGTCCTTCAGCGGGCTAGTAGGTATTATTGCACGATAACCATGGGTGTTCCACTACATCTTCTGTAGTTCTTATAGCCTTTGTTGGCCTCCTCTAAATCAGTACTTTTAAAACATTTTGGGACTGTCAGTATTCTTGTTCACTGTTGCTGTTGGAGAAAGTGTGTGCATGGAACAGGGTGCCTGCTCATGGTTGCATGCATGCCTGACGCTGCAGATCAGAATGTATAATAAGCAAGTTTCAGCACACTTTTGTCCCCCTAGTGCTGCTAAGGTTGTGAATTGTTGGTATAGCCATTTACATTTCCTGCTTTTCTCACCGTGATTTGTATTCCATGCAAGGTGTTCCATATCTGCTGCGGGTACTGGATAACGTTCTTGTGCAGTCTGAAAAGAATTCTCTAAGATGGAACGTTATTTGTAATTACTATGGTTCTTCTAAAAATGATTTTGCAAATATATTGTAGTCCTTGGGGTTTTAATAAGATACCCTTCCTATGCGGTTTTATTAAAAAAAAACAAAACAAAATGAAAAAAAAAAAAAAGAAACAATCCATGAACTCAACTAATGTTTCACTCAGTGTGACATTTGTATCCTGTTGACCAGCAGGGTGTTCTCTGAGGGGTAAGTGAGAGGCATCCTGGGTACCGTGCAGCAGCAGCAGATCCCTTAATACCATTCTTTCCCCCACCCTCCCTCCGGACGCACGCAGTTTGATCGCCCTTTGCCTTATATTCACTAAATATTTTAATAAAAATATTGCCTCTCACCTTTTTAAAACGTAAAGGTTAATACAATGTCTTACGAGCATATAACTGGAGTAACACAGTAGTAAAAGAATTCAGTAAAATTATCTTGATTTATTTCTATTTTAATTCTGTGACTTGTTTTTGTTAATTAGGATGCCTATGAAAAAAGTATTGAATAGGTTACATTGATTCATTGGGAGACCAAGTTAAAGAACAACATTCACATTTTTTTTTTATTTATAGGTTTCTTACTGTTTATCCTCTCAGGAAAAAAAAATTACATTTTTCATTTATAATTAATAATACAGCTGCCCCAGCATAAACCCTAGTCTCCAGGAATGGTGAGAACTGTAGGAAATGGTGATCTTGTTGGATTTTGGTGTGTGTACTTTTAAATAATTGTACTCTGTATGGTATATGTGTGTGTGTATGGGGGGGGGGGGGAGGTTGGAGGTAGAGGGGTTCAGTGATTGTTATAGGGTGTTGCCTTGCTTGATATATATAATTTGGCACTCATTTCCAAGAATCCATGCATTTCCAGACATTTTCAGGGAGTTGAAAAGGGCTTATGCCACAGTGTCCTTCCACTGCACTGCACAAAATAGTCCTCTCCGTTTACGTTTCAAGAGCACCCAACATTATCTTGAGGTGGCGTGGAGGGCAAAAAGGATGAGGGGAGAGGGTCCATGGACTCTGACCTGCAAAGCATGGCCCTCATTTTTGCTTGCATTGATTTCAGTTGATACCGGGGCGTTTGAGTTCTTCGGACAGATGGCAGAGATTATGCCTGTTGCTGGGTGTTTCTATACGCTGCTCATGTTTTTGGATATGATACACGTGATGAATTCCCCCTCCCTCCCAGTGCGATGCTGAAGGGCTCTGCAGGGTCTATCATGATCAGGTTTCACAGCCTCACCTGTTGGGCTCTTGAACTAGTCCAGCATAGCCACACATTTTGGGCAACGGATGTTCTTTGCTACTCCGATTGGAATGACCCTGTCCGGCATATAAGGCAGAAATTCTGATTGACTGAAAACTCTTGGCATATCCATGTAGCTCATGTGGAGGGCCAGGGAGCTTTGTTCAACTCTATTTTTTATCATGTCCAATTACATCTTGCCTTCGGAATAACTTTTTAAAATTATCTCGGCCCTGCTGTCTCCGTGCTTCCACCTCAGTCAGAACCTGCTTCTTCTGGGTCTGTGGTGCCATAAGCCTTGATTTCTAACTTTCCATGGGTTTTCCTTCTATTTTTTTTTTTTTACCACCATGATCTCCCACCACTCCTTTACCCATCTAGTCCACCATTGCAGTGACATCTTCAGCCAGGAACTCTGGCTCCCTCTGGAACTTGGCATGTACACACCCTGAGTGTTAAGTGTCACCATAGCACAAAGTCTTTCTCACTCTTGCCCTCGCCACTGCTGTAAAACTGCATCTGCAGCATCCGTGGCTGACTGGCCCACGGAACAAAAGCAGGGCTCGGGAACTGAACCCTGATCCGCCCGCATGCAGGGCCGGTGGGAGCCCTAGGATAACTAAGCCGCCAGCTAGAGTGCCACGGTTCTGGGAGCGGCACTGCGATGCCTTCTTCCCACCTGCACAGGTCTGGAAGAGGAAGTGGCATCATGGGTGGGAAGGAGGAGGTGCCATTGCAGTGTCAGCAGGAGCAGGCTGTAACATTGACCGGGCAGTAGGAAAGAGCAGGCAGCGGAGCAGCGTGGGCCCTGCAGCCTGATACAGACAGAATCCTGTCGGTCCTGGGGCTGAAGGAGGAGGCTAGTGTTGATATTGCTTCTGGGGTCGAGGGAAGGGGAAGAGCATGTGTATGAGAGAGGGGAGATTGTGCAATCATCACCTTCTCTCCCTCTGTTAGCAACAATCTCTGTACATCTGGAAATCAAAATGTTCCCAGGTATGGAGAGCAGGGGACTTTTTTTTTTAAAAAACCTTTATTAGTGTTAATTATTAGGCATATGCTGTTTTGAAATATTTTATTAGTGTTTGGAAAACTTAAAATTGTTTAATTATTGGGTGTTCTAGTCCTCAGCTGTTTTGAAATAGTTTTTTTTTTAGCATGGTTTTACTGTTTGTTTTTTTATTTTATGAGGAATGGTAAATTCTGTTTGCTCTTTGTTGTACTGCATACAGAGTCATTGCAGTCTCCAGTTTGTTTTTTTGTCTCTTTTTTTTCTATGTACACTTTTGTGGTCTCTGTTCTGTATTTGGTGAGGGTTTGCAGGTGTAACCAAGGTGAGAGATCCTGCTAGCATGTAATTTCTGTGTAGGAATCTGTATAATCTTGACTTGTGCTGTTCTCCTGATGGGTGTAGTGGTGTTTTAGGGCCTGGAATAGAATTTGCACTGTTGCCTTTTCATAGGTAGGGTTGTTGCTGTTTGACTCTTGGCAGTTAGTGCTGTGTTTTGGCCTGGGAGGTTTACTATATTGTAATTTAGTTTATGGCTTTCTGAGGGCCAACTCCATCCCCAATACATGTTATAAAGGTCTCATGCCTTATGGGTTCCAGGTGTCTCTTTTGCACAGCGTTTTCTGGTTGGTACCATAGCAGTGCATGTAAATATAATATAAGTAAGTGATTTTTTTTTTAACCCCAGATTATATTTTGAATGTTCTTGTTCATGCAAAATCTTATTATAAATGCATATTTTTAATTGTGTGGTGAGGACATGTTTTGGGGGGGGGGGGGGGGTAGCGCAAGGCTGAGAAGTTCACTTGGAGCATCTAATACTCTTGCACAGGCCCTGCCTGCATAAGTAGCACACAATATTGCCAACTGAGCTACCGGACTGGCACCAAAAATAAAAATATCAAAGACTTTTTGAAATTTTGTGGGGTTTTCCATCAATTTAGGTTTTGTGATTTAGTCTCAAACAGCTTGCATTCCTGCTTTCCTTGGGAATGTGCTTTCTCTTAAACGTACTAATTTATTTGACAAGTTGAGCAACTTCCCAGTGCCCATTAATAGGAAGGAAGCCATCTTTCACTATAGGCACTCATCTCCCCTGTTGGGGCGAATGCCATTGATCAGTGAGTGAAGAGGATAATTAATAGGCCAGAGCTGTGCAGGACAGTTAACATATGGTCTCTGAAGAATAACAAATACTAGGTCACCTTACTTCAGCACCTCAATTAGAGGGGCAGGAAATTATTGCTGCCTTTGGCTGCTACATGTTGTTTCAGAGTTGGAGGTTCCTAGAGTGACTGGAAGGTTCCCAGTTCATTTTTTTTTTTTTTGTCTTTTTTTGTTTTTGGAACTATGGTGGACGCCCGTTTTGGAAGATAGTGGGTTTTTGGTGTATGTGTGTAGGGGGAGGAAGCCTTCAGTGAAACTTGTTTGGAATTGTTTCAGGATTACAGTTGTAGCGTGATCTTTTTAATGACCTGTTTTCTGTGCTCTGAATATATATCTTTTTTAAAATCTGAAAATCCACGCCTTTTGGTATATTTGTTTGGACCTGATGAAAGGAGCGTTCCTTCCAAAAGCTAGTTAAGAGTATTAAGTTAGTCCAATATAAAGATCTGAAAATTATTAAATTGACCTTTTTTTTTTTTCCTGCTTTGGATGCAAAGGATAAAAAAAAAATTCAAAGGCTGTTCGGCATAGAAATTGGGTCTTGATGTGGGAGGCTGTGCTTAACTGAAGTCTTAACGTGGTTTTTCAGTGCTGTTTGGATTGTTTCTGAAGTCCTCACCTCAAGTGCTGCTGCCAGATTGGAAGAGTAAAGTTCTCAAACAGAAGAGGAGAAATTTCTTTAATACTACTTAATTTCCTCATGGCCTGTTCTAGTAAAACGCTTATAATATCAAGTTTGCTTTGGCCAGGAAGTGAATTTGGTAGATTTTCTGCAGTACGAAAGCGAACACAGTTTTTAAAGGTCATAAATTAGTACCAGCCTGTGAAACCTGAGAGCTCGCCTATCACTCGTCCAGGGTGAAGGCTTCAGTCTAAGCTTCAAGTGGCGCTACCACTCCCTATAGTCAAGCTGGTGCTTTTTTTGCCCCTTTTTTTTTTTAATTTGTTACCTTATGTCTAATGTGGATACCTTTTTGTGTTTTTCCTGAAAACTAAAGGCCGAATTTTAAAAGTCACACGCGCGCGCAGAATCGAGGAAATACGTGTGTGGCTGGGCTGTGTGCCCGCTGCGCGGATTTTCGCAGATTTTCGGAGGCCCGCAGCCACCCGCGTATCTCCCGGTACGCGCGTGGGAAGGGCTAAACGAAAAAAGGGGCGGGCCGGGAGGCACTATTAGGCACAGCCCCGCTGAAGCGTGCGCCAGGATGTGACTGGCCCGCCCAACCTGCTGCTGCTCCAGAGGGTGAGTAAGTTGAAAAACCAAAAGAATCGAGGGTAGTTAGCGGCGTTTTCGGGGTTGGAGCTAGTTGGGTAAAAGGAAGGCAGGTTAGGTAGGGGCCTTAGGAAGTAAAGGCGTGGACTGGGAGGAACTGGGGAAAAGGCCTATTCCATCGCCACGCGCAACTACTAAATTCCTCCCCACTTGCGCATGCAAGAAGGCAATCGCTCACACTTGCGCGTGCTGAGTTAAAATCGTGCGCGCGGATAGTGGTAGATTTTAAGACCGCGCGCAGGTCTTAAAATCTACCTTTGAAGAGAAGTGCTAATCATTATAATCCAGTATAGCTGGCATGAAAGTGGGCGATGGTGAAATGTTCCCCAATATGTTTCTGGTGCCATGATTTCAGTTCTTCACAATTATGAAGTAACCGTTTTGAAGAAGTTGTCCAGTACTTGCAGACGCTCTTTCCCTGTGCTGTTCTGTTTCACTGCTGGTTTTGCTGCACTGAAGGAGCCAGTGTTATCAGAGCTGCCTTTCAGTGGCACCCTACAGGGAGCCAGAGAGCAGCCTTCAGCAGTGGGACAAGCTCAATCAGGAATCTGAAAGCAAAATAATCTTTGAAAGTCTTGTCTTCGTTTGGTGGTATTGTACTGTGTCTTGTCTTTCCAATGAGAGGAACTCCCAGCTCTATGGTAGCTGAAAGGCTACTGGATAAGCAGGATTCGCAAACCTGCTTTCTCCAGGCCGCTGTCGAGCTGTGTGCTGACCGCTGCTGAAGAAGTTGCATGTTTGAATCAGAAGGGCTTTAGGCACATTTTAGTATACAAGAGTGCTTGTTGATGTTCTGTCCTATCTGTATGCATATACTGGGGACCATCTTCCTGGATGGACTGGGCTGAAATTGGTAGAATGTGATACTGAGATGGCAATCCTCCCGTCAAATTTCAGCCACATCTGTCCAGAGTGAGGGCCCTGATGTGAAACATACCTTCTGTATGCCACTTCGTGTTATTGCTGGCCTGATAGTTTCCTCCTACTCTTTAGGCTACAATACCATAAGAATTAATTCATAGCTACCTGGGGGGGGGGGGGGGTTCCCCATTTTATATCCCTTCATTATTTCAGCTATTGCAGCAACATGCCCAGTGGTCACACATCATTGCTCCTTCTGAAACCCCCCTCATCAGTATGGACCTTAATGTGGCCACTAGGTGGAGCAATGGCTGAGACTCCCTTGCCCCCAGTACTATGAATGTTGGCTCTGTAGCCTTCCTCGCTGTCCTGGGGAGCAAAGTGCTGATCTTAGAATCAAACCCAATTCCTCTGCTTGGTAGCAGCCAGCATAGTCGTCAGATTGACCCTAAACCAGATAGGGTTGATTCTATACATTTGTACAGTAGTCAAGGGTAATGAGCTGCAAACATAACACACATGCATTTGGATGAGATGGTGACTCATCCTCAATAATCAGCATGGGTGCAAGCAATGTGGGTTCTTGAGTACCCCCAATATTGAGAAAACTCGCCCACTGTCCAGAGACGGGTAATTTTGAGTTTAGCTCTCCCCCAATCACTTTGAAAAGTTGGCTCCTATGAGTGGTGCATAATGAATAGCATACAGCTAATGGAGAAAGCTACACATCAGTTCAGCTTACCCAGTTGTGTTGCTCACATCCCAGTTGGGATACGAGCCCTCTTTGCACATGGCTAGTGTGCGAACTCTGCTGTCGCATGCTCACTATAATTGGTGGTGGCTGGAAAACTCTTAAGACAGTTGGGCCTTGGATGGCTGGCTGGTTAGAAAGCATTCAGTCACTGAGCAGCTTGAGGGTGGGGATTAGAAGAACAAAACCTAAAACCACAGGATGCATAAGAAATTTGTTAGCCGAAAAAAAAAAAAAATTCAGGTTGTGATGCAGAGTTTCTCCTGCCAGTTTGGAGAAAACTGGGAGTTAGACTAATCCACATTAATGCAGCTCAGCCACCCATCCACAATTCATGATTATGGCCTGGTCCGTATAATAGGACTTTATTTCCATGATTAGAATAAATGGAAAAACCTTGGGCTTTTCACTATTGGTGGAACCTAGTTATAGTGTGGCGTCCCAACCCAGGATCCTTCTGCCTGGATTCCTTTCACTCCATGAACACGAAGCATGAAATGCTGCCTCCGTGCTGAGCAGAGAAAAACAAAAATCTGTTCTTCCTTCATGTGTCGAGAGGGGGAAGCTTTTGTATCTACAATTGGTGATGCATCAAGACAGAGGTAGTTTTTTTTTTTTTTCCCCCTTTCCTTCCAAGAAGTTGCTTCTACAGTGATGAAAGCAAAAAAAACCCAAACAAACAGAAAAAAAAGTAGCTTGTCAAGGAGCCCTGTGCCAGCAAGACAACTGGTTATAGAAGGAGATAATTTTGTCAGTCGCTTTGACAGCATTCGCTTTCTCAGCAGATAGGTGCTTTAAACTTGGCGACCGGGTACGAACTGGGAGAGTGAATCCCCACAAACTGTTAGAATTTCAAGTCCAAGCCTGCTCTGAGCTGATCACTTGTTTCCTATTGTCACCCTCTAAATCCTGGTAATTACAGGCTATGGTTTCCTCATAGATAAATGAAACCAAAGCGTAGCTAAAAGGGTGGGAAAATATGATGGCCAGTGATTTGGTTTCTTGCCTCTGCTTTTTTCTAAAAGCGGTCTTAAGGATCTGTGGAAGATGGGAGAGATTCTTAAGTGATGTTGCAGCAGAAATGCCCTGTGCCTACTTGCACGGCTTACTTTCTTTTTGCGGGGCACACAATGATCTTTACGATGCCATCGCACATCGCAGCTGTTCATGCACCCTGGGAACAATGCCGAGGTCGCTGCTCCATTTAGGGTAACTGAGTTACATCTGAACACCGTGCTTGCCTGGGTTCGAAGGGGATGGATACTGTTACCCCCCCCCCCCCCCCCGTTCCAATCCCTCGCTTTCCATCTTTCTCTCCCCAGGATCCAATTTATTCCGTCTCTTCTCCTTCACATTCTCTCAAGCTCCCCTGATAGCCAAAAGCAGGAATCCTGGGCTTGGTTAATTTCAAGGCTTCTCTGTGGCCACTAGAGGCTGCAATACTTGGCTTTCTTATTGCCAGGCTGGGAGCTGGGCACGAGAGAGATTTAAGGATCTCCATTTTCAGTTTTTATATTTTTCTCTCAGTGTTATAACAAACAAAAACTGGCTAAAAACAGTGGAGGGAAGAATGAGCTGTCTTTTTTTTTTTCTTCCACCACTGATAAACTCCCATGTTTGTCTCTTAAAATAAATACTAAGAAATTCCTGAGGAAAATAAAGTAAAAACTGAAAAACGAGGGTCCCGAGAGATACTCAGAATATTTCAAGGCCATGCCAGGCATTCAGTGTGAGATTGGGTTGAGGGGTATGCTAACGGGAGAATCAACAATGGATGTCTACGACGAGCGAAAGATTTAACTTGATGATCAAATCTTTCTTTCAGTCCAAAAATGATGAGAATATTTTTACATTTTTCAGAAATGCTGTTTCATAAAATGGAGAATTGTTTTGAAGAGAAATTTGCTCCTTTGTGCTCAGAATGAGTTGGAGGAGTAGCCTAGTGGGAAGCCAGAGTTCAAATCCCACTGCCGCTCCTTGTGACCTTGGGAAAATCACTCCACCCTCCATGGTCTCAGGTACAAACTCCGGGCCTGATTCATTAAGGCAATTCTCCCATTCTGTGTCTATGGGAATAAAACTTAGTAAATCAAGTCCTTAGACTCTGAATCCTCTGGGGACAGAGAAAAACTTACAGTACTCGAATGTAATCCACTTTGAAGTGCAGAAAAGCAGAATACAAATCAATAAAATAAAATGAGTATAAACTTTATTTTTTTTTCTATGTATTTTTACTACAGGGAACTTGACAATAAGCTGCCTGACTTGGGTGGGAAGAGTAATGTTAGCATTTTAAAAACTTGCTAATAGAACATGTATGGTAGAACGTCTTCTGGTAATGGGACACAAAATGATCACAAATACACTGTTTTCTTAGTCTACTGCCAAAAGCAAAGGATTCAGCTAGCCCTTGTAAAAACGTTCTACAAAGTACTGAAGAATTCTATAAAATTTCCATAGGATGTAAGGTGCTCAGAAACATGGCTTTTTATATATGGGTCTATGGGAGGAAGTTTGGGTATTGCTTTTAGAACGTCATAGGAAAATGGATAATTTAATAAATTGCTATCGATTAAGCTATGGAATTTGTTGCCAGAGGATGTGGTCAAAGTGAATGGTATAACCGAGTATAAAAAAAGTTTGGATACATTTCTGGAGGGCAGGTCCATTAGCATTCACTATCTAGGCAGGCACAGGAATTGCCACCTCTTATATCTGGGAACAAGCAACAGGGAGGTGATCTTCAGGAGCTTCAAGTGACCCGGATTGGCCACTGTCGGAGATGAGATGCTGGGCTCGATGGACCATTGATCTTACCCAGCATGTTCTTATGATATGTATTTTGTTTGATTCTATTCTCTGAGGACAAGCAGGATGGCAATCCTCACACATGGGTGACATCATCCAAGAGAGACCGGCATAGAAATTTGATTTCAAAGATACTAGTTATTAACATGCTCTACTGAACATGTGCAGCTGTAGTCACCTCCCAGGCAGTCCTTTGGTCTTCCCCCCACAAAGCCTGTAAGATAAGATTCTTTGCTCTCTCCCTTAAAGCTGCTGCATTGAAAGTTCTGGAAGTGCAGAAGCTGTTTTTCTGGCAGAGCCCAGTGAGGTTTTTGTTTTCTCTCTTACATACCTTTTGGTAGTTCTTGCTGCTTTCTATTAACATATAATGCTGCATCTGCAGCTTATCTGTGTTGTCCTATCCTTCAGTTTGTCTGTTTTGCCTTTGTCTGTGCCTTATGGGACCTGCAGGCCCTATGTGGTCCAGGTAGGCCTCTAGCCTGGGGACTTGCCTGAATTCCTATCCAAGCAGGAGTTTCATGAATTTTTGTCTGAATGCTGGACATCAACAAGGCCCAGACAGTGAAGGAATCCAGGACTGGGGCATCCCCATGGGGATGAGAACTCATCCTCGCCCACACTCCTGGGCGAGTCTCCATGGGCCCAAGTTAATTTTCACCTCTGATGCCCTGGCTGACACAGCCTCCCCGTCTGCTCTCCAGCTTGCTCTGGCAGAGCAGTCTCCACTGAAGAGAGAGTGAGCATGAGCCTGGGCATTTAGCTCTGCTGCTGCACTGTTGTTGCTGTGCCCCGATATCAGTCACCTGTGCACATCCATGTGCCAGAATACCAGTGGTCAGATGCTGGGCGTGAAGTTCAGGAGCGCTGACACCTTTAATGCCAGTGCAGCTAGCACTGTGGATGCCATTGAGCACCAGGGGCCATTGATGCCTCGAGTGTCATCAACATTGATGTTGTGGTGGGTGACATTGCTGCTGTCAAACGCAGTAGGCGTCATAAAGGGCATCACAATATTGAGCTCCATCGGTGCACGCACCATGGGATACCATACAAATACTGGGCCACTCAAGCTAAGTGTGCCAGTGTGAAGGGCCAGCGAGTGCTGCCAGTCACCATCAGGTGCTAAGGGCTGTGGCACCAAAAATTGATGGGATTGGCACAATTGCACCTCGTATGGGTGAACACTGGTCCCTTTTGTGGAGAACTACCGCGGGTGCTGGTAGCTTAGTTTCCAGTTCATGACATGGCATGGAGCATGCTGTGAGGGGTTTGCAGTGCCAAAGAGGACCCAGAGGCTGGTGCTGTGATATCGAATGCATATGTGTTATAGAAAAAGAGGTGGAGCACCACTGCTTGGGGGCAAAGCGATGCAGTCATTGTGCTCAAGTTAAACACTGAAATTCCACTACTACACACTGCCCTTTGCTATGTCTCTTTTATGACAAGTAGCATTACGGGCTAGTACACCTGCACAGAGATTTATCCGTCCCTTTGTCCATGGGTAGATTCCTATTTACTCTGTGACAACTCATTTGGGGTTAGTACAGGGTGCGAAGACTTGCCCCCCTCCCCCCCCCCCCCCCGTGTTTACCTTCTTCATGGGGAGGGGATAGGCCTCCTGTGGTTCCCTCCCATATGAGTTTATGATCTGGATCCCCTTTGACTGGGAAGCTTCTAGGATCATACTATCGCAGGTTCCTTGGTCTCACAGGGTTATTCCGCTTAATGGCACAGCCTTTGGTGGGCCGTAGGACAGAGCAACTCCTTGCAGGTCTCCTATAGAAAGCAGGGAAGGAAAAGGAAGGATTGGCTAGACCACTTTCTCAGGTGTTCCTGTGGCTGGTTGCCATTGTGTCAGTAATGTTTGTCTGTTTGGGCCACCAGCTACTTGCTCTGTTTCCAGTAGGACCCTGGGGTGGTGGGTAAGCCCCCATCTTTTCATAAGTTAGCAGCTATTTCTCTCCTATTTATGGAGAGTAGGGTGTTCCGGGATCAGGGGTTTGTTGCCTGCACCATGATAGTGTCACTGAGTTGACTCCCATTGGATAAGGGCAGAATGGAAGCATCTCAGGCTCCCTTGCAGCAGGCAAGGATTTCTTCCATGTGAGGGGAGTGCCTTTTCTGATACCTGTTGGGCAAAACATGTGACTGCTCCTGCAAATCTGTGTCTCATTTGAGTGATACTCTAACCACTGAGGGGATGATTCCATCCTCTCTGCATCTTGAATGGCATATATGCATTCTGCTATGAGAGCCACACTGTCTAGGTATCTGTTATGCAGAGGTTCTCTTGCACAACTTTCCATGGCTGCAATGCATCCTAAGTTTGGGAATCTCACATGGCTTTGCACCCAATGTGTTGTCTCTTCCAGTGTAACCCTGAAAGAGTGAGCATTTGTTGGCTGATAAGGTGGTCCTTGTCCACACAGATGTTATATGAAGTAGGAAAGCAAGAAGTTATTCTGTTGAAAAACAAGCTATCTGAAGTAGCAGGTTTTGAAGCTGTATGCCAAGTGGGTGAGCAGTCTGTTCTGATGGTCAGGCTGAATCTGGTCTGAGACTCTCGGGGATCCTTGGTCAGAGAAGAAATTCAGTTCTGCACAAGTGCTGGCTCTTGTAGCATTCCTGTTTCCTTCTCTTAGCAGAGAGGTTTCCAGACTTCTTCCTCAGGATAATACTCTTGATTGGAGTCTAGGCTGGGTAAGTATTTAGTTTTATTTGACTCTGTGTTTACATTGACACATGTCTGAGAGGAGGTTGGATCTATAGACCAAGTCAGACTCCTTCGAAGCTCCCTGACTGTATATTCATTAGGGGGTTGGTATGGTTGGGGTACCAGCCAATGTCGATCTCTACAGCTTAGAGGCTCCTTCTCTGTCCCTGAAGCCCCAGAGTCTGTCTGCTTGACTATCTTTGCTGCTTCTGTCTTCTAGATGGTATGTCAAGGGAGGAGTCATGGTGCGAAAGGGAATGGCCTTAACAGAAGGCTGAACAGGAAATGTGTAAAGTAAGGTAAAACCTGTTCACTCCTTAAATGTTCAATAAAGAGTATTGCAAGCTCCAAGCTGAGTACGGTAATTTAATTACAATGAAAATTCAGTTCAATACAGTCCCCCGACACAGCCGTTTTGCCGGTGGGGATGCGTCATTTGGGACCCACAACAGTATCTTAGCAGAAGGCTGAAAAGGTTCTAGAGAGGTGAACCGCCAAGGACCAGCCAGCGCGGTGCACCGCAACAAAAGGAGCAGCTCTTTTTGAAACAGAACTTAAGCTCAGGAGAGTGTGCCCATTCAAGGCGGGAAATAACCTCTACGTCTTTAAGTTAGCGCCTATATTCACTGCACTTAACATATGGCTTTCAGGAAAGGTACGAGACCCCACTTCCCTGCTTTTGGTCAGAATCCTGGTCGAAATGCCTTTTGGCTTTTTCACGGGTCACTTGTTGGCCAATGCACTTCCCTTTCAGCTGGGCTTATCATGCCAGGTGGGGATATGCCTGTCAAATGAGTACTTATATTGGGTGGCCTTCAGTCAAAGCTCACTGCTGCGTCTTCCACTGTGCTGTGTGATCTCAGCATGGTGCTTCCACTGGTTGGTAGCTCTTTCATGCTTTGGTACTTTTCCCCCTCCCCCCCATTGTATCTGACGTGGAAAGTCAGGTTTTTCTTTGTAGTCATTAATTAGGTGGGGGTCTGCCACAAACCCTGGTGCCTTTTTCCACTTCTTCGAGGCAAGTAATTTGGGTTCTATGTCCATTGTTCCTCACTGCCTAACATCAGGAATAGGTAGTACAAGCAATCTGATCTTATTGTTATCCAAATTTTTTCTAGAGGGCTCTCTAGCCCCAGATTGTCTATTCAGTTGACTTTCTGGTATTGAGGAAACCTACGTGATCTGGGTCCATGAGCTCTTTTCTCTTGGTTAGTAACGTGCCCTTTAATGCACCCCGAAGAACCTAGGTCTAGTGGAACATGTCAGTGCTCACTGTCCTGGAGCTCTGACTGTTTTCATGCAGCGAAGTGGGCTTACTTATCACTAATGAATTCACACGACATCCTGCCTACAGAGCCTCTTTGAGATGTAAAACCCAATTCCTTTCCATCCTAGACAGTCTTATGGGTCCAGCTGTTTCCAAAAAGAAAAAAAAAATTCCATATATTAGCAGGAGGAAAAGTATTTTATATTGGGTTGGCTTATTGCCAACCAAACAGTGCCCTTTGGCGCTCTTAGCTTTTCCTCTTTTATTGTTTTGGGCAGCTTGTAGCTTGGGCAATCAACCATGTGTGAGGACTGCCATCATCATCCTTGTCCTCTGAGAAAAAAAGTTTACTTTCTGGTAATAGGTATAATTCAAGGGATAGCAGGATGTTGGTCCTCTGGATTCCCTCCTGCCCGAGTTAGTTTCTCTACGTCTTAGCTTTATCATGGACCGAGGGGTCTTGGCTGGGAGGGGGACAGACTTCCCAGTAGGCAGAGTAAGCAATTGCTTATGAGCAGCACACACCACGAGGACCCGCCCCCTTGCTGCCTATGGGCCTTGGAGGTTACCAGCGTGATGCCGCCACTGATCATAGAATAAGCTGTCCTGCGCAGCCGTGATATTGGAGTGGGCCTCCACCCTGGGCCAGCGTTGTCTTTGAGGGGTGGTGAGAAATGAGGGCATCTGGAGGTATAAATCTGACTTTTGTCAAATTATTGACACTTTATGCTGCTTTGGGTGAATTATTAATCTGAAAATAGTGGCATAGAAATATGTAAACTATATCTTGTGAATTTTTCACAAAACTGGCTCATGAAAATTTTTTTTTTCTTCTGCAAGTTTTGTCTCGCCTTACCTTGAATGCCAAAAGTGCAACTAATTTTGTTAGTTTGCTTTTTGATAGCCCGAGTCTGGCCAAGCTCTCTCCTTGCCCGGAAAAATTCTGTTTGAAATGGTTCGGAGTTTCCACTTCTGTAGTTGTTCCCATTGGCAATGGTCTCCCAGCATCTGTACCTTTAAGTATCCTTCATCTTAGATTCTGTGGCTCCCAAACCAAGTTTTATTTTTATGCAGAATGTACATTTTTATATAAAACCGGTCTAAGTACCAGGTTAATTTGCATATCAATAATACCAGCATTATGCACTACGCACTTCTGCATTGTCCTCAGCATGCACAATCTTTATGGAAGTGAAAACAGTTTTCTACGATTTGAAAGTGGTTTTAAGGGATGGGATTTTTGAGGGAGCGATCATATCAAACACATAATGAGAGAAATTAGACACAGTTCTCAATGCTGGTCCTAAATGACCACAAACGGGCCTGGTGTTCCTGATGGCCACAGTGAATACGCATCAGCTAGGTTTGCATACAGAATTACTTTAATCTGCATAATTTGGCTACTCTGAAACCCATATCTGTGTTTGCAGCTCTGATAGGAGTTGAATACCTGCATTAGTTTCCACAGAGAAAAATTAGTGCCATGTGGGTGTGTTCTCTCCTTTTTTTGAGGGGGTGGAGGTGGGGAAGGGTGAAGGATGTGGTGGGATTTCCTGAAATAAAGTGCTTCTTCTAAACAAGGTGCCATGTGCAAGCCTGAAGGATTTGATTAATTTTTTCCCCCCAAGACTAGTAGATGGAGAGCTAGGAAAAGGAGGGTATACCCCAACCCTCATGGGATACCTATGCCAGTCTGATTGCGGGGGAGTTACATGCTCTTCAGTATGTGACCTGGAAACTTTTGTGTGTAAAAGCACTGGCATGGAATCATGGTGCCTTCCCTTACAGTGCAACCATGCAATTAGAAATCATGGCTCACATGAGTGAACGTAATGCTATAATATCAAATATACGATATGCTTTATTTGGAAGAAATTATAGGCCATATCTACCTACAGCAGAGAGAGAGATGGCTCACAGCTGAGTATCCTTGCAAACCTCTGACACACAGGCAGTGGGAGCTTGGCCATCTTTTCACAACTATGAATTGGGCCACAGTGTTGAGTCAGTGTCATTACCTGGGGATGCTACAGGCACACCTGAGTTGTTGTTATATATATTTTTTTTTTTTTAAACCTAGAATCCTACAGGGAACTTGCCTGTCTGTCCTCCTCTCTCTTCCCCAGCCAAGCTGCCATATCTTTTTGTGCCTTTCATTCAGTGTTGTGCCACATATCGCGGCGCTCCCAATGACTCGCTGCTGCCCACACTTCATGCGTCCTCTAATACCATAGCACAGAATATGTGGTGAGCAATGTTTTGTTTAACGCATTATAGGGAAACAGACCAGGCCAGCTGTACTTTCAAGAAAGTCTGAGCACATTATTATATCCTTGAGAATTTTGAAAACTGTTCTGCCATTGATTGATAGTCAGAACCACATGCAGATCTCTCTCCTTGGGTAGAAAATAGGTGTTGGGAAATGTCCACTCATTTCCCTATTACTTTTAATTGGAACCAGTCTGCTTTCTGGAACAATAAAAAGGCTGCTACTTTACAAAAACCTTCTGGAACATTTTGGTGAGAAATTATTCACGTTCAGAAATATTAACTATGTTAACTTTTGGAAATTATGTCAAGGTCAATATTCTATGTATGTGTAATGTTTTCTGGTCTACAAATTCCTCTCTAGCTCTACTTGGCTATGCAGCACACTGAAGTCTTGCTTCCTAGAGTAACTGTTTTCTGTAACTGTTTCAGATGTAAAATTCCTATACCAAGAGAGAAAACCCCTATACAAAAGATCTTTATAGAAACGTGCAGCTGGACTGTCGCCATGGCACCAACTTCTACATCGCTAACAGATTTGCACGGGCGTTGGGAGTGCCTTTTATACAGCGGGAGTTGATGAGCAGGGAAGGATAAGCAGCTAAAAATAAAGTGAAGATACTAGGAAAAATATCCTGCAGAGCTGTTATGCTAGTTTATAGTAAAGTTTTTAGAGGTCATCCTGGTAACTCATTGACTGCATTACTGTATGGAAGACACACGGTTGGTGGTTCACCCCCCCCCCCCCCCCAGGCCTGGTGTCTGCTCCTGAGGCCAGCTGAAGCTGTGGAGGTTGCGGAGTCTGTTCTTGGGGGGGAGTTCTTGGGGTTGTGTGTGTGTGTGTGTGAGAGAGAGAGTCTCAACCATTGGTGAACAGTGACACATACTGATTGGCCTTAAGGTGTGTATGTACTGTGTTCTAGAGAAGGTCAGTCTGCGTCTCCTGAAGGACGTCAGTAACTGCTCTGCCTGGGGAGGGGGGAGGAAACATCCAGATAGGTGAAGAGAATGAAGGACATGGGTGCTGTAGATTTTAGAGGGCTCATTTCTGATGGAGGAGGAAACTGCCTTGGCAAAAAATAAAAAAAGAGGCTGTAGACTTAGGGGAAGGTAACTCTGGTCCTCGAGTGCCATGACCAGGGCTGGTTTTCAGGATATCCACAATGAATATTCATGAGAGAGATCTGAATTCACTGCCCTCCAATGCATGGAAATATCTCATGCTTGTTCATTATGAATAGTCTGAAAACCAGAATATCCATAAACGGACATTTGCCAGTTTTTTTTTAAAATGTACTATTAATCACTAAAAAAAAAATCTTTTGTAGCTGGATGATATAAATAAGTGCTCAGATGCGAAGTTGCTTTATGAGCGACTGATGTAGCACGGTTTATATGTCAGCACACTTATAGATGTATGTGAAGAGTTCTGAATCCCGTTGCTTTGACTTTTCTTTATTTCTGTTCTAAAAACCAGACCAGTTTGTGGCACTCAAAGACCAGAGTTGCCTACCCTTGCTATAGATTACTAAATAATCCTTTTTTTTCCCTTTTGTAGAAGCAATCTTTCCTGGAACATTTTTGTAAGGATCACTAAGATTTTTGCCTCTGCATGCAAGCCTCTTTTAGCTGTATCCATAATGAGCCACTGCCATATACAGGGCCATAGTATGTTAGGGCGATTTGGGGACACAGCCCTAACTGGGCCCCAGATGTTGACTGCAGCGCCCAACGTGCATGCACTTTATCAGAAATCAGAGAATAAGTGGAAGGTAGTTTCCAGCTCTCTAGAATTCATTGCATAGAAATGCTGTCCATAAGGTTGCCACCCTCTCCCAGGTCAGTTTGTACAAACAGATTACTCCTGCTTTTGCCCCTGCATAGGTGAAATGTCATCCTTTTATCTTGCAGACATCAGAACTACACCTTCGTGCATACAATGGGGTAAAACCAGGACTAGATCAGCTTGTTAAATTGACCTGGGTGAAGTGGTAATCCTAGTTCAGGACTTCCCAAACCTGTCCCGGGGACCCTCCAGCCAGTCAGGTTTTCAGGATATCCACAAGGAATATGCATAAGAGAAATCTGCACATCATTGTGGATATCCTGAAAACCTGACTGGCCGAGGGGTCACCATGACAGGTTTGGGACGTCCTGCACTAGTGGTAAATGCCTATTGAGGAAAAGCTTTGGAGATGCGGGTTGGGTTATTTTTTTAACCTGTTTAACAAAATGAATGTTTACTGGAACATCCGTTTTAAGCTTCATATCCTTTTGTATGTTTTCACATTGCATGCAATTGTGTGTTAAGCATAGAACGTAAGGTCTTACTGTCCTCTATGTATTTGCCTCATATATAAGCATATTTAAAATTAAAAAAAAAAAAGGTTGCCATGTATTTCTCTATATAATGCAGCTATATAAACTGTAAGAATGGAAGGGCAGAGAGGTTTCCTCTCTGGTCTGCTCCTTTTAGATACGTGTGCAGCAGGGTAATGGGACTTTGCAGTCAATGGATTGCACAACCCGCCCCCTGCTATTGAAGAGTGGAAAAGTTCAGCCTTGAGAATCCTTAACACTGACGGTGCAATTAAGCCCGGTTTTCAGGAAGCCCTGTTGGATAAATAAAATGGTTTCTTTCTGCAAATTAAAAGATTACTTTCTCCTGGGTATTCAGCAGAGAGCATTATCCTCCTCACGTGGCACCTACCCACCATAAAGAACACAGTGGGAAGCGGCCCCATCACATGGCTACCATGCACCAGCCAATCCTGTTCCAGCTTCTTAACCTCGCACAACGCCTAAAGTGGCCTTTTCACAGCGGTGTCCTCCTTGTATAGTGGAGAGCCCTTTCATGAAGTCTACAGGAGGAGGAGGGGGAACTGTTTTCATTCTGAATTACAGAGGCTAATTGTGTAGAGATGGGGGGGGAGGCAGACTGGCAGTAGCCTGGCCCAGCCCCTCAATATAGCCCACTACAGTTGAGAAAACATAGTGCAAGGAGAGAGGAATCTCCTGCTGAAGGCTGGAACAAAAGCAGGTCTGCACAACAGGAACTTCATGTCAGCTACTCATGTTCCCCCAAAAGACTCTCCGCACACGGTGGACTGCATATTATTGTTCTTGACCAGTCATGCTGCTCCTTCAGGAACTTGCCCTCTTTTGCATATTTCTTGTTCCTTGTTCAAGGTTTACTTTTCTGCTGAGCTGAAGTCAACTAACTTAAAAAAGAACCCCCAACAGGCATCAAGAGAAGGCGCTGAGCCTAGTAATCTATTGTGTTTTGTCTTCAGTGCGTTGGGCTTGTTTGACTTGATAATTTGGATGTTAGACACTTGTTAAAACAAGTAAAAGCCCCAGTTAATGTTTATTCATAGGACTAAAATAACATCCCCAGGTTAGATAAAATATATTTAGCATAACTGTTTTTCTGCATTAGAATTGTCTAATTAGCTATCTACTGATGCTGAAGCACATCCTGCCCTTCTAGTGCAGGGATCGTAGCTCCTCAGGAAGTGCAATTTCCTTGTGATCTTTAAAGAGGCGTATTAGCCTTCCTGACTCTAAATCTGGCTAGGCAAAAAATGCTTGCTTCTAACATTTTTGTTCTGGGTTCTTCCAGGAATTAAAAGTCAACATCCCCAAGCCAGAGCTGCAAGCAACCCTGCAGAAATCTCAATAGAGAGTTGTAAACAAAAAGTCTGATTCAATACTTTTATCTTGAGTTTTTTTTTTTTTTTTTAATTGGTTCCTATATTTCTGGAGACTATATAGTCTTGTCAGTGATACCGAAGTTTAAGGAGAATTCCAACATAAAGGTACTAAATTACAGGAGATCCAACTTTTTATGAAAGTAAATAGAATAATACTTAGGTTTTTACATGTGGATATATCAAAGTCTTTTTGTGATTTGATATATTTAGTTCTTTTAAAAGAAATGAATGGAATTACCACTTACACATATTTAAACATGCGTTGCAAAGTAAATCCATCCTTTTAAAAAATTTAAAAAAACCCCCAAAACGTTTACACTATTGCTGCTGTGTGCCAAACCTGCTGCAGCCTCCAGGTCATCAGGTGCTGAGCACCTCTCTCCTCTGTTTCAGCCTGAAGGTAGATCACACTAGGTCCATGGCAGGTAATGCTGCTTAAAAGAAGCCATAACAATTAGGCATTGCAAGTGTAGTTTTCTGGAGTGGTAGCCTTCCTGACCAGGAGTCTGTCTGTCTTTTTTCTCTCTGACTCTCTCTGTCACCGTCTCCCCTCTTCTTCTGCATGCCAATCTTTGGGTTTAAGCAGGCTAGGGAGAATGTATTTGTTGGCCTAGTTCACTCTGAGAACTAACCAGGGGGAGAAGGGAGAGAGAAGAGGATGGGGGACAAGACAGGACTAGGGGAGAGAGGGCAATGTTGAGCACTGTGGGAAGGGAAAGAGGGGTGGGCAGAGGATACTGATAGATGGGGGGGGATTTGTAATCCAATGTTATGGTTCTATGTATATTTCAGTATTGAAATAACTATTACAAATTTTCTTCAGGCTTTATTTAAAAAAAAAAATAAATCTACACAATGGGCCCAATATTAAACAAAAACAAAAAAAAAAAACTATTCATTTAAGTTAACCAGATAAGACTTATCCCGTTAATTTAAATGGTATATTCAGCAGCACATCTAGCTGGTTAAATTAAATCTGGCTAAGTTAGGACCAGCTGTACGGCAGATCTGACTTATCCGATTTTACACATACACACACACACACACACACAAAACGCTCACTCTTATACTATTTCTCACACACACGCTCATTCTCACACACATGCTCGCTCTTATACTATTTCTCTCACACACACATGCTCGCTCTTATACTGTTTCTTACGCATACGTGCTCATTCTCACACATGCTCGCTCATCTCAGTAACTGCAAACCCTTCACTGCCAAACACTTTGAAGAAGTAGCACAAACGTCTGCAAAAGACACCTAGAACCTTACCATACCAGTTCTGTCTCAGGACTCAAAACAGCAGCAGCCTTATGACGGCAGCAATGCAGATATTATACCATGCCCTAAAACACTAATATACCGCCTACTGGGATTAACAGAACAAAGCCCTCCAGAAACACTGCATGCCAGCAGAAATACTGCATCTCGGTTACACATGCAGAACACACAGACTCTTATCTAAAACAGAATAAGGGACTACAAATTAGAAACAGAAACATGCAGACAAAAATAAAATAGCCTGAGAAACCAGACTCTGAACAGTGGAATACTAAAGAGAGAACAAAATACAAATATATAATGTACATTCCCAAAAAGAGCATATGCCAATCACTAAAATTCATTTTTTTTTCACCTTTTGTCTGATCTTATTTTTCTAATCTGTTCCACATTCCTTTCTCTGTCACTTCCCAATTTATTTACAGGGTCTTTTTTTTTTTGTTTTTGTTTTTTCCCCTCTCCACCTGTCTTCTTCCTGACCTCCCTCAAACACATACTCAGGCTCTCATTCTTTCTCTGTTGCTCAGATGCTGTCTCTCCCTCTCACATGCTCTCTCTCTCACACACACACTTGCCCGCGCGTGTGCGCGCTCACTCTCAACTTGCTCTAAAACACACACGCGTGCTACAGGGCCTCAGTCTCCTGCTTTGCCTTATGGTCTCCTCTTCCCTGGTTGCTGAGGGATGGGGCTCTACGGTGGCCTACCACTGGGACTCCTTGGACCACCGTGAGATGGGAATCTGCGGTGGTCCTGCCACAGACGCCGCTTCTCTTCTGCAGGCTCCTCCTCCTTCCTGATTGCATGGTTCCGGCAACCTTTTTTTTTTTCTTCCAGGACTGCACGGGCAGGGAGGAGGAGGAGGAGCACCTGCAGTTTTGTGGGGTGGGAGGTCTCTTCTTTGCTTCGAGCCATGGTGGGATGAGCTCTACCATGGCCCCTGCCAGTCTTCCTACGCGGGGTGGGTAGGGTAAACATTGTGCGTGACCACGCACATGCGCATCTTGGAGAGAACATCGCTCACAAGTACTTATCAGTCCTTATCTCTCTAAAAATGAGTGGGGATTATTTAGCCGGGAAACTTATTTGGCTAACTTCGATGTTAGGAACTAGCTATAAAAACCTTGTTCATCTAGCTGGAGCAGGTCTAAACTGTTCCCAGATAATTTTAGACTTAACAGACACTATTCAAAAGAATAAAGCTGGTTCAGTGGTGATAGTGGGGTGAATAAGTGACGTGTGAGCGGGCGGTACAATTTCCTGACTCCCAGCCAATATGTCAAAAATAAGCCCTGTTGGGCCAAACCCCTCTCCCCCTCCCCGAGCACTTTAAAAAAATTTAATCTGGTAGGGGTCTGCTGGGCTACCTCCCCCCTCCTGTTCTACCCCCCCTCTCCAGTTTGGTAAATCGTGCAAGTATTGCCCCCCTCCTCTCCCTCTATTCCGTCTGCTCCAACCCTCATCCTCCTAAGTCTTCCATCCACCTGATGTTTCAGGAACCCCTTTCTTCTGCCAGGATCACCCGTATGCTAGTAGCTCAGTCCTGAAAGCTTTCAGCGTTGCTGTGTCAGATTTTCTGGTGAACCAACATCAGCAGTGGCTCCTGTGGGATTAGTGAGCAATGAAATACTGTCAGGTAACAGGTCATGGAATTGTTGATAGGCATGGAGTTAATTGCATGCACTAGGCCTTGCATGCGTCCCATTCATCTGAACCCTCAGAGTTCTATTATGGACACAACACGTACAAGGCCAGGGCCTTCCCTCTCATAGATGTTCTGTCCGAAGAGCATTCCTCTTAAAAGCATTTGCATTTATTTATTTATTTATTTAACATTTTTCTATACTGAACTTTATGACAAGCTTCATATCAGGCCGGTTTACATCAAACTTAGGGATTAACTGAACATAACCATATAACAGGAAGGCCGAAGCGCCGGTACAAATAACAGGGAGAATGAGGTAGTAACAAGTGGAACTTAGTTTTTTTTTTGGTTTAGTACTTTAGTGTGGCATTCAAGTAGCCCTATTTGTCCTGAAGGTAGACTTAATTGCAGGATGTGATACCTTTTTGTAGGATCAACAAAAACCTAACCTAAGGATGGTCATGTACACGGTCTTTCGGGACCGCATCAGTCCCTTCTGGAGATGCAACTTATTGCAGTTGTGGAAACATTCCATTTTTTTTTCCTGATTAAATTCTTTTGTGTGTGTGTGTGGTTGTGCGATGGGTATTGTTGATCAACCAAATCTGCCCCCCCCCCCCCCAATACTGCTTGTTCTGAGTGATAGTCTTCATGTAGTGCTTCTCAGAGATACACTTGAAATCATTTTAAATGTATAGTAAAATGATGGCAGTTGATTACATTTTTTTAAATTTAAATTTTAGATGTAAGGGGGGGGGGGGGTACCCATTTTCTGACCCAGGAAGATATTTTTGCCCCTTAAAAACATGCATGGGGAGGCTCGGTGACCAAGGTCTCCCTGTACCTTGCCCCGAGTGTGATGGCAGCGTATCAAGGAGGAATGCCACTTCCCATTGGTAAGTGTAAAAGTTCCTGCACCCATTGGTACAAAGAAAAGAAGTGGTTAGAAGCGGAGGGAAGAGAAGCTGAGAGAGGATCCCAAGCTCTGGAATTCTGTTGGTGCCTGGAGCCATTCCTTCAAAGCGTGGCACCGTAGGGCCCATCTCTTCACAGAGGGGGTTCCGAGACATCTGTCAGACTGGAGTTCTGAGGAAAGGAGCTTCCTTGGGAGCTGCAGACAAGGGTAGGTACTGGGAGGTTCCTGCCTGGGACACTCTGCCAGACTGATTCAGCCACAATCGGCCCAAGAGAGGGAAAGAGACAAGGAGCCCTTAAGGGAAGGAATTCAGCTACCTAATAGGTATTGGGGGGGGGGGGGGGGGAGGGAGGGGATGGACCCAGGGTAGAAGGTGAGTACCCAGCCCAAAGAGCTGACCTGTGCAGGAAGGAGTACGAGAAGGGACAAAATATGTTGTAAACTGATGGATTTTGTTGCTGTGATGTACTAAAGTTCAGGATTTTGTTTCTTGCCCACCAGTACTTTTTGTAAAAACTTTATTTTGGAGAATACCCACTGGAGTAAAGTGTGGTTTGGGGTGTCTGTGTGAGTGTGTGTGTGTATATGAAACTGGTGTGCAGAAGAACTCCAGAAGTAAAAACCCTAAGGGACTAGAAAATCAAGGATTTTGTTTTTCCCCCTTGTGGAGGAACACTGGGAGATCATGGGACCTTGCGTGGTCCATGGCCCTGTGTGTGTGCTCCTGTGCTCAGGCCCAGAACAGGTTGGAGACTAGACAGGCCTTTTTCAAAAGGTTAATTGTGGCCAGTGCATTTTGAAGCCGACTTTTTAATCCAAGACTCTACGACTTGGGTTTGCTTCTTTTAAGTGAAAAGAAAATCCTGCTTTGGTGATCAGGAGGTTCCACTTGATTCCTGTGATTATACATTACCATCGCTTCAGTGAAATATCGGACAACTGCAGAAGATACTGTGCTGTGTGTATTTAGAAGTTGTGGGACTTCCTATGCTGAAGGTAAACTGTCGCAATGCAATGCATCATTTGGCCAGTTTGTAGAGATTCTGGTATTGGAAAGCTCTCGAGAAAATCTTGGTGATAGGATTTCCCTTTTACTCCTTCACCATGGTAAATACCTGGAGGGCGCAAGGCAGTCTGACAATAAAGTGCAGTGTTTTTTGTCCCAAACTTTGTGTTCTAAAATAGTGGGGATTGAGGCCTCCTCAGAGCACTGCATGGTTGGTAATCTCTGGGAGCAGAGCTGCCTTGCCTTTGATTTCTCTTAGACGGAGGGTTACTAGCCCAGAGATGCTGAGGTAGTATGAGTTTTGGTCCCATTGCAAATGATACTGTGAAACCTGAGAAATTAGAGAATTCTGATAGAGGATATGGAAAAAGCTAAGGTAGTTGAGGTGGATTAGAATAAAGAACAGACAAATATGAATACTTCCAAATTACCTGAATTAACTGCTAATATGTGACTTGTGAAAAGGATTAAAAGAAATACATGTATGTTGAAGTGTGTCAGAAGTCTAAAACTTCGGATTGGAGAGTTAGTTTCTGGCACTAAATGAAGATAGATGGGGGAGGGGGGGGAGGGAAAGAACAACCAATAGGAAAAGTGATGCTAGGGTACAAAATATATCAGAATGACACGCAGTTAAAGTGGTGGTGGTGGCGACATGGCATTATATATTAAGAATGCCATAGCAGGATACAGATTCTGCACCAAACTTGTCTATGAATAAAAAGTCTGTGTGACCGGGAAGAATATAGCAGGGGGGGGGGGTTATTTCCATCCACCTGACCAAGCTGATGAAATGCTAACACATTATAAAGGTTACTAAACATGGAAACCTAATAATGGGCATTTTTAATTACCCAATATCAATTGGGTGAAAGTCTCATCAAAGTATGCCAAGGAGGTTGTTTCTAGCTACTGTAAGATGCTTCACGTAGCAGCTGCTCATGGAACCTACAAGAGGGTTACTTTCTTTAAATCTGGTCCTTAGTGAAACACAAGATCTCACGTAAAGGGGTAATGTTGGTAGAGCTCTTTGGCAATAGTGTTCATAGCACAATCAAATTTGACATAATTGTTGAAGGGAGAAAAAAAAATCAAAGGGAAGACTCTACGATAAAGTGAGGAAATTGAGACTAAAAGGAGCAGTTATGAGGGTTAACATGCTGAGTTCTTAAAAAATAAAATAAATAAATGAACTTGCCTTTAGAGGACAGGTTCCTCAACATTTAGCCAGACTGGTGTGTCTCCATGAGCAACACAGAATGGATTTTATTGGGATCTGCTGGGTACTTTAAGCGACTCAGATAGCCCACGGGTAGAGACAGGATACTAGACTCGAAGAACCATTGGTCTGACCTAGCATGGGAATTCTTATGTTCAGATGCAGGCCTGAATTTTTTTTTTGTCTGAGATACTAGATCTATATCTCCGTGCATGCAATGGAGTTAATACCAGATCTGAGCCAGCCTCTTTGGCTTGATCTGTGTGTTGGCAATCCTAGTCAGGCTCCTCCCATTCTGAACAGCATCAGTGGAATGCCTTTTTGGTTGGTGAGGGGGCTGGCGACCATCAAGCTCCACTCCTACTGCCAATTTCTTCCTCTTACAGTTAATGTCATGCTTTCTTACGTACATTTTTTGCATAAGTCAGAGGGATATAATTTATTCATTCCCAGACTAACCTATAAAATTCTTGATGCTAGAAAACTGCTGGGGTCTTATTTCTGCCTGTGGGACAAGGATGGTCTGCCCCTGAGAAAACCAGCATTACTAATAGTGTCAGTACTAAGCAACTGTTCTGTACTATCAGGCCGATTCAGTAAAAACGCGGGAGAGCGGACGATACAGCATGCAAATGAGGTGGTGCAGTAGAAACAGGCAAAAGGAGGCGCTAGGGACACTAGCGCGTCCCTAGCGCCTCCTTTTAGCCCGGAGCGGCGGCTGTCAGCGGGTTTGACAGCCGGCGCTCAATTTTGCCGGTGTCGGTTCTCTAGCCCGCTGACAGCCATGGCCTCGGAAACCGGACGCCGGCAAAATTGAGCGTCCGGTTTTTGGCCCGACAGCCGCCGGCCCATTTTATATTTTTTTTTCTTTTTTACTTTTTTTTTACTCTTTGGGACCTCCGACTTAATATTGCTATGATATTAAGTCGGAGGGTGCACAGAAAAACAGTTTTTACTGCTTTTCTGTGCACTTTCCTGGTGCCGGCAGAAACTAGCGCCTACCTTCGGGTAGGCTCGCACATTTTACTTTCTGTATCGCGGGGAATTTACCTAATAGGGCCCTCAACATGCATTTGCATGTTGAGGGCGCTATTAGGTGCCGCGGGTTGGACGCATGTTTTCCGCCCCTTACTGAAGCGCACTGTACTGTATCGGCCTGTATGTTTGGAGAGAGAGATCATCAAGTACTAAGAGATGTAATCAAAGGCCAAGAAAATGTGGCCTAAAGATACAGAAACAGTGCTAATAATTGTTTGGGCATAATTTGCCTGATTAAAAAGAACAGCCCCACATTTGCTCCCTGGAGGAGTGGGAGATGGGTGAATGGTGAGAGTTTGTTTGATAAATTCTTTAAGGTCCGTGCAAGGGTATTAGGTGCCCTCAGTGAATCTTAAAGCATTGTGCCCCTCAACATATACATTATGCAATAATAGATTTTACATGAAAAAAGGCATTCAAAATAGTCTGAGGTAAAATTATCACTGGAGGTGATAACTGCTGGAGATCTAGCTTCCTCCCCCCCCCCCCCGGTCATTCAAAGAATTCACGCCCCAGGGCTTTTAGGATTGTGCAGAGACTTAGCCCTGGGACCTAGTGTGACCACTGCCTTTGTGGATAATACCAGAAGAGGGGCTACATTGCATTTATTCATGGTACAAGTAGTTGCAGAAAGATCTTGCAGTTTAAATTAGTGCTGGGATTGAGCCAGAAAATGTACAGTTTGAAGGGAGTGGGCCTAGCCCTCCCCTTGCACCCACTCGTTTCATCTCTCCCCGGAGACTTAGATCAGACACCATCTTCTGCAATCTTTAGCTGTAAACCACGGTGTACTCAAATGTTAAGAAGTTATTCTTCTACATGCAGTTTGTTTTAATTTTTTAGGTGGAAAATATTTCTACTTTGAAATTAGTTTCTTGGAAATGTGTAGGTAAATAGTCAAAGCTCCCTATCATCTGACGCTCGGTGGTACAAAGTGGGTGGGAGTGAGTGTAAAGTTTTGAAAACTAGTTCATAGAAACAAATATTTAAGGTCTGAGAGGTGTACTTCAAAGGAAAAACAAAACCTTTTTGTATCTGTGCTTGTAAGAGGCTGTCCATGACAACGTTTCAATGTTTTCAGTCCTGTCAAGGTACTATTTAGCTTTTGAGTTTCTCCCCCCACATACACACACTACTTTTCCGGAGCTCAGATAAGATGGGAGGCTGATAACTTGACTCGGTGGAATTATTAATCCTGCTAACCAGAAGAACTATCCTCTTCCTGTGATAAGGCCCTTTTGTAAGAATGCAGCCTTTACATGGTAGTAAATGATGGCAGAAAAACCCCCCAAGTGTTACATCCCGACTGCCCAGCAAGTTCTTTGAGTAGAAACTTGCTCCGGGCAGGTTACCACCCCCAACGCAGGTTACCCCTTATCTTTGTTTCCATCTTTTGGCCATGGGTCGCCCATGTGTGACCCAGCCTGACAATTTCACACTTTCTGCCAAGGATGTAAAACATGACATGGTTATGACGATTACATGGTACATTAAGTCTTACAGTTTAGTTCTTGAGCCATACAATATTTGCTGGTGCTACTGTAGGGACTCGTTTGTGGGGCTGGCTTTAGGGTTTCTCTTTTCCCAGCCTGCTGGTCAGGCTTGGCTGCTGTTCGGTGCAAAGTTGTCTCCATCGTTCACAATTGTTAAATAAAGAAGGTGCAGCAAGGTTTGGTTCGCTACTCCAGATTCATAGGCTTGTACTGTAACTATGCTCCTTAAATAAGAATCTACTCCAAGTTCCATTTCGTAAACTAGCACGCTTAGATACTACAGGAAACGGAGCGTTTTCAGGGGCTGGCACCCGACTCTGGCACACCCTGCCAGACCGTTTCTGTGCACCTGTTTGCACAAAAACATTCAGGAAAGCACTAAAAACATTTCTTGTGTGTGTGTATATATATATATATATATATATATAATTTATCTAAACTAAGTGGGGTTTTTTTTTAATGTAATCAGCCTTGAGTAACCATTTGATGTGTGTGGAATTCAAATGCTTTTAAATTCTGGGCAGCCTAGGGGAGTAAATGTACAAGGTGGTGGAAGAACTGGGAGCACAGGATCAAGTCTGGAGTGTGTGTGTGTGGTGTGTGTGTAACCCTCCCTCCCTTGGCAGTTGCAGGCAGCTCTAGTGTAGCTATTGTTTAAATGGCTAACCACTAAAATTTCAGTCATTTAAATGTTTACATCTTGACTTTCTACCCAGCTGGTACCTGTAAAGTGGCAATAGCACACACAGCTTTTTTGTAAATTTCTTTTTTCCTTGCTGAATTATCAAGTATGCATTCAGTAAATAATAGTCCTGTTGTGTTAGGCCATCTCCTGAAAGAATTGATTGTGAATGCGGTATTCCGTTTCTACATGCAAAAATGTATGTATTTATTTTAACAGTAAACAAATTCACAGAGCAAGTGGTTTTTTGGGTGAGATACACTGTTTGGGAAGAAGAACTTAAGGCTACTGGATGGGGGAAAGAGCATCCAACTTCTATAATGTAATCACCTGGCTCAGTAGAGCATTTGAAGAAAAAAAAATTTTGTATTTATGGGGTTTACAGGCTCTGGGGTTTTTTTTCCTCCTCCAAATAGGCATCGCACTGGATTGTGTGGGTCTCACAAACAAGTGCCTTTACGGAAGAGATTCCTAGCAGTGAAAGTAATTACAGTAAACTATTCTCTGCTCCTATGGAGAGGGCAGAGCGAGGTTACAGCTGAACATCACTGTTAGTAAAATTCATGTGGATAAATTGTACTTGCTCAACTGCTGGCAAACACATCCACGGTAGGAGACCTTGGATGTTGAAAATATCTTTGCTTGTTGTAGCAGCAGCTCACCCCTCCTAACTTATTTCACTTCTCCCTGAAGGTTACTTTTTTTTTTTTTTTTTTTTTTTTTTTTTCAGGCTTCCAAAGAATTGCTCCGTTCACTTAAGTCCCAGGACTCCTTCCCTTTTGTACTCCCAAATGCAACTTCTTCTCTCTCTGCTTTTTGCCACGGTTAGATTTAAAACTTTGGGTGCCCATCCGCATGGGGGAGGGGGGGGGGGCGAGGGGGAGGGTGAGGGCTTCCCTCCCTGGAAATCTTGAAGGGTGGGGGGGAGGGAGTGATGAGAATTGTTTTGGCCTGGATTCCCAGAATTCTTTTTCAGAATAAAATAAAAATGATGTAGCAAATACCAGATTTTTTTTTTTTAAAGAAATCCTCCCCCTCATTTGCCTGCCCGCCCCCACTGTGAGGCTGCAGCTGCAGCGAGTCCAGCCGCTGGAGGCAAAGCAGGCTCCTTCAAGCCGCTCGCATGGGGGTTGGTTCTAGGGTTCTGCTCCTTAATGGCAGCCTGTTGTATCTGTTAACCAACCACAAGGCCAAGAGGCTGAATTGACACTCACATCTCCCCCCCTACACCACATTTTATGAACTTTTTCTTTTGAAAGTGTCGCCAGTGCGTTGGAGACAATGGGGAGGGGGCCCAGAGGCTCCAGGGTTTGGAGAGTAAAAATGTCTGAACCAAATTCCATTTCTGTCTTGCTTGCCACCCCTCACCCCCCCATACGGAATTGTAAGTAGCAAAAGGATATAACAGTCCGGGCCTCGTCCGGTAGAAATGTTTGTCCTGTTTCTGTGGAGAAGTTCCTCTTTGATATGCTAAAGATCTGCTGGAAATAAAAGGCCATTCATTTATTAAATGATTTTGTTTCTTACCATGTAAATGAAGTAGGGCGGCCTCTGCACTCTCTTCAGAGAGGATTCCATGCAAGGACGGAGAGAGCCCCTTAGCTTGTGACAGCCGGCCGAGAGTAAGAGGTGGCTTTGAAAAAGAGGCAGCCAGAAGGAGTTATCACTTGATTAGGTCTCTCGGTAAAGAATATAAACAAGAATTTTCCTTGTAGTCTCTTCCACATCCACCAATGCTGTCTCTTGCCCCTCTTGTATTAGTAAAACCTGCTTTCACAGAGGGGGAGGGGGGAGAAAGCCTCCATCTTACAATAGTGCCAAGCGTATTTGTATATGTAAACCCCCTTTTCCTGGGGGTCACCTTCAGAGGCTGCAGAAGGGGTTATTTAAACAGCCACGGTCCTCCGGGGATCGCCAGCGGAGACCAGAGCAGTTTTTGGGAGGCCCAAGGGAAGGCTTATCACACTAGAGAAAGTCCAGTCCAGTGTCCACGCCAGTTTTTGTTTCCAAATGAAGAAAAATGTTATTGAAATTTCAAAAAAACAAAACTCTTCCTTAGGGTAGAACTCTTCGGTAAAGGCACAAGATACAGATCCAAACCCAACGCTCCAGCCAACTCCCTCTTCAAATTAACTCTCGGGGGGGTGGGGGAGGGGAAGCATCTTAAATAACCTTTCCTAAATAACTCTCCCCCCCCCCCCACTTTAGAGGATATGTACCTCCTATTCCTAACTTATCTGCACCATTTCATCATCCTTTTCCAGCACCAAACTCTCCTAACCCCCCCTATAATCACCTTCCCCTAACAGGAAGGATGAGTGCAAAGCCCACGAGCCCTGCAGTTTGCATGAGCTCTGCAGTAGCAGAACTTCCCTGTCCTTTAAATGACCTCTTAAGAGCGCGCGGGAAATCATCTGAACACCCTCCTTACTGGCCCTGGAGAGCTAGAAAGCCGTTTGCCAGTCCCCAGCACTAGGTAATGGTGGAAGGCACATGGCACTGATAGAATGGATGGCTGCTGCGCGCGTGGGTACCTCCCGCCAGCTCCCTACATGCAAACACTAATACGGCGGAACATATATGTGCTGGGAGCATGCCCGAACAACGGCTGAACCTGGCTAACACGCGCGTGCCTGCAAGGGTGGGAGCTGTGGCGTGTCCACGCAGAGATACGGACCAGATGCATTCCCGTCAAATTACAGGTATTGCTGTACGTGGAGCAGGGGTGGTATGAGGGACCAGTCACAAAACATGTGGCTGCAGTTTGAGTATACTATGGGCTTGCAGTGTGACCCCCAGCTCCCATGTCCATGCATATCCTGACACAGTCACTCATGCATGTGTACACCCCTCCCCCCCCCCCCCACTCACACAACATCCATAGTATCCCACTCTTTCACAGAAAACACTATTTTTTTAGTTCTATTGCATCTATCTATGATTCACATACACCGCCCCTTCCCCTTGTAACCCTCCGAGCCACAGGCGCCTATGCTCCCCATGCCCACTAAGCCAGACAAGTTCTACCAATACCACACCCCAGCACAAACTTTGAAGCCCACATGCCTGCCCGCCACATGTGCACGCACAGCCCCCAACTCTTTCCACCTGCCCATCTAAATACCCTCCCCTCATCTCCCCAACCACTCGCACAACCTCCATACTGCCCTACTCAGCCATATCACATTTTCTACTGACACCAACCCTCTGCCCTCACCTCTTCACACACACAACCCCCCAGACAACATACCCACTGAATCCCCACCCTGTCTCAAACATGTATGCACACACACCCCTCACAGCCTTACACCCTGCTCTTAACCATAGGGGGACACACATATCATGGCCTCCCAGTTTCCAACAGCCATGCCTATATCAAACCCACTCCTGCTTTCTCTCCTTCCTCTCTCACCCTCCCGACAGATGCATGCACACAGTGATTCAGATTCAGCTTTGTTACTAGCATTATTGCCATTACAATGGTGCATGTGTTGTGAAAGTAATATAGATGATGCATAATCGTGATTACAAAAATAATGATGATTAAAATGACAGGAAGCTTAGGTATTACAAATCAATAACAGTTAAGGAAAATTACAGGATACAGCACATATACAAGCTACAGAACACACACACACACTCCCTTGCCTGCTCACTCCCAACTGCTACATGTGCCCGCACATCTACAATTCTGCCTCTCCCAACAGCCATGCCGCCTCCTAACATATGCACACCCTCTTGCCTCCCTCCTCCCTGGAGTGGCCACATATACATAGACAGTCCCCATGCCACACTCAGCCCCTGACTCCATCCACAGAGTCCTCCCAACAAAGCCACTGGCCAGCCACACCAATTGGAATACAGTTAGAGGCTTCAGAGCACGCTTTCTGTGAGACGGTGCACATGGCAGAGAAGCGCGAACAGAAACTGCCTATAATAATATCATTGTCTTAAACTCATATTTGTGTAGGTAGAACTATATGTAACATACACTTAATAACCTAACACCAATTTTTTAAACATATATATTATTCTCTGCTGAAATTTCAACTGGTATCAGCTAGTGTAATATATAACTATGCCATCTAACAGATCGATACTGTAACATGCGGTTGAAGATTTCCCATCCGTAACACGCTGTGGGCGCACAATTCGGACGCGTAAGGCGATCCTGCGATACAGTCTCCAGTTTCACGCATCCTTAGCGCTTCTTAAAACAGACACATAACCCTTTCCGCACCCAGCATGTATATGATATGTAAATTTTATTTATTTATTTATTTATTTAATTTCTTTTCCTATACCGATGCTCGACTAGGTCTTATCGTACCGGTTTACAATGTAACTGAGGGGAAACCAATTAAATGAACAAATTAGCTGTTTAATGAAGGAATTAGCTATTCCCCTCCGATACTGTGACGCGCGCTCAGATTATCTCCTTAGTAACCCGCTATTTTGCCGCAGCCTTAACGTGTTAGTTTACCGCCTACCCTCTACTAGGTGTTAGTGTGGTGTTCGAACAGCTACATAGCGGAATGTACCATGGACGACCTCTATATATATATATATATATATATATTTGCAGTGTAAAGTGTAAAAAAACAAAAATATGTATAAATACCTGTCACTTTCCGAATCCCCCAGGCATGCGGTCATCCAGGTGGCGGCGGGAGCTGGCGGGCGGGTGGGCGCGCGTTGGGTCCAGGCGGCCGGCGGGCGGGTGGGCGCCCGTTCATCCAGGCAGCGGTGGGAGCCGGGGGGCGGGTGGGCGCGCGTTCGATCAAGGCGGCAGTGTGGGCCGGCGGGCGGGTGGACGCGTGTTCGATCCAGGCGGCGGGAGCCGGGGGGGGCGGGTGGGCGCACGTTGGTTTCAGGCGGCTGGCGGGCGGGTGGGCGCCCGTTCATCCGGGCGGCGGCGGGAGCCGGCAGGCGGGCGCGCGTTCGAACAAGGCGGCGGTGTGGGCCGGCGGGCGGGTGTTCGATCCAGGCCGCGGGCGGGTGGGCGTGCATTCATCCAGGCGGAGGGAGCCGGCGGCGAAAGTGGCCTCCGGCAGCCCCCGCCGGCAGTGAATGAATGTGCGCCTGTGCGACCCGTGCGATTTCGGTGCTCAAGGCGTGACGTCACGACACCCGACGTCACGGCATGTGACTGCCGCTGTATTACGTGCCTATACAGTAAAATGGGTTGCGCGGGCCTAACCCTTCGCCTAACGCTTCACAGACGCGGCATGCATTTGCATGCAATTAGAAGAGAGTATCGAGCGCTAGGTGAAGAGAACTTTGCGTGCGGGGAACGAGGGTGCGCCTGGCAATGCCGCACTCTTTCAAACGCGGCATAACTGTATCGACCTGTAAGGTAGATATCCTGTGTGCACTTTGAGAGAATCCTTTATGACCTCCAAAGCCACAAGTATTGTGCTTTTAAGAGGCAGGCTGAACATTATATTCTTTACTGCACTGTGTGTACCTGTTTTACATAGGCTTGTAAACACGTAGCCTCACTAAATGGTGATTGGTAAATGGGAGGGAATATTATATATTTTTTCTTAATTGAAATGTATATAAAGAAACATAAAATCTAGGGCTCAGCAACCCCATACAGCAGGAAGCCTCCCAGTGCTGAAACTGATGTTATGTTATGAGCCTCTGAAATTGTAGGGGTAATGGTCCTATATAGTACTTTTTAAATATGATTTTATCTGTTATATATATCTTTTTTTTTTTTTTATGAGCTCTCCCCTACCGGTTTCCTACACACACTCATCAGGATGTTCCAGATATTCTGGTCCATCTTCTTGCAGTGCTTTAAAAGTCATCTTTACAGATTTCAATAATACTCTTAATACAGGAAGCCAATGCAAATTCCTCAGAACTGGAATTACATGCTCTCTTCAGCCAATCAGATCAACATTTCTGTATATTTGCTCATCTTTGTGCTGCTTTTATACAAATCCAAATATTGCTTTGGATGTTATGGCAACCTTTGTACACGAAGGTCAGATAATTATTTGCTTGTTAAGAAAAAATCATTGAGAAAAACTATACAGAAGTCATTCATTATTTAAATTTGTTAGATTTAGCAGGAGAGTCTGTGTGTAATAACCAGAGACTCCAAATTCACAATAACATTTTAATTTGCATTAACCAGTGGCTTATTCTGGCCTTTTCCCATTTTTACAACCTGTACCGTGGTCACATTTGACAGCTCAACGCACAATTAAGCTCTGGAATTTGTTGCCAGAGGATGTGGTTAGTGCAGTTAGTGTAGCTGGATTCAAAAAAGGTTTGGATAAGTTCTTGGAGAAGTCCACGAACTGCTATTAATCAAGTTTACTTAGGGAATAGCCACTGCTATTAATTGCATCAGTAGCATGGGATCTTCTTGGTGTTTGGGTAATTGCCAGGTTCTTGTGGCCTGGTTTGGCCTCTGATGGAAACAGGATGCTGGGCTTGATGGACCCTTGGTCTGACCCAGCCTGGCAATTTCTTATGTTCTTATGAAGAATGATTGGTTCCTTCTTCCACCAGTTTTGGGTCATACATTGGATAAATGTGAGCAACTCTCAAAATCCTCCCTTGTCTCATTTTATGGTAAATCATTTATATCACAGTGGCTTCAGTTTAACTTTTGTTACTCAAGATTAAATTTTCATTAAATGTATCTGTTACGTTTAATCTTGTAATGAAACCTGGGCAGGGCTGTTTCTTACAATTTTTTTTTTTTACATTTTTTTGTGTAAGAAAAAAGTCTTATTAATACAGTGGAACAGTTCCCAGACATTCTGAGGTTTTGTGCTTTTTAAAAATCCTAGTTAACACTGAATGACAAGAATAAGGAGGAAAAGAAGCAGACCTGGTCTTGAACCTGGGTCTTCCCTGTGGGAGAGCTTGCACTCTGTTTGTTAGCCACAGGGTGGGTCTCTGCATATGCAGCCAAGTAGGCAGAGAAGGCTACATATTTGGTTCCACCCCAGACCTGCAAACGCCATCCCTAAGGATTAGCATTGGTTCTCAGTGGTTCATAAGGGATCACTGGGGCTATTCCAGCAACTCCAGAGCTTGAGAGGTATACTCTGTGCAGGGGATCCTGAGTCCTGAAGGTCCGTATCCCTGTTTGAACCTGAGTAACTGAAAATGTGTTTTTTTGTTGTTTTTTTTAAGGAAACGTCTCCCTGAACATTTATATTAGAAAGTGGGACAGAAAATTGGGAAAACTGAGGATTTTTAGTTTAAATTTAATCATCTTGATTTTATGGTATTCTGTTTAAGTATTTATTTATTTATTTGCTTTTATATACCGACATTTGTTGGCGTACATCACATCGGTTCACATTATAACAGTTGGAATAGTATGACTGGAGGTCGTACTATTTATACATTGTAACATTAACTTTAATTGGGAACATTAATAACGTCTAGTAATAAACCTTGGAGGGTGAAACATTTAACAAGTATAATGATAGATATTAAATGATGGTTATTGTAATTTCAGTTTTAGAACTGGGGTAGGGTGTCTCAGTATCGGAGGCAGTATATACAATATATGCAATAGAGAATCAAAGATACAAAATATACAGAGTGGCATGTTCCTGATTTAACTAGGAGGTAAAGGTATCTTAGGGAGGGTGCTGAGAGGGATTGGGGGTGGAGGGAAAGGTGATGGGGGGGCATGGAGAGGGGAGGGAGGGGGGGATTAGGTTGGTAGGCTTTATGGAATAGCCATGTTTTTCAATTGCTTTTTGAATGATTGAAAATGCTGAAAGTGTACTTTCAGAATGTTTAAGCTATTGTACATGCGGGGTATAAACGTTTCTTTCTTTGTTTTTAATAAATCCACTGTCATATATACTATATTGAAGCTACTGAAGGTGAAGTGAATCTTTTTGCCTTCTCATTCAATTCAAGATGATTCATAACATACCTGTGCTTCGTATCCTGTGGCTAGCAGCCCGATAGTTGTGCCTTTGAACCGTATCTTCTACCTTCTCAAGGAGAGACTGAATGCCATCCCCGCTCCCCGCACTTTAGCACAAATCCTCACGTATCTGGAAGTAGTTGGCCTGAAGCATGTCTTTAAAAATCTTGTGGATTCTATGATCTGGCTGGCTCAGAATATTGTACCCTGTCCTCCAGATTTACTGCCATGCATGACTTTATGGGAGAAAAAAAAAAGGGGAGGCAGGGGGTTTGAGCATACAGCATCTGACTTTTGCAATAGTGAGGCTGTAATACTTTGAGGTCGGTGTTCAAAAGTGTCTAAGGACAGGACTTATCCAACAAACCTGGGGGTTTAAATTTGTCTCCTGCTCCCTTGCTCTCTCCCCCCCCCCCCCCCCCCCCCCTCCCCATTATCTGGTTAAATCTCAGCCAGATTAAAAAAAAGCATTCTGGGGTGGTGCTTAAACTTAAACTAAGACTTTGAATATAGCCGGCTATATTTGAATATAGCCACTTAGGTTTAGCATTATCACAGTATATGTACCCAGATAAAGTTAGGCAAGCATATTCAGCAGGAGGCTTGTCACACTGAATTTCTGGGACAAATTATCCGGCTAGCTGTAGCTACATAACTTGATCACTTGCCTCTTTTCTGAATATGGATCCGTTCTTCCTGAATGTTATGAGGTTGAGTGTTTCACACTTGCTGGGATGCTCCAGAGCACTATGGCTTATTTTTCCAACCTGCGATCTGAGTTCCTCCTCTGACAAAGTAGCTCTCAGTCTACTTTAGTTAGGATGCTCTTATCCATCCCTTTATTGTACCCTTTTGCCCTTTGACATGTTTTTGCTCTTCTTTTTGCCCCTATGCAGCTAGCTCACTTATAACATAAGAACAGAAGACTTGCCATACTGGGTCAGACCAAAGGTCCATCAAAACCAGTATCCCGTTTCCAACAGTGGCCAAGCCAGGTCACAGGTACCTGGCAGGATCCCAAAAGGTCAATAGATGCCATGCTGCTTATCCCAGAGACAAGCAGTGGATTTTCCCAAGTCCCCCTTGATAATCTAATGGTCCAACTGACTGTTTTGCAGGCTTTTTACCTCAAATGTACCTGAAAATGTTTTAATTATGAGTTTTTGCTTCCATAGCAAGCTTCTTTTCAAATTCTCTCTTTGCCTTCCTTATCAATGCTTTGCATCTGTCTTGCCAGTGGTCCATTACCTGCTATTAGGTTCACAGAGAATAGCCACTGCCATTAGCAATGGTAACATGGAATAGACTTAGTGTTTGGGTACTTGCCAGGTTCTTATGGCCTGGATTGGCCACTGGTGGAAACAGGATACTGGGCTTGATGGACCCTTGGTCTGACCCAGTATGGCATTTTCTTATGCTCTTTCCTGTTTTCCTCATTTGGATCCATTTTCCATTCCTTGAACCATGATTTTTTAGTTAGTAAAATCTTTCTCACGTCACCTTTTAACCATGCCAGTAGTCGTTTAGCCTTCCTTTCACCTTTTCTAAAGCATGCAAATCATCTGGTCTGCGTTTCCAACGTCCATGCCTGAGCTAAACTCTTAACCTTTGCAGTTGCTCCTTACATTTCTTTTCCTAACCTTTTTCCTCATTTTATTATAGTCACAGTTTTGAAAGTGAAATGCTGTCACAGTAGATTTCTTTAGTGCCCTCCCTCCCAGTTATTAAATCAAATTTGATAATGTGATCACTATTGCCAAGTAGCTCCAACACTGTTATCTCTCGCACCAAATCCTGTGTTTCATTAAGGACTAGTTCTAAAATAGTTTCCCCTCTTGTTGGTTCTTGTACCAGCTGCTCCATGAAGCAGTCATTTGTTTCACCTAGGAACTTTATCTCTCTAGAATGTCCTAATATAACATTCACCCAGTCAATATACTTGGGTAATTGAAATCACCCATTATTACTATGCTGCTGATTTTGTTATCTTCCATAATTTCTTTTAGCATTTCATGTCTGATCATTTTGCCCAGGTGAACGGTAATACACCCCCCACTACTACTTTATTCCTCTTTTCACCTGAAATTTCTATTCATAAAGATTCAATATTGTATTTTGTTTCCTGCAGAAATGTATTCTGTTTGACTCAATGCTCTCTTTAACATATAGTGTCACCCCTCCACCAATTTGATCCATTCTATCATTTCAGTATTTGTACCCTGGTATCACAGTGCCCCATTGATTATCCGCCTTCCAGCAGGTCTCTGAGATGCAAATGATATCTACCTCTTCATCCAGTGCTATACGCGCTAACTCTTCCATCTTATTTTTTTAGACTTTTAGAATTTGTATATAGACATTTCAAAGTATATATATTTTTTGTTTGCATTAACAACTTGCTCATCAGTTGACCGGGGTAATTTGGAATCTATCTGCTCTTTACTGAGACCCCTGGTTCTCTGTGGCATTTATTGCAACCTCTCTTCTGGGATGCCCTAATTTCCCTTTCTCTTAGTATCCTTCAAAGATCCATTATTCTGAACCATGCACTTCGGAGTGATTTGTCAGCTTTCCCCATCATCTAATTTAAAAGCGGCGCTATCTCCTTTTTAAAGGTTGGAACCAGGCTGCTGGCACTAATGGACCCTTGGCCTGACCCAGTCTGGCATATCTTATGTTCTTGTCACTGGTTGTAGATATAATAGCTGATTGCATTATTCCTAAGCCCATTTTAAACTCTGTATCTGATTTTCAGATAATCTAGGTCATCCTGATTTCAAATACAGTGACTTCACACTGTCTATTTTTAAAAGGAATATTTTTGTATTTAGCACTTGTTAACAAGGGATGTTAAAATTTTGTATAGCCAAAAGGGTGCAATGTACCTATAAGTTTGGTTTGTGGATTGATTTTTTTTTTTTCCCCCTTAGGTATATCTGGAAGTGATGATATGTTGTAACTTGCTGTTGACTTAAGTGTCATTTCCTTCCTTGTGTCTGTGGATGGTTGTCATCTGTTTGAAGTAAGGAAAATAGAAGGGAGTTCATCTGCTTGCATTGTGAGCCAGGGGCCTACACTCCAGCATAGTTTTCAGATAAAAGTAAGGTGTATAAGTTGATAGGAAATGTCAGCAGGCCCCCCTTAGATTACCTTCACCTGCAGGCTTTTCCAGTTCCCCTTTCAAAATAAATGATGACAATTTGAATAATAAAAAGCAAGAGTCACGGACGACAAAAAAAGCTATGTGCAGGGAGTCTTTAATTCAATCTCTTAGAGGAAACCAGCAGAAAATATGTCTGATCACTCTTAAAGCAGGGGTGAGCAAACTTATTTGTGCTGGGGTCACATGACAAGCTATCGACCGCAATCCTAGGGGTGGGCGGGGAGCGAAGGCCCCCCCCCCTCGGAGCTCTTCGACACAACGACCAAAGCCCCAGCACTTGAAGACATTTTAGTACACAGCCGGCTTATGCACAATCATTTTTAGCACTATAGGAGCCCCTTCAGTCATGGATCCCAGCCTCTAACAGAATCTGCTAGTCGGAAAAACGCCTTGTACCTCTTGGGTTGAAGGTCTTGCTGACTTACCTCAGCTCTGTCACAAATGCAGAGCACAGACAGACCCTCACCAAATAAGAATGAAAAGGCCATAAACAGAAAGGTGCAGACAAAAAAACCGAACTGAAAGCAAAACAAAAACCACTAAAAGCCAAACTCATATGCAGTGTAATAATGCAAAAACAGAAATATCACCATTCCTCATTAAACAAAATCAAGAAATATAAATCATCAGTCACAAGTGAGCAAACCATACTAATAAAAATATTTTAAAACATGAATAATAGAACTTATAATTAAGAATAAGGAATAAAAAAATTAAACATTTTCCAAAATCAATTAAATATTTCAAAAGTCATATCAAACACCCAATAATGAAAACTAAGGATAAAAATTTCCCTCTCTTCATAGCTACAAACTTTTGAGTTCCAGTTACCCTGAGATAGGATTGGTTGGAAGGGAAGTAGGGAGAACACACTCTTTCTCCTCTCTCTCTCTGTGTCTCATATATACATTCATATTCTTACACTCACTAATCCTCTTCTCATTCCCCCTCTTCCACTTCCTGCCCCTTTCCTCTCACTCTCCTTTCAGTCATTCACCCACTCAATCCCCTCACTCCCTCATCCACTGTCATTTACCACTTACTCCCTTTGTTCTGTCATGTTCCCTTCTTCCCACTCTGGCAGGCTCCCTCTTTCACCCCTCATTCACTTTCTTTCCTTCTCTCCCCTCTCAGGCACTCTCCCTTTGGGGACAGAGAAATGTGACACCCTGGTCCATCAAGGCCACCTTCTCAGCTCTGGGGGACATGGGGGAAACCCACCCAAGGGGAAGAAAACCAATCTCTCTCGGGCCAGGGGCTGGGGGCAGGATAATCAGCAGGGCCAAACTGGGCCAAGGAGAGAGAGAGAGACACATCTTCACCACCAAATGAGTTCATTGTCCATCAGGAAAAGTTGTGCTCCACAATGGAAAAATGATTTATTGCAAAAAGTTCTTTCCTCAACCACAAATACAAAACAGTAACCCATTCTTATAGAAGACCTGTTGCAAAAATGTTATTTCCCATTTACAATCCTTTCTCTTCAGCCTACCCATAACCCAGATTGAGTTACTCACATTGTCCTGATCATTTCAAGGAAGGAAACCCCGATTCTGCAGGCAGGAATTAACCAAGCCCTGTAGCAAGTTCCTGCTTGCACAGTTCGTCTCCTCGTCTAAGCAAGCAAGTTCCCACCACTTTCTTCACTCTTCCAAAACCAGCAACATACTGCTCTTTTTGCCCTCAGGCTGGAGAGTATCTCTGCCTGAACGCCTCCTCTCCCTGTAAGCCCCTAAGAGAGGGTCATGGCTCCATCCTTCTACTTGCCTTTTCACTCGGGAGAAATCCTAGACCAAATGTAGTCAGTGCTTTCATAACCTTTTCCTAAACCCAAACCCATAGGGGCTTTAACAGGCTATCTGTCCAAAAGTGTGTGTAACACCCTCTGACCAAAAGATGACCTTTAGTCACTGTTTCCCTTACGAGGAAAAGTGCCTTCTTATACACAACACATTCTTGTTGTTTATTTATTTTATTTATTTACTTGTTTTTATATACCGACATTCGATCAAAATATCACATCGGTTTACATATAATTGAACAGATAAGTCAAGGCCTGCTTATTTTACATTGTAACAATAGTAACTTGAATGATATTTAAAGAGAAACATTAAATTACATACATTACTTTGTGATAATAGTAACTTGAATAATAATTAACGAGAAATATTTATTTTATAACTGTTATATTAACATTTATTTAATACTGTTATATTAACTTTCAACACTTTGGGGTAGATTTTAAAACCCCTGCACGCGTAAATCCTTCCGGAGTTACGCGCGCAGGGCACTCGCGCGCCGGCACGCCTATTTTGCATAGGTTGCTGGCGCGCGCAAAACCCTGGGACGCGCGTAAGTCCCGGGGCTTCCTAAAAGGGGCGGGAGGGGGCATGTCCAGGGGGTGTGTCCGGGGCAGGGGGCGGTCCAGGGCGGGTCCGGGGGCGTGGCGATGGTTCGTGGGCGGGCCGGCAGGGCGGTCCCGAGTCCCCCGACACTGCGGCCTGTGCCGGGGGATGCCGGGGCGGTGCGCGCAAGTTACGCCTGCTTCAGGCAGGCGTAACTTGCCCAACAAAGGTAGGGGGGGAATTTATAGTGCTGGGGGTGGGGTAGATAGGGGAAGGGAGGGGAAGGGAGGGGAAGGTGGGGGGACGCGGAAGGAAAGTTCCCTCTGAGGCCGCTCCGATTTCGGAGCAACCTCGGAGGGAACGGAGGCAGGCTGCGCGGCTTGGCGCAAGCAGGCTGCCGATTTTGTGCAGCCTTGCGCGCGCCAACCCCGGATTTTATAAGATACGCGCGGCTACGCGCGTATCTTATACAATCTGGTGTACTTTTGTTTGTGCCGGTGGCGCGAACAAAAGTACGCACGCGCGTACTTTTTGAAGATCTACCTCTTTCTGTAGCACACAGATGTTATAGAAGTATTTGCAGTACCTGAATGTAATCTGCTTTGAAGTGTCTGGCCAATCATGAAAGGCAGAGTATAAATATAAAATGAATATTGTTTTTGTTTCCTGTAGACAACTAATATATTGATGTAATAGCATGTATCCCAAAGGTTGGAAAACCTTTCTAGTTAGGGGAATAAAAATTGCATTAAAACTGTTGGAAAACTGCAGTTACAGTGCCAGTCAGATTATATGGTATACAGATATTCAGACGTTTGTATTCACTTGGGATTTCAGAGGAATTTGTAAGGCCTTGCTAAACAGTCCTGCAAAAACGCCATTAGAAGAAGGGTGGCCACCTCCGGTCCTCAAGAGCCATAAATAAGGTCTGGTTTTCAGGATGTCCACAATGAATAATGCAAATGTATACTATACATATTCATTATGGATATCCTAAAAACAAGGCCCATTTGTGACCCTTGAGGATCAGAGTTGGCCATCCTTGCAGTATAACTTAGGACAGAAGCTGCCAGGTGGCCAGGCTGTGTCCTGGAGATCAGATAGGGCTGGAAGTTCTTTCAGATCGGTTTGTGCCAAGCTTTTCTGCAGGATGATGAATCTGAAATCCCTTTTGTCAAGTTTACATTTTATGCTTTTCAGCAGCTTGCATCTCTGTTGATCACGGTCACATACGTGTAAGCTGGACAGTCGCTGGAAACTTCCTCTCGGGACGGTTTGGCTTCACCAGCAGGATGTTTATGTAGAGTGGTTCTGTATATCTGCATGCCCACACACAACTGCAGACTGTTCTTGGCAGATATGTTCTCTTTTGCTCTTAGGCTAAAGTTGGCACTCTGTAGCAGTTGTATATTCATCTTTGGCTTGTAAAATATATATCTGGAACCTTGTTATGTGTATCTGGTATGGTAGGGAGGGAAGCTCAAAAGGAGTAAGAGAAAATATATTTTGAACAGATTTAAAGTAGACGTGGCAAGAGCCAAAACAGTGGCATAGTTCAAGAATGCATGGGATAGACCAAGGGAGGGAGGGAACCACAAATTAAGACTTGTGACAGCACAGTAAAACAGATGTTGGCAGAAAAGGACCCCCTAGTCCATCTAATCTGGCCATTTCTATCTCCCAGTTTGATGGATGGTAAACTAGAGTATCAAGGCAATTGAAAGGGTGGTGGGTTCATGGAAGGACTTTCCAGTGGAGAAGAGGGAAAATATAGTAACAGAATTTCAAGAGAACCTGGGCTAAGCACTGAAGATCCAGTGAAGTGAGTAGAAAGCTAGCTTTCAGTTTGGGTCTGTGGCACTGCATCAGGAAGTAAACTGAGCGGTCAAAGCAGCCCTCATAATCTCATCTGCCATCAAATTCTCCCTGTGCTACATGTGGGTGGAATACTGAAGGCCATCAATGTGGACAGACTCATAACTTTTATCAGTCTAGTCATGATCCAATAACGTTTCATTGTGTAAACATATTTTTTCAGCTGAAGGAAGATTACATTTGTGTGTGTGTGTGTGTGTAGAGGGAAAAAAGTTCCAGTTCTCAGTATCTGCTAGTATCCCCTGGAAAAAAGCTCTGAATATTTCTAGAATTTATAGAGGCACCAGAGAAAGCTGAACTGGCAAATCTGGGTGGTTAGAATGCCCTTATCTATCATACAGAGTCCGGGTGTTCAGCATGTTTCTATGTGGTGGTGGTGGTAGAGGGTACGACATGGTCAAAATTTCAAGATGAATACTTATCCGAACCTAATTCTAAGAATGGTTTAGACTCAGACAGATAGTGAGTAAGCTCACCTTTAAGGCTTTCCCTCAACTTGCAATCTGCATAAATCACTTCCCCCCTCCCCCAGTGGGGCAGAGGCAGAGATCAGTGCTGTTCTCATGTGCCTTGCTGCACAGCATACGGTTGGGTGCTCCCCTTTAAAAAAAAAAGCAGTGCGGAATGCTTTATATAACATTTTGCACTGCCTGGCAGAGCAAAATTGTGTATTTCTGGCATTCTCTGGGGAGCCTAGGCTAATGCGACAGGTCTGGAGTTCTCCTCAGTTGTTGCTGCCTGTTTTGTAGCAGCTGACCTGCCCTATGAGTGGGTTAGCTTGTTATAGGAAAAAAAGAGATGATCAACAGTTTTTTTTTTTGTTGTTGCAGATCTTCCCTGTTGATGGTGGTCTCCCTCCATGTTGGGTGTTTGAGACGCATCAACAGATTTACTCTGAATCCTTCTGGGCAGACAAAAATCTGTCACAGAGGGCATTAGGATTCCAGGCTTGGATTCCTGACCAGCCACCTGTCATTCCTACTTTGTCAGTGTCTGTCTCCACTGGGTCAGTTTTTCGTATGGGGTGAGCCATCGGAGGTGTTGGTATAAAAGTTCACTCTCTTTTTTATTAATGCCAAGCCTTGAGCATCAAACACGTTGCATAGAGAGCGAAGCCTTGCTAGCACATTATCTTAGCTTGGCCTACTTTCCTCATTAACCACTTATCTTTAAGCCAAGCCAGTCATGTTGCCTGATGTGATAGCAAGCTGCCAGATTTGATGAGGACATCTTCGTCAAAAGAGAAGGCTTAACTTCTTGATATTCCCTAACGACCCTGATGGCTTAGGAATCAGGAGGATGCTGTCCTTTTTCAGCTTTTTTTCCCTCATCTGAGGACAGGAGAAGATTGTTTAAAGTAGTTGCTGACCTTTATTCAGGTCAGGGCACACCTAGCACTGGTTCGTTTTATTGTGGTGCCCCCCCCCCCCCCCCCCGTTGGCACAATCATTTCCCCCCCTTCCCCCTCTCATCCTCCCCTCTGGGTAAACCTCTCTCTCTCCTTCCACACTCCCTCCTTCCCTTCAGGGAAGTCAGGAGCAGAGCCTACTTTTCTGCTGCTGTTTCCTTCTGCAGTCAGGTTTCTGCAGGGCCCCCGGGGCAGAGAAGGCAGCGGCAGCATCAGGGTAAGCGTTGCTAACTGACTCTCCCTGCAGGCCAGGAAGTGCGGGGGGGTAAAAGACGAGACTTTGCAGTGGCTGACGATTCTGGCTGGTAGAAAAAAAAAAGATTTCATGGAACACCTGCCCTTCTGCCAGCGCACTCCGATTGGGGAAACATGAGATTAAAGCATGGCATGGAGGCAGGACGATTTTTGCTGCTAGCTCCAGTCTCTCAGCTGACGCAGTGTGTTCTAGTGAGCATATTGTGTTTCTTTCCTGATTTGTTTGCACAACAATACTTTGATAATTAGAATGTGCAGCGACTATTAGCAGTTCTGAGTGACAGGTGGCTGATATAATACCTAATGCACACAGTGTCACAGGGTTTGCCAACTTCTCTCCTTTAGTTAACATTTCGTTTCCCATGGTGCATCTGTTCCTGAGGCTGCTTGCCTTGTCAGGTGATGATGATGATGGCTCCTGCTGACCCTTGCTATTCATGACCTGTATCTCATGGGCAAAGGAATATTACGGCAGCAGCTCTAGTCAATGAGTGCAAATACCCCCTGATATATGGCATTGCTTAATAGGGACATTATTTCTCTTGGAAAGCTCTCCTGCAGGATGCTTAGTCTCTCTTAAGGGATTTGCATGTACGAAGTGCTATACCTGTAAAGACCATTGACCATTGAAAGGGATTGTGTACTGATAGTAAATTCCTGTTACTGGATATACAAGTAAAACTTTCTACCTTTTATTTTTTTAATTCTCAGGATACAGTTGCTGTTAAAATGCTGTTAAAATGCTGTAAATAATGTTTATTACATAAGGGAGATATTTTGTGTAGATTGTCTGGCATGATTGTGAAGCTTAAGTGCTTTTGGCTGCCCAAACTCCTAAAAAAAAACAAAACCAAAAAAAAACCTTATGGCACCTATTAAAACCATCTTGTCCTCTGTGTGTATGCATCGTGCATACATCTTTAATTTTTCCTATGGTAAAAGCAATGCAAGACTTTTAGGAATATTTTATACAATTTCAGTAGATTTTTGTGACCATTTGGAATGTTCATGTTAGTAACTTGCAATGATTGAGAAGTGATTGCATGCAGCTTCAATTGGACAATACACATGCATTGTCCTCTTCTAACCAATGTACTTCTTCATGTGCAGGGATCTGATGCCAAGAACCTTGGATGGACAGATCACTATGGAGAAAACACCCAGCTACTTCGTCACCAAGGAGGCACCTGCACGCATCTCTGCGATGTCCAAAGATATGAAGCTCATTGTGGTGGTCCGGGACCCTGTGACAAGAGCAATATCTGATTACACACAAACTTTATCCAAAAGACCAGATATTCCCACCTTTGAAAGTCTGACATTCAAAAATAGGACTACAGGCCTCATTGACACATCGTGGAGCGCTATCCAAATTGGCATCTATGCCAAACACTTGGAGAATTGGCTTCAGTATTTCCCAATGAGTCAGATCCTCTTTGTGAGTGGGGAAAGGTTGATCACCGATCCTGCTGGAGAACTGGGGAGGGTGCAGGACTTTCTGGGCCTCAAGAGAATTATCACTGATAAACATTTCTATTTTAACCAGACTAAGGGCTTCCCTTGTTTGAAGAAGGCAGAAGGCAGCAGTAAGCCTCATTGTTTAGGAAAAACGAAAGGTAGAACCCATCCCAACATAGACCAAGAAGTAGTACAGAGACTTCGAGAATTCTACCGGCCTTTCAACATGAAATTCTACCAGATGACTGGACACAACTTTGGATGGGATTAAGACTAACCATTTTAGAATTACTATGTGAAGTTAATACTTATATATATAGCTATATATATATATGTATGTAAAATGTACAGAAATCTATTTTATAATAATTTATTTTTAATTTCTGAGCAATTCACTAAGTTGCCTAACCACACCATAGAATTTTAGCTGATGTGTTAATGCAACATTCCACAATGTTTCATTCTAATATTTTCTTTTCAATTGACAGTGCTTCCATTTTCCTAGACAACATTTAATATTTAAAAGAAAAGCACAATTTTTGTTTTGGACTTAACTTTCATTACGGGTATTAGGCCTTTCTAAATGCTTACAATGCTATGAATGCAAGTGTTGTTGTTGGGCTTGGTGAGGCAGCCATATTTAGCTTTGTTCCAGGCTATGATAAGATTTCTCCTGCCGCAGAGAATAGAATGCTGAAGGATCAGTGGTTGGAGATAGGATTTTAACCAGAGAGGCCTTCCTTTTTCTTAACTGACAAATGCAATTTTTTTTTTTTTTTAAAGGTGGAATGTCCTAACTCGCAGACGTATTGCCACATTTTTTTATTTATAGGGAGAGTTCAAGATTTGGAGATGTCTTAACACCCTATTGCCCTCCAAAAAAGAGCGTTCTTCCCTGCCTATCCCTCCCCCCTAACCTCCTGCTTTTGACTAATCTTCATACCTGGGAACTGTTTTTTAAGTTGCCAGGTCACTGGGATTGGGGGAAATGCATATCGACTCTTTCTTCCACCCCCTTTTTGCACTGATAATCTCTTTCTCTGCTCCTGTATAAATTATTTTCATCTCTGTGTCTTCTGCTCCTGGAGGTCTACTTCTCCTCCCCTAGTCTGCCCTCAACTGAGTTCTGGATCACAGGGAGCAGTCTGCTCCAGTGCCTTCCTGCTTGTTTATCCCCATATTCTGTCTATTGACAGGGGAGAGGTTGAGGCTGTTGCTCCCTTCTCCGGTCCCTCCCCTTCTGTTTCCTACATGCTGCCTGAAAGGGAAAGAATGGAGCAGTATGCAACGAGACCGCCGGTATTTTTTTCCTGGAGACCTAGCAATATATGCAATTTTGGGTGAAACCTTGAGTTTCCACGTATGCTAATTGTGAGGCAATTGAAATCTTTTTGGAGGTTATTCCCTGGGAGGAGAAGGGGCAAAAGATATACACTTCTATTCACAAGCACCAGTCTGCCACCCTTTAGGTATCTATGTGACGCATTTGCAGAGTATGCAGTCTAACCAATGTCTGATTATCATCATCTCTCTCCTTTTCCTCTAGCAGATTCTTCCTCCTTTTTGGCTACCAGCTGCTATTGGGCCTATAACAGCATAAGATTTCATTTGCAGCTACTTGTAGGGAGAGGGGGTGTCTCCCTTCTGAATCTCTCCCCTTCCCCCCCCCCCCCCACACACACACATACATGTAACCTAGCCAATGCAGCAACAATCCTTTGCCGGGAGCCAGACTCTGGCTCCCTCCAGAGCCTGTATGTGTGCATGCTGAACTTGGATAGTCTGTGTTAACTATGTGCGATGGCTGAACAGCCTTCTGTCCAAGGGGCTCTTGTTTCCTTAACTCGCAGTGCAAAGTTTTTTTTTGCTATTTTTACTCTTGATTTTCAAAACAGGATTTATTTGTGAAATCCTAAAAGAGGATTGGATCTATGTTTTTTTTCGGACCAGGATTCACATGGGAGCTGTATTGGATAAAGGGTTAATTCACAGAAAAAAAGGGCGGAAAGCAATTAGAGGGGACATCTGTCGGGATTAAAAATACAGTATTTATTTTTCTTTGTGGACTATGTTTGAGCTATGATGTTTGCATGCAGTTCCTCGTAGTTCCACATTTTTGGTCAAGAATTTTGCATCATTTTTAGTCTCTAATGATGCATAGTTATGGCATATCATTCCACATTCATCATTTGGGCATTGACTCGTTATATCATTAACAATATAATTAAGATGTTAGACACAAGCTCTTTAATTCAGATTGCTTGAATCAGATACTGCTTTGGGGAGGTACAGGTAAGTATCACACAACAAATCTTTTAAAATCATAAAATTGAGACAAAATGGCTCTGGCCTACCATTTGCACAAGGACATCATATGACTTGATATATTTGGCCATTGCAATATTTCTTAGGAGGCTAGTATGTATGCTAAAAAGAGCATGGGAAGGGGCAGATCACCAGTGTGTTTCCCTGGGGCTTGGCAATAAATAGTAAGAATCCCAGAGGGACAGTAGAAAATATTTTTTGTCATTTTATGAGCCCCAACATGCTTGTTGCTTGCACAGAAGCTCAATAAAAGTGATGCCCCTGGTGGTTGGTGTTGCCCACATGACTCCATAGACACTAGAACATTGGTTCCTATTTGTAAGCTTATGTATGATCTTGCTCTGGGAATTGGCTACTAAAACGGTCAGTAGTCTTTGGGGATAGATTTAAAAGGTCTAAAAATGTATACCCTAGAGGAAAGGTGAGACATGAGACATTTAAATATCTCAAAGGTTTCCATGCAGAGGAAGCGAGCCTCTCAACAGAAAGGAGGTTCTAGAATGAGGGGTCATGGGATGAGGGTGAAAGGAGGTAGACTCAATCTTAAGGAAATATTTCTTTACAGAGAATGTGGTGGATGCAAGGAACAGCCTGCCAGTGGAAGTATTTAAAACAAAAACAGTATCTGAATTTAAGAAAGCATGTGATAAATACAGGGGAATCTCTAAGGGAGTAATAGGAATTATAAAGCTAAATTAATTGGCGAGATGGGCAGACTGGATGGTCCATACAGTCTCTTTCTGACGTCATGTCTCTATGGTCTGCATTTTCTCATGGTGACAATAGAACTATGACCTTCAGAATGATTTGGTATTGGAAAGAGTAAAGTCTTGATGTTGGTTTGCAAAGCCTTCATATTACCATTTTGTGTATCAATTTCCAGTGTGTGTGTAACAATGGTCAGAAAATACTTATTTTAGTAAAACTAAATGGAGTTAACAAGTCTTTAAATGAATGCAACACACGTACCAGATTCAAGTCCTTGAAATGTTGCAGAACATTTGCTTACAAATACCAAAGAAGCCATCTGATCAGAAGGAAATTAATCTACATAAAAATACTTCAGCAAGCATTACATTTCGAAGCCTGTGAAACCCATAACAAGAGAATGTCAATTAAAACTGTAGTAATGAAATTAATGGGTATCTAGGGGAGAGGATACGGGTGTGTGACAAACTTTCTTAGATTACTTCTGCCATGTGGTAAAGCCCGGTGTTTCTTTTTATATTCTTATCCTCATTCAGTGATGTGGGATAAAACTGCAGATTTGCCAACTCTCCCTCTTTATTGGGGGGGGGGGAGGGGGGGATTCTTTCATTTTTGCCAAGACGTTTTGCCATCCAGCTATTTTCTTCCAGTGCTTTTTAGCAGGAGATCAAGATTTCTGGCTCTCTTTTTCAAATGTCCTTTTCATGCTCTTCAGATGTTGCACATATGACATGACCACCATTAAAAAGATCCAGAACTATCCCCCCTGCCCCCATCCCCCATCCCCCTGCTCAACAAGGTTACTTTCACCTAATGGTTCTTATATAGTGGGGAAGAGCTCTCAGGTTTTTTTTTTTTATAGCAAGCTAATTGCACTTGTCTCTCAAGACTTAAACAATTGATTTTTTTTTTTCTGATGCAAAAAGCCATATATCTATGGGTTCTGGTTACTCGAGAATGTCTGTAACACATTCTTGGTGGTAACGACTAGACATTTGCAGGGGCAGAGCACAGCAGGAACTTGCTGCCCAGGAAAACTCCTAGCTGTGCTGGAACCACAGACTCGCCTCTTCTGTGAATGATGTACATTGGTTGTAGTTTTGGTGGGGTGCTGCTGCTTACAAGTTCTACATTCGTGCCAATGTACCCTTTCAACAAAAATGTATGTTCTTTTTAAACTGCTTCCTACTGTTGCTAATTGCGGTTTCCTGACTGAATGATGTCACTGGACCCTCGTGTTAAACCCATATCCCTTCACCCCCACCCCCTGAATCAGTAATTAGTGGTCACTCCCATCACGTATGTTGTTTTGCAGTGGTCAGTCTAATGCACAGGTTGCCAAACTGATGCCAAATGAAATTAACAAGGTGCTGTTCTGTGACTGGCTACAGGTTATGCAGGAACCAAAAGAAATACTAGTACCAATGACTGGCACATGAACTGCAGGATGGGGACCCCTGTAATTCTTGAGTTTTATTCTAGGCTAATATTTAGGGTTTTGATCTTTTCGAAGTTGAAGCTTCAACTTTTAGAAGAATGTTGTTGGGCAGAAAACAAAGAGAACGTGTCTAGATGACGAGGAGTTGCGGACACATGACTCCAGTGCCCCTATCAATATTACCTAGAAACCCACGAAGTTGCAGTTTTACGTTAGAATACAAGTCCTGTGGTTCTATGGTGACTCTAGACCTGTAGAAAGGTCCAGCTTGCTTGCTTCCTTAAAATCGAGACAAGCCTGTTACCTGGACACCCCAAGCTTGTTTAGCTTAAATACCCAGGCCTTCCTGAAAGTTTCTGCAAAATTAGCCTGATTTTTGCTTCGTTTTAATGCCACAAAAAGGGGGACAATCTTGCTTTCATCAAAAGTAAGGCGAGGAGAATTTCTACAAGGATTTAACCTGAAATACTTGCTCCCCTCACTTGATCTCAAGAGATGGCACATTTCTTTGACTCAGACAAGTTTCAATCCAAATCAGATGTGAATTTTGGATTTTCAAAGTGGGGCTGGAGGTGTTCTAGAAATGATAGTCAGGGCCCTCAATTCTTGACCATAGATGCCTTAGTACTGTTTTCAGTATTGAGCTGGTTCACAAATTTTAATCAAAACAGGTGACTCCAGAATGAGCATTGTAAATCATTGCCTAAGATGCAGCCAGTTAGGTTAGAATTTGGAGTGCAGCACAACCACTTCCATCCCATATTAAATCTGAACAATTTTTTGGTAGCACCTTGTTTTGCTTTTGTTAAAGCCCATCTCGTTCACATACTATTTAAGATACTGCCCTCGGGTTTGTAGTGGGTCATCATGTATTCATGTGTGGGGTTTTTTTTAACTGTTTTAATTAGCCCTAGCAATTGTTTTTAAAATAATAAACATTTTTTTTTATGCAGCCTTCAAGTGTAAGTTCATCTATTAAATGACTTTAGAAAAGTGCAATTGAGTTTTGCCGCAGACATTTTCATTTGGTTGCCATGTTGTAAAAAATAGAATTACTAAATTCATATGGTAATTTTGAGATGAGATTTTTTTTTTCCCCTTACTTTTTGTCATCCTTCTTCATGTGTTTCCTGCAGCACAATTGTTTGGACTTTTAAAACCCTCACTCAGTCAGATCAGGGTGACCCAAGAACCCAACAGCCACCAGACGAATTCTGGTACTTGCTATGGAAATCAAGAGCTCATAGTCCCTGCTGGCGATCTCATTTAATGTCCAAATGGGCTTGCCCATCAATATAATAGAGAGGTCAATGCGCTTTTGTACAGTGTGTTGGATTTCTAATGTCTAAACACTTTGGGGTCTGTTCCATCTCCCTCATCGCACCCGTGAGGAATACACGAATAAGACTTGGTGGTGTGGTTAGATTTCTCACATTGCAACGTTAATTTATGGTTGTTTTTCAACCACTATATCCAAAAGTTACATCTATTAGTGTTCTATTCTTCGTAACATGCTATTTTAGAATAGCAAATTTGTAAAAATAAATTGTAAATCAAGTATTTTGTGCTATGTATGATACAAATTAATTTTACACAGACAGATGTTTCTAGGGAAATGAAGTTCTGATCATACTATTTCTTTGTATGAACAAATAAAATATATTTTACCAAACTACAGCCTTTGGGTTTCTTTTTTCACTTTGTAAAGATTAAAATTATAAACCTTAAATATAATTTTTGCCTCCAAAAATATCAGACATGACAACCTTCTGAGTCACTCTTGTAATTGTTTCAGATGAGCTAAATATAGCGCAGTAGAATTATAATGGATGACTTGTGATTTTCAATGAGCGAAGCCCACATCACTAAAGGATGTGGTTCAGAGTGCAACTAGTCTTGAAAGAAAGATAGTCCACACAGATGAGGGTATTTGAGAATCTCTCTCCAGCTTTTATGTAAGGTAAGCATACTAGTTATAGTACATTACATGTCAATCTTGTATCCGGCTCTTTCCCAAAATAAGACTCAATGTAGCTGTCATACATTGTTATAGTTTTATGGAGCTATTTCTCCTTAACAAGCTCCTGGACCACCCTCTGTCATAAGTTGCTTCTTGCACTCTGTGCTTTGTTTATCATTGTCTATCATGCATGCTTTGTCTTGTCACGGCTGCATCCACTGCCTTTATATTCCCAGCTGATGACATCCCCAGCCTCTTTGGTCGCTCCTGGATCATGTGGCAGATCTAGCTGGTGTCCCTCCCAGAAGGCTCCTTGCAGCCAGAAAGGCTTGGCAGGCCAAATCCTTGCTGTGAAAATGGTGGTGTCCATCTTAGATTTTGCAATCTACTTCATGCTTCGTTTGAATTTTGGCTGAAACCTTCAGGGTGCCTTCCCCAGTTAGGGGATGTGACTTCAAGCACCCCAAAACCCCTACAGGCCATTTTGGGGGTGATATGTTTTTGTGTAGCCCCTTTCCCAGGCAGCTCTAGTACACAGGGAGGATCATGGACTGAACATGCAAGGCCCATAACCTTCCAGACTCTTTAAACCAGTCCAGTTACTCAAGAATTTCTCTTCACTTCAAGGCTCCTGTTTAAAAATAAAAATCTTTACTACAAACAGGTGATAAGAAAAACAAAATCAAAAACACAGTACAACAGTGCTAATGCATGCCAGTAATAAAATCCAGAGCCTCTCACACACTCCCTCCCACAAAGCTAAGCTGTTCTGGACAGGTACCCTCCTCCCCCGCACCGCCCTCCTAGTATTTTTTTGTATGGTGGAATCTTCTCAGTTCCTCAATATCTTATGTTTCTTTGTAGAGCCTTTTAATTGAATTCCTCAAGCAGTCTTTGTCTCTGGATTTTCGCAGATGGGCTTTCTCACCCCTGGCATCTTCCAGTTGTCCAACTTCTCGGGTCGCTTTAGATTCTCTTCTCATCTCAAGGAACTTCTTCAGCAATCTCTGGACTCCCAGGAATCTCCCCTCCTGTAGTTCTTCCTCTCACTAGGCCTGGCCTGCCTCTTTCAGGTCCCAGCCACCTTCCTTGAGAAGGAACCTGTCACTATTCTTCCAGAACCTTCCCTGTGGAGAGAGAGGCTCTTGATACCAGTTTAAAGAGACCTGGAGCCTAAAGGAGTGCTTTCTCCTACCTGCTACCTCACATGGAGGCAGAGGTTTTATACCAGGGTTTCCCAAACCTCTCCTGGAGGCAGACCTAACAAGTCAGATGTTCTGGATATCCATAATGCATATGCATGAGAGAGATTTACGTACACTGGCAACCCAGGATATGCAAATCTATCTCATGCTTATTTATTGTGGTAATCCTGATAACCCAACTGGATAGGTGTGCATCCAGGAGCTGGTTGGGAAATGGTGCAGTAACTCAACATAAAAAAAAAAATCAAAAGCAAATTAAATAAGTGAGTCCTTACCAAAGCATTTTTATGTCCCTTAAGTATAATTGGCTAAATTTTTAAATCCCCTGCGTGCGGGGGAAAACGGTGGTTATGTGCGTGGCGGGGCCTTGCGTGTGCCTCGTGCATTTTCAAAGGGGCCCGGCCACGTGCGTAACTCCTGTTATGCGCAGAAGTGCTGGGCCCAAGAAAAGGGGAGGGTTGGGGCTGGAGGCGGCTGGGGAAGGAATCCTGGCGTGCGCAAGTTGCTACTGCTCCGTTGGAGCAGTAAGGAACGAAATAAGAAAAAAAAAAAAAAAGGTAGGAGATAGGATTTAGGGGGTAGAGAGGAGAGGGGAAGAGGTTAGAGTAGTGGGTAAGGACGTTCCCTCCCAGTCCGCTCCTTAATTGGAGCGGACTGGGAGGAAAATGGGGAAAGCTGAGATGGGTCGCCGCACGTGCTGCCCACCAATTTTATAACGTGCACACCAGGGCTTCCCAAACCTGTCTTGGGGACCCCACAGCCAGTTGGGTTTTCAGGATATCCACAATGAATATGGATGAGATATATTTGCATATGTGATCTCTCTAATATGCCAATATCTTTTGTATTTTCATTGTGGATATCTTGAAAACCAGACCCGGTTGGAGTTGGCCACCCCTGAACTAATCTAATACCACCTTACCTGAACCATCTCCCTTCCCCTTCCCCTCTCCTCCCTACCCCCTAAACCCTATCTCCTACCTTGCGCACGCCAGGATTCCTTCCCATGGTACATCATGATTGCCTCGTATCCTCCTTACCCTGTGCTTTCCTTGCCTCATACCTTCTCTGCTCCGTATGTCATCCTCTAAGCAATAGCTTTATATTGTAAGACAATTTCTTTGTATAGAAAGACATACCTATTTGTACAGGCAACCAGCAAAACAGGCTAGTTTAGCCCCTGTGATGGTTAAATCTGAATAGTAGTTCCAGAGGCTATATCTCAAACATAAATTTCATGAGAAAACATTGCAACCTTTCCAACTGTTATGCTATTGTCTTTTCAGGGTTTTCTGGGGGGAGAAGCTCTCTTTTAAGAAGAGCTCTTTCCCTTCACATTGCATTCACTTAATTCCCAATTTAAAGTTCTTCAATACTGCAGTGATAACAGCATAGATGATAATTAGTCACCAAACAAGGAAACAATGAAAGCATTAGTTTTCAAAAATACTCTTTGCTGACACTGTAATTGATTAAATACAGTTCTTTACAGCTGATTGGTTCTCTTTTATATGATACAAGTGCTTCCAACTAAATTTGTGACTTCTTACGGTCTCTTATAAAGCTTAGGATGGTAAAACTAATTGATATAGTTCTTTAAGCTACTGCTTTCTTCCATCCCATGGGCATAGGGCAAGTTCATGGCTTCCCTGCCTATATAGGCGAAATATCAGAGATGGAATTACACAGTCATTTATCTCCTACCTCCTCCACATTGTCTTCTCATACTCCCTAGTGTCCTGACAGTACCTGAATGATACAAGTCCTTCTCATCTCCTTTTCAGGATGAGGATGATACCATTTTACTCCTCCAAATCTTCAGTAGATGTTACTGGGTCCTTCTATGGGTCCATTCCAACTCCTTTTCTCCCCTCTCTTCTCCTCACTAGGATGACTGTAAGTCACTCTTCTCTTTGGATCCTGATGATCTCAGGTTCATCTTGTATGAAAAGAGCCTCTCCCATTGGATGGTAGAACATAAATTAAATTAGCTTAACTGAGTCCCAAGTTACCGGGAGTCTAAACTTAAATACATTAATTGAAGACTATAGAGTAAATTTGGGAGGGTAGAAAGACGCTCCCATTCCAATAAAAGATTCCATGGAGACATTAACTCAATATAGAAACTAAGGGGTAGATTTTTAAACTTACGCGCATGCGTCCATGTGTGCGCACTTCCCGGCACGCACACATGGGCGTGGCTATTTTAGAACGCGCTTCTCCTGCCAGTCAGGGATGGATTTGAGGATTGGAAGGACAAGCTGGGCCATTTCAGGGCAGAAGGAAGGAAGAAAGAGAGAGAGAAGGGGATTGGTTGGAGAATTGGGGGGAGTCAAGAGGAGGCAGGAGAAGGAAGAGAGAGAAAAAGAGAATAAGAAGAAAAAGGTAGAAAGGATGCTGGATAAAGGACAAGGGATGGAGAGGGAAACAAGACCCAGTATAGAAAGACAGGACCAAGTACTGAGAGAAATGACTCAGGAATAGGGAGAGATCTGGGAATGTGGGGGTAAGCAAGCAGGAGAAAGAACACAGGATAGGGGAGAGGAAGAGAGGACTGGATTTGAGATGGAGTGAGGGAGGGAGGGAGAAAGGGCCTGTAATGTGGGAGACAGAAAAAGGACAGGAAAGGGAGAGAACTGGGGATGGGAATTGAAAGAGACCTTGGATTTGAGTTTTATATACAATTGTTTTACTATTTTTTGATGTGTGTGTCTTTCATAGTTTATTTGTATTTGTTAATTTTACTTCATGGTCTGTTTGTAACATTTGGTATTATATGTTTTATATGCTATATGTGTCACTATACTGCTTAGTATTTGGTTTAAACGATTTATATACATTTTTAAATAAATACACAGATAATGAGAAAGGGAAGGAGGAATAGTGGAGAGAAAAGAGGAAGAATGAAGAAAGGACAGCATCAAGAAATGTGCAATCTGAAGGAAAGAGACAAAAAAAAGAAGACAGCAGAGGGAGAAGGGAAACCAAAAAAGGAACAGAGAGATTGCTTTCACTGCTACAGGTTGTTGTCATAATACTGCATAGCACCATCAATACCCTACAGAACTAGCATGATGTTTTGGACTTTTGATATGCCTTAGCCTACCATGCATATGCCTCTGCTTTCGATGATTTGGATCTTTCATCACTGCAGTCTATGACCAGAATATGTCTTATGCTTTACCACCGAATGAGGAAAAGAGACACACTGAACCAGAAAAACAAGCGAGGGACTCTAAAGGTTGAAACATATTGCCTGATACAGAATTTTAATAACTCATCAGTATGAAATATCCTGGGACACAGTTCAAAGTCCCAGACCTGGCCATGTCTCCAGCACAGGATTTACATGTTGGGAATAGTGGATTTTATGCAGGACATATCCACCAGCATGGAATCCTAAAAATATTTTACGAACACAAAACTTAAAGACTATGAGGGTAATTTTCAAAAGGATTTACGTATACATGTAACTACTATTGTAGCAAGTTAAGGGGTAGATTTTAAAAATTTGCGCGATCACGTACTTTTGTTCGCGCACCAGGCGTGAACAAAAGTACGCTGGATTTTATAAGATACGTGCGTATCTTATAAAATCCGGGGTCGGCACGCGCAAGGGCCTGCACATTTGTGCAACCTGCGTGCGCCGAGCCCAGCACACGCTGCCTGTTCCCTCCGAGGCCGCTCCGATTTTGGAGCGGCCTCGGAGGGAACTTTCCTTCGCCCTCCCCCCACCTACCCCCCTCCTTACTTTGCGCGCGCCGGCCGGCAGCCCCGCTCTGTGTTCCGGTCCCGGGGGCTGGTCCGGAGGACGCGGCCACGCCCCGGAACACCCCCGGGCCAAAACCACGCCCGCGTCGCCGCCCCCGAAACGCCACATCGCTCCGGCCACGCCCCCAACACGCCCCTTTTAGAAAGCCCAGGGACTTACGCGTGTCCCAGGGCTTTACGCACGCCGGCGGCCTATGCAAAATAGTTGCACCGGTGCAGGGCTTTTAAAATCCGCCCCTAAATGTAAGACATTGATAAGACAGGCTAATAGAGAATTTGAAAAGAAGTTGGCTGTAGAGGCAAAAACTCACAGTAAAAACTTTTAAAAATATATACGAAGTAGAAAGCCTGTGAGGGAGTCAGTTGGACCGTTAGATGATCGAGGGGTTAAAGGGGCACTTAGAGAAGATAAGACCATCGCGGAAAGATTAAATGATTTCATGCTTCCGTGTTTACTGAAGAGGATGTTGGGGAGGTTCCCGTAATGGAGAAGGTTTTCATGGGTAATGATTCAGATGGACTGAATCAAATCATGGTGAACCTAGAAGATGTGGTAGGCCTGACTGACAAACTGAAGAGTAGCAATCACCTGGACCGGATGGTATACACCCTAGAGTTCTGAAGGAACTAAAAAATGAAATTTCAGACCTATTAGTAAAAATTTGTAACCTATCATTAAAATCATCCATTGTACCTGATGACTGGAGGATAGAAAATGTAACCCCAATATTTAAAAAGGGCTCCAGGGGCGATCCGGGAAACTACAGACCAGTTAGCATGACTTCAGTGCCAGGAAAAATAGTGGAAAGTGTTCTAAACATCAAAATTATAGAACATATAGAAAGACATGGTTTAGTGGAACAGAGTCTGCATGGCTTTACCCAAGGCAAGTTTTGCCTCACAAATCTGCTTCACTTTTTTGAAGGAGTTAATAAACACATGGATAAAGGTGAACCGGTAGATGTAGTATAGTTGGATTTTCAGAAGGCATTTGACAAAGTTCCTCATGAGAGGCTTCTAAGAAAAGTAAAAAGTCATGGGATAGGTGGTGATGTCCTTTCGTGGATTCCAAACTGGCTAAAAGACAGGAAACAGAGAGTAGGATTAAATGGACAATTTTCTCAGTGGAAGGGAGTGGACAGTGGAGTGCCTCAGGGATCTTTATTGGGACCCTTACTTTTTAATATATTTATAAATGATCTGGAAAGAAATACGATCATATATTTATAAATGATCTGGAAAGAAATATGAGATAATCAAATTTGCAGATGACACAAAATTGTTCAGAGTAGTTAAATCACAAGCAGATTGTGATAAATTGCAGGAAGACCTTGTGAGACTGGAAAATTGGGCATCCAAATGGCAGATGAAATTTAATGTGGATAAGTGCAAGGTGATGCATATAGGGAAAAATAACCCATGCTTTAATAACACAATGTTGGGTTCCTTATAAGGTGCTACAACCCAAGAAAGAGATTTAGGCGTCATAGTGGATAACACATTGAAATTGTTGGTTCAGTGTGCTGCGGCAGTCAAAAAAGGGAATGGTGAATAAAACTGAAAATGTCATAATCCCTCTGTGTCGCTCCATGGTGAGACCGCACCTTGAATACTGTGTACAATTCTGGTCGCCGCATCTCAAAAAAGATATAATTGTGATGGAGAAGGTACAGAGAAGGGCTACCAAAATGATAAGGGGAATGGAACAACTTCCCTAAGAAAGACTAAAGAGGTTAGGACTTTTCAGCTTGGAGAAGAGACGGCTGAGGGGGGATATGATAGAGATATTTAAAATTATGAGAGGTCTAGAACGGGTAAATGTGAATCGGTTATTTACTCTTTCGGATAGTAGAAAGACTAGGGGGCACTCCATGAAGTTTGCTTGGGGCACATTTAAAACTAATCGGAGAAAGTTCTTTTTTACTCAACGCACAATTAAACTCTGGAATTTGTTGCCAGAAGATGTGGTTAGTGCAGTTAGTATAGCTGTGTTTAAAAAAGGATTGGATAAGTTCTTGGAGGAGAAGTCCATTACCTGCTATTAAGTTCACTTAGAGAATAGCCACTGCCATTAGCAATGGTTACATGGAATAGACTTAGTTTTTGGGTACTTGCCAGGTTCTTATGGCCTGGATTGGCCACTGTTGGAAACAGGATGCTGGGCTTGATGGACCCTTGGTCTGATCCAGTATGGCATTTTCTTATGTTCTAAAATACAAGAGGCGCATGCACATGCTTGGTGGATTTTAACATCCGCATGCATGGCCCGCAACTTGTGCGTGCAGGCGGGATAAATTTCTAATTTATGTGCAGCGTCGCGAAGGTCCCTTTTACCAGTTCCCTCCCAGTCCGCTCCAATTAAGGAGCGGACTGGGAGGGAACTTTCCTACAGCCCTACCCTAACTGCCTCCCTCTTCTCCTCTTCCCCTCTCCTCCCCACCCCCTAAACCTTTTCTCCTACCTTTCCTATTTTTTGTTTCATTGCTTACTGCTCTGTTGGAGTAGAAGCAACTTGCACGTGCTGGCCAACTAACGGGGTCCGCTTTCCCAGCACAGCAGCAAATGGCTACTCTACCGGCTGCCTCCAGCCCCCCCCCCCCCCCCCGGACCGCCGCTTTCTCTGGGCCCAGCACTTCTGCGCATAACAGGGATTGTGCGCATGGCTGGGCACCTTTGAAAATGCATGCGTTTTGTATGTGCATGGCCGATTTAAAATTCGGTCATAAGAGAACAGCTCAGACAATGCTGCCCCTGCAAAATCAAAAAGAATTCACAAGGTGAAATGGTGTCCAGGCTCTATATGCCAGAGGGACACATCCATTACCAGTTTCCACGGGGAAACTGTAGAACCTCAAGGTTACTGTTATGTCTCTCTCCACACTAATGGTATTCCCTGACTACATTCTATTAGGGAGCTGACAGGATCTCTACATTAGTTTTTGCTGAACTTAAGGCATGCTCTTTAATAAACCCTACATTTTGTTCTAGAGGCAAACTGGCTAGAGAGTGAAAAATGATTCTCCCCTTGTTCATCAGTGAACTATTTTTCAATTTATGGCTCTTTTCTTGCTAAAGTTTTTTTTTTTTAACTTCCACACTACTGTTTTCATAGTTACAGGAAACAAATCTCAATGAGATGCCTATAGCTCTCTGTCCCCAGGAGCGTCCGTGGTTTAGACATTATATCATTCTTGGATACTCTGTTTTTCACTCCCAATCCCCCACCTATACAAGCTGGAGGCTGCAAATACCCAATGCTGCTTCTGTGTTCCATGCTTGGTGCACACGTTGACAGTTAAAGGAGGCCATTTTTATTCAGGTACTGGTGCTGCTCTTAGCCAGCCATGGAGTAAAAGTAGTCTACTCCCTAAGTTGATGCCCAGGGAGATAATCCGATTCCAAAGGTGGGCAATTCTGGTCCTCAGGGGCCACCAATCAGTCAGGTTTTCAGGATATTCCTAATGAATATGCATATGAGAGATGTGAATGCAGACTACTTCAATCATATGCAAATATCCTTCAAAGATATTAATTAGGGATGCTATACACCTTACATTGGCTCCCAATTCCAAGGAAGATAAAATTCAAATTGGCCATGTTGATACATAGAGCCCTCTATAGCAGCGATTCTCAACCAGTGTGTCACCAAGCACTGGCAGGTGAGTCGCAGTTTCCAGGTGTCCCTCTTCCTCGGTTGTGCTTACCTCTCTCTCCTCCATCGCAGCGAGATGTAGATATTCTTCCACTAACACTGCAGCTGTTCCATCCATGCAGTAATGGCAGCAGCGTTAGTGGAAGCTGGCAACATCAGTGGCATGGCTCGCTCTTCTTCCCGCCCCCCACGGCTTGGAACAGGAAGTGATGTACAGTAGAATGCACTTCTCTTCCTAAGAGAAGTACTGGCAGCAGTGCGGGCCCGGACCAAAATGAAGCACATCCGATGATCAGCAATGGGAGAAAGAAAAGAGTTAGCCCCCCCCCACACCTGATGGTATTATTTGTTCTTGGGCTGTAAGAGTTGGAGGAGGAGGTTACTGCAGCTGCCATTTGTACTGGGGAGGAGGAGGGTCATGAGTGAGAGTGAGCCAGAGGGAGAGCATGCGTGTGTGATTGAGAGCTTGTATGTAAGTAAGAGAGCGTGTTTGTGCAAATTTGATTGACAGTATGTGTCTAAGTGATCGAGCATATGTGTGATTGAGAACATGTGTGTGATTGAGAGAGAAACTGGTCAGGGAGGTGATGTGTTTCTGTGTGTGAAAGAGAGAGAGACAGAGAATGGTCAGGGAGATGACTGGTGTGTGTGAGAGTGAGAGACATATCGGTCAGGGAAGTGACTGGTGTGAGAGAGAAAGACACTGATGAGATGTGATTGGTGTGTAAGAGACAGAGACTGGTCATGGGGTCTAACTGGTATGTATGTGTGTGGGTGTGACTGGTTGTGGGCCCTAAGGAAGAGGACTGTGAGGACAGTGCTTCAGCAGCCACTGCTGCTTCTGGTGTGTGCGTTTTGCCTGCAAGGGAAAGGAGTAGAAGAGTTGCTGGAGAGGATAAATAAAGGTGGTTTTTTTAAAGTTTATTTTTCTTGACTGACTGCCATTTTAATTATTGGGTATTATGTGATGTCTACTCTTTTGAAATATTTTATTGGTATTTGCACAATTTTAAATAATTTTTATGAGTTTTTAATTGTTGGATGTTTTGTTCATCATCTGTTTTGTAACATTAGTATTGTTTTACAATTATTTATGTGTTGGGTGTTACGGAGCGTGGATCCTTAGGCCAAGGGGAAGTTGGTACCACCTGTGGGGAGGAGCCCCACAGGTCTCCACCATTGGCAGGCGAGGCTAATGGGAAGCCTGAGACCCTGTTGACGCTTCACCACTACCAGCCCACCTTCCCCTCAGGTTGAGCCCTTGAGTACCAGGGCCAGCTGGTCTTATGTGGGGCCTCAGGAGACAGAGTCCGGATACAGGTGTAGCTCTTAACCGGCAGAGATGAGTAGAAGGCAGGATTGGCAAGGCAAGGCAAGGCAGATGACGTGGCTGGAGGTCGGGTACAGCTTGAGGTCTTGGCAGGCAGCGTATCTCGGAGGTCAGGTACAAGCAGAGGTCTTGGCAGGCAGCGTATCTCAGAGGTCTGGTACAAGCAGCGGTCTTAGCGGCTCAGAAGCGAGAATACAGGAACGAAGCAATTAGGAACACAAGCAGGAGCCGAGTAGCCAAGGCAAGGGCTTGCAGGAAGACCTTGCCTTAAATAGTCCTGGGCCAGGAGCGAGGAGCTCTAGCACCTCCCATAGTGATTCCCTTAAATGATGGCAGAGGCCGTGCGTTGGAGGCCTGGCGGAGGTCCTGTGCGGAGGAAGCGAGCAGCCGGGAAGGAGCAACAGCTTTGGAGGCCTGGCGGAGGACCTGCGCAGAGGGAGCACGCAGACGGGAAGGAGCAACAGTTTTGGAGGCCTGGCAGAGGCCCTGCGTGGAGGGAGTGCGCAGCCGGGAAGGAGCAACAGCGTCGGAGGCCCTGTGCGGGAGGAGCGCATGGCTGGGAAGGAGCAGCAGTGCCGGAAGCCCAGCGTGAGAAGAGCACGGTGACCGCAGCAACCTGTGGCCGTGAGACTTTCAGAGCTAACAAGCGGCGGGCAGCCGTGGCGGTAGGTAGAAGGAGCAGGTTGCGGTCTACTGTGGCCGGATTCTATAACTTTGGGATCTATAGCAGCTTGGCTTATTCTGTTTTCCTAATAGGAGGTGCATTGGTGTTTAGGGCCTGGTTTAATATTTGTAGTGTTGCCTTTTCGTAGATATGGTTGTTACTGTTTGAGTGTGTTCCATAATGCAGGTGTAACTTTGTGTGGATTAATTTGTGTGCATTATTGCAGATCCTGGGACTATGTTAGGTGCTATATTTCTCTTTCCATTTCTCCAGGCGTGCACTGCATGCAGAGTGGCTTTTCTTGGTTTCCATTTCAGTTTATGTCTCCATATTTATAATTTGTGGTCTTTCTGTACTTGGTGAACGTCTGTTTTGTGTGTGTGACTGAGGCAAGGTATTTTACTAGCACGTAAGCATTTGTATCAATTTTATATGTTGTGTTTTCTCAATAGGGCATTGCACCTGGTAGTAGAGGGAGCTTGTTTTGCTTTTACTGAGATGTCACCAGAACCAGAATATCTTTTTTGTATGGTGAGTTGTACGGGTAATGCCCTAGGTTTGCTCTGCGCCCATTGTTGGGGGTCGAGGGGCTTCTTGTGGATGCAGAGTGTATGCTTACATTTAGCTCCATGACGGACACATGGTCAGAGTGTCACGCATGTGAAAAACATGTCAGGTGTGCCCCGACTGAAAAAAGGTTGAGAACCTCTGCTCTATAGTGACATAATCATTTGCATAAGCATGCCCTTGAAGAGCTACAATTTTCCTTGGGTATTGAAATCTGCCAGCTATTTTCTTCTTGATGTGCCATCATCTCAGCTGGTACTTCTCTAGGTTATGAGTTCTTTAGCAAATTCAAACCAACCATAAACTTTTATGTAAATATATGCATAGGACCATTAACCAAATCAACCTCAATAGTAATAGGTTATAACCACGCAATGGCCCATTTTTATTTATTTTTTACATTTTTTGTTTTTTTTGTATATAAAAATCAACAACCAGCAAAAGTTATGTGAGGTGCATACAGTTCAGTCATTGCTACTTATCTCAAATAATGTGTTGTAATTTTCAAAAGACCCCCAGAGATATTTTCTCTGTGCAAAAGTCCTGGCACGGTGCCTTATTTCATTATAACCACATCAGGGTGTTATTGGATCCTTTTGTAATCCCACATATGTAAGTTTCAGTGCTGCGTTGGGCTTCTTTGAATGGTTCTGACTCAACTTTGAAGGTCATCTGGGTAATTCTATGGCATTTCTTTTTGTACTTGTGAGATCTCTAGGATACCCAGACAAGAACTTTTGGGTGGCAGGCCCGGTAGTGTGAAATTTGCTTTAGAATGCATTAAGGAAAATAGAAGGTACACAGACTTTAAAGAAAAAATTGGAAATGTTTCTGTTTTGAGCAGCCTTTTGAGGTATAATAAGACTGTATGGATTGTAAGCTCTCTGAGGATATGGAAATTCCTACAGCGCCTAAAAACGCGGAATATAAATCAAATAAATGTGAGGTGTCAGGTGTTTGTTGGGGGATGAATGATTGTAATGGTAAAAGGCTAATGTGAGGGCATTTAGGTAGAAGAAACGTGTGATTTTTTAAAAATCAATAATATATTATGTTATGCAGATTTTGTAATGTACCCTGCCATGAACATTGAAATGTGCGGGTAAGAAATATTTTTAAATAAATAAATTAGGAGAAGTCCATTAACGGCTATTAATTAAGTTTACTTAGGGAATAGACACTGCTGTTAATTGCATCAGTAGCATGGGATCTTCTTGGTGTTTGGGTATTTGCCAGGTTCTTGTGGCCTGGTTTTGGCCTCTGTTGGAAACTAGAGATGTGGTTCGTTTTTCGCCCGAAATAGGAAATTACCCGAAATTTCCTATTTCGTCTTTGTTTCGGAGGCCCCGAAACCCGAAAAGAATTTTCCCCGAATTTCGGGGAAATTTCGTTTTTCGGGTTTGCCTGGGGAGAGGGGCACAAATTTTTTTTTTTTAATTAAAAACCACCCCAAACCACCCCAAACATTTACATTAACTATAATACAACACCCCCCCCCTGATCCCGATCCCTCCCCAAGACTTACGAAGTACATCCCTGGTGGTCCAGCGGGGTCCCGGGTTCCATTTGCCCTCCGTGCCCGTGCTACTGCAAGCCGTGCTCTTTAAAATGGTGCCGCATAGCCTCTGAACTACCATGTCACGGGGCTACCGGCGCCATTGGTCAGCCCCTGTCACATGGCCATCGGCGCCATCTTGTGCTCCTGTCATATGACTGGAGCTGACCGATGGCGCCGAAAGCCTCTGTGACATAGTATGGGCAAAGGCTATCGGCGCCATTTTGATTACTGGCAGCCGACAACGAAATCGCTCCCGGACCCCCGCTGGACCCCCAGGGATTATTGGCAAGCCTTGGGGGGGTCAGGAGGGGGCTCCTGTGACATGGTAGTTCAGAGGCTATGCGGCACCATTTTAAAGAGCACGGCTTGCAGTAGCACGGGCACGGAGGGCAAATGGAACCCGGGACCCCGCTGGACCACCAGGGATGTACTTCGTAAGTCTTGGGGAGGGATCGGGATGGGGGGCGGGTAGTGTATAAGTAAAAAAATGATTTTAAATGCTTGGGGTGGGTTTTTTTTTAAGCTTCCTTTGCCGTTTCGTTTTTTGGCCCGGTTTCGGGTTTCCTCGTTTCGTTTTTCAAAAAAATGAAACGAGGAAACCCGAAATTTACCAGGAAGTATCCGAGTCAAAAAACGACCCGGCAGAAAAAAACGAAGCACATCTCTATTGGAAACAGGATGCTGGGCTTGATGGACCCTTGGTCTGACCCAGCATGGCAATTTCTTATGTTCTTATGAGATATAGTCTATATTTAATGCTAAAAACTGCAGTCATGCACTTGGGCTGCAAAAACCCAAGGCAGCAGCACAGAATAGGGCAGTGATGGTGAACTTAGTCCTCGAGTGCCACAAACAGGCCATGCTTTCAGGATATCCACAATGAATATCATGAGATAGATTTGCATGCAGTGGAGGCAGTGCATGCAAATCTTTCTCACACATATTCATTGTGGATATCCTGAATACTGTGCCCCTTCAAAAAGGTAAAAACCGGATGGAGTGTGTCCAGAGGGTGGCTGCTAAAATGGTCAATGGTCTCTGTTCTCAAGCATATGGGGACAGACTTAAAGAACTAAACATGTACGCCCTAGAGGAAAAGTAGGATGGGGGAGATAAGATAGAAAACCCTCCATTGTGGATATCCTGAATACTGTGCCCCTTCAAAAAGGTATAAATCGGATGGAGTGTGTCCAGAAGGTGGCTGCTAAAATGGTCAATGGTCTCTGTTCTCAAGCATATGGGGACAGACTTAATGAACTAAACATGTACGCCCTAGAGGAAAAGTAGGTTGGGGGAGATACGATAGAAACATTTAAATACCTCCAAGGTTTTCTTTCTTGGAAGGTCATTAACAAAGGGTCCTTTTAGGTAGTGCAAGTTCTAATCTGTTAGAAGGTCATTAACAAAGGGTCCTTTTAGGTAGTGCAAATTCTAACGGATTAGAACTTGATTGATTGATACAAATGCCTACGTGGATTAGAACTTGCACTACCTAAAAGGACTAGGGATGTGAATCATTTTTCTGACGAATTGAAATATCGCACGATATTTCTAAATTCGTTAATATATCGGGTAAAAAAAGAAACGATCACTTTTCCCCCAAATTTTCGTAAAAATCGTTTTTTGGGTTAGTGCGCACTAGGGATGTGAATCGTTTTAGGACGATTAAAATTATTGTCCGATAATTTTAATATCGTCTTAAACCGTTATGGAACACAATACAATAGAGATTCTAACGATTTATCGTTATAAATCGTTAGAATCGTGAGCCGGCACACTAAAACCCCCTAAAACCCACCCCCGACCCTTTAAATTAAATCCCCCACCCTCCCGAACCCCCCCCAAATGACTTAAATAACCTGCGGGTCCAGCGGCGGTCTGGAACGGCAGCAGTCCGGAACGGGCTCCTGCTCCTGAATCTTGTTGTCTTCAGCCGGCGCCATTTTCCAAAATGGCGCCGAAAAATGGCGGCAGCCATAGACGAACACGATTGGACGGCAGGAGGTCCTTCCGGACCCCCGCTGGACTTTTGGCAAGTCTCGTGGGGGTCAGGAGGCCCCCCACAAGCTGGCCAAAAGTTCCTGGAGGTCCAGCGGGGGTCAGGGAGCGATTTCCCGCCGCGAATCGTTTTCGTACGGAAAATGGCGCCGGCCATACGCGTATGGCTGGCGCCATTTTCCGTACGGAAAATGGCGCCGGCAGGAGATCGACTGCAGGAGGTTGTTCAGCGAGGCGCCGGAACCCTCGCTGAACAACCTCCTGCAGTCGATCTCCTGCCGGCGCCATTTTCCGTACGAAAACGATTCGCGGCGGGAAATCGCTCCCTGACCCCCGCTGGACCTCCAGGAACTTTTGGCCAGCTTGTGGGGGGCCTCCTGACCCCCACGAGACTTGCCAAAAGTCCAGCGGGGGTCCGGAAGGACCTCCTGCCGTCCAATCGTGTTCGTCTATGGCTGCCGCCATTTTTCAGCGCCATTTTGGAAAATGGCGCCGGCTGAAGACAACAAGATTCAGGAGCAGGAGCCCGTTCCGGACCGCTGCCGTTCCAGACCGCCGCTGGACCCGCAGGTTATTTAAGTCATTTGGGGGGGGGGTTCGGGAGGGTGGGGGATTTAATTTAAAGGGTCGGGGTGGGTTTTAGGGGGTTTTAATGTGCCGGTTTTGCGATTTTTCGATTTTTCGATTTTTCACGATTTTTCACGATATTTTACCCCCCCAAACGGCAACAATACGATTCCCTCCCCCTCCCAGCTGAAATCGATCGTTAAGACGATCGAGGACACAATTCACATCCCTAGTGCGCACTAACAAAAAAATGTTTATTTTTGTTATTTTTTGTTACTTTTTGCTATTTTTGTTAGCATACACTAACATGAGTTAGGGCGCACTAACCCGAAAAACGATTTTTCACTAAAAAAAAAAAAAATGGGGATCCGCAGGAAAGCGAGATTTTCCCACGGCCAGACGATCCCGAAAGCGGGAATGATTGGGCACCCGATTCACATCCCTAAAAAGGACCCTTTGTTAATGACCTTCCAAGAAAGAAAACCTTGGAGGTATTTAAATGTTTCTATCGTATCTCCCCCATCCTACTTTTCCTCTAGGGAAGCTCCACCTTCACCCCCAGCTAGCCAACTTGGCAACAAGTTCCATACATCTCTACATTCAGAACATAGACAGACCCTTGCCAAATAAAGAAGAAAGAAATTATAAAGTACAAACAGAAAAATGCAGTCAAAAACTGAACTGGAAACTGCAAAAGCTAGATTCTATCCAGTGCAACAATGAAAGACAAAAACATCGACATTCCTCATAAAACAACAGCAAAATCAGGAAATATAAAAACATCAATCATATTATTAAAACCATACTAATAAAATATTTTAAAGCAGCTGACAAACAGAATAACAATCAATAATTAAACTCATATAACATTTTTTAAAACGTTCCCAAAAATCAATAAAATATTTCAAAACAGCAGACACATTAAATAACATCCAATAATAATAATTAAAACTAATAAAGATTAAAAATTCTCTACTCTCCATACCTGGAATCTTTTAATTTCTAGTCACTCTGAGTTTGTCATGGATTATTTACACACTAACACAAATGTTCATTCTCTCACACACATGCTCACTCACACACACAACCACTCATTCAACTGCACTCATTTGTCTGCTCACACACACTTGCTCTTCTCTCCCTCTGGAATGCACAAGCAGCAGCAGCAGCCTCCATCTTCAGCCCATGAAGCCAATGGGACTCTTCCGCAGGCCACTTCTCCTGTTCCTTTCTTCTAGCCTTGCAGGTCAGTGCTGCTCTTGCTCCTGGCTGCAGTGATTACACCTCCTTCTTCCCACTCATGCAAGGCCCATGTGACACAATTTCCTCTTCTGGGCCCACACAGGAGGGAAAAACAAGGAGTTGCAATTGTTACAATCCTGCCACTACTGTGCCATCCTCAAAACTGTGGCGTTCTAGCTAGTCACCTAGTCTCTTCACTGGTCCTGCACTCTTTCTCACTCACAAACTCTCTCCATACAGTGTTGCTCTCTCTCTACTTCCTACCTAATACCACTTTTCCTTTCCTTCTCTCTCATTCACCCCTTCCCTTGCATATCCTCCCACTCACCACCTTCTCTTCCCTCCCCATTCACTTACCCTCTTTCTCTTCCCATTCACCCCAGTCCTTTTCCTCTTCTCCCTCCCATCTCCTCTCTCACCCCTTCCCTTCCATTCCATTCATTCTTACTCCTTTTATTTATGTATTTACAAATTTTTATATATTACCTATCAATTACTGAGTGGTTTACAATAAAATATTCATAATTAATACAATAAAGATAATATACACAGTTATATAAACATATACAATAAAAACAAAAATAAAATTGCATTGCTGCATTGAAACCCATGGCTACTAGAAATTCCCTTTCTAATAAATAGTATCAAAAATTGCTACAATCATACCCATGGCTGCAAAAGTTCACTTACTAAAATATTGACAGTACAATTAATACTTTATACTATTAATTTAGGGCTAAAGAAGTTAACTTCCTAAGATTTAAATACTCCATTATTCCTACTTGGTCATAATCTAGGAAAGACTACATGGTAAACAATATATTACTATAAAATATTATAAGCCTGATTAAAATATGTTTTTATCAATTTTCTAAATTTTAGAAGCAAAATTTCTTTTTTAATCTCTAACAGTAATAAATTCCATAATCTAGGTCCCTGGATCATAAAAAGACGCTCACACGATTTATTGAGTCGTATTAACCTAAAAGAAGAAATTTCCAAAAGTAATTGAACTTCTAACCGTAAGGGTCTTGTGGGTTGATATAACTTTAAATCCGCATTAAAAACTGGCGAAACAAGCTTGTTTGTCCCCTTAAAAAAAAAAAAAAAGTTAAACTCTAAACTTAATTTGCCAACTTATAGGCAGCCAGTGATATTGCAATAAAATTGGAGTAATATGTTCTCTTAATGAAAGCCCAGAAATAATTCTGGCTGCTGAATTTTGGACATATTGGAGAGCTTGTATCATAAACTGTGGAAAACCGAGAAGCAGCATATTATAATAATCAATAGGCATCATAATTAATGAATGCATGATTGTTTTCCCTTCCCCTCACTCACTCTCCCCTTCTCTCCCATCCCTTCTCACTCACCCCTTCTCTTCTCATTCATTCATTCACTCACCCCCTTCCATCCCCTCTCATACTCCCCCTTCTCTTCCCTTGCTTCACAGACTCCGTCTTCCTCCTTCAGTGGGTTGTCTTCTGTCCCACGGGGCCTGGGATGGCTGCAGGTACTCTTCCTGGCTGCAGGGCCTGGGATCTCCTGCGGGCAGTTTATCTTGGCATGTCAGCCGCAGGATCCTCTTCCTGCCCATGGGTTTTTTGAAGTTTAGGGCCGGGGTTTCAAGCTGCTCGGGCTCTTTAACACCGCCCCGGGAGCATTAGCATCCTGATGCTCCCTACAATTTCTCAGGCAAGCCGCGTTATCTTATTGCCATGAAATTGCTCAGTAATCAGCTGCCTCTGGGTGGGGGTGGGGGGGGGGGGGGCGGCAGATTTGTTTATGGAAGGGACAGGAGTGAGGGTTGGGGATGGTGTTTGCGCTGGACTTAAATTTTGCACGAGTTTTTTTTTAAACTACGACACCTCCCAGGGTGGGGGGTTATGGCACTATTGGGGTATGGGGGTATAGGCAGACCCCTGGGGTAGTTTTCAGTACTTTTCGGGGGGGGGGGGGTGTTTGAGTTAGGGCCTTCGACCCCTTTATGCCTTGTTCCCGGAAGCATTGGAATGTGCATTAATGTCATGAAGCTTCTCGGGAAAGTTAGCTACAAATCTTAAATTGAAGCTAACCATGTCAAATATACAGTTTGTGATATTTTGCATGCTAATCTGCCTGTAAAGAAATAATGCAAGGAATTTCAAATTCCTCACATTATCCCCCCATTAGGCTATTTACTGTGCCTCCACGGGCATCATTGGCCCTCCCAGCTCCAACCTGTTTTAATGGGGATCCGTGCCTCTGCCAAGGCTTCCTCAATCAATGTTTTATGCAATTCACACTACAGCCTTCACTGTTTCCCAGTGAAGATCACCTTCATCCTCTCATGCCTTGAAGGGAAAGCCCTGGCATGAGCTTCCCCACTTTGGGAGCGTTCTGATGACGTCCTCCGTCACCTCTCCCACTTGATCTCCGTTTTCAAGCAGACTTTCAAGGATCCCGGTCGACAGGTGGTTGTGGGTCACCAGCTTCTCCACCTCCGTCAAGGCTCGCATTCGCTTACCGAATTCATGGTAGAATTCAGGACACTAGCCACTGAACTGGGGTGGAAAGAGGGCTGCCTACGGGCAATCTATCTGGACGGCTTGTCTCCTGCCCTCAAGGATGAGCTGGCTGCTCGTGAGATTCCCGCATCTCTGGATGACCTGATTTCCCTAGTTGGCAAGATTGATCACCGCCTATGTCAACGACACCAGGAGGTAAAGGTCTCCCGGCCTTCTGCCCTATGCCCAGTTCGTGCTACAAGTCCCCAGTTGAAGGCCTTACCAGAACCTCCTTCATCACCAGAGGAGCCGATGCAGATCAACCGTGGGCATTTGTCTCCTGAAGAGCGCCTTCGACGTAAGAAGCAAGGCCTATGTTTATATTGTGGCGGTTCCGGATATCTTCTACAATCCTGCCCCGAACGTCCGGGAAACTGCAGAGCCTGAGCCTGGCGGGGCACCCGAGCCTGGGCGCTACTGTTACTGGCCCCCAGTTATTACTCCCTGTGTTCTAGAGATGTGAATCGTGTCCTCGATCGTCTTAACGATCGATTTCGGCTGGGAGGGGGAGGGAATCGTATTGTTGCTGTTTGGGGGGGTAAAATATCGTGAAAAATCGTGAAAAATCGTAAAAAATCGAAAAAACGTAAAATCGCAAAACCGGCACATTAAAACCCCCTAAAACCCACCCCCGACCCTTTAAATTAAATCCCCCACCCTCCCGAACCCCCCCCCCAAATGACTTAAATAACCTGCGGGTCCAGTGGCGGTCCGGAACGGCAGCGGTCCGGAACGGGCTCCTGCTACTGAATCTTGTTGTCTTCGGCCGGCGCCATTTTCCAAAATGGCGCCGAAAAAATGGCGGCGGCCATAGACGAACACGATTGGACGGCAGGAGGTCCTTCCGGACCCCCGCTGGACTTTTGGCAAGTCTTGTGGGGGTCAGGAGGCCCCCCCCAAGCTGGCCAAAAGTTCCTGGAGGTCCAGCGGGGGGTCAGGGAGCGATTTCCCGCCGCGAATCGTTTTCGTACGGAAAATGGCGCCGGCAGGAGATCGACTGCAGGAGGTCGTTCAGCGAGGCGCCGGAACCCTCGCTGAACGACCTCCTGCAGTCGATCTCCTGCCGGCGCCATTTTCCGTACGAAAACGATTCGCGGCGGGAAATCGCTCCCTGACCCCCGCTGGACCTCCAGGAACTTTTGGCCAGCTTGGGGGGGGCCTCCTGACCCCCACAAGACTTGCCAAAAGTCCAGCGGGGGTCCGGAAGGACCTCCTGCCGTCCAATCGTGTTCGTCTATGGCCGCCGCCATTTTTCAGCGCCATTTTGGAAAATGGCGCCGGCCGAAGACAACAAGATTCAGTAGCAGGAGCCCGTTCCGGACCGCTGCCGTTCCGGACCGCCGCTGGACCCGCAGGTTATTTAAGTCATTTGGGGGGGGTTCGGGAGGGTGGGGGATTTAATTTAAAGGGTCGGGGGTGGGTTTTAGGGGGTTTTAGTGTGCCGGCTCACGATTCTAACGATTTATAACGATAAATCGTTAGAATCTCTATTGTATTGTGTTCCATAACGGTTTAAGACGATATTAAAATTATCGGACGATAATTTTAATCGTCCTAAAACGATTCACATCCCTACTGTGTTCCTCTCTAGGGAATCACGCTCCTTTGCCACTACCGCACTATGGATACCGGGGCGAGTGGCAACTTTATTCTGGACAACCTCCTCACACTACTCCATATCCCACTTCAACCTCTGGAAATACCTCTCTGCATCGCATCAATCCAGGGAGAGCATCTCCCCGGATGCATTACACATTGCACTGTGGCCTTCCAACTCTCCGTGGGAACCCTCCATGAAGAGGAGATCTCCCTGTACGTCTTAAAGCGTTCTACGCACCCAGTAATCCTAGGACTTCCTTGGCTCCAGGTACACGGCCTGCACTTTGACTGGCAATCCCTGCAATTAATTCAGTGGGGACCCCAGTGCCAGAACCTCTGTCTGTGACAGGTGTCTCCAGCGGTCACCGTTCTGAACTCTAATGCAGATGAGAATGAATTTAATCAATCCTACTTTTAAGAAGTAATATTTCAAAGCGATAGTAACTCAATAATATACCTGGACTTGACCAACATTACTCAAATAATGATTTTATTTATGAAATTGTAACCGAACTTTATTGGCACCTGTTAGAATGTAAGATATCCTACATTTACTTACCTTAGTCTATGTGCCTATTTGTAAACCGTTGCGATGGTATATAACTTAGCGATGGTATAGAAAAGTTTTTAAATAAATAAATAAATACAACCCTTACCAAGTTACCTGCTCCATATTCTAACTTCAAAGATGTGTTCTCCAAACAAAATGCTGACATCTTGCCTTCACTCCAAGAATTCAATTGTCCCATTGAGCTCCTACCAGATACCACACCTCCCAAGGGCAGAACCTACTCTCTCTCGCTGCCAGAAACCCAAGCAATGTCTGAGTACATTAAGGAGAATCTGAATAAAGGATTCATAAGACCCTCCGATTCCCAGGCAGAATACGGATTCTTCTTCATGAACAAGAAGGATGGCAGTTTAAGTCCTTGCATTGATTACCGTGTCTAAACGCCGTGACTCGCAAGGATCATTACCCTCTGCCACTCATTAGTGAACTATTTGATCGCCTACAAGGGGCCCAGATCTTTACAAAGCTAGATCTCCGAGGGGCAAACAATCTTGTAAAGATCCAGCCAGAGGATATCTGGAAGATTGCTTTCAATACAAAGGATGGCCACTACGAGTAAGTAGTAATGCCTTTTGGACTTTGTAATGCCAATGCGGTCTTTCAGCGTTTGATGAATGAGATCTTCCGTGACCTACTGCACTCATTTGTCATTGTATATCTAGATGATATACTGACCTTTTCCAAAGACCTGAAGTCCCACTGCTCACATGTTCAAACAGTCCTCCAACGTCTCAGAGACAATTGTCTTTATGTAAAATTAGAGAATTGTATCTTCGAACAGACTCACCTTCCATTTTTGGATTACATTATCTCCAATTGTGGTTTCACCATGGACCCTGAGAAACTCCAAGGAATTCGAGATTGGCTCCAGCCAGTAGGCCTCCATGCCTTACAAAGATTCCTTGGATTTACAAATTATTAAGGGAACTTCATCTCTAACTACTCCACACTAGCTGCTCCACTCACGACCATGACTAGGAAAGGTAGTAACCTTCAAGTTTGGAGCCCCAAGGCTCAAACCGCTTTCCACGCCTTGAAAAAGGCCTTCTGCACCGGACCCTGTCTACGTCACCCAGATCCTAACCACCCTTTCGTCGTTGAAGTAGATGTCTCCGCCATTGGAGCTGGGGCAGTTCTGAGCCAATATTCCTCCAAGGGGGTCTTAGTACCCTTCTCCTTCTACTCACAAAAGTTTTCTCCCGCAGAATAAAACTACACGGGGATCGTGAACTCTTAGCTGTGAAATTGGCTCTTCAAGAATGGCGCCCCTGGTTAGAAGGAGCACAGCATAAATTCATGATCTTTACAGATCACAAGAATCTCAAACACTTAAAGGAAGTCCAGCTATTGAACCCCAGACAGGCTCGCTGGGCGCTGTTCTTTGAACGTTTTAACTTTGAACTCCGCTACCGTCCAGCAGCAAAGAACACCTGAGCAGATGCTCTCTCTCCCTCTCTCAAGCGAGAGGATACGCCAAAGACTCCTAGGCACATCATCGACCCAGCTTGCATAACCTTTGCTGTTACCAATACGGTGCCATCTGGGAAGATGGCACCGTATTGGTAACAGCGAGTCATGGGCCCAGCGTATTGGTAACAGCAAGTCATGGGCCCAGCAGAGAATGCGCCCAGGAGCGTGTTCTCTGCTGGGCCCATGACTCGAAGTTGGCTGGCCATTTTGGCCGGGCTCAGCCCTTGAGATGTTAAGAAGACATTACTAGTGGCCTAGCATGGTTAGGGACTCCCGTAGTTATGTAGACTCCTGCCCCATCTTTGCACAACAAAAGCCTCCAACTGGCCGCCCTTAGGGGCTCCTCCAACCTCTTCTGGCTCCCACCGAACCCTGGTCAAGCATCTCTACTGACTTCATCATTGATCTACCCCCATCAAAGGGCAACATGGTCATTTGGGTCATCTTTGACTGCTTTTCGAAAATGGGCCACTTCGTTCCACTACAGAGCCTCCCCTCGGCTCCTGAATTTGCAAAACTCTTCTTAAATAATGTCTTTCGCTTACATGGCTTACCCAGAGAGATTGTGTCTGATCGTGGACAACAATTCGCTGCCAAATACTGGAAATCCTTGTGTAAAAAGTTTGATATTATCCTGAACTTGATGTTGGCCTATCACCCTCAAACGAACGGCCAAGCCAAAAGGACAAACCAGTCCCTGAAGACATTCTTGAGATCCTACATCAATGATCAACAGAATAACTGGGCTGACCTCTTGCCTTGGGCTGAGTTATCCCTCAGTCGCCTCTGCCACTGACTTCTAACCCTTCTCAGTGGTCATTGGATGCCAGCCACGCCTGCCTCTACCAGTGCTGCTTTCAGTACCCTCTCCTGTGGCTCAGTCCACAGCACAGACAATACGTTGTTTGTGGAATCAAGTCAAAGAGAGACTAACTCATGCAGCCGAAAGTGCCAAATGATTCACGGATGCCCATCATCTCACCACACCCTTGTTCCAATCTGGCCAGAAAGTTTGGTTAAGCACCAAGCATATCAAGTTACCCCTTCCATCCCAATGACTGGCCCCCAAATACATTGGACCATTCCCGATCATCAGACGCATAGGGGCAGTAACCTATCAACTACATCTACCTTGTAACATGGGCATTCACAACACATTTCATGTGACCCTCCTTAAACCTCTGGTACTGTCATGGCCCACCAGATGTCCACCCGATCCACCGCAAGTCTCCGCTGAACCTGACGCTACTCTTCAGGTAAGAGAGGTCCTCGACGTCCATCGGCGTTGAGGCCGTTGGTAATACCTCCTTGGCTGGGAGGGATTTGAGGGCGAGGAAAACTCTTGGGAGCCCTCACAGAACATACTTGACAAGAATTTGTTGTGGGACTTCCACCAGGCTCATCCAGACAAGCCACGACCAAGGAGGGGGAGGCCTGGGGGGGGTAGTACTGTTGTGCGTCCCGTCCAGCGCCTCCTTTGTCTCCTGTTCCAGCATCTCCTGTGTCTCCTGTTCCAGCATCTCCTGTGTCTCCTGTTCCAGCGTCTCCTGTTCCTTCGTCTCACCATCCCTGGTAGTACCCTTTGGACTGATCTCATGATACTGATCTTTGCTTGCTCCTGACTACTCCTGATTACTGCCTGGACCTGACCTCTGCCTGCTCACTGACTACTCCTGATCGCGACCTGGAACTGACTTCTGCCTGTCCACTGACTACTCCTGATCGCTACCTGGAACGACCTCTGCCTGGCCTGACTACTCCCGGACTGACTACAGGTACTGACCCCTGCTTCGGCTGACCATTTTGGACACTCTGGCCTTGATCCTCACTATCCACTTAGATACTCTCTTCTGGCCTCCTGTGAACTCTGGACATCTGTGCCTGAACATCAGGCATACATAAAATGTACATAATATAGGGGAGGCAATGTATCAAGTGTATTTAGTAAGAACAGAGAAAACCATACAACACTAATATTTTGAAAAACTGGTTGAAAAAATAACAAAGTGATCAGAATTTCAAAATGTTAGGGCAACAATTCTGATCACTTTGCTATTTTCTCAACCTGTTTTCAAAATATTAGTGTTGTATGTATGCATTTATTTCCATGTCTGATTGAATGGTATTTTTAACATATCTGGTTCATTCTTAATGTGTGTTTGAACTTTTATAATGGGTTGTTTTTACTTTTGTAATAATCCGCCTGACTGAATGGACTTCACAAATTTGTTTTATTCATATTTATACACTGGGTTGATTTATTATAAATGTTATTAATTTCTTAAAATGTACGCAATATTTATTTATTTATGAATTATTAATTTTATTTTTGTAATGTAAACAATTAATTGTTACTTTTACAGCCCCTGATGCAGCCGAAAAGGCAAAACGTGGCCGGAGTCAGGCATTATTGTATTTAATAAATTACTTTCCAAGGCATTAGTCTTGCTTTTGTTTGATACAAATGTAGAAGGACATACCATTCATTACAGTACCTCCCCCAGAGGTTGTCTAGAATCAGAAGACCCTTAGGCACAAGGGGGGATAATCTAGGTTAGTTTAAGGCAGATATAGTTTGCTTTCAGAAGGGAAGGTTGGGTATCCTGAGTGCTCTCCAAGTTAGGCCCTCAATCTGACATAGGAGAAGAGAGGCACAAGCCTTTCCAGGTCCTTGAATAGGTCTGGAAGGAAGAGGACTAAGAAGAAGATTTTATAGTTTTTCCTGGTTTCCACATTTTTTGACCTGGTCCATTCCTGGCAGGCAGTATCCCCAGCCCAGGGTGCTCAGGAGGGACTGTACGCCTGTTTGACCAGCATAACAGGAGGTTGCAACATGCAGCATGAGAGGAGATCCTGATTCAAGTTTTGGGGAAGTTGAGATTTTTTTCTGCCCCTTCTTTTCCTTGAACTGGAGACTTTAGTAAATGTTGCCAGGGTCATCCTTTCCTCCTGGGAGGCCAGTTTCTATATGCTGAAGAGGAACCATCAAGGGAGAAATATCTGGAGACACTCGATGGAGTTTCCACACCGGGACAGCGAGCACTACCAGGTGAAGTTTGGGATTCAACATGGACCTCGGGTACTGTGGGAATTGATCCAGTCAAAGTTAAGATACCCCAGGCACCTTGAGACCATTATCATTCCCTTCATAGAGGATAAGCCAGTTCCAAGCCCCTTCCTAAAGGGACATATCCACAGAGTTAGAGCATTCATATCCTGGCTCAAGTAAATCTGGAAGTATCTTGACACTTTAGGTTTTGCATCTTTTTTGACTCTTTTAAGAGGAATTACAGGAAAATTTAATTTGAACACTCAGTGAGTCCTGCCTGATTTGTAAGTGTACTGGACCCAAAGAGCTATGGTAACACACACACAGGGAATATCATGTTTGCCTGCACCCTCATAGAAAGGACCCACACCTTGGGGATCAAAGAGAGGGGAATGAGAAGTATGAACACAGCCCCATTTATAAATTCTTTTGTGTGCCCTTGGAAACAGTGACAATCCAGAACAAAGGAAATACAATGGTATTAAAATGTTTACCCTGTTTGCTCTCTTGACTATTAAGTGCAAGTGGAAACATGACTTACTCAACCTGATCTGCATTGCATGCAATTAATCAGCAATAACTTGTATTACAACAGGAAGCATTTAATTAAATTGATGCACACCCTGTCAGTTTAAGTTAATGTGTACCTGAAGTTTAGTATTAGGCTAGTTTAATGTTTCTTTGGAAAGGATACAATGAAGTGCTGTGTTATGAAACAGAGCTGTTGTTTTCTTCTTACTCATACTCGGATGTTTCATTTCCAACAGGGCAGAGCAGTCTTGGAGCAAGGTTGCCTGGAAGGAAAGCATCACTCTGGTGTGGCAGGAAATTATTATGTAACTAGGACCTGCCCGCTAGGTGACACAGTGTTCTCTTGCACTGAGGATGTCTCTCCAGGGCAGAAGGGAAGGGTTATAACGGTCATCATAGTTGGCGATTCTGTCATTAGGAATGTAGATAGGATGGCTGGAGGACAGTTTGGTCATTTGCTTGACGGTGCAAAGGTGGAGGACATTATGCATCACCTAGATAGGATTCTAGACAGTGCTGGGGAGGAGCTGCCTGTCATGATACACTGGAGCACCAGTGACATAGAAAGTTGTGGGAGGGAGTTTCTGGAAGCCAAATTTAAGTTGAAATTCAGAATCTCCAGCGTAGCAATCTCAGAAATACTTGCCCCATTTCACACGCAGGACTCCCAGAGGCAGGCAGAGCTCCGGAGTCTCAATGCGTGGATGAGACTGTGGTGCAGGGAAGTGGGCAACATTTTGGGAAAGGGGGGAGCCTATTTCAAAAGGATGGACTTCATTCTTACCATGGGTGAACCCAAATGCTAATGCCAACATTTAAAAAGGAGATAGAGCTGCTTTTAAACAAATCATGGGGGAAACCAACGACATGGTTCAGAGTGAGGTATTTCTGAAGGATACTACCATAATGGGGAAGTTAGAATATCTTGCTAGAGAGGTTGAGATAGAGGTGGAAGTAGAACAAATACATTTAAATAAAGAGCAGACAGAGATAAATGATTCCAAACTACCCATTTAAACTGCCAGGTAAATTGTGAATACAATTAAAAAAACCCAGTAGAAATCAGATAGCAGAAAGCTAAAAAAGTAAGACTGGACAGCTGGAATGTATGAACAAGGATGTAGACATGGGGGCGAATTTTAAAAGAGTTGCTCTTGTTAAAAGTCCATATATATGTGAGTATCTGGGCCAAGCGTGGGGCAATTCATATTTTAAAACGTCCCAACTACAAGTATATATGCGCACGCATGAACAACCTAACGTGGAAAAAAGGGAAGGAATTAGGGTGTGTCGGGGCATTCCAGGCAGGGCAAACGTTAGCGCAGTTAAATATGGATTTTAAATCCCGTGCCTGCAGTGTACACAAGGCTGTTACCCATGCTTATTTACTTCTGCTCTTGATGAGGTGTAAGTCTGAAGGAAACTTGTTTTAGGCCTAAAACGATTGGGTGAAGGGTCTGGGTAAACAGGGGGAGTGCAGGCTGAAGAACCAGAAGGGTCTGCATGACCTAGAGATAGGCTGGGCAAACTGGTGGACTACTTGGTCAGACTGGCTATTTCCTTCGTGCGCACATGTTTTAAAATCTGCTTAGCTGCATGCGTCAAAGCCAACAAATTCCTAAGGAAGGTACGCAAATCACGTTTGCTTGTGTAACCGCTTAAAATTAGGAACACACATACATGTGCGAGGGATATTTTAAACAGCAGATGATTTAAAATTCCTGCGTATGTGCGCTCGTGTGCATGCGCACATATATGGGCGTCCACGAGTTCAGTATAAAGTTACCTTCATAATAGGCATCTTGGAGACCTGGTGGAAAGAGGATAACCAATGAGACACTGATACCAGGGTTCAAATTAAATCAGAATGATAGGCCAGGAAGGGTAGAGTTATAAATTAAGGATGACATAATGTCAAACTGGATAAAAGTCCATCAAGAGACAAAATGCAATATGGAAACTCTATAAGGATAGAAATTCCATGAGTGATGGGAAGAGTATAGCAATGGAGGTATACTACTGTCAACCTTAGCAATTAGAGTGGAGAGAGTATACACCGTGGCAGTGCAGCAGGAAAACCATCAGAAACTATCTGTCGCATGAGACTGATTTTACAGACATTATATGATTGACAACATACGCCCCTGAGGCAGCCCCAATGTGGGGGTGAAACTTGGCCTGAGTTGGGCTCACCTAAAAAGGAATATGTCTCCATAAATAAAAGTTTCTAATCAGACATTCTTGGCATGTACTCCGCGTTGTTACCCTCTCGGCTTTCTTAGACAGCCTTCCTTGTTGCTTCGTTAATAAATCACTGTGACAGGATGGTGTATACTAGGAATCTCTACCTTCTCATTCATATCATCAATGATAGATGAGAACTGGAGAGCGGCCAACGTATTGCCCCATTTTGAAAATGTGAAGATCTTGGTTTGTTTTGTTCCTTTAAGACATTTCTGATTTGCTGAGATTTCACATCTCGATTGTTCAGGTAATTGTCATTACTGGTTTGGACTATTATAATGCAGTGTACACTGGATTGCCAACATCTACACAGGGATGAGAGCTTTCAAACTGGTGTGCGGGCGCACATGTGCGTATGTTCGTTGGCCTACTCCCAGGGACGTAGCTATTTTATAACATGCACACGTATATGAGCGTATGTTATAAAATAGCCTGACCGTGCACACATGTGCACCAAACTTTAAGTGGGTGTGCGCAAATCCTGCTTCTACCGCATAAAACGGGGATTTTAAAAGGAGCGTGCACCCACGCCGTTCCCAGTTTACCAGTTCATCCACCAGTTTGCCCAATTATAACAGAGAGGTCCTCCAACTCCCCCTGGTTTGATAGACTACACTCCCCCCAGTTACCCCAGATCCTTTAAACCAGTGGTTCCCAAACCTATCCTGGAGGATCCCCAGTCAGTCAGGTTTTCAGGATATCTACAATGAATATGCATGAGCTAAATTTGCATGCACTGCCCACAGGACAGATTTGGGAACCTTTGCTTTAAACCCCTCAGAAATGGCTTGATCCTTTTATTTTTTCATTTACACGTCATCCATAGCAGAAATAAAGTTATGTGGCAGGGGACTTCAGCACACGCTGGGGCACATAAATATGCGCACATCTCTTGGCCAGGCCCTGAAACACCCACATCCCGCCCCTTTTTGGAAACTTTGGAGATGTGCATGCAGCGGCATTTACACGTGTATATGGGTGCTTTTTAAAATACGGTAGGCGTGCGTAAGCCCAACTTTTTTGCACATCTAATTGTTGTGCAAGCCAGGCTTAAAATTCACCTTTAAAACTTTGCAAACAGTGTAGAATACCATTGCTTTGGTCCTGGTGGTTGCATGGCGTTATGATCATCGCTCTCCAATACTGAACTCCTTACACTGGCTACTGATCAGTTTGTACATTAAGGGGCAGATTTTAAAAGCCTACGCGCGCCGAGCCTATTTTCAAAAGGACCGGCACTCTTGAAAAAATGGGTGGTCCGGGGGCGGGGAATGGGCAGGGTGGGGGCATGGCCAGAGGCCTCTCTTCGGCCGCTGGGCCTGGGGATTGTAGAAAAAAATCCTTTTTATAATTTTTTTTTGTCACCTCTATGGTATTGTCCCCTCACAGGACCCCAAAGACCACACTTCAAATAAGGGTTAAGCTGATAAAGTCCTCCCCTGATCTTACGCTCTGAAAGTCCAAAAGTCCCTGGGGGGGGCAGGGGGCAGATAAGTTAATATTCAATTCAATATCAAAGCCTGTTGTAAACAGCAGTAATAATCACTTTGGAAGCATTTAGTGGTTTCCAATTTAACTTTTATTGATTAATGATGGAAAGTCGATAAATATGTTCAGTTACAATATAACATTATTCATAATCCATTTTACAGCTTAAGATCTTCTAACAAATTTGTGACTAAAAGGGGGATTTTAAATCCCTGGTGCGTGCAAATCCAAACAGATATGAACGTGGCTGGGCAGGCATGTGCCAAGTGCATTTTCTAAATGGTCTGGCCACGCACGTATCTGCTGGTACGCGCAGAAGAGCTGGTGTTAAGAAAAGGGGCAGGCTGAGGTGGAGCCTGCAGGGGCAGTGCCATTTTGCGCTGTCCCGGTGACTCGCTCACTGGCAGCCGGCCTGCGAGCACCACTTACTTCGACTCCAAGGAGGAAGTAAGTTAAAAATCAAAGAATAGGCTGGCTAGTGGCTAGAGGGGTTTTAGGGGTTCAGGAGGAGAGGGGAAAAGGGAGGCAGAGTAGGTAGGGGGCAGCGAACTGGGAACGGGCCGATCACGTTGCCACACGTATTTTTTAAAAATCACCTCCCCCTTGAGCGCCCGCACATGTGCGCACCAATATAAAATGAGCATGTCTTTTAAAAGCTACCCTTTAGGTTCCAGTTAACTTATTCTGTTACTGAAGTCAATTGATATGCCTTATTCCTGATCCATTCCAATAGTCTGGAGCTTCATCCCATAATTTGGTGGATAGGATAATATTTACCCAATTTAATTGTTCTCAAGTAAAGTCCCATTTTTCATACCTTAGTCCAGTTGTGCATGCTCCTTACTTCTCTTGTTTGCAATTGCATGGTGTCTCCATACTCCTCTCTTCAACATCTTGATGAAATGGATGCGGTTAACCCCGGAGATGGGTGTTGCAGGTCTTCTTCTCCTTTTTTTCCCCCCAGGAATGAACCCAGATTCATTCCTTCACAGGATTTCCAATAGTCCATCTGTGCTTTGTGGTTGCGAGACCCTTCTCCTCTTCCCTAAATCACACTGAGCTCCTTGGTCCCAGGATACTCAGGCAGGTTGCAAAAACCTTAAGGGTGAAATTTCCAAGGGCTGCGTGCGTAAAAATCGGAACATGCGCATGGGCCAGGCCCCGTGCGCATTTTCAAAAGGGGCCCAGCCACATGCGTAAGTCCTGATACACGCACAAGTGCCGGGTCCTGAAAAAGGGGCGGGCCAGAGGGCATGGCCTGGGTGGGGTGGGACGGAGGCCGGCCAGGACAGCGGCCATTAGCTGCTGTTCCGGGGAAGCGTGAGCTGGCAGCCGGCTGGTGTGCAGAAGTTGCTTCTGCTCCATTGGAGTAGTAAGTAAAAAAACAAAAAAAAATGGGGATAGTTAGGGTTAGGTTAGGGGTTGGGGTGGAGAGGGGAAGAGGTTGGAAGAGTAGGGTTAGGGATAGGAATGCACCCTCCCTCCTCAATGGGAGCGGACCTCAAAGGACCTGGGGAAGGCTTGATTTTGTCGCTGCACATAATTCACTAAAATTCACCCTCCCCCGCACGTGCCGCCCACACATGAGTGTGACCAACGGATTTTATAAGATGTGCGCACCAGCGCACGCATGTTATAAAATCGGCACGTCCATGTACATGCGCGCGCTCCTTTTAAAAGCTACCCCTTTGAAAAAGGGGAAATCGAAAGAGAGAAAAGAAAGGTGGACAAAGTTCTTCTTCCAAAAAGCAAAAGATTCCCAAGGAGACATCTTAGTTAGGCAAAGGCCCTTTTCTAAACCCAGGTATCAACTTTATAGACCCACGGTCCTTCCCTAAAAAAAAAGCAAAACAGGGAAAGACATGCTGCCTCTACAGGGGATAATTCAAAAGTCTTCATCCTAAGATGGTGGCAGGGGTTCCTATACTCTGACAGCTCACTATCTCAGGCTCCCTCAAGGTGGAGCTAAAACTCACAGTACTACTATTTCTGTTCCCCTTCTAACAAATGCAACTATCCTTTTTGGTAGAAATTGTTTAGGCTTTCTACCCTTTTATGTTTTTTTTTTACCTGTCTATAATATTTTCAGCTATAATTGAGAAACACTGATAAAATAACTGGTAATACTGCTGAAACTGAGCAGCTCATTAGGGATGTGCATTGTTTTGAACGAATGCGCAATCCGCAACTAATAGGTCCCTATTCGTTGCATTTGAGGGACCGCGAAACGCATGGCGAACCCCCATGAATGCAACATATCATTAGTTTTATTCTTTTGGTTTGCGTCGTTTGAAATAGAAGGCCATGTGAGAGTAGGGGTGGATTGGCCTGTCGGGGGATCGGGCTTCCCCCGGTGGGCCGGACTAGCGGATCATTGGGCCATTGAGGGCGTTGGGCCGAAGAAATGAAGATGGCTGCTGCCAGCTGCCGCCACTGGAGAAATGAAGACCGGCGCAGTCAGCCGCCAACGGAGAGCAGGCCGGTGGGGCCGAAGAAAACAAGATCGGCACAGCCAGCCGCTGCCCGAGATCAGGCCAAAGAAAAGAAGATGGCCGCTGCCAGCCTCTCCTGGAGAAATGAAGACTGGTGCAACCAGATGCCGATGGAGACAAGCTGTTCAACTGGGGGCCTTTCTGTGTATATGTATTTCAGATCGGTAGGGTGCTTCTGTGTGTGTGTGTATATGGTGTGTATATGAGAAAGGAATGGTGCTTCTGTGTGTGAAACAGGGAAGGTGATTCATGTATGTGAGATAGGGAGGGTGCTTTATGTGTGTGGTGTATATGTGAGTCAGGGAGGGTGCTTGTGTGTGTCAATGTGTGTGTACAAGAGAAAGAGATGGAGCATGTGGTCCTTACGGACCACAACCAGTCTGTCTCTCACACACACACACACACCAGTCACACCCTCAGGACCAGTTTCTGTCTCTCGCACCCCAATCATCTCCCCAACCAGTCTCACTCTCTCTCTCTCTCTCTCTCACACACACACACACACACAAACACACACACACACACACACACACACAATAGTCATCTCCTTGATCAGTCTTTCTCACACATACACACGTCACCTCTCTGGCCAGTCTCTCTCAATCACACAATGCTCTCGCTCTCTCTCACTTACACACAGGCTTTCAATCACACACATGCTCTCTCTATTTCACTTACACACAAGCTCTCAATCACATACATGCCTTCCTAGGAAAAACAGTGGAAAGTGTTCTAAACATCAAAATCACAGAACAATATAGAAAGACATGGTTTAATGGATAAAGACAGCATGGCTTACCCAAGGTAAGTCTTGCCTCACAAATCTGCTTCACCTTTTTGAAGGAGTTAATAAACGTTGATAAGGTGAACCGGTAGATGTAGTATACTTGGATTTTCAGAAGGCATTTGACAAAGTTCCTCATGAGAGGCTTCTAGGAAAAGTAAAAAGTCATGGGATAGGTGGCGATGTCCTTTCGTGGATTGCAAACTGGCTAAAAGACAGGAAACAGAGAGTAGGATTAAATGGACAATTTTCTCAGTGGAAGGGAGTGGGCAGTGGAGTGCCTCAGGGATCTGTATTGGGACCCTTACTTTTTAATATATTATAAATGATCTGGAAAGAAATACGACGAGTAAGATAATCAAATTTGCAGATGATACAAAATTGTTCAGAGTAGGTAAATCACAAGCAGATTGTGATAAATTGCAGGAAGACTTTGTGAGACTGGAAAATTGGGCATCAAAATGGCAGATGAAATTTAAAGTGGATAAGTGCAAGGTGATGCATATAGGGAAAAATAACCCATGCTATAGTTACACAATGTTAGGTTCCATATTAGGTGCTACAACCCAAGAAAGAGATCTAGGCGTCATAGTGGAAAACACATTGAAATCGTTGGTTCAGTGTGCTGCAGCAGTCAAAAAAGCAAACAGAATGTTGGGAATTATTAGAAAGGGAATGGTGAATAAAACGGAAAATGTCATAATGCCTCTGTATCGCTCCATGGTGAGACCGCACCTTGAAGACTGTGTACAATTCTGGTCGCCGCATCTCAAAAAAGATATAATTGCGATGGAGAAGGTACAGAGAAGGGCTACCAAAATGATAAGGGGAATGGAACAGCTCCCCTATGAGGAAAGACTAAAGAGGTTAGGACTTTTCAGCTTGGAGAAGAGACGGCTAAGGGGGGATATGATAGAGGTGTTTAAAATCATGAGAGGTCTAGAACGGGTAGATGTGAATCGGTTATTTACTCTTTCGGATAATAGAAAGACTAGGGGGCACTTCATGAAGTCAGCATGTGGCACATTTAAAACTAATCGGAGAAAGTTCTTTTTTACTCAACGCACAATTAAACTCTGGAATTTGTTGCCAGAGGATGTGGTTAGTGCAGTTAGTATAGCTGTGTTTAAAAAAGGATTGGATAAGTTCTTGGAGGAGAAGTCCATTACCTGCTAATAATTAAGTTGACTTAGAAAATAGCCACTGCTATTACTAGCAACGGTAACATGGAATAGACTTAGTTTTTGGGTACTTGCCAGGTTCTTATGGCCTGGATTGGCCACTGTTGGAAACTGGATGCTGGGCTTGATAGACCCTTGGTCTGACCCAGTATGGCATGTTCTTATGCCCAAAATCGCTTACAGCATTTTTTTTAGAATTCAGGTATTTTAACCAGCTTATAATCTAAATAGGTACCTGAGGTAATGGGAGATAAAGTGACATGCCAATTTTCACAGGGAGTGTCTGTGGAACTTGACCAGGGTTCTAGGACCAGTATAATATTTGCATTGCTGCCTTTTTCATAGATAGAATTGTTGCTGTTTGAGTTCTTGTCGTTGGTGCTGTTTTGATATGGCAAGTAAAGACTGTTCTTCCAATAGAAGAATACTGTAAAATCACAAAATTGGACATATGAGCATAACTGGATTTTCCTTTTCAACTGTGCATTGCATACCTTTAGGTGCTTTTAGGGTGGATAGTTTTCAAAAAGCCTTTTACCCAGGTACGTCAGTATCTACCTACAGAAATGGCTTTTGAAATTGTCTTCCTTATGTCCAATTCTGTGCTTTTACAGGATTGTTCTCGGAGGTGGGGGTGGGGGACATAATGATTGTTGAGTTCAATTATCAAAACCTCAGGTGAAGGGGTGGCTTATTGGGACCCAGGGTGTCTAGTACTTTTGCACTGGCCCTGCCTGTGTATTTCCCTCCTTCCTCTTGCCCAACAAATGAACACTCACAGCTTGCCATTGTATTGAACTTGCCTTATTTGTGCAGATACTATGTTAGGGTTTATTTAATTGTTTTAGATTCAGTTCATGCCTTTTTCATTGGTAGCTCAAGGTGAGTTTCAGTAGGTAGTTACAGGTACATAAGATATGTCCCTATTCCGAGATGGCAGAGATGTCTTTGGAAAGAGTAAAAGGGGGAGATTTCCTGAAAAACTGTGCTTTAAAAAAGTGGCATGCTGTAAGAAAAGAACAAAACAAGGTGTTTGTAGAGGCTGTCTCAGTGGCTGCTGTAAAAATGGCTGATGGGAGGTGACACAACTCCTCTGTCATGTGGTTAAAATAGGGCTGGGGATGCCCACTTTGGGTCTTGAAAACAGAGTGTGCATACAGGGCTGGGGCCTCTTTCCCTGGAATCCAGAAGGGGGATGAAGTGTGAGGGGTTGAGGATCCCACCCCTGGATTTGAAAAGTACCAGGGGGAAGTAAGCATCGGGTTAAGGATTCCCTCCTTGGAATAGAGCGCATGTAGGCCTGGGGAATCTCCTCACCTGGGCTTGGATTCAAAGAGAGACTGAGCGTGGGTGAAGTTTGGCAAAAAAAAAAAAAAAAGAAATCACTTCTGCAATATTTCAAGGGTTTCCGTTTGTAAATACTGATTTGGAGCCCAATCTAAACTGTTCATCTGTACAGCACACACACATCACCCACACAGAGGGAACTTCTGGACTGAAAAAGTCAGAGTCTGCCAGCTTGATTAACCAATTCAGCATTTTCTACTTGTGGGTGGAAGAGGAACACACAGAGAGAAGTGGGTTTGGATGAGGTTTCGGTAAGGAAATATTTAATGTCCAACATGATTGATTAAAGGTATTCAGGCTTTTTTTTTTTTTTTCTTCAAGGCACCATAAGGAAATTGCCCTGCCCTAAACAATTTGCTGAGGGTTGACTCTTCTTTCAACCAAACCACCTACCGTGGAGCCCTCTCAGAGTGCCCTCTTGCAATCATTTTACAAGCAGAAACAGCAGTGTCATCATTAATCTGTGGCAGAAACAGCATGAAGAGAACGTAAGACTCTGAACGGCATAAAGAACATTGCCCAATAAGTTATGTCGCGTCTGTTTCACTTGTGAGCTATGCTCTTTTCTGTTTTAAATGCACCATGAAAGAGATGAAAAATCTTTGGTTAAAGTTTTGCTTCAGTATATTAACCTTCTCTGATTAGCGGTCACTCCCTGTGCCACCAGACTCTCAGTGACCAACACTTGATGGGTGGGATATTCAAATAGAGCTTCTTTACGATTTCCTGCTTGCATCCGCTCAGTGTACTGGGTATAGATCATTTTCGCATATCTTTGAACATATTGCAGACTAAAAATGGACTCAGGGTGGTAAATTCATTAAAAGAGCAGGGGATAAACATTGTGGATCCTGAAAGACTTGAAGTTGATAATGAAGAAAGGGGGTAACCCATGTTAACTTTAGTGTAACATTTCTGCATGGAAGTAACCTGCACAGAACAGCAGCTACTGCCCTTAACAGAACTCATGGGGATAACCTGCATGGAGTGGCAATTACTAGAGATGTGAATCGTGTGATCGATCGTCTTAACGATCGATTTTGGCTGGGGGGGGGGGAGGGAATCGGATCGTCGCGGTTTTGTTTTTTTAAATATCGTGTAAATCGTAAATCGGGGGAGGGCGGGAAAACCGGCACACTAAAACAACCCTAAAACCCACCCCGACCCTTTAAAATAAATCCCCCACCCTCCCGAACCCCCCCAAAATGTCTTAAATACCTGGGGTCCAGTGGGGGGGTCCCGGTGTGATCTTCCACTCTCGGGCCACGGGTGCGTTGATAGAAATGGTGCCGGCGCCATTTTGGTTTCTGTCCCCCGATGTCACGAGCGTAGGAGGTCACTCCTGGACCCCCGCTGGACCCCCAGGGACTTTTGGCCAGCTTGGGGGGGGCCTCCTGACCCCCACAAGACTTGCCAAAAGTCCAGCAGGGGTCCGGGAATGACCTCCTGCACTCGAATTGTGTTGCCGTATTGCAAATGGCTCACTCCAAGATGAGATTTGGGCAATGTTCTCTCAACCTAGCTTGATGGACTCTCTACCTGGGTAACATCAAGCTAGGTGGAGAGAACATTGCCCAAATCTCATCATGGAGTGAGTTTCCTCACTCCAAGGGTCATCAAATGTTCACAAGAGACCACTGTTCTGTTCGTACATCTAACATTGAATGTCAAAGGGGCCCCCTAACCCCCTTCACTGATACCTAACCCTCACCTCGAGTTACTAGGTGTGCCTCCCATAGGTATACAAATACCTATCTAGGGAGATGACACTATGGCCAGGTTCTCTCTCTCTCTCTCTCTCTCTCTCTCTCTCTCTCTCTCTCTCATTCATTCATTCATTATATGTGGGAAATACAACAGGTCTGGCTCCTATCACAAAGTCTGATAATGTTATCACAATTTGCACTAACTTAGCTCTTCACATAGGTAATTAGCACAAACCCCTTTTGCTATCGCATGCAATACTTACCGCATTTTGATAAATCCAGGCCTAAGATCCCAAAATAAAGGACTACTCATTGTTCTAACAATACGGAGCACACACCTGACACATGTAAAAGATTGTGTGTTTTCCACAGCAGGCCCAAAACTTTGGAATTCCTTACCTGAAATGCTATGCATGATAACAGACAGAAAGAGATTTAAAAGTGAACTAAAGACATGGTTATTTAAAAATGCATACAACCTAACTTAAAACATCAGAATGTAGAGAACTAAAATAACAAGATTGACAAGAGATACTAATTGACACATGATATACAAATGAATGAGAAATTGTACTACGTACAGAATGATATGTGAAATTTATTTATTTTATTTTTATACGCATCTCATGCCCTGATCTTGAATTAATATGTATTTGAGAATTCACTTGATAGATGTTAAGGTCTGTTTATGAATACTTCCTATGTAATTCATCATTCTCTACTGATTTATACCTATGAATGTCATTATTGTAAACCGTTGTGATCTTTACATGGAATGACAGTATATAAAATGTCTAAATAAAAAAATAAATAAATACGTGTAGCAGGAACTTCAAAAAGAGTGTCCCAATCCCCCTAAGCTTGCATGCTTCTGGAGCTTTGCCAAGTAACCAGGTACATTAGACTGAGTGTAACTGCACTTCAGTGCTAGGTACTGTATTTTTGACCACTTAAGATGAGAGTTGCGAGAGGCTATTTCTGTTTAAACCTTAAAATATACTTGTGCTGGTGAAGACTGTGTTTCTAAGGACAGCTAGCAGCGGCAGGGGTTACCAACTTGAGGACAACATGGAAGAGAAAAAAAAAACCCATCCAGAATCAGGGATTGGTTGAGGAGGTCACATGAGAATGTGAACCAATAAGGATCCAGCAGAACCAAATGGGAAAAATGTCAGAGGGTGTCCCTGTCTGTGTCTGATTTTTTTGTGGGAGGGCTGGCAGCCATTTTTCAGTTGAGGAGAAGACACTGACGAGGAAACATCAGTACTGAGAACGCAGAGAGCAGTGATGATTCCTGCAACATTTGAGAAAGCTGCAACTGGGGAGAGCAAGACAGGAAGAGGTAAAGCTGGGCTACCGAAGACACATAGCTTGAGCCTAGTATCAGTGTAGTGTCCCCATCAGGATCCCCAGTGCCAGAAACATAGGCTGGGTCTTTCTTCTCAAGGACAGAGCTAAGAACAAACCTTGAGCTCCTTGCTTGCAGCCACTGTTGGTAGCAAATAATTTCATGAAGAACACAGAGAGTACAAGCTACATTTTCTTTTCAACACTAATCAGTGGGGCACCCCTTCCACAGCATCACATACATCTTAAAAGGCCCCGACATATGTTTTTTTTATTCCATCCCTTCTGTGTGCACACCCCTCAGTGAAGTGACTGATTATTGCTGGGATGTTAGATCCCGGGGTACTTTTGGGGAAATGGTTCAAGGGAAATTAGCAATTGTTGACTAGGTTCAAGTTAAGCTGTTTTACTAATAAGAATACTATCTGCTAATGCAGCATGAGCATGCTGCTGACTGCGGGGATGCTGCAGAGCAATCAGCATCCCGGACCTCAAGGTCCGGAGGCCAGCATGGTCCCCAGCATCCTTATGTATCCTGCAGCTCTGTCGAGAGCCCTCACCAACTCACTAACTTTATAGGCCCAGTGCACAGGATTTCCTGTGGGCGTACCCTGATGACATTATCACTACTATCCTATAAAAGGAAATCAATGCCTGGGTGACAGGTTTTGGTTCCATGTGTTTCCGTGTGCTGCAGTCCTTTTGCTGCCTTTCTCCTGTGACCCGGCTTGATCCCTGATTCTGCCTCGTCTGCTGCAAGCCCTGATCGTTGTTTGCCTTTGACTTTGTATGTACTCTGCCTGCCCCAGCCTGTTGGCCTCCTGACTGTGATTGAACTCCACCTGAAATGATCTTGGCCAGCCTCCTGACATTGCACAAACACTGCCAGACTATGCTTCTGCCTCCTGATTCTGTTCTAGGGGCTTGGTCCCGACAGTCAGCTGCCACGAGTCCATTCTGTAGTCTGTGACAGCTGATTTTATTATCATAATTACTGCAATGTCCCCTCCATTTCCATTTCATAATGCCTCTGACATTCTCCTGCACTGCTTTATTACTGTGTGTACATGATAGTATATATTATGTTACTTACAAGTGTTTCCCCCCATGCATTCTACTTTATCTCACAAGTTATTAGTAAAAAAAAAGTTTGTTCACATGTTCTTCCTTGGTATGGTGATTGCATATGTGGCATGATGATATAAATAAGGGGTGGTATCGGGATACGTCTTGACCCCTCCAAGTTACAAACTCATAGATATATCTATCTGTTTCCCTTTAGTCTTGGGGAAATTCAAAATGTCTCGGGGAGAGGGGGGAGTCACACATGCTTTGTTTAGATGGTAGTTAATAGGGGTGTGCATTCGGATTGACCGCATTAGTAAAACGCAACTCATATTTTTTTTTTACTTAAAAAATTGATTCGACATAAACGATCGGATTTCCCACATATCGAACATAGATATGTTCGATATGTGGGAAATCGCGATTGTTGAGCCAAAATAAAAATATAAACCCCCTCACCCTCCTTAATCCCCCCCCCCCCCGACTTACCACAACTCCCTGGTGATGGAGCGAGGAGTGAGGACGCCATTTCTGCAATCCTTGGCAAGAAGCATGTGACGTCGGCGGCACGTCGAGTGACGCCGGCGTCACGTGATTCCCGGCTCGTTCGCGCCGGACGGCTCGTTTGGCCCAAAAAGAACTTTTGGCCAGCTTGGGGGGGCCTCCTGACCCCCTCAAGCTGGCCAAAAGTTCTTTTTGGGCCAAACGAGCCGTCCGGCGCGAACGAGCCGGGAATCACGTGGCGCCGCGTCACTCAGACGCGACGTCACGTGATTCCCGGCAAGTTCGCGCCGGACGGCTCGTGGAGAAGTCACATGCTTCTCGCCAAGGATTGCAGAAATGACGTCCTCACTCCTCGCTCGATCACCAGGTAGTTGTGGTAAGTCTGGGGGGGGGATTAAGGAGGGTGAGGGGGTTTAATTTTTTTTTTTGCACATATGTACATATACCCAACTCATTGGATTTTTTTTATGTCCATATTGGCCGCAAGTGGGACCCCCTTTCGGACATAAAAAATATGAACATAAAATTTTGCTCTGCACATCCCTAGTAGTTAATGCTCAAAATAGTCTACCAGCAGAGGCAGTAGTAACCAATACAATCTTAAAATATATTTGGGACAGATAAAGAGGTCAGTGATAAGAGCAAGAGAAGGAAATGATCATAAACTTAGCATGACAAAGACAAAACTTCCGATCTTTCCTTTCAAACACATTCCCACACCATCTCTCTATTTTATCTTCAATGGATATGGATGGCACTTATCCTCCCAGTTCCCTCAGCTGGCAACCATGAGGTCATCTTAGACTCCTCTCTCTCTCTCTTCTCTGCATGCATCCAGAACATTGCTGTTGTGAAGAACCATAGGCTTCCTTACCAGAAGAGTTAAATCAATGGTTCTGGGGAGGTGCAGAAAGATTAATGAATAGAGGTTGGGGTTTGGGCTCCCCCCATGTGGGAGAAGTAGATGGTGTGTTTGCAGCCTTTATAAACCCCCTGCCACTATCTCAGTGTGTGGGTTTTTAGTTCAATTTTCCTTGAATTCCCTGGCTGTGGGACTGCCCTGTCTGCATAGTCCCCATTTCTGATCATTTTTCCTGGGTAAAGGACTTTGAGATTCTCACTTATGGAGACCTGGGTAATGAGAGTTGGGACAGAATGCCTTACCCCTGTCTTTTGTTCCAGAGTTTTGGAGATGCTTCAGTTATTGGAGAAGGAAGTTTTACTAACCTTCTTCTCTCTCTCATTTGGTTTTCCCTTTTGAGATTGATTTTTTCATCTGTGCTTATTGACTGAGAACCCTACAGCTCAGACGCTCAGATGTTTGTTCATTCAAAGGATGAGGTGTCTTTTGCCTAAAATGGACCTGAGGAGAAGCTGTGTCATCATGGAGGAATGGACTAACATCCATTACCAGTGAGAAGGAATTAGGGAGTATTCTCTAAGAATGTTGGCTACTAAGGGCCGGATTTTCTATCGTCGCGCGGCTCTGTGAATCGCGCGGTACCGGGGGGCGGGGGGGGGGCAAAGCGGGGACGGGCCTGCGAAAGCTGGCAGCCAGCGCACCACTGCGGTGCGCTGGCTGCCGGCTTTCACACTGAATAACTGCACCATAAAAGGTGTAGTTATTTGGTGCGAAATTGGCGGCGATAAGTGTCCTTACCTTTTCGCCGCCAGCGATGTCTCCACAGCATCGGCCCCGGTGCACCCTGACTCCTCCTCTTCTGGGACCGACTCCTCCCCGATCACCTTTTCACGTGCAAAAGCTATTGAAAATGACCCCCTAAGTTCGGTGAGGAACATCGAGGAAAAGGGGGTAGGGGTGGGGGGAAGAGCCAATCTGGTGCTACCAATAGTGGAGTGGAGAATATTCAGGAGAGTTATGAACACTGGGACTTTTCATTCTGATAATTTATTTATTCATGTATTTATTCATTTAAATTCCTCCGAATCTAATGAAATTAGTTTAGAATAATGGCTCACTTCCTCAAATTCTTAATAATCAACAAAAAATATGTTATACCTTTGAGGATAATTGCTAAAAAACAATCGCTATAATTTTATGTTTTAACAAACAAACTCACAAGAGAAGGTATCAGATTAACGTGCTCACAGTCTCACAAGCTCTTGCCCTGAACAGGGCTACAACCCTTCTCATGTTATGGCACTATTAGATCACGTCATCTACCGATCCCACGTGAGAATGTTAACTTTTTTTCTTTTTTTCTTTCAAATGTGAAATTGTGTATTAAGTTACTTTAACTTAATACACAATTTCACGTAATAGTTGGGTGTTAATTTTTAAGAATAAATTTTATTGGGTGAGAAAATTTTTTTTCACATTTGAAAGAAAAAAAGAAAAAAAGTTAACATTCTCACGTGGGATCGGTAGATGACGTGATCTAATAGTGCCATAACATGAGAAGGGTTGTAGCCCTGTACAGGGCAAGAGCCTGTGAGACTGTGAGCACTTTAATCTGATACCTTCTCTTGTGAGTTTGTTTGTTAAAACATAAAATTATAGCGATTGTTTTTTTAGCATTTATTCATTTAAAATCATTTACTTATCGCCTAACAGAAAATATCTTCCTAAGCGATTTACAACATAATTCAAAATGTAATCTATAGAATTACAAAACGCATAGGATCAAAATACATAACAACATTCTCAATACTTCTAGGGAAATTTTTTAATTCCTCTCTACCAGGAACTTCTATTTACTAAACAATTGCATTCATCAAGCAGGTTTTAAAAACTTTCCTGAATTTCAAATTGGGATACAACCATATCCTACGGGAAGAAGCAGAGGATTCATTTACCAAATGAGGAGATGTAAGGAGTTAAATTATTCAAGGAATTAGCCTAACTATTTAGAAGATCTTTGCCAGAAGAGTAATTTCACAATTGTATTGTGTCACCTTGTAAGAATAAATTGGATTAGTATCATCAACAGCTATAAAGAATCAGAAATTCACTTTTACAAGTTATTAGTAAAATTGAATTGGAACCGCAGTTTCCAGGGTGATGATTACTGCTGTTTGTTTAAGAGACTGTTAATGCTGTTTACAAGGAGTTGGAAGAGTGACTTGGGAGTAAACAACAAAAAAGGGCTTGAAGTTAAGTTTTCCCCAAGTAAGGAGCCCTGGACACCTAGAGGCCCATATTCAGCTACTGCACAGCTCAACTAGTTAGCCAAATAAACGTATCCCATATAACCAGCTATCTTAAAGTTGGCCAGTTAAGTTTATCTGGCTAATTTTAGGACAGGGGTATGGGCCAATGAGAGTTAGCCTGATAAGTTATCTGGCTAAATCTAAATATCGGAGTTAGCTGGCTAACTCAGCTCCTCCTAGTTATCCCCTGACTTAGCTAGCCAAATTTTAGCCAGATAAAAAGTTATCCAGCTATAATTTAGCTGGATAAGTGCCCAATATTCATTTAGCCAGTTAACTTCTGAGTTATTCAGCTAAATGCTTCAGAATATGGACCTCCCAAAGCTGAATTAACACCTTGGTGAGAGCTGAACAATTAGGGTCCATTACCTGCTATTAAGTTCACTTAGAGAATAGCCACTGCCATTAACAATGTTAACATGGAATAGACTTAGTTTTTGGGTACTTGCCAGGTTCTTATGGCTGGGATTGGCCACTGTTGGAAACAGGATGCTGGGCTTGTTGGACCCTTGGTCTGACCCAGTATGGCATTTTCTTATGTTCTTATGAGTCTTTGGGTCTATTATCTGGGATTTCCCCTCCTCCTGGGGTTCCAGTATAATTTGTTGTTTCTTTCTCTATAGCATCACTAAAATCAGTGCTTTCCTTTCTGAACACACCACCAAACAAAGAGGTGAATTTATTTCAAAGCAAAATGAAAAGTGCAAGAATTTCTTTATATCATTGGCAGCAAAATGAAATAGTGCTCCTAAATGAAAAATGGTGTTCCATTTTGTTTATTTCATTGCATTCAAATTAAAGTCTATGTAGGAGGCATTAAGCAATGTTTTTTGTTTTTTTTTTTTACTTAGTTTCAGACAACCTGGAGTTAGTGGACTTTGGGGTAAGGAGCTAAACCGATTATTTGCAAGTTTGTTTTTTTTAAATCTGCCTAACCTGGTTTGCCTGATTGTATACAAAACTGAGCTGTAATTGGCTCCATTTTGGTCACATGTGTGATTGATTTAAGAGCATCAACACTCAGGCTGTGAAGCTCCTTGTTTCTCAGAGTTGTGAGTTCTAGGAAAAGTTTAAAAAAAAAAAAAGAATTGAAAGTGAGTTTGATGTCAGCCAATCTCTGCTTTAGTACATTACTTCATACTGTGCAGTGCTATTAGAAGCTGCAAGTTGTTACTGTGGCAACCCTGTCGAGTCTGGCCACTAGATGTCACTATCCCTGTCCTTAGAACACACTTTCATTGGAGCCACCCATACCTTTCAGTCCCTCCCACCTGGAGATTCTGATTGGATGACTCAGTGCTGTTCAGCCCAGCCATTTTAACACTCAGGGGGTTCAGTATGAGAGAGGAGTCAGAGAGTAAACATGTATTTTTTCCATACTCTGTTAAGGCCTTCCAGCCTTGCCCAAAGGAGTTTTCTTTTCGAAGAGATACCTCACAGTGCACTCACTGTCAGAGGGTCCTCCGTATAATTTACAGTGAGATAGACTTTTAAGCCTGATACCCCTCTGGGGCAATGGGCTCTCTTAAGGGAACCAAAGACCTGAGAACCTACTCCTCTCACTAGCCAGGCAAGCACCAGTGACCGATCCTGCTGCGACAGACAGGGCAGAGAAGATATCCAGATTAAGACAAAGTATTTTTGGTAATTTAAGAGTAGTGGGGAGGTTTTTTTGGATCCCCGTTACCCAGTGGGATTTCACTGCAGGATTACTAGCCTGCCCCCCCCCCCCCCCAGGTTTTTCCACAAGAGAAATCACTAGAAATAACAGTTAAGGACAATAAACAATTGAATCCAAAGAAGAGCAAGAGAAGGGGATTCCATCCAGATTCCCCACCCCCCGCCAAGAAATCAGGACATAGGGATGTGAATCATTTTTCTGATGAATTAAAATATCGTACGATATTTCTTAATTCATCAAACATTTGTGAATGATGAGAAATGATTGCATTTACCCCGAATTTTCGTCAAAAATCGTTTTTCCGATTAGTGCACGCTAACAAAAATAGCAAAAAATAACAAAAAGTAACAAAAATTAACGTTTTTTGTTAGTGCGCGCTAACGGGAGTTAGCGCGCACTAATACGAAAAAATGATTTTTCACTAAAAAAAAAATCCAATCCGCAGGAAACTGAGGGGTGGATTTTAAATGCCCTGGGACGCGCGTAAGTCCCGGGGCTTTGTAAAAGGGGCGTGTTGGGGCGCGGCCAGAGTGACACGGCATTTTGGGGGCGTGTCGTGCGTGACGCGGCATTTCAGGGGCAGCGACGCGGGCGTGGTTTTGGCCCGGGGGTGTTCCGGGGGCATGGCCACGGCCTCTGGGCCAGCCCCCGGGACCGGAACACGGAGCGGGGCTACCGGCCGGCGCGTGCAAAGTTACGCCTGCTTTCAGCAGGCGTAACTTTGACGACAAAGGTAGGGGGGGTTTAGATAGGGCCGGGGAGGGGGGTGGTTTAGGTAGGGGAAGGGAGGGAAAGTTGGGGGGAGGGTGAAGGAAAGTTCCCTCCGAGGCCGCTCCAAAATCGGAGCGGCCTCGGAGGGAACAGGCAGCGCGCGCTGGGCTCAGCGCGCGCAGGTTGCACAAATGTGCACCCCCTTGCGTGCGCCGACCCCGGATTTTATAAGTTAGCGCGGCTATGCACGTATCTTATAAAATCCAGCGTACTTTTGTTCGCGCCTGGTGCGTGAACAAAAGTACGCGATCGCGCAAATTTTTTAAATCTACCCCTGAGATTTTGCCGCGGCCACACGAACCCGATAGCAGAAACGAGGGGGCACCCGATTCACATCCCTGTCAGGACAGGCTGGGTGCCCACGGGAGAGAAGATTTCTAAAGGTAGGATTTTTGCAAAGCAAAGGTGAGCCCTCTATTAGGATTCCCACAGCACAGCCACTGGGAGAGTTATGCACATTTAAAATCACCATGGGCTCTACCCAGAGGGCTGTAATAAGGACACCTTCCTACATAGAAAGAAACCCTGTAACTACAGTCAGGTGTAAACAAATGGACTTTATTAACATTAAGAATCAGTAAACTTCATTTTAAAACCCAGACCTGTTCCTTTCTAATTCTTAAAGCCTCTCACCTCATGGGAAGCACCTAAAGGAAAGCGCACACACACACACTGGCAACCTGCTTTCATCTGGGCCAAAAGCGAGAGCTTCCCCCAATAAAAAAGAAAAAAAAAAGAGTTCCCTTCTAGGGATTAAGCGTCAGCGTGGGAATTGAATAGCTAGCCGGAGCAGCCCCAGAAGATATAAATAAGATTGTGTGCCCTTGGGACTTAAAACACCTCGCCAAGGGTTACATTACTTTTAGAGTGATACAATATATCAGCAGGGCTGAGAGTAGATACAGTCATCAAAGTAACAGTCCTTTCAGGGCCGGCGCTAGCATTTTTGCTGCCCTGTGTGAAAAATTGCTGCACTGTCTCCTCCCCCCATCCCATTCTGTTCTTTTTTTTAACACAAAACTTTTGTTGTTTTTCCCAATAACCAACACACAAAGCATCTGACAAAGTGGACTACCCTCAGAAGCTCATGCTTTAATAAATTGGTTAGGTGCCACTCGACTCCTGTCATTTCAGTGCACAATAGAAACTGTCAGACTCACGCTCTGTCCCAATCCCCCTTCCACTCCCGAAAAAAGCCCTGCTCCCTCCGGCAATCAAAACTTTGAAAATTAATACACTCCCCCGAACCTTTTTTACCCCATCCACAGATCTAAAATTTCTAAATTGTGCAGGAATAATCTCCAGGTGCTCCTTCCCACCTACCAGAACATAAAATTGATGCCAGCTGGGCCCTGAAGCTGGCACCAGTTTGTTGTACAGAAAAGCTATGCACTGCTGTGATGCCAACCAGAAAACCCTGCAAAGAAAAGGCACTTGGAACCCATATAGTATTACTGTAACATGTCTTAGGTGTGGGTTTGGCCCTTGGACAGCCAACAATATAGTAAAAAATCCCATACCAAATCAGTACTAACTGCAAGCACTCAAACAGGAACAACCCTATCTATACAAAGGCAAATAATACAACAGGTATTGGGAAAGCAGAACAAACCAGTTTTCTCTACATTCCTGCATAGAAACTGCACCTGCTAGCAGAATACCTTACCTCGTTACACATGCAGAACACAGACAGACCTTCACCAAATACAGAATAAACAGGTGTGTAGACAGAAACTGAACTGGAAAATCCAACAAGCTAGACTCTGTATATTATGAAGCAGTGGAAAAACAGAAACATCACCAATCCTCATAAATCAAACAATAAAACAATAAATCCAAACAATAAAATGCCTCCATCCCATACTCCATTGTATATAGTAACTTATTGTATATAATTAGTTATCTTTCGTTCTCCCCCTCTTTTTTTCCTCCTCCCTGTTAAGGCAACCTTGTTATAATGTAACTTTTATGCTCCTTCTAAATATCTCTTGTTAAATTGTTGGTTATAGTTCTGCTTAGTTCGATGTAAACCGAGTTGATTTGATCTGTATCAAGAAAGTCGGTATATAAAAGCCTTAAATAATAAATAAATAAATAATAAATATAAATCAATCATAATAAGCCATGCTAATACAAAGAATATTGCCAAAAAGATGACAAATGGAATAACATCCAATAATTAAGAACTCATATATAAAGTTTTAAACATTTCCAAATGGCAATGAAATATTTTAAAATAGCAGACAAATCAAACACCTAATAATTAAAACAAGAATGGAAAAATACCTCACTTCCCGTACCTGAAATTTTTGGATTTCCTTTCACCTTGAGCGTGTTGTGGATTAGTAGGAGTGTCAAAATATTTTCACACCCCCCCCCCCCCCAAAGCAGGCTCCCAATTGTACACAAACACACCAATGCACCGCAGGCAGACATTCACATCTATCCATCCCAGCAGGCTCCCATTCAGAACCAACCAACTAACCTACCCACCTACTCATCCATCCAAATCAGGAAGTTTCTCATGCATGACCAGCGCCCCCCCCCCCCCATCCTAGGCAGGCTCCCATTCTCATACACACACACACAAGCACACACATATTCACACACACAAACACACACACACACATTCACACACACCCATTCCGCCCAGGCAGACTTCATTCACCCACATACACACTTATTCCCCCCAGGTAGGCTTCATTCACATACATACACACTTATTCCCCCCAGGTAGGCTTCATTCACACACATACACACTTATTCTCCCCAGGTAGGCTTCATTCAAACACATACACACTTATTCCCCCCCAGGTAGGCTTCATTCACACACATTCATACCCATCATCCCCCAGGCAGGCTTCATTAACACACATACACATTCATCCCCCTTCAAGCAGGCATCATTCACACACATACACAACCATTCCCCCCACCCTCAGGCATACCTCATTCACTCACATACACACGCTGAGGTAGATCTTCAAAACATACGCGCGTGCGTACTTTTCTTCGCGCCACCGGCGCGAACAAAAGTACACCAGATTTTATAAGATACGTGCGTAGCCGCGCGTATCTTATAAAATCCGGGGTCAGCGCGTGCAAGGCTGTGCAAAATCGGCAGCCTGTGCGCGCCGAGCCGCACAGCCTGCCTCAGAGGGAACTTTCCTTCCGCGTCCCCCCACCTTCCCCTCCCTTCCCCTATCTACTCCACCCCCCAGCCCTACCTAAATCCCCCCCCTACCTTTGTTGGACAAGTTATGCCTGCTTGAAGCAGGGTTAACTTGCACGTGCTGCCCCGGGATCCCCCGGGACAGGCCGCAGTGCCGGGGGACTCGGGACCGCCCTCCCGGCCCGCCCCCGAACAGTTACCACGCCCCCCGGACCGCCCCAGACTGCCCCCTTCCCCCGGACATGCCCCCTCCCGCCCCTTTTACGAAGCCCCGGGACTTACGCGCATCCTGGGGCTTTGAGCGCGCCAGCGGCATATGCAAAATAGGCACGCCGGTGCGCGAGTGCCCTGCGCGCATAAATTCGGGAGGATTTACGCGTGCAGGGGTTTTAAAATCTACCCCACAATGTCTAAGCAGGCAGAGTCCACGGGTCTGTCTTGCTGCCTTTGCCACCCGGTGCCTTGTTCCTTGGGAGAGCACAGGATTTGTCACAGAGCTGTAACAAACTCCCATTTCTTCTGCTGCTGCTGCTGATCGCATGGGCCTCTTAATTTTTCCACCACTGGTGGGATGGGGTCCACCTGCGGCTACATAGGTCTCTCACTGCTCCCAGACCTGGGCCCCCTTCCAGATTTGCAGCCGCCGCCCTCTAGGTGTGCTGCTCCAAGCTATTGCATGGTTTGCACACCTGGTAGCACCAGGCCTAAGTCCTTTGTTTGACTAGGTCCATTCAATTTCCTTCTGAAACCTATAATCATGGGCCCTAAATCTGTCTACTCAGTGTCATCATGAAGTGATGACTATAACTCCCCCAACCCCAGGGGTTCTGAATGCTGCCTCTGCGGCATCTCCAACTTCAACCAGCCTAGGAAACAGAAGATCTGACCTGAGAATCATAACTTAAGAAGTCAGAAACTACTGGCAAATTTGAGCTTGATCAGGAAATATCTGTGTCAGATGTCCAAGAAAAATTTACAGAAGCCTGTAAAACATCAATAAATGTAATATTAAGAGAAATGCAATTTAAAATTGTGCATCATTGTTATACAGAAAATGTTACAAGATTCAAAATGAGGTCAGCTGAACTGAAGAATTGTATCATATGTAAAACAGCATCGGGTACTCTAACACAAAAATTTTTCTACTCTGCCACAGGTTATTTCAATTTTGGGGAAATGTCATAGGAATAATGGCCAAATAGCCAATTTCCAGATTCCATTTCAAGGTACAATATTGTTACTGAGAGAGTTAACTGAAATACAAGGCCCAACTAAAGATATGAAGAGCTTTGGACAGCTGGCTTTGTTATTGACAAGAAAATGCATGTTGATGAATTGGATGGAAGAGTTCCAACCATCTTTAGATAAAATGGAAAACAAAATGGTAAAACCGATGCAACTGGAATGATTACATGTGAAACTAAAGCATAAAAAAATATCAGATGTCTATGAAGCAGCACGGATAAGATTTTTTAATATGCTGACTGAGAAAAAAAAAGATCTTTAATAGACACAGGATATCCAACAACATGGTCAGTTGCAATTTTCATTAAAAAGGTACCAGGTCGGAGCCAGCAGCTACTTCCACCTTCGCTCCAGTTTCAATTTGGAAAAGGAAGCAAGTTCAAAAAGATTCCAGTTCAATGACCTGGCAAAAATCACCACTAAGCATGGTTATTGAATATGTGTGTTGTTCATCTAAGTGTAATTGGATTACTGAGATGACTGAGAGGGCATATGATAGAGGATGGTTTATAAAATCAGTTAAATAGGGAATGGTTATTTATCCTTTCAGGACTAAGGGACACTCCATGAAACTATCAGGTAGCAGATACAAAACAAATTGGAGAAAGTATTTTTTCACTCAACATACAAATTGTGTATTTTGTTGCCTGAAGATGTGGTCAAGGGATCAAATATTGTGGGTTTAAAAGGGGTTTGGACAAATTTCTGGAAGGAAAGTCCATAAATAATTATTAGCCAGGTCGACCTAGAGAAAACCATGGCTTAGCCTTGGGAATGAGCAATAAGAAATATTCTATTCATTGGGATCTGCCAGGTACTTCCTGGAGATCCAGATTGGCTACTGATAGAGACAGGATGCTGGTCTTGATGGACCCTTGGTCTGACCCAGTATTGCACATCTTATGTTCTTATAATGTGGATGGATTAAATCATATCAACAGAATTTAAGAAATAGATGCCATATATTAGTTCTGGATAATGTATAATACATTAAACCTGCATACAGTTGGTTCTGTATAATATATGTTGTCAACAGGTTGCTGTACTTATGAAAAACAACTGAAAACCAATGAAAAAATCCAAAGTAGTTGTGAATGAAGACTAATAGCATCAGAATCCCTGCACTGGTTTTGATGTGGTAGGCCTGATCGATAAAATGAAGAGTAGTAAATCACCTGGATCAGATGGTATACACCCCAGGGTTCTGAAAATACTAAAAAATGAAATTTCAGACTTATTTCAATTAATTTGTAACTATCATTAAAATCATCCATTGTACCTGAAGATTGGAAGACGGACAATGTAACCCCGATATTTAAAAAGGGATCCAGGGGTGATCTGGGAAACTATAGACTGATGAGCCTTTACTTCAGTGCCGGGAACAATTGTGGAAACTGTTATGAAGAATAATATCACAAAACATTTAGATATATATGGTTTAATGGGACACAGCCAGCATGGATTTACCCAAGGGAAGTCTTGCCTCACAAATCTCATTCATTTCTTTGAAGGGGTGAATAAACATGTGGATAAAGGTGAACTGGTAGATGTGTTTTATTTGGATTTTCAGATGGCATTCGACAAAGTCCCTCATGAGAGGCTTCTAAGAAAACTAAAAAGTCATGGGATAGAAGGCGATGTCCTTTTGTGGATTGCAAGCTGGTTAAAAGACAGGAAACAGAGAGTAGGATTAAATGGTCAGTTTTCACAGTGGAAAAAGGTGAACAGTGGAGTCCCTTAGGAATCTGTACTTTGACCAGTGTTTTTTAATATATTTATAAATGATCCGGAAAAGGGTACGATGAGTGAGGTGATAAAATTTGTGGATGATACAAAATTATGCAGAATATTTAAATCTCAAGTGAATTGTGGTGAATTGCAAGAGGATCTTGCGAGATTAGAATATTGGGCTTTCAAATGGCAGATGAAATTTAACATGGATAAGTGCAAAGAGATGCATATAGGGAAAAATAACCCTTGCTGTAGTTTCACAATGTTAGGTTAGGAGTTACCACTCAGGAAAGAGATCTAAGTGTCATAGTGGATAACACATTGAAATTGTTGGCTCAGTGAGCTGATGCAATAAAAAAAACAAACAGAATGTTAGGAATTATTAGGAAGGGAATGACAAATAAAAGGATATATGTCATAATGCCTCTGTATTGCTCCATGGTGAGACTGCATTTGAATACTGTGTGCAATTCTGGTCACCACATTTCAAAAAATGCATAGGCCTGGATTTATCAAAATGCACTAAATATCACATGTGATAGGAAAAGGGGTGTGTTTTATGGTAATAGGCAGTTTATTGCAAAGTAGCGTGCTATCTTAGTGCTTTGCATAGGTATTAGTGCAAACTGCAATAACATTTTTGCGCTTTGCGATAAGTGCCAGGATTGTATTTCCTATGCACAACCACTGGGGGGACCATTTTAAGCTCCTAGAGATCCAGCCTAGCTGTCAGGGCCCTTCTACAACCATTGGGAGGGGGAGGGAGAGAGAGAGGGCCCTGACAGCTAGGCTGGATCTCCAGGAGCTTAAAACTACTAAAAATGGCATTTGCGAAAACATTGTGTAAAAAGGTATAGTTAAAATACATGTTAAAGCCATGTAATATGGCTATGCAAAATATGAAGCCAGCCCACTTGGCCACAAATCCCATCCCAAACTCCTCCCCCTTTCCTAATTTGTATCGCACTATGTGTTATGGTGTTCTCGAATGCGTTAAAGGCATTTTCGCATGCGTTAAAGGTGTTTTTTTCATGTAAAAATGCCTTAATGCATGCAAAAACGCCATATAGCATTTTGATAAATGACCCCCATAGTTGCACTGGAGAAAATGCAGAGAAGGGTGACCAAAATGATAAGGGACATGGAAGGCTAAAGAAGTTAGGGCTGTTCAGTTTGGAAAAGAGACGGCTGAGGGGGGGGGGGGGGGGATATGATAGAAGTCTACAAAATCATGAAAAGACTTGAACATGTTAATGTAAATCAGTTATTATTTACTCTCTCAGATAATAGAAAGACCAGGGGGTATTCCATGAAGTTAGCAAGTAGCTCATTTAAACAAATCAAAGAGAATTCTTTTTCACTCAGCGTACAGTTAAGCTCTGGAATTTATTGCCAGAGGATGTGGTTACAGCAGTTAGTGTAACTGGGTTTAAAAATGGTTTGGATAAGTTCCTAGAGGAAAAATGCATAAACTGCTATTAATTAATAAACAAGAATAGCTTGTGATTTATTTAATGTTTGGGTTCTTGGCAGGTACTTGTGACTTGGTTTGGCCACTGTTGGAACAGGATACTGGGCTTGATGGACCCTTGATCTGACCCAGTATGGCATGTTCTTATGTTCTTATGACTGAGCTGGAAGTAAAAGGAGAAAGAAGGCAGTGTGTAGCCACTCCCTCACTCCTACAAAAGAAGCAAATCAGATCAACCCAGGTTAGCTAAAATTCTAAGGCTCTGTGGATGCCTCACTTTTCTTTAGTCATAGTTACCTGCTTTGACTGCTCTCTCTGCATATGCTCATTCAATCTGCCATCCTGTGTATGCCCAATGTTGCCTGATCTTAGAAGCCAAGCGAGGTTGAGTCTGGTTAATACTTGAATGGGTGACTGCCTGGGAATACCAGGTGCTTTCTATTATTTTTCAGAGGAATCCTATTCCTTTGAGATGTGCTCCACCTTAATTAGGATGGAACCAGGCTATTGGTGCTAACATTTAATAAAGATACAGAGTGCCTTTTAAACTAGACCATAAGGGAAAGCCAGCAGTCCTTCAAATGTTGCATGGTTTGTAGGGAAGTATCTTCCGGAGATACTTGCAAAACAGAGAATTTAGGATATCTCAGTAGACAGGTTACATAGTAAAGAATATTGTTCTTTGCAGCCCCAGAGACCTAGACTGCACCAACAAAATTGAATGATCCACTAGATCATAGGCAGATGAGAAATCTAGAAGGACCATCTCCCCTGCAGTCTACCCTGTACAGAATGTCATCATTTACTGTGATAAATAATAATATGGTGGTTTCCATAGTATTCCCCCCTCCCCCATTTGCCCTGTCATGTCGGTATACTTTATACACAAGTATCACAGTATCCCATTAGTTATCCTCCTTCTACCACATCTCTGAAATGCCTATAATGTCTTTGTCGCTGCATAATACCACACATTCTGACTTACTAGTCTTATCAATAACATACAGACATTTTAAAATATGTTTTTTTATTTGTATTCCAAAAAAAGGAGAAAGTTTACTTTGGATATTCTCTAATGTGTTTAGATTCCTATCGATTTATGTATGGCCACAAGCTATTTGAAACAGAACGCGGCTTCTATCTTTTCTTTGTTACTACTAAAATAGATTTGTCTGTGTCTTGAGCAGACGGTTAGAATTCAACAAGATGAAACATGCTGGAGTGACAGAGTCAAAGTTTCAAAAGCAATATTGTGCAAACAGTCAGCTTTTGCTATGAATAAATCACCCTGGGTTTAAAGGAACACTTAACCCTTCTGCAGATTCATTGCTATTTCATGGCGAAGATGTTGCAGGAACACTTGACCTTTATTTTCCCACTGCAATTTCATGGCAGTGATGTTAAAAGAATACTCAACTGTTCTACAGTCACTTTCATAACTTAAGGTGTTACGGGAATTCTCAACCTTCATTTGAAAGAAAAAAAATAAAGTCACTTCTGCTTCATAGATAAAGATGATTCACTGCAGCAGAAGCCACTCTGCTGTTTCAGGGGAGAATGCCAACTATTAGAGATGTGAATCGTGTCCTCGATCGTCTTAACGATCGATTTCGGCTGGGAGGGGGAGGGAATCGTATTGTTGCCGTTTGGGGGGGTAAAATATCGTGAAAAATCGTGAAAAATCGAAAAAACGTAAAATCGCAAAACCGGCACATTAAAACCCCCTAAAACCCACCCTCGACCCTTTAAATTAAATCCCCCCCAAATGACTTAAATAACCTTCGGGTCCAGTGGCGGTCCGGAACGGCAGCGGTCCGGAACGGGCTCCTGCTACTGAATCTTGTTGTCTTCAGCCGGCGCCATTTTCCAAAATGGCGCCGAAAAATGGCGGCGGCCATAGACGAACACGATTGGATGGCAGGAGGTCCTTCCGGACCCCCGCTGGAGTTTTGGCAAGTCTTGTGGGGGTCAGGAGGCCCCCCCCAAGCTGGCCAAAAGTTCCTGGAGGTCCAGCGGGGGTCAGGGTGCGATTTCCCGCCGCAAATCGTTTTCGTACGGAAAATGGCGCCGGCAGGAGATCGACTGCAGGAGGTCGTTCAGCGAGGGTTCCGGCGCCTCACTGAACGACCTCCTGCAGTCGATCTCCTGCCGGCGCCATTTTCCGTACGAAAACGATTCGCGGCGGGAAATCGCTCCCTGACCCCCGCTGGACCTCCAGGAACTTTTGGCCAGCTTGGGGGGGGCCTCCTGACCCCCACAAGACTTGCCAAAAGTCCAGCGGGGGTCCGGAAGGACCTCCTGCCGTCCAATCGTGTTCGTCTATGGCCGCCGCCATTTTTCGGCGCCATTTTGGAAAATGGCGCCGGCTGAAGACAACAAGATTCAGTAGCAGGAGCCCGTTCCGGACCGCTGCCGTTCCGGACCGCCGCTGGACCCGCAGGTTATTTAAGTCATTTGGGGGGGGGTTCGGGAGGGTGGGGGATTTAATTTAAAGGGTCGGGGGTGGGTTTTAGGGGGTTTTAGTGTGCCGGCTCACGATTCTAACGATTTATAACGATAAATCGTTAGAATCTCTATTGTATTGTGTTCCATAACGGTTTAAGACGATATTAAAATTATCGGACGATAATTTTAATCGTCCTAAAACGATTCACATCCCTACCAACTATGTGTAAAAGCACAAAGAGAGGAAATACATGAGGAGTTGAAGGCCAGAACCATAACAGTTCAAAAAAGCATGGGATAAGCCCTGGGAATGCGTGGGAGGCTTAAAGCCCAGGACCGAGCTGTCTCCTGTGGCATTGCCTTGGGATCAGGCTGACTACATGGGCCTTAGGTAGCCTTTCCTGCTTTCATTTTCAAAGAATTCCCCCTCAGCACCACAGGCTGGGCCGTCAGGCAAATTAGCAACTGAAGAAAACGTGGTGTTTCACTTCTAGGGTTAAAATCTTCAAAGAAGATGAGCAATAGAGATGTGCATCGAGTGCCTGATCGTTTCCGCTTTCGGGTTTGTGTGGCTGCGGGAAAATCTGTTATTCCCACGGATTGGCATTTTTTTTTTCCCATGAAAAATCGTTTTTCGGCTTAGTGCACGCCAACTCCCGTTAGCACGCACTAAAAAAACCTAACAAAAAGTAACAAAAACTAACGTTTTTTTGTTAGTGCGTGCTATCTCCCGTTAGCACGCACTAAGCTGAAAAACGATTTTTTACGAAAATTTGTGGAAAGTGCAATAGTTTTATCAGTTTCCCGATCCATGACGATTTAGGAAATATCATACGAATTTCCTAATCATCAAAAAACAATTGCACATCCCTAATGAGCAAAGCCACTGACGAGGACAAAGTGTCCCTAAGGGGAATGAGAGGAAAATGGTATCATGGAAGTGCCCGATGTCGGGTTAGAGATGAACGGGCAAGTCCACAGTGAAAGGGAAAGAGGGGAATGTTTGCCAGTTTCACCTCTACAGGGTTTTTCTATCAATCCCTCCCCTCACCTGCTACACATTTCACTGTGACTAAAGGGGGGTAATTTTGAGTATTTGTGGTGTTCCAAGATACTTGTGCCCTTTTGCATGCACACATCTTGTAGCAAATTTCCAAAAGGAAACTACCCAGGCAGTTTTCCTTTGAAATACACAAATACAAAGTGTTTGCATACAATTGCATCTGCTGTTGTGAGGGGCGGCTGATTGGAGAGGTGTGCATGTCTTTGAAAATCTAAACATATATGTGTTGTTTAATCCCTCCAACCTAAACAGCGGCTGCCCCCCACCCATGAACACCGATTTAATGTGGTTAACATTTCAATGTGGTTAACGGTTCACATTCTGGGAATTCCCACAATTACTGTTAGCTGCAGTGTGGGGGACAGTTTTCCATCCAAGGCAATCTGTGGGGATGTGCATTCATTTTAAACAAATGCAAAAAATACATCGATTGAGGCCATCTTTGGTTTGTTCCAAATGGAAGCTACTGAACATGGCCCCCTATGATAATCCCCCAAATTTTTCTGGTATATTTTTTTTATTTGTTATATTTTAAAAAGAGGCCTCTTCTGACTCCCAGTCCCTGCAATATTCAAGCCCAGTCTGGGGCTCTGGCCCAGCCTGGGCCACTCCAGACCCCTCCCACTCCTGTTTTAATTTGCTGGGGTTGAGGAGCTCACACCGTGGCCCCTACTTATCCCCTTCTTGGATCCTTGATAAAGCCTAAAGGACAGGAGTGAACTCACTTACTCCTTCTCCAGGTCGGCAACTTTAAAATTGGCGCCATCCGCTGAAGTAACATAACTTTGCACTTTCCTCCATTGTGGCCTATGACCCAGATTACATTGTGGAAGGCTGAGAGGGTGATTGAGAGGCACGGGTGGCAGGGTTTAATTTTATTTTCTTGGTTTTTGTTTTCAAGGGGTATTTGATGTTTTAATGATTTTTTTTTGTTTTGTTCTGCAAACCAAATCAAATGCAAAATACATTAAATGAACTGAAACCATGAACTCCCCCAAAAACAAACCAAATAAAACATTTTGAGGCTGCACATTCCTAGCAATCTGCATTGGCAAATACCTATTTACCTGCTGCATTGCTCTGAAATGTTTGTTCTCAAATGGGACAATTCTGAGTAGCCAGATACTTTCACTGCACATATTTTGTAGCAACTTTTCAAAAAGAAATGACCCTGGGTAGTTTTCTTTGGTTAGCGTAATGCACGCGGCCTAAAAGTACCTGTGTACTTTCCACTTGCTATCTTTCTGTAGGTGGTCCTGGAGCATAAAATAGCACATTTAGATGTGAAAAAAAAAAACCCCTCACGGAGACAAACTGTTTTACTTCCCCAAGCTAATCACCTCCCTCCCCTGGGAAGACCTCATTTTAATCTAGCTAAAAGCAGATATACTATAGCAGCCTAAAATGAGGAGGGGCAGTTTTCTGACAGGCCAGTTTACCTGTACAAATCACTACTGACTGGGGTAAAGGTTTCTGGAAATTATCTCACAATGTACAGCAGCAGCATATGCTAATTCTGCCCCTTTTCTGTGATAAAGTGTTTTGCAGGATTTTACCTGTTTGCACAGATTTTTTTTTTCTCCATCTGTGGTGAAAATTCCACAAGTCGTGCAGAGGGTCTGGGTTTCTTGTGAAATTTCTTGTCAGTGTAGATCAACAAGTTGTGCACCTCCTTAGGATTAGAGATGGAATACACATGAATGCATTGTGATCCCCACTAATATTTCATTCCTTTCCAACTGACGTATTTAGTTTTGTAAATATGAGGTGGTCGGTCTGGGCTGGCTCTGTGACTCGCACCATAGTGCTGTGGCATGGGGAATCTGTGTTCGGACTGGTTGGGTTTAGAGGCACAGTGGAGGTGGTACAGTATGGGGCGGATTTTCAAAGGGTTATGCGCGTAACCCCGAAACCCTGCTCCTGGGCGCGCCGAGCCTATTTTGCATAGGCTCTGCGACGCGCGCAAGCCCTGGGATGCACGTATGTCCCGGGGCTTGAAAAAAGGGGTGGGGCGTGGGTGATCCAGGGTGGGGCAGGGGTATGGCCAGAGGCCTCTGAAGGCCTGCTAGGCTGGGGAATCGTGCGCCGGCACTTGGCCAGCGCGCACGACCTATGCCTGCCCAGAGGCAGGCACAACTTAAATAATAAAAGTAGGAGGGATTTAGGTAGGGCTGGGGGGCGGGTTAGATAGGGGAAGGGAGGGGAAGGTGTGGGGGGGGGGGGGAAAGGAAAGTTCCTTCCGAGGCCGCTCCAATTTCGGAGCGCCCACGGAGGGAATGGGGAAAGCCATCGGGGCTCCCCTAGGGTTTGGCGTGCGCAAGGTGCCGAAGTGTGCACCCTCTTGCATGCGCCGACCCTGGATTTTATAACGTGTGCGGCTGCCCATGCGTAGGTTAGAAAATCTGGCCCTATGTTTGTTACATCCAACAAACATACTGATCCAATCCTGGCTGTACCCTATGGCATGCATGGACTTGTACTTCTGTTTTGTTTTTTTTTCTTTTAGGAAAATCAATGGGAAAATCAGAAACTACAACTCCATGCATGCAATGAGGCAAAACATGGAATGAATCAGCCTTTTCAGCTGACCTGGGGTAAGGACGCAACCTCATGGCACACTCAGATCCACGGAGAGCTATGTTGCATTTGCAGCTTCTATTGGTCAACCTGTGGCTCTGAGAGTTGGCAGCTCTCTTGCCCTTCAGCTTGTTAAGGTCTACAAAGTCATCGGGGCATATTGTGTGGTCTGGGGTAGAAAGAGTGAAGCTGGGAGAAAAAAACCACATATGATCTGTCTATTGTGCAGTGCTGGTTGTTTCCCAAGAAGAAGGAGCACGCGACCTCTTAGGTCACGACAATTAAAGGGGAGCTAAATTAATTGAGTTGTTGCCCTGATTAACTTTGACATACAGATGCCATGCAATAATTGTAACATTAATATTTATTTATATAGCTTTTAGATTATGCAGTGCTGTACATGATAAATCACATGGTGGCATGTTTCCTTCTTCAAATATCCCTTTCACATGTCTGCCATGAAAGAATAATGCCCCAGTGGAAGGGCTGATTGTTCTCGTAACATTGACGCCATGACAGTGGAAGATGCTTGTTGTTCATTTTATATTTTAGGTGATGCATGCATAGGAAATGTGTTTGTACAATACGGCTTTTGAAACTTGCAGGTTTGGATACCTTTTAGTTTCTTTAAATACTTGAATGAACCAACAATAACTCTCTACCCTCTCAAAGGCAGGTGGTGTTATTCTTTAATTATTTACTAGGTCCATCCTTTCTCTTATGTCAATATTTATGCTTGCACAGATTGTGAGTTTCTTGGAAGCTAAAATCCATTTGATTATCTGGCACACAAATGGAAAGCTCTTTACTGCTCTTTCAGCCTCAGCTGGACTTAAGCTAGAAAGACTATTCCTTACCAAGCAACAGGCAGTAAAAAACGTGGGATAGAAACAGAATATTCTAGGTGGTGGCAAGCAAATACAGGCAGAATCTGCTTTGTTGTAATAATACAAAAGGAAATCAAGCAAATTGCTATAAATTGTAATTTTTGAGTGACCCAGATATCTGGATGAACTTCTATCTTTTCCTTTTGAATAAAAATATCTACTTACTCTCATGATCTTAGGAAACACTAAAGGGTGACTTTTCAGAGCCCGTTGCATGCCAGAATCAGGAGATGTGTGCACAAGTTGGGCTGGTGCATGCCCACTTTATTTTAAAAGCCTAGATGTGTGCATATCTCTTGTGTGTGCGCATTTTGCGTTGATTCAAAAAAGGGCATGGTTTGGGCGTGGCATGGGTGTTTTGGGGCATGGCATGGGCAGGGCCAAGAGATGTGTGCATAAATACTTACACACCTGGGCCACTGCTGCACAAGTTTACTTCTGCTAGAAAAAAGGTGTAAGTTTAAAAAAAGAAAACACTAGCCATATCTGAGGGGTTTTAAGAGTCTGGGGTAACTTGGGTATGTAAGCTGTTCAACCAGGTGGTTTGCAAGATCTAGCTCTTAACTGGACTAACTGATGGATGAACTGGTGAAACTGGCAATGGTGTGGGCACACACCCTTCCTGTTAAAATCCCCTGACTTATGCAGTAGAAGCAGGATTTGTGCAGCTATTTAAAATTAGGAGCACATGTGTACATGGCCAGGCTGTTATAAAATCACCGCATCCCTGTGTACGTGCCATCGTACACGCACCAGTATGTGCCCATGCGCCAGTCTGAATGTTGCTAAGTGTGAGCGTTCATCATTCTTTCTTCCTGGAGGGAATTCAGTGCTAAAGATGTGCAGATATAAGTTGAAATGGAAGTAAACCAGGTGTATTTTAGCCTGGTTTGCTTCTGCGGAAATGTGTCAAAATGAGTACAGTTTGCAGCAAGGTTTTGCTGGTGAACTTTTAGGAGACATGGTACACTCTGCATAAAAATCCACAGAAACCTGCGATAGCATTTTGACACAAATGGCACCATTTTAAAGGAAAAAATAGATTTTGGGAAATAATTTGAGGGGTATGATGCTCAAATTAATTTATGAATCTGCACAAAATTCACATATCTATTTTTTGCTCTGTGTATTATTTCTTACAAGCCTATCATACAGCTACATGACAAAATATAAACATGCTTAGGAAAGACATTGAGGACAGGAATAAGAGTTGTCATCATTGCTAAGTAGTCTAAGGAGCTGTGTTTAGGTTATACCTTCTCCTGCACTGTCTTGGCATAGTTGTTCTATAGAAATGATAAGAAGTAGTAGTAAAATTAAGAAAAGATAGGGAGAAACAAATAGGAGGAGAAAACTTATTTGCTCAGTCATAGGGAAGATGCCAAAGAGGAAATACTAATTTCAGTGCTAAAAAGTGTAAAATTATGCATTTGGGATGCAAAAGTTCATTAGTCACAAATCAATTATAAAAACAAGAACTGGAAACTGTTCAAGAAAGAGATACAGGATTGAGTATCTCAGATGTCCTCAAAGAAGCCAGTCAATATAACAAAGAAACTGGGAAAACTTTCCTGGTTGGATAAGTAGAGGAATCATCAGCACAAAAAGCTGAGGTAATATTTCCATTGTATAGGTCACTAGTGAAACTCTACCTTAAATACTGTGTTCTGTTCTGGAGATTGTCCCCTTCACAAGTACACTGAGATGATAGAAACAGTTGAGAAAATGGCTAGTAAAATGATACAGCCATGCAACACAAATCCTATAAAATAAGGCTTAATGATGATAGAAACATTCAAATATTTAACAGAGCAGTAAAAAATGAAATTCAATGACAAAGGACAATGATATGACAATATGGGGAGGAAGGTTAAGAGGAAAGAGAAAAAAATACTTCTTTACTGAGAGGATGGTAGATGCCCGGAAAAGCCAATCAGCAGAGATAGCAGCAAGTAAAACTGTGACAGAAATTAAACACATTTGAGTAACAGGTAAAAGAAATGAAGGAAGAGAGATTCAGTGTTCATTTAGTCATATGAAACGTTAGCGTCCCAAAGGGGGAGAATCCAAGCCAATGAGTGGTGGTAGGGCTGCATCAGGCTTTCAAGAAGGCTGGGGTAACCTGCATAGAGCAGCATTGGTTACAATCCTAACATCTGTGGTACAGCTGCTTTAGGCTTCTGAGAAGGCTGAAGGCTGGGGTAATCTGCACAGAATGGACATGATTAAATCCTTTACAGCAGTGGCATGATTGCATCAAGCTTCCAAGAAGCCTGGATCCAATTATGGTCCACATGTACATAAGCAATATTACAAAAGGGTTATCAGGAAAGAAAAGTGTATTTTCGCAGATTATACTAAACTCTGTAACAGAGTGGATACCCCAGAGGGCAAAGATAACATGAATAATGAGTTAAAGAAGGTAGGGGAATGGACTAGAATTTGGCAAATAAGATTTAATGCTAACAAATGCCATGTTATGCATTTTGGTAGCAAAAACTCAAAAAAGCAATACAATTAGTTCTGATATACTTCAAAGAAGAGAGGGATCGGCGGTTATATAAAAAAGGAAGTTAAGGCCTGAAACAGCAGTGTAACAGAATTTAAACATAATTGTAACACATATAGAGGGCAATGGTAGGAATGGGGTTAAGAAGTTGTTTAAAAGACATGTTGGATGGAGACAATGTTGGTTTAGGTATGGGAATTTATATGCTCATCTATGCAAAATGATAACGAAGCAGAGAGGAAGACAACTGCATAGAGTGTGGATGGATCAATTCATCATTATCTACCATTATCTACTATGTTTTCAAATCCTAACAGCTGTACAACTGCATTAGACTTCCAAGAATATAGAGGTAAAGAAGGCTTCTTACAGTTCTTATCCCCATTTACATATAAACCAACATGGTACTCAGTCAGGTTAGAACAATTTATTGGTATGCAAAATAAGACAGAGTATCGGAAAGGAGAGACAAATGACCTGATAGTCACTGTTGGAGCTCCTTCAGTTCTCTGCTTGCACATTAGCTGCTTATATAGAAAATGTCTTTCTTTGTTTACAGTTTCCTCTTATCTCAGTATATCATGAAGTTGGATCTATTTATTTTCTTCTTAGTCCACTATTGCCCCGACATTAGTATTTTCCCTGTTCCCACAGGCTGCTATCGCTCTTCTATCTGAATTTCAGCTCCACCAGGCACCTGTGGTTTCGGCATCAAGAGTCTCTTTTGTTATGAGTCTTTTTTGTCTGGTTGTCAGATCTCCCTGCAGGCAATGCTTCTTGAACAACACTGTTGCAGTTCTGCACATACACGATATGTCTGCTAGAGCTGTCTATCACTCTGCAGATATATATTTCCCTCTTGACCCTTGCTCAGGTGCGGTAAGGAAGCATCATAAACATGCAGCAGAGATGGGTGACCTAAAAGAGATCAGATCATTGAAGTGCTGAGAAAGAGAATCTTATGGGCATCTGAAGTACAGTAGGAAAGATACATAATGCCATCACCACCCCAATTTAAACTACAATCCCAGTTTTAGGAACTTGTCATCTGAAAATCTCAATGGAAGTAGTACTCAAGCTGCCAGGTTAGCTGAGGGAAGATTACGGTGGTAGGTGCATTGGCAAAGGCCTCCTTGTGCCATTAAAAGCAAATCCAGAGCTAATCTATGGTTTTGTAAGGTTTCTGTTATCTCTCTTAATTGAAGGGCTGTAGGTTTCTGTAGTAATGTTCTTAAAGATTTCTATAGTAGCTTGTAAGTGCAAAATACTTGTTGCTGATCTGGCTGTACTATGGCCAATACCAAATATAAATACTGCAGCTGCAATAAGGCTATCTCTTTTGGTCAGGGTTAAAGGATCCCATGTAATTGATTCTGCTAGGATGGCATGCTTACTACCTATATGCATGTTACCATAATTCATATGATATTTATGAATGATTCTAATATTAAGCATGAAAAATACAATATAAAGAAATCCAAAATTAAAAATATCAAATTAAACAGACTTTTGTATAGAATGTTCATAAAGGTAGTCCAACAAATAGAGCTAAAACAAGAATATGCAGCATAGATGATCTTTTGCATCTTTGCTTGCATCAGGGCTTGTGAATTCATTCTTGATGACAAACAGGCAAGCGGTCCTAACAAGCATTCTGGGCTGTTGATTCAGGACCAGAAGGATGCACTTTTTTCTTTTATAGTGGGATGTCAACAGTAAAGATGTTTCATTACCAGACATAAAAACTAATAGGTAATTCTGCTTAAAACATACATAAAACAAAGTGTACTGTAAACATACATTATAGTCATGGAAGACAGACAAGACAGCTTCTCTTTTTCTCTATTTCCTGATTAGAATCATTCCTTATCTAATTCACATACAAATTATTTATTTGCCCAGCATTTAAAGAAACCATATGTTATTAGTTTCTGTAAAAATTCAATGCTAGCCATTGAAAGAGGTGTACATTCTCTGCTGTCATTTTGAAAAGTTACAGATTGTACTTCAATGCAAACAAATCTAAACCTTCTTACTAAATTAAATTCATTTTCTGCAAAAATCAACCCATGTCTTCACATCTTTAATTCCCCTTCAGTCTGTTTATAACTTTTAAACAGAAAAATCAATTCATTTAAATGAGTTTTCTCTTTCATTTATATTTGCATATGAGAAACACTTTCAGTTTTATATATCACCAGCTTCCCCTCCTTCTCACTAGCTCTGTTCTCCTTATCAGAAAACTCATCTTCAGTTCCCTGTGTCCTTTCAAGTCCAACATTTCAGTATTATCAGTGGCTTCTACAGTAACAAAATTATTATTCTCATTAGAGGAAAGGAACCCCCGTGTCCCCCATGACCCAATTCTGAATCCCTACACAATTGTGCGTGTCCACGGTAAGGGACTGGGCTGTGATTTCTGGAGCATATCCCCAGTCCACAATTTGGACAGACAGCTGTGGTAACTTAGTTACACCATTGCTGCAATCAGACATAGCCAACCTTCTCTGGAAAAGGCAAGTAATAATTTCAAAAATCAAATCAGAATTTTGTCCTAGCATTAAAAGATTCTTTAAATCCACAATATCTATTTGGGGTGGGGGTGGGAGGTTCCTCTTCTCCTTCCTTAGTCTCCTTCCATAAGTCCAAAATCTGCAATTGTTTTGTAAGAGACATACCCTTCTTATGTTCCTGTAAGTAATCTTGGATCCCCACAAGTGAGGCAACCATCAAGGAGCCTTCCTGTGGCCAACATAAACATTTGTTTCCTTAAACCACTTTTTGTTGTTGTGCTCCAGTACAAGTTTTTTGTTTAAAGGAAATGCTGCACAGACTTCATCTACAGGCAACACTAAAGCAGAATCAGAATACTGAAGCTTATATGGCAAAAACAAATTTTTTCCTAAACTCAGTGGGCATCCCCACAACAGAAAAAACTAAACTAAACTGTACAATAGAAATAGATTTTTATACTTACAACCTCCTGTCCTTATGGAGTTTGTCTTAGTATGGATTAATTTACTATCACAAATTCCTCTCAGATGTTTCTGCCAAGGCTACTCTGTATCTCTCCATTCTGCGGAGGAAAACAATTGCTGCCTTCCAGGCCATGCCTGGGAATCATGTCGGGGTCACCAAAATGAAGGCTTCTTACATTGCTTATCCCTGTTTACAGATAAACAGACTCAGTACTCAGTCAGGTTAGAAGCATTTATATGTATGCAAAATAAGACAGAGTATTGGGAAGAAGAGACAAATTACCTTACAGTCACTGTCAGAGCTCCTTCAGTTCTCTGCTTGCACATTAGCTGCTTATATAGAAAATTTCTTTCTTTGTTTACCAGTTTCCTCTTATCTCAGCACATTATGACAGTTGGATCTGTTTCTTTTCATCTTAGCCCACTATTGCCCTAACATTAGTATCTTTGCTGTTCCCACAGGTTGTTATCTCTCTTCTATCTGAGTTTCAGATCGACAAATCACCTGTAATTTTGGCATCATCAGTGTCTTTTGTCAAGAATCTCTTTTGTCTGATTGTCAGATCTCCCTGCTGGCAATGTTTCTTGAGCAACACTGTTACAGTTCTGCTTATAGACAATATGTCTCTAGAGCTGTCTCTCACTGTGTAGATATACTGTAATCTACACAAAGGAGCACCAGCCATGAATACAACCCTAACATGAATTACCACAGGGCAGCCAGATGTTTGGATAATAGTCTCTCTTGTTTTGGAAGCTGTTAAGAATATAACAAAGTTTGTTGGTAAGAGCTGTGAGGGGTTGTAGCTGCTGGATTAAGTATGGGAATGTAAGAACCAAAGAAGATGATGACAATGCCTGGAATGGTCTACCAAGGAATCTGGTGGAGGCTAGCACTACAACAAAATTTAAACATGCTTGGGGCAGATATAGAGGGCAGCAATAGGAACAGAGCTGAGAAGCTGGGTAAAAGACATGGAGTTGGAGGTAGGCTTGAGAGAACAGAGAGTTGGTATTGTTTGACATCTTGGAATTTATATGCTTGTGACAGGGTGGGGTAATAAGGGGCCAGATATGAACAACTTGGCTAGATGGAGTTCTATTAGCACAGTTAGGGGAGCTGCTCCTTTAAATCTTTTAGCAGTGCCCTGGTTAGGAGACAGAAGGTTGCAGGCTTAAATTCTGAGATCCTGTTGGAATAAGAAGTTCCATGCAGAACTAATGGAGCCTATTTTGTGGAATGTGCATGCATGCATATATATATTGATCTAAAAAATAAATATCCTTTTCAGGATTCCCTTGGACCCTTAATATGTCTGGAAATTTGGTATGGATAGGATACTAAACACAAAAGTAATCAGGGGACACACATATATAAGTCTTCCTTTCAGAAAGCAGGATAAAAATAGGCTGTGGTGCTGCAGAATATGCATAGAATATTCAAAATCCTCATTTTATGAAACTGATAGTGAACCATTGAGGAAGACACCTGGGTAAATGATGGGCCAACTGGTCTTTATCTGGCATCATCTATTACATTACATTCAGCAAGTTTTCATTCCATGCATAGAATGGGTAAACTCATATGAAATTATATTATGCCATATATAAGTGCCACTTTTAGGTGGAGCTACAGCTAAGGATATATTAGAATTGGCTTAGATAGGCAACTACATCTGGTGTCATAAGCAAATCAATGACTAGCAATTGAAAGAGGGAGGCACAGAAGAGGCAGCAGAAAAGAACAAGAAGGCTCATCTGCTTATCCTACCCAGCAGCCTCCGGGAGAGGACTCCAGAGATCACTATGAGTGAATCCAGGTCAGGATCTACAGCCCCACATTCCTTGCAGCAGAAGAGGATCGGAAGGCTCATCTGCATATCCTACCCAGCAGCCCCCCGGAAGATGACTCCAAAGATCATCTTAAGATTCCTTGGTATAAAGTTACTACAGATTTTATATGGAAGGAATTTAATTCAGAACAAGAGTTAATAAGGTGGGTAATTAATATCTTGATTAGTTGTAGTGTTTTGAGGGTCACTGTTAGACAAATATCAATAGACTAAAAGTACTTTAGATTAACTTTACATCCCTATTCCCTTAGAATATGGGTCGTACGACATAGTGAGGGCAAAAGTAGCACCGGCACCATTTTGAATATTGGCAATACGGCCCGAGTGCAGGAGGTCGCTCCCGGACCCCCACTGGACTTTTGGCAAGTCTTGTGGGAGTCAGGAGGCCCCCCCAAGCTGGCCAAAAGTCCCTGGGGGTCCAGCGGGGGTCCGGGAGCGATCTCCTGCACTCGTGACGTCGGGTGACAGGAACCAAAATGGCGCCGGCGCTACCTTTGCCCTGTCATATGGTAAGGGCAAAGGGCCACCGGCGCCATTTCTATTAACGTGGCCCGAGAGCGGGAGATCGCACTGGGACCCCCCCCCCCCCACCACTGGACCCCAGGTAATTTAAAACATTTTGGGGGGTTCGGGAGGGTGGGGGATTTGTTTTAAAGGATCGGGGTGGGTTTTAGGGTTGTTTTGGTGTGCCGGTTTTCCCGCCTTCCCCCTCCCCCGATTTATGATTTTTTGACGATAAATCGGGGGAATTGCTATTGTATTGTGGCTCTAACGATTTTTGACGATTTAAAATATATCTGACGATTGTTTTAAATCGTCGAAAAACGATTCACATCCCTATTGACATCCATGGCAGGCAAAATGGTATCATAAAGAACTATCATAAAGAACAAAATTACTGAACATATAGATAGGCATAATTTAATGGGACAAAGCCAGCATGGATTTAGCCAAAGGAAGTCCTGCCTCGCCAATTTGCTCCATTTTTTGAGGGCATAAATAAACATGTGGATAAAGGGAAGCAAGTTGGAATAGTGTAACTAGATTTCCTGAAAGCTTTTGCCAAAGTCCTTCATAAGAGACTTCTTAGAAAAGTAAAATGCCATGGGATAGGGGACAGTGTCCTATTGTGCATTGCCAATGGGTTAAAAGACAGAAAGTAGAGAATACAGCTTAATGGTTAATTTTCCCAATGGATAAAGGTGAATAGTGAAATGCCCCAGGGTTCTGCTCTGGGTCCACTGCTTTTTAATATATTTATAAATGACATGGAAATGGGAACAACAAGTGAGGTAATACAATTTGCTGATGACAAAAATTATTCAAAGTTTTTAAATCACAAGATGATTGTGTGAAATTGCAACAGGACCTTGCAAAACTGGGAGACTAGGAATGCAAATGGAAAATGAAATTTAATGTGTGTTGCAATGCGGCTTGTGGCTGGCAACACGAGCTGCCTCTTACCTCCAGCGGTGCCGCTGCTCCTCGGCCCAGAAGGGCCGCAGCTTTCCTTCTTCTGCACCTGCAGTGGGAGCCACTGACGCCAGGGGTCCTGGCCTTCCCTAACGCAGCAGGAATCCACTGGTGACTCTGTGCGCTTCGCAGCCCAGAGGCCGCTGAATCCGGGACCTCTCCTGCAGCTGGAGCTACCCTTGGTTCCTCTTCAGTGGCTTGGATGCCGCCGCTTACCTCAGGCCTGTCCACGGTCCTCCTCTGGCTCCTTCTGCACGGCTGCAGCAGGGACGTCTCTGTCCAGGGTCCTGCCCCCTGCTACAGCTCCTCCTAAGGGGCAGGCCTGCGGCTCTCTTCCCTATTTAAAGGGACAGTGAGGGTGCGGTCCCGGACTCTTCCTAAGCTCCTCCCAGAGAGTTACCTCTCTAGCCCTACAAAAGGGTTCAGTTGCCATTCAGTCTTCACCTTGGAATTGGGCCGTTCTACAGCTCCTTGTCCAGTGCTTGCTCCGGATCCCATGTCCTGTTTGATTGCACCCTGGGACTACCGTTCCATCTGGCATCCGCTTCCGTGGTGGCTGGGACCCAGGTCTGGAAGATCACTTGCTCAGGTTGATCCCTCGCCAGGTTGCCACTCTGGTGACTACTGTTCCAAGTGCCTTCAGTTCCAGCGTTCTTGTGTCTTTAGTGTCTTCCATGTCTCCGGTTCCCTCGTCTTCCAAGGTAGTACCCCTGGACTTTCTTCTCGGTACTGACCTTTTGCCTGTTCCTCGACCATCCTTGCCTGCCACCTGCCCGGACCTATTCCTGTGACCTGACTACTCTGATTGCCTTCTGGAACCCGACCTTACCTTGGCTAACTATTCAGGACTGATCTCTTGTACCAACCCTTGCTTTCCTTTTGGACTCTCCTTGTTGGCCTCCTGTGACCTCCAGCTTTCCTCTGTGGACAACGACCACGCACCCTTGTGATAGTGGGACCTCCGAACTATCTCTTCCGAGACCCTGCGAGGCCCACCTGAGACCATCTCCTCCTGTACTCCACCTCCTGGTGGCAGGCACCCTCCGGGTCCGACCGGAGGGCCGGACCAACCCTGCCCCAGGCCAAGGGTCCACTTCATGTGCAACAATGTGGGCATGTGGTAAGTGATGTACTTAGGGAAGAATAACTCAAATTATAGCTACACAATGCAAAGTTCCACATTAGGCGCCACCATTCAGGAAAAGGATCTAGGAGTCACCATTGATAATATGTTGAAATCTTCTGCTCAGTGTGTAGGAGGAGCCAAGAAAGCAAATAGAATGCTGGGTAATATTAGGAAAGGAATGGAGAATAAAACAGAGATATCATAATGCCTGTGTATTGCTCCATGGTACGACCTCATATTGAGTATTGTGTGTAATTCTGGTCACCACAACTTAAAAAAGATATAGCAGAATTAGAAAAGGTACAAAGAAGGGTGATGGAATGATTCCCCTATGAGGAAAGGCTAAAGAGTTTAGGACTATTCAGTTTAAAGAAAAGACGGCTGAGAGGCTATATGATAGAGATTTATAAAATGAGTGAAATGAAATGAGTAAATGTTAATCAGTTGTTTACTCGTTCAAAAAGGACAAAGACTACGGGGGACACAATGAAGTTACTAGGTAATACATTTAAAACTAGTAAGAGAAAATATTTTTTTACTCAATGCATAATTATGCTCTGGAATTTGTTGTCAGAGGATGTCGTGAAAGCTATTAGTGTAGCTGTGTTTAAAAACAGTTTGGACAAGTTCCTGGAGGAAAACTCCATTAGCCATTAATAAGGTAGAGTTGCAGAAATCAATTGCTTATTCTTGGGATACGCAGCTTGGAATCCATCTACCCCTTGGGATCCTGCCAGGTACTTGTGACCTGGATTGGCCACTGTTGGAAACAGGATACTGGGTTTGATGGTCTGACTCACTATGGCAAGTCTTATGCTTTTATGTTCACATGGAGAGGAGCCAGTAAAACCACTGAGAAATATTGCTTCAGTGTCGCCCATTTAGTAACGATAGTCATGATTCATTTTTCATTGATTTACAGTGTATACTGCTTTTATTGTATTGTATATTTATTTTAAAGCACCCATATAAAAACCAAATTATTATTATTATTGAGCAAGTTTTGTAATAATTCTATTTTATGTTAGTATGGCGCTCCTAAACTAAAAACACTGGGCTATTTTTGGCATGATCTATTGTTTTCCAACACATGTTCAACTTTTCTAGGGTAATGATAGTTTTTTTTTTCTTCCTTCTTAATTATAGAAGCGAACAAGCATCAGGTTAAAAAATAAATAGCAGACCATTCAGCCCACAGCTTACTATATATATATGTCTGTCCTTCACGTTCTACTGCATAAATTGATCAATAATATTTTTATTATTAATAACATATGTTGTATTTATCTTGGCAACTAATGCTGTTCAAGGCTGGAATCTGGTGTCAAAATTATAGTATATGATCAAAATGTTGGCAGGAGAGAGAACTATTCTTGACTGTCATACCACCTGAAACACTTAGCTTGAAATTTATGCATCCAAAGTTTAACAGTTTAACCCAAAGCAAATGGAATAAGTGCTGTCTTCTCCAACTAATTAAGTAATGTCAGCCAAATATAATTTCTCTGTAACCATCATTCACGCCTGCTGGAAGATTATCGAAGTTTTGATTTTTAATGACTCTTGTCTGCCTCGTTTCTCTGCTTATTGATGATGTTGGGGGCTCTGTACTGTTGGCACCGACCATACCAAAGAAACGTAAACATTTGACAAATGAGAGAAAACCCTCGGCAGACAAGGAACTGAGCTTTCATCTCTCCCAAAGCAATTAATTTCCTGAGGTTGACCTGGACTTGGAGTATTTCTCATGAAAATCTTTCTCAGTTATCTCCTTCTTCCTTAGTATTTTCTGTAGCCACCTGCAATAGAAAAGAGACAAGAAAGGTTGGACCAGGGCTGAAAGACCACAAAATGGATAATGTTTCTGACTTGGTGTGTTTCAGAACAGCTATTTTATTGTCTGGTTCTTCATCCCTTCTGCCCCTCTCGTTAGCGCTGTGCACGTGGAGTAGCACTATAGGAATGGTAAGTAGCATCACCAGCATTACATGTAATGGTCAACAAACCCATTCAGGATGTCTTGCTATTTTTTAAAATCCTTTTTCTAAGCCTTTTTATGGCTTCTTTATGTTGTCCAAACACCGCAGGACTACAAAACCCAGAATGCCGAGAAGAGGTGCGAGATATAAATCAAAAGACTGGCAGAAGGATTTTCTAATTGCCTGGAGTCAGTTGCTGTTTCAAAGACAAATCTAGGGGACGGGAAACACAGAAGGGTTGTTTGTAGCTCATTCTTTCAGCATGATTCTTTTGAGATATGAAAAGTGCTTCTGCCTTTTACTGTTCTCATATGGTTTTCTTCCTCTGCTGTCCTGGGTAGTTTCTTTACCTGCCTGTCCATGCCACACAGAGGGGCTGATGTGCTAAGCTGGCTGCATCAGGGAAATAATATGTTTGGTAAAAAAAAAAAAAGTGTTATTGCCCTATTGCAGCATTAGCACAGAAAAAATCAGACCCACCACACAGCCAAAAATAATGATCCGCATCACATGAAATGCATGCAAAGCAGCCCATTATTATGCAAAGGGAATAACACAGCTTGCACTAAACAGTGGAAACAATGTTATTTCCCAGAGAGTTAACTAAACCTTTGGAGGTGTAGTTAACTTTCTCCTGGGAGCATTGGAAGGCCAACACATATATCAATGCTCCCGAGTGTGATTTAAAAAGACCTGTAGCATGAATGAAAGTCCCTCCCCCAGAAAGTCACAAGTCCCTGATGGAATATTGCTGTAAAACACCCTCCCCCTTCCCGCACCTCTACCTGACCCTCAGAAGTAGTAAGACCCCTCCAAGCCCTTCTCGTAGGAAAAAAGGGAATGCAGTCACACCCTTCAACCCCTGACCCTCAGACAGAGGTACCTCAAAGGAGTCCAGTGGGGCAAGAGTGAGCCCCATTTGCTTCTTCCTGCCCCACTGGTGCCATTTTTTAAAATGGTGCTGGTTGATCCTCGGTGCTCCTTTGACTCTCTGGGCAGGAATCACTTCTGCTCCCACTGGACCCCCCCCCACTGCACGTCCAGGGATCTTGAGGTATCTCTGTCTGAGGCACAGAGGGATGGGGGGGAGGTCTATTCCCTTTTACCTGGAATTGAGGCTTAGTAGGCGGGGTGTCTGTTTTACTATTACTGAGGGCCAGGTACTGGTAGGGGTGTGGGGAGGGGTTTCTGAATTTGCATCACTATCCCACCACCCCACCAGGGACTTGTACACCCCAAAAGGAAGGGGGGGGTAGATTTACTATTGTGGTGGGCCCTTTAAACAATTTTACAGCCCCAGGATGGGGGGGGGGGGCAGCATTATTGTGTGGGTTTATAACCTGAAACATGCAATGCTCCTGGCCACAGCTTAGTGCCAAAAATTACTGCTAAATTGACTAAATTGCAGTTCTTCCGCACTGCAGTTTAATACATTTTCTACAATAAAATGGCGTGGTACTGTGCCATTTTACCTCAGCTTAGTATATGTGCCTCAGAAATAGCTATTATAACTTTAGAAAGAGTGGATTTGATGGACCACAGTTTTTCTTTCAACTTGACTGGAATTAGGCTACCAACACTGTTATTAAAAGAAATCTCATTAACTTTCTGCAAGCTGGAACGAATATCTGGAGCAAGCAAATGTGATATGTGACTGTCTGACCACATGCAGTTGGCAGCGTTTTCTTTTCAGATTACAAGCAGTGTTCTTGGCTTGGCTAACAGTAGATGCAACACAATGCAACAAGACATCCAACTATCTGTCAGGCCCAGGGAAATGTATCCACAATAACGGAGTAGGATAACATCACTTAGCCCTCAAGGTGTAGCCATGCAGGGATCTCATTACATTCACTGCATCTGCCTTTCTTTGCCCCAAGGAGACAAGACATTTCAGTTGTTTAAGTATAGAACTAGAAATACGTGGATCATCATTTCCAGACACCTGAGCACATTACAAGCCATAAATTAGCAAAACGTATGTAAGTAAAAATAGAGATGATGTTATTATAGAATCTGAGCAATAGCACCTGGCTAAACTCCTTCTGATTCTAGCCAAAAATGTTTATCTCCAAGGATCGAATCTGAGAAGTCCCCTCATATTGTAGCACTTTTTCCCGGGAACCAGTGCATGCCTGCCTTCAAGTAGTACATGTCTACAGAGTATCCAGTGATGAGGTGGCTGCTTTTGCTAACCAGTGGACATGGGATACCATGTTCTGCTTGCTCCTCAACCTACCTTCAGCTCATGTTATATATGTACATAGATGTATTTTATTTTATTTCTAGGCACTGAATAACTATTTTCTTCCTTAAAGGTCTAAAATTGTCCTAATTTTTCTAGAGGAATTGAAATTTCTTAAATGGAGTGGGTCAAAACCAGGAGTGGTTCAATATATTGCATCTTGAAAGCCCTACTGCCATCTGGTAACACTATAATTGGGGCTTCTGATTTTAGGTTTTTTTGGGTTTTTTTAATACATTAAACATTCAGGGGTGGATTTTAAAAGGGTTACGTGTGTAATATACGTGCGTAACCCTTTTAAAACCCTCCTGCATGCATCGAGCCTATTTTGCATAGGCTAGGCCAGGCAATGCGCGCAAGCCCCGGGATGCGCGTATGTCCCGGGGCTTTGAAAAAGGGGCGGGGCAGGGTGGTCCCGGGGCGGAGCGGGGGACTGGGCCAGAGCCTCCAGGCACAGCGGCCATTTGCCCTTGTGCCTGGGATCACGGGCTGGCTGTTGCCAGCACGCGCAACCTACACTTGCCCAGAGGCAGGCGCAACTTAAAAGTTAACGGTAAGGGGGGGTTTAGGTAGGGCTGGGGGGACGGTTAGGTAGGGAAAGGAGGGCAAGGTGGGGGGGCGGAAGGAAAGTTCCCTCCGATTTTATAACATGCACGCGACAGCGCGCATGTTATAAAATTGGGCATAGATTTGTGTGCACCGGGTTGTGCGCACACATCTACGCCCGTGCCTAGTTTTTAAAATCTGGCCCTCAGTTTTTACTTATTAAACACATGCTGATTTTAGGTTTTAACTATAAACCATTATAAAACACCCCAAATACAAGAAAAAAAACAAAAAACAGATGTTTATTAAAACTTGGAAAAACACCACTTCCCCTAGTTCTCTCTTACCCTCCTTTGCCTACCCAGGATCAGCCACTTTGTTTTTGTGCTTTTTCCATGCTAAAGACTCCTCATCTACACAAATGTATCTATTTGATTCAACCAGAAGAGTTACCCAACAATAGTATCTGCACTGAGAAAAAAACAATAAACATCAATTTTTGGTATCCCCAATTACCTGGAAAATAAACACCTATATTTACAATTTATGAACACCTAAAATCAGAAGCCTTACCTATAATACAATAAAGTGCATATAGTATGTATTTAGTTGTTAAGTACATTGTATGTGCCATATATTGCAAAACAAACTCAGAGAAGCATATTTGCGATGTAGAATGCACATGGATGTGCAAGTGTGTCAGTACTAGGGATGTGCAATTGTATTTCCCGAATTGAAATTGCCTAATTTAGAATGGTTCGGCAGAACCAAAAAACGATTTAATTTTTTCTGAAATTTCGGAAAAAAATTAAAATTTTTGGGTTAGTGCGCACTAACGGGAGTTAGTGCATGCTAACTCCCTGATAGTGCGCACTAACTCCCTGATAGTGCGCACTAACTCTGCCACGTTAACGCGCACTAATAGGAGTTACTGCTGGGAAGTTCTATTAAGATGTGCAGAGAATTACATATCATAAGGACAGGTTGAGCCAGTCCTAGTTTTACCACATTGCCTCTATGAAGAAAAACAGAATCATACATCCAGGATTACAACAGGTTAAAACTAGGACTAGCTCAGTCTATCTGTAATAACATGTAACTATCTGGTCATCTGATGTTTTGCCAGTGCCAATTTGCAGCAATATTAAGGGGTACATTTTAAAAAACAGCGCGCATTTTAAAAAGTACGCTGGATTTTATAAGATACGCGCGTAGATTATAAAATCCGGGGTCGGCGCGTGCAAGGGGGTGCACATTTGTGCAACCTGCGCGCGCCGAGCCCGGCGCGTGCTGCCTGTTCCCTCCGAGGCCGCTCCGAAATCGGAGCGGCCTCGGAGGGAACTTTCCTTCCACCTCCCCTCACCTTCCCCTCCCTTCCCCTACCTAACTCACCCCCCCCCCCGGCCCTATCTAACCCCCCCTCCACTTTTGTTGGCAGATTTACGCCTGCCAGCAGGCTGCTGGCGCGTCATCACCCGACCCGGGGGCTGGTCCGGAGGCCTCAACCATGCCCCCGGGCTGGCGTCACGCCCCCGACATGCCTCCCGCCCCGCCCCAAAATTCACCCCGCCCACCTGACACACCTCCAACACGCCCCCTTTGCAAAGCCCAGGGACTTACATGCGTCCCGGGGCTTGCGTGCGCTGCCGAGCCTATGCAAAATAGGCTCAGCGCGCGCAGGGGCCTTTTAAGAGGGTTACGCGCGTAACCCTTTTAAAATCCGGCCCTAAGGTTGCTACCTTACCCAGAAAATAATTAGTTAACATAATCTAACATGTGCTGTCAAGAGTCTCATTGAATCAGGTCTGTAACTAATTCTGACTGTTAAAAAATATCTATGTTTTTATTTCACTTCAAACAATTTCTATTACAATTTCTATATTCATTTTTTATACCAATTATTAATTATCTTTTTTTGTTTTTTTGATGTAATATATTTCTAATAAGAGGAAAGACCTCAGTTCTGGCACGGGATCTGATTGATACAGAAACTAGTAGCCAGTTGTTTCAGCCACCGGTCTTTTTGCCTCTTTTTACATTTTTCTTTAAAAAAATTGCTTGGCTTCTGTTCTACTTTATGCAATTCACAGTGAAACCACTTACATTTCTAGATTATCAACGGTTTGCGATTCGCTGTGAAAACCACTTCAGATGCATTCAAGATTAGATCAACTTTCAAATTGGACTGTAAGAATCGTAACAGCAACCAGTATTTTAACTGTGTAGCTCAATATATAGTAATACTTAGAACGGAGAAAACTTCATATGTTCTATTACTTTCTATTTTTAGAAAACTTGTCCCGACATTTATAAGAGCAACAGGCACTTATCTCACAACTTGTAGCCGATTTTCTGTTTTCTCCCAGGGGGCGGGGGGGGGGGGAGTGAAGTGGGGGGTGGTCCTGTGATAGCCGGCAGCGATCGCCCCTCAACGGGGTGATCGCTGCTGGCTTTCGCACCGAATAACTACACCATAAAAGGTGTAATTCGGCGCAAAACTGGCGGCGATAAGGAATCTTACCTTTCACCGCCAGCGATATGTCCACAGTGTAGGCCCCGGTGCCGCCCTGACTCCTCCTCTACCGAGGCCGACTCCACCCCGAGCTAGCTATTGCACGCGAAAAGGGACTTTTTGCGTGCGATAGCGTTAGAGAATGACCCCCTATGTTCTTTATTAGTCAAAGAGCCTTTTTCTTTACCTATATCTGTAAGATGTTTAATATTTTTTTGTATTTGATAGGATGGATTTCCCAGTAATCTAATATACGTGGTCTCATCCTCAATTTGTCATGTAATTTCCCTGATGTAATCTGATTTGTTTATTAAAACGATGGAACCACCTTTGTCTGTTTGTTTTATGATGCAATTTTTATTTTTGGCCATTGAGTACAGAGTTTGACGTGCATTCTTGTCCGAATTGTTGCAAAACTTCTCTAAAAGTTGAACATCTTTTAGTATGAGCTGTTGGAAAGTATCTATCATCGGATGAATTGGTCCAGAGGGTATCCAGAAAGACGGGTTGTGAATTACGCTGCTGTCTCTATGAACTTCTTCATTGTGTTGAAAACATTTTTTTAGAATTAATTTTCTAATGACTCATAAATCAGTGTGAAATTGAAATGCATTATGGGCCGGATTTTAAAACATACACACACGGGGTACATTTCTGCGCACTACCCGTCGTGCACAAATGTATGCCCGATTTTATAACATGTGTGCGCAGCCGCGCACATGTTATAAAATCAGGGGTCGGCGTGCGCAAGGGGGGGTGCACACTACTGCACCTTGCACACGCCGAGTCCTTGGGGAGACCAACTGGATTTCCCCGTTCCCTCCAAGGCTGCTCCGAAACTTTCCTTTCCCCCCACCTTCCCCTCCTTTCCCCTACTTGTCCTGCCCCCAAGCCTGAAACCCCCTGTACCTTTATTTCAGAAGTTACACCTGCTAGAGGCAGGCATAATATACGCATGCCAACTGACGGCCGGCACGCAATCCCCCAGCCCAGCAGCAGTGGAGAGGCCACTGGCCATGCCCCTGCCCCTGACTGCCCCACCCCACCCCCGCCCTGCCTCTGGACCGCCCATTTTTTCAAGCCCCAGGACTTACATGCGTCCCGGGGCTTTACGCGCACTGCTGAGCCTTTTGAAAATAGGCCCAGGGCGCGTAGGGCTTTTAATATCTGCCCCTATGTTTTTTAGTCAGTACAAGGGATAAACTGAGATTTAAGATTTTTTTCTTCATCTTCATTAATGGCCGGATTTTCAAAGTGGTACACATGTAAGATACATGCATACCCCTCGAAAACCTGACCCAAACACCCCCTGTGCGCGCCGAGCCTATGTTGCATAGGCCTCTGGTGCATGCAAAGCCCCAGGATACACGTAAGTCCCGGGGCTTTCCTGGAGGGGGCATGACGGGGGCGTGTCGCGATCTGCGCATCATCGGGGGCGTGTTGTTGGGGCGTGATGCGGCCGGCGCACCACCCGGGGGTGGCGCTGTGGGCGTGGTTTTGGCCTGGGGGCATTCCAGAGGCGTGGCCACGGCCTCTGGACCAGCCCCCGGACCGGAACATGGTGCGCGGCAGCCGCCTGGCGCGTGCAAAGTTACGCCTGCCTTGAGCAGGCGTAACTTTCGCGACAGAGGTGGGGGGGTTTAGATAGGGCCAGGAGGGTGGGTTAGGTAGGGGAAGAGAGGGGAAGGTGGGGGGAGGCGGAAGGAAAGATCCCTCCGAGGCCGCTCCAATTTCGGAGTGGCCTCAGAGGGAACGGAGGCAGGCTGTGTGGCTCAAGGATCTCATTCCTTGAGATCTTGTCGTAATGTTGTGAGTTGTCCTGTTCTTCCTTTTTTTGCTGTATAATTGGAATTTTCTAAAAAATCATTAGCAGCAGTGGTACTCTCTTGTTCTTCTTCATCAGAGGAACGTCCGGATGAAGTATTAAAAGCTACCTGTTTTTTCTTATTTTTGGGTTGCATCCAGATGTAGATGCTTCCTCGTATGTAGTCCTGTTTATCTCTTGAAAATGTGGACAACTTGTACTCTCTTAATTCTTTTTTGAAATTTTCCAACAATTTTTGTAAATCTGAAGTTATTATCGAAAGTTACCTGATCTGTTTCTGTTTTTATGGAAATTAATTTCTCATCTAATTGTGCTTGCAATTGATTGCATAAATTTTGGGTAGATTCAGTAATTAAGACCATAAGGTTTAATGAGCACTTGTTGAGGATGGAGTTCTATCTTTCAAGGAAGGAAAAATCTTCTGTGAATAATTTTGGTTCCTTCTGGATCCTTAAACTTCTAGGAATTCTTTCTTCTTTACAATATTCCACCAAGGTGACTCCGTGTAATTCACTCCTAGTGATTCTGACCAAGAACTGGATGTTGTTTTGAGTGTAGTGTTGTAAAACAGTGAGGAAGTGTTTAATAGATTGGTTTCGTATTCTTGAGAGTAACTAAAGGCACTTTGCCATGTATGTGCCATCCTTGTCAATGGGTTCTAACAACAAGTAATCAATCAGGGAATAACTAGTTTCCAAATGATACCGAAAAAAATTAACTAGTTAATATAATCTAACATGTGCTGTCAAGAATCTCATTGAATCAGGTGTGTAACTAATTTTGACTGTTAAAAAATATCTATCTTTTTATTTCACTTCAAACAATTTCTATTAAAACATATATTACATTTTTTATACCAATTATTAATTATCTTTTTTTGTTTTTTTGATGTAAGAGATTTCTAATAAGAGGAAAGACCTCAGTACTGGCATGGGATCTGATTGAAACAGAAACTTAGCAGCCAGTTGTTTCAGTCACCGGTCTATTTGCTTCTTTTTTAATTTTTCTTCAAAATACTTTGCTTTGCTTCTGTTCTACTTTATGGAATTCGCAGTGAAACCACTTGAATTTCTAGATTATCAGCGGCTTGCGATTTGCCGTGAAAACCACTTCAGATGCATTCAAGATTAGACCAACTTTCAAATTGAACTCTAACAATCATAACAGCAACCAGTATTTTAATTGTGTAGCCCAATATATGGTAAAAGTTAGAATGGAGAAAACTTCATATGTTCTATTACATTCTATTTTTAGAAAACGTGTCCTGACATTTATAACAGCAGCAGGCACTTATCTCACAACTTGTAGCCGATTTTCTGTTTTCTCTTAACAAGTGTGTGCCTTCAAAAGCCTAGTTTAGGGGTTGAAAAAGTGCAAGTGTAAAATCCTATAAAATGTCTTATTATCAGTGAAATCATTTGAGAGAGAGTTTTATGCTGGTGCTTTGTGTAGAACTTTGTTTCTCATCTTTCTCTCTCCATAAAGTATTACCTTATTACTATATTATTTTGTAGCATTTAATAAAATATGGTTTTTTTCCACAATTGTTGGATCTAAGTGTTTATTTAGTGATCCACATCAAACTGTTTGTGAAACAGTTTGTTGTCTACCATTGAGCGCAAATCATTGGGTAGCCCATTCCATAAAGTTAGACTAATGATTGTAAAAGCTCTCTTCTTAGTAACCTGCAGTCTTTGAAGAATGGCGAATTTAGCAGATATTACCTGAAGATCATAAATTACATACATAAGAATATAAGATATGCTATATTGGATCAGACCACGCCCAGTATCCTGTTTCCAACAGTGACCATAAAGAATTAATATCAGAAATAAAGGGTAGACTAGATCAATGTACAGACATATATAAGAGCAATGAGATTAAATTTTATGGATTTAGTTTAAGAGCTACTTTCAAAACGTAGGACAAGTACAGCCTGTTATAGATCCACACAGTATCAAAGCTCAGTATGACTGGAAACATATCATCTATATCTAGTTCCTACTTCAGTAAGAGCAATGAAGATGATCAGAACTTGCAGGGCCCCATTTTCAGCATGTGCATGCAACATTTCTGTTCAGTTGGTTAATTTGTTTTGTTGGTCACCTCCATTGGTTTGTTTCAAGCAAAAAGATTGTTTTCATTTATTCATTGTATTTGTTCACCATTAAAGTCAATGGGTGAAGCACTGCAGTCTATTTTGGGCTCCAAAATTGGAATTTTCTCAATAATTCTAATGAAACTGTGACAAAATGGAACAAAAGGTGGCATGAATATCCTAAAGCACTGTAAAAGGGCAAAGGGATACCAGCAATGGCAGAGTTAATAGTGTCTGGCAATCTGAAGGGGGCAAAGTGATGTGACAAGGTGATAGCTAAAGCCAGAAAAATGCTGGGCTGCATAAACAGCAGGAAAACGTAGGTGATAATGTCCTTGTACAGATCCTTGGTGAGGCCTCTCCTGCAGTACTGTGTTCAGTTCCGGAGCCGGTATTTCAAAAAGGTCAGGACAGAAGTAGTCCAGAGAAGGACGACCAAAATGGTGAAGGGTCTGTATTGGAAGATTTAAGAGGAGAGGCTGAAGTAGCTGAATATATATATCCTGGAAGAAGTTCAGGGGAGATATAATACAGACCTTCAGATACCTGAAAGATTTTAATGATGTACAAACTTTGAACCTTTTCCTTTTTATAGCACTAGGGGTCACAAAATGAAACTCCAGGGGGGGTTGACTCAGAACCAACATCAGGAAATTTTTCTTCACGAGGAGAGTGGTAGATGCCTGGAATACCCTTCTGGAAGAAATAGCAAGGATGGAAACAGTAAATCAATTCAAAAGGGCATGGGATAAACACTGCAGATTCCTACAGGCTAGAGGTTAGAAATGAAGAAAAGGGTACATGGGGGTAACCTGCCGGAGATGCATATACTACCCTTAACAGAAGGCTTGGAGATTAGCAGATTACTACTCTTAATCAATTAGCTTTGATGTTTTTGACATAACTATAGCATTGTTCTCTGCTTTGACAGTGGGGGCAAAAGGCAAAAAGGGGAACTGGATTCAGACAACAGTGAACGTGGATCCTGACTTTTGCAATTCAGAATACTGATATGTTGACATTAGGGAAAATGCACAGGATTGTTTATATGGCGAAGTCCAATAGCAAAACACATTCAGGCAGCATTTTCTGAATTATCAAGAAGGCTGCTCACCCCATGAAAATGTTGTTAGTAGTAATTTTGTTATGGGATTGACAGTTGCTTGGTTTTGATTGTAAATATTACTGCCCTTAACATAGGGCTTGGGGGTTTCCTGCATAGAGCGACTGTTGCTACCCTTAACAGAAACATGGGGGAAACCTGCACAGAACAGCATTTACTATCCAAAGTAGCTTGCTGAGCAGACTGGATGAAACATTTGGTCTTTTACCTCCAACGTTAATATGCTAATTATCCAAGGCACCATGAGAGAAGCAAAGAAGCAGAAAGAGAGGGAAGAATACCTAAAGGCTTCATAAGAGGTCACCAAATACAGTGGCATGAACCCTCAAAGGCATCATGAGAGGCAAAGTAGCACCAAGAGTGGCATCAACATCCTAATGCACCATGAAGGGGGACTGAATCAGAAAAGGTGGCAGGAAAACCCTCAAGGAACCGATAAAGGGATAAAGCCGTACAAAGAGTGGTATCAACACACCAAAGCACCATGATATATGCGAATCAGCCCTCGACAGTGGCAAGAACACCCCAAGGTGTAAAGTCTGGGTTATGACAGCAAGGCACAGTGACAGCAAGACTGTTAAGATACAAAGTTTGAGTATGACAGCAATCCTGAGTAAAAGAAAGACTCTTAAAGTGTAGGATAAGTGACATGGCAGAGTGGGATGGGAGATGTCTGTCCTCCTGTTGAAGCACTTGCCACTTGTTAGATATAGTACAAGACAATAATCTGATATCTGTATCATTTCTATGAGATAAGCTTTTATTACATTTCCTACTTGATCTTGATGGGGCACAACAGTTTTCCCAGCTGGGACTGGGTGAATCGCAGACAAACAGATATAAACTGGGTCAATGATATAACTGGGTTCTTCGGGAATGTCTTCAGGTTTGAAGGAGTGAGATAGGGCATCTGCCCGGAGATTCTTTTCAGCTGGGCGTCGGTGATAACGGAGTTCAAAGTTGAACCTAGAGAAGAACAAAGCCCATCAGGCTTGATGGGCACTGAGATGCTGGGCATGACTCAAGTGTTTAAGGTTCTATGATCCGTAAATATCGTAAATTTGTGCTGAGCGGGTGCCATTCCTCCAAGGCTAATTTAATAGCGAGTAATTCTCGGTCTCCAATACTATAGTTTTATTCTGCAGGGGAGAATTTGCGAGAATAGAAAGAACATGGAACCAAAGATCCGGATGTAGAATGTTGGCTCAGAAGTGCCATGGTCCCAATAGCAGAGACGTCCACTTTGACCAGAAAGAGGCGGTTTGGGTGAGGGTCCAGCAAGGAAGGCCTCTTTGAGGTGCTGAAAGGTTGTAATAGCTTCCGGGGTCCAATTCCGGGTATCTTGGCCCTTACGGGTCATCGCAGTGAGAGGAGCCGCCAAGGTCGAATAATGGGAAATGAAATGGCAGTAATAGTTTGTAAATCCAAGGAATCGTTGCAATGCTTGGAGGTCTATGGGCCGAGGCCAGTCTCGGATTCTTTTAAGTTTTTCAGGGTCCATGGAAAATCCTTGCTGCAAGATTATATACCCCAGGAAGGGCAAACTAGACTGTTCAAAGAGGCACTTGGTCAACTTTGCTAAGAGATGATTCTCACAGAGACGCTGAAGGACCATGCGCACAGGTCCCCCCGTAGCAAGATCCTTAGAAAAGACAAGGATATTGTCAAGGTATGCTATGACCTTGACGTACAATAGGTCTCTGAAGATCTCATTAATCATCCATTGAAACACTGCTGGAGCATTACAAAGACCGAAGGGTAGTGGGAGCACTGAGAGGAGAGGATCACCTTGCTGGTGGCTGAAAGGAATAGGTAAGTTTTTGCTTGGGACATTTTCTTTTTTAAAAGTATTGGGGCGAAGTTAACTATTTGGGAATTTTATTTAGTGTGTTTGTGTGTTTGTGCTTTTAATAGCTAGTAAGGCAGCAAATAAACAGAAGTTAGACTTTGTATTTTTAATAGTCTGTAAGGCAGCTAGTAAGCAGAAGTTAGAGTGTTTGTATATTTAAAAAAAAAAAAAAAAAGAAAAGAAAAAAGTAGCCAGAAGCTAGAAATAAGCTAGGAGCAGTGATTACCTAAGTAAAAAGGTTGAAAAGTTCAGTTTAGTTACTCACCTTGGAAAGGTGTTGAGGTAGTGTGATTTGGTTTGATTAGGTACCAACATTTGTTAATCAACAGAGCAGTGAGTCACTCTGGCTGACTAAATGAAGTTAGACTGTATGTATTTTCCAACCCTCCCACTCCTCACCCACCCACCCCTAGCTCATCCTTTAATTTATAGGCAGGTGCCACTTTAAAAAACAAACAAAAAAACAAAAACTAACCTTATTGAGAGTTTGATCATTCCCCTGTAGGCCACTACTAGACATATAGTGAATTCACTAATACATTTAAAGGACATTAATTAGACACATTCCTACTCCCATAGCAACCTAAAACTTAAGTAGGAACTGAACAAATTTGAGAAGAAGACAGCAGTCCAGCAGCAAGAGGGGGGCTTCCCAGTCTTTTGCATCGTGTCACATGTATGATTTTTTACCCACCGGTGAGAAATTGTACATGTGCATGCGATGCAAAGAGCTCCTGGCTCTCAGAGAACGAGTCCGATCTCTGGAGGCTGGAGTGGCAGACCTGGAGGAGCTGAGGCAGACAGAGAGTTATATAGATGAGACCTTCAGGGACATAGTAGCCAAGTCCCAACTTCAGACTGGCAGCCCTGGTGCTGCCTTGGAGGAAGAAGGTCTCATGATTGGAGAAATCAACCAGGTGCAGTAGGAAAGGATCCTGTAGCAAGGACCTGCTCTCCAGGTGATGCATTGTCCTTTTGCACTGAGGATATCTCCTCAAGGCTTACTGCCCAGGAGGGAAGGGTTAGGTCGGCCATCATAGTTGGTGATTCGATTATTAGGAATGTAAACAGCTGGGTGGCTGGTGGGCATGAGGATTGCCTGGTAACATGCCTACCTGGAGTGAAGGTGGCGGACCTCACACATCAACTAGATATGATTTTAGAAAGTGCTGGGGAGGAGCCAGCTGTCATGGTACATGTGGGCACCAACAACATAGGAAAATGTGGGAGGGAGGTTCTGGAAGCCAAATTTAGGCTCTTAGGTAGAAAGCTTAAATCCAGAACCTCCAGGGTAGCATTCTCTGAAATGCTTCCTGTTCCATGCACAGGTCCCCAGAGGCAGGCAGAGCTCCAGAGTCTCAATGCATGGATGAGGCGATGGTGCAAGGAAGAGGGATTCAGTTTTGTTAGGAACTGGGGAACCTTTTGGGGAAGGGGGAGTCTCTTCCACCCAGGAAAAAGATCTAGACATCATAGTGGATAATACTTTAAAATCGTCGGCTCAGTGTGCTGCAGCAGTCAAAAAAGCAAATAGAATGTTAGGAATTATTAGGAAGGGAATGGTTAATAAAACAGAAAATGTCAAAATGTCATAATGCCTCCATATCGCTCCATGGTGAGACCGCACCTTGAATACTGTGTACAATTCTGGTCACCGCATCTCAAAAAAGATATAGGTGCGATGGAGAAGGTACAGAGAAGGGCAACCAAAATGATAAAGGAGATGGAACAGTTCCCCTATGAGGAAAGGCTGAAGAGGTTAGGGCTGTTCAGCTTGGAGAAGAGATGGCTGAGGGGGGATATGATAGAGGTCTTTAAGATCATGAGAGGTCTTGAATGAGTAGATGTGAATCAGTTATTTACACTTTGGAATAATAGAAGGACTAAGGGGCATACCATGAAGTTAGCAAGTAACACATTTAAGACTAATTGGAGAAAATTCTTTTTCACTCAATGCACAATAAAGCTCTGGAATTTGTTGCCAGAGGATGTGGTTAGTGCAGTTCGTGTAGCTGGGTTCAAAAAAGGTTTGGATAAGTTCTTGGAGGAGATAACTGCCCACAGGAACAAAGGACCGGCGGACTTGTAGCTGCTTTTTCTGCAGGCAGATTTTTGCTGGGAAAATTCAACCTTGGCATGTTCTTTTCCAGCCCCTCCCTAAACATGCCCTCAGGAGTGCCTCCGGCTCACAGCCTGCATGCTCTGAAATCCCGGTTGCACTTTTAGCTGGCTTGAGTGGGAGCCATTTTCAGTTTACTTGGATAATTTGCTATTTGAAAGGCTTTGAAGATTGTCTCCATCCGCCCCCAGCAAGCTGACATCTCCAGTGTTCCCAAACTGTGAAACATTGTCATAGATTGCTGAGGGGTTGAATATATTGTGCTGCTTCAACATGTCTGCAACCTTTCTTTTGTTTCCACTAGCTCACCTCGGGCTACAAAAGCATGAAAGCTGAATTACATACATTGTTTGTCTGGCAACATGATAGGGAACATGCTCTGCCGTGTTAAAAGTGTAGAGATCCTCTATGTTGCCAATAGCTATTTTGTGCCTAGTTTATGCCCTACATTAGGATTAGGTAGAAGGTAGGAGTTTGTAGACCATCCCTTGCAACTATATTGGTCAGCAGCCTGTATAAAGACACGGAGAGCACGAGAGCAGTGTGTCATTTTTTTTTTTAGGATTTTGGAGAATAAGGAGAGTTACTCAAGTGTGTCCCACATTTTTAGGCCTCACAGACTGATATCAGGGTAAGAGACATCTTCTTGGCCGTAAACCCAACGATCTGACAGGGAGTATCTTTGGGAGTGGAAGAGCGCTTTTTTGTGACGATTTGTTTTTTTTTGGTAGTGTTTTAGATTTTTGTGTAGAGCCTGGTTCGGTCTCAGGTGGGTTTCTCCCCTGCCTGCAGGAGGTCAGGATAAAGAGCTGAGATTTCCTGCCTGCCATACAAAGAAGGGGCAGCACTGTCTTGCCAGTGGAGAAGTGAGTTGCAGTTTTTGAGAATAGCTTTGTTGTCAGGGCATTTTGCCACCAGTTCCTACCTGTGAGAAGGAGAGAAGATTTTGATTTTTTGCATTTTGGGACTTTCTGACCCCTATTATTAAAGCTCCCTGTCACTGTTTGTGTGACTGAATGTTTACCTGAAATCAAATAGACCCTTTGGAGGGATACAGCAAACCACTCCAGCCTGCCTTGGAGAGATGTTCCTCAAGTCACTTAGGTGTATTTTTGTTGATCATTGCCTCTACAAGTGTGCTCAGATTTGTAGACATGCTCATTCCTGTTTAGAACTACAAGCCCCAAAATGCTTTGGGATTTATGTAAAAAAATAAAATAAAATTCAAGTCTGTGAATATTTGTCTCTAATGACTTAAACTACAGCATGTGCAATTGATAAGGCAGTGAAATATCAGCACCTCCCTGTGGCAGAGACCTTTTCCTGCTGTTTTGGTTGAGGTTGGTGGGCTACCAGGTGATTCTGTATTGCAAGGTCTCTATATAGAACCTCACAGAGGGGACTGTTTGATGCCCTCTTCCCAGCTGGGTCTCCTGTGCAGCAATGGGGTCGAGAACTCACCCAATAAAGTTTACTTGGGATAAGGAGGGGAAGCAGTGATAAATTTAGGATACAATGTGCTGAGGACCTCTGAAATGAATAACTCCTGAGTAACAGATTTAACAAATGTATTTTTTCTAAAAAGTGAAGGATTAGGAGTTGCAATAAACAATTTAACAAGTATTCAAGTTTGTTCAAACTGTATTTTTGAATAGTATTTCACAAAAATTTGTTAACAATAGACAATTTGAAATGTAAAAGCTTTTAAACTTTTTTACATATAGCAGTAATAAACAATATTAGCAATTCTATTCTTTTTCTTGCAGAATCTTATGTTGGATTCATCTCAGAGTCAGATAAGTATTACTTTTTTTTTCTCTTTGTCTTACTCTGTGTCCCAAACTTCAAATTTGTACCTCATGAAATTGAGTCTTTGTGGTTTTTTTCTCTTCTATGCTCTCCTGAAACAAAGAGTCCCTTTTACGATAAGTATCCTTGTTTATCTTTCCTGTATTTGTTTAGTGTCTTTCGGTGTTGTCTTTCATTTTGGGTTACTTTCCTACTGAGCTCAGTAACTTTTACTAGGCTGCTAGTCTGGCCAGACCTAGGGTGTGTGTGTCTCAGATGTGTGTACACACTTATCTATGGTCTCTGGGTCTTGATATCCAAGCTCTACTGTCACTTTGCGATGGTCTCGGGCATGGCAACTATCTCTTCTGGTGATGGGGCCTGAAGTCACTGGCATTGGTCCTTCCTCCATCAGCATCCATCTCCACCTGGCTATACCAAATCAACAACAAAGCCTCTTTCCCTGGCACCAAGTATCTTCCACCCACTAAGAGACTTTCTTATGAGGTTGTCCACCAGCTTGGTCAGGAGGTCAGGAGTCCCCCCCCCAAGACTTGCCAAAAGTCCCTGGTGGTCCAGCGGGGGTACTGGAGCGATCTCCTGCACTCGGACCGTCGGCTGGCAGTATTCAAAATGGTGCCAATAGCCTTTGCCCTTACTATGTCACAGGGGCTTCCAGTGCCATTGGTTGGCCCCTGTCACATGGTAGGAGCACAAGATGGCTCTGGCTGTCCATTGCTCCAACCATGTGACAGGGGCCGACCAATGGCACCTGTAGCCCCTATGACATAGTAAGGTCAAAGGCTATCGGCGCTATTTTGAATACCAGCAGCCGATGGCATGAGTGCAGTAGATGGCTCCCGGACCCCCATTGGACCACCAGGGAGTTTTGGTAAGATTTGGGGGAGTCTGGAGGGTGGGGGGGTGTAGTTAATTAAATTTTAGCCGGGAAACGAATAAGAATGGAACGTATGAACGGATCGGGGTCCCCCCTTGCTGAATGCAACGTATCTGCCCCCCCACGAATACGAATACGAATGTAACGTATGCGGTCCCTCTGCACATCCCTATCCCTTACTCCTATTCTCGCTCTCTTCCTTGAATTCCATTTCAATTTCTTGTCACCTGATCACAGATTTTTTTCCATCCTATTGTATGCCTTGATCTCCCTTTCTCCTATTGCCTGTCTCTCCTATGTTTTTGAAGGACACAAAAATATAACAAGGAGAAGACTCTTGTAAATCAGGCCCCATGCTGGCCTTTGCAACCTGATCCTAGATATAGCCCTCATGAAAGAAACATTTGGAAAACAAAAGATTACAGTATTTTCAAAGCAACAGAGCATTATAAAAGCAAATTGGAAAGTAAGTGCTGCACTGAGTGGTTAATTCCTGATTCTGCATCTTGAAATATAGCAATTTCTTCCTTAACACATTTTATCCCTTCAGGTGATATTTGCCTGAGAAATAATTATTGTTTCCGTGGCAGCAGGGGAAAAAAAAAAAACAACTAAAGGAATGATGTATTAGAACTCCCACAGAAAAATAATAATAGCTAGTGGCAAACAGGATAAAAAAGTGTAGTTTGTCATTCCCTTTCTGTGAAAAGTATCATTTCTTAATTAACTTCTGTTGCATCCAGGACAAGTGGAAATGATAAATCATTTATTAAAATTAACACATGCTAGAGCTGGATCAAGGGTCTTGTATTTTTTAAATTAATGTGGGGTAATTATATCAGGTAAGTGGCAGTCTTCTTTGTGAAAATGTAGTTCCATTCTTCAAAAAAATACAGCAAATCTCCTTATGATGCTCCGAAAAGATTTAACCCCTGAATGGTCAGGAGTGTCTCTTACCTGAATAAGGATCAGATTTGAAGAAGCGATCTCTGTGGTCTGCAAAGCTCATGTCTTATTTATTGGGGCTTTGAAAACCATCATGGTCTACAAAGACTCCAGTCTTCTCCATTACCAGTGCAGCTAAAATAACTCTTGTCTTTGCAATAAAATGCTTTGCTTGTATAGGGAGACCCAGAAATAGGGTACACACTTTCATAGCCATACAAGAGGCTCTGGGCGAGGGAGACCCCCTTGTGTCCATGTCAATCATGCTTGAAAAAATGTTTTATAGATCTGCTGTTGTAGTACTGCTCAAAGACCACTGGATGGCATTTTATATTAGTGAGCTTGGTCTTTTTAACGTGATGATGGGGAAATGCTGTGTATGTTCCTTTACAGGTTTAGGGTTTACTGATTGAATGACCAAGGTATAGCAGGAGCTAAAAAGTGGGAATTTTTGGTGGGTTTTTGCCCTTGAGTTCTTGCCCTTTTTGGAGAAGGGCGGTAATAGGGACCTCAAGTATGTGACCAGCTGGCATGGCCAGCCCATGGGCTGGCGGGGCCAGAGGACTCTCCCAAATGGGAATGGGATTTTGTAGGGGCTCTTCAACTCAAGGGTAGAGAGGCCTGTAGCCGTGGAGTGGCATGGAATGTGTTTCTTCCTTCTCTCAAGGAACTAAACAGGAGGTGAAGGAGAGACATAATCAGGAGACAAAAGGAAGAAGTCATTCCTCCCTCTGAGGAAGTGGGTCAGGAGTTCAGGAGTGGGGTGAGTCCCAGAAGAGGAGTGTCCCAGAGTATACCTTGCAGCGGTCCAGGGAACCTGCATCAGGAGGAAGGTAGTGTGGGAAGCATAAGGTAGGTTGAAGACCACAGGAATCTAACTCATGTAAATTGGAGTTGTGAATGTTCATATGGGTATGCTAGAAGGAGAATACCTATCCTTAAATGCAATACTACTTATGAGGAATATGAGAGAATAGACCATACAGTCAGATTAGCCCTTGGAAGAGTAGATATTTGAGAAAAGAGATGGAGATGGAGAAATGTAATTATTATGTTCCCAAAAAATCATTTCTATTGTATGTGATTCTGATTGTTTAGAAGTCTGTGAACTTCTGTTGTATTCAGTGATTCAAAATGTAACCTGCTTCACATCCATGTAAATAGTTGTTGGTTGGTTCATCCAGAAAATAAAGTTAATGTTTTGGAAGTTTGGGTGTAATTCATCTTTATTGAGCCAGCATTGTAGTGAAGCATTGGATCAGAGATCATGGAGGGGAATGGAAGAGTCCCCCAGTTCAGTCAGATAGAGAATGGTTAATGGATACTGATGTTGTTATTATACTGGTCCACTTCACCATCTGCATGATCATTTTGAAGACCCCCACCAAACAAACTTGGAAAGGAGGACCCTTATCCAAAAGGAAAAGGCAATCTATCATTTTATATAGCCCTTCAGGGGCTTACACTTGGATAGTACTGTCACTACTCCTGGTAGTCTACAAGAAAAATCAGTTGGGCATAAGGTCATCAACTGACTGCATGTCAGACAAGCTGAGCCAGTTCTGGTTTCTGCTTTTGCCTCTATGAACCAGAAGTACCAATTGTTTCAACTAAGAAGATGAAATAGAGTCAGTTGGTAACCCTTGAGAGGGCCTCTATTCTGACAGATTTCATGAGTCTGATACAGTCCACAGCATATTTTCATGTTCTGCCAGGGAGATATTTTTGACAACTTACAAGATTTTTGACGCCATCCTATAGAGACTCCATGTCATAAGGAACATAATAATGCAGTATATCAAGTCTATGCATGTATGGACAACATATAAACAAAACTCCAAAAGTTTACCTGTTTCTGGCACCTGGAATGGCTTGCTTGGCATGGGCAGGCTGGCTGGAAAGGAGCAGGTACTTTGTTGCTGCTGTGGCTCTGCTTAACCGTGGCATGAAGACTGGGCCCAGCAGCTTCTGGAAGACCCTGCTCCTACCTGCTGCTGTCCCTCATGTCCTTTGGTGATGGAGAGGTGCAGGGGAGGGGCAGTTGGACTGTGCACTGGTGTTGAGTGACAATGAGTGTTCAGAAGCAGCGTGGGGCTAGCAGGCACAAGCAACAGAAAGCAATGGGGAATGTTTGGGAATACTCCCCCCATAATGGAAAAGCTCTGGATGGCCTGTCAGCCTGAAGACATCATCATCCTGTGACCCCTTAAAGGGGCTGGGTTACATCTGCACTGCACGGGCAGGCAGGAAAAAAAAATAAAAAGGGACAACAAAACAAAAGAAAAGTTAAGAAACAAAAGCTAAATAAATAAAGACTTGGGTGGGGTCCAGGGTACAGAGAGCGGCAGGAGGCACTCAACAAGCCCCTGCTGTGAGGATGAGAGACAATCTTCCCTCCCCACCCCTGTGGGAACCAGAAGTGCATTAGGAGGATGAAGACAGCAGCAAGGGAAAATGGGAGACCCCCCCTGCTGCTGCTGCTGCTGCTGCAGACTATGTGTGGAAGAGAGATACCTGGAGACCAATATTAATGCAGCCCCAGGGAAAAACAATTTCAAAGTAAGTGTTTGGGGTCAGTGGAGTGTTGGGATGGCCAGTACTACCCTCATCACTTGTGCCAGGGTGGCTAGATACTTTAATGTGTCCAGAAAAAGTTTCTGTGCCTGGGCTCTCGTCTAGGCAGGAATCTGGTCTAGGTTTTCCCTGCAACTCACTGAATATTATGCATTTGTGGCTTTTGCAGTGATTTTTCCCATATAAGGACTCTAAAGAAGTGAGGTGACCAGCTCCTAATGACCTTGGTTGGAAGACAGCAGACACTTAAATAATTATAGAAATTAAATGGAGATGGCTGGAACTTGTGCTGAGGTACTAAGCTGAGAGTGGCAGCACCAGGGGAGGTAACAGTTTTTAAAAGTTGCACTACTTCAGGTGACATCAGCAGAGCAAGAATTTGCTCTCTAAAGAAAAAGGCTTTCCATGTGCAAACTTGAGGAGATGGCAGAAGTGCTGATCACCAACTCTGCTGGACTCCAAAGAAATTGTTGGGGACCTAGCCTGCACCCAAGGGGAACAGCCACAGGAATCAGTAACTCTTGTGTTATTGGGAGCCTGAAAGATTTGGAAGAAGGAAAAAGAGAAAATCATGAGGTTAAATTCGAAGCGACTGCTGTGCCCTGGTTCAAGTTAGAAAAGGGGACAGACTAGTTACCAATAAAGAGATGAATAGGAATGTGGTCTCATTGAACCTATTCTAGTTAGAGGGGAGTGGGAAGATTGGAAACGTGAATACTGTTCCCCTGAAAAATTAAAAACAGGGAATTTTTTATTATCTTTTTTTTTAGCTAGATCATCAGGTTCACAAAACCATCAGAAACCCTCACTAGGGAATTCTTAAATGTAGGAAATGCCAGAGAGGCATTTTCTCTCTTATTGAGTTGTTATAGCCAGGCAGTAGGTATCCCCCTGGAGGTGGACACAGACAGAGGAAGGCCCGTCGCAAGTGACATCAGGATCAATCACCTGGAGGTGACCATGCCAGAGATCATTGCCTCAGAGGTTGTGCAGTCAAAGACTGAGCTTGGACTAGACCCAGAGACCATAGTTAAATGAGTACACAAATTGGTGAGATACACTCTAGTTTTGGCCAGTAGTTATAGTTATTGTGTTCAATAGGAAGGCAACACAGAATGATAGACAAGACTGGAATAAACACATACAGCAGAGAAAGGCAAGGATATTCACCATAAGAGAGACTCTCCTTATCAAAAGTGCCTGGAAGAGAAAAGAAACAGAAAGACTCAATTCCTTATGGTACAAATTTGAAGTTGTACACAAGTTTGGGACACAGTCAGAGTAACATAAAGAGGAAATAAAGACAAGTAATCATCTGATTCTGAGTTGAATTCAGGATAAAGTCCTACAAGAAAGAGAACTGAATTGTTTATATTGTTTAGTATTATTATATGTGATAAAGAAAAGTTTGAAAGCATTTAAAATGTAAAATTGTTGTCTAACTGTAGTCTACTGTTGGCAAAAGTTGTTGAATTATTATTGCAAATATACAAGCTAAAAAACATGAATACTTACAAATTAAGGGGGTCATTTTCCAAAGCGATCGCACGTGAAAAGGGACATTTCGCACGCGATCACTAAATGGAGGCAGAGTCGGAGTGGCGTCAAGACCGGAAGAGGAGGAGTCGGGGTGGCACCGGAGCGGACACTGTGAAGACATCGCGGACAGTGAAAAGGTAAGAACCCTTTTTGCTGCCAATTTCATGCCCAATAGCACTACCTTTTATGATGGCGCTGCCGGCTTTCGCAGGCCCATCCCCCCCACTTCGCCGCCCCCTGCCCCCCTGTACCACGCGTTTCAGAGAGCCCGGCTGTATTAGAGAATCCAGGCCTAAATTTCCATCCCTGTGCAGAAGGAAATGAAAAGGCATTCAGCAAATATTCTTCAGGTAGGAGTAAAAACCTCTTGGTTGTTTTCTATAATAACAGGGCTCTTTTCAATTTCATGGGAACTTTTAATACTTCTCTGTCACTTTGCTCACTTCTAAACCTCTTTTCCCCTCATTACTATTGTCTTCCTGCACTTTATTCCATACATATTGCCCCCTCCTCACCATTCCTTTGGTTTCCTGATTTTCCATTGCCATCCTCTTGTACACTATCATCAACCAGACCTTATTCCCAGTTTGTTTTGCATCTTATCTGCTACCTTTTCACACTGTCCTCTTCTCTTCCCCACCTTCTTTTTTACTCATGTAACTCCTCGCCTTTCTTTATTTTCCGCCATTTTATTTCGGAATGCACTCTCCCAGGTTGTACTATCCATTTTCTTCCTTCTTGTAGGTCCCCTTCTTCCTCACCTCACCGTTGGGCCACACATGAGACAGCATGCAGGGGGCTTAAGAGACGTGTGCACAAACAGAAAAGCACATCACATACTAGAAAAAAGGTTAGTGGGACTCTCAGTCTTGACTCTTCTTTTTCATGATTTGTCTCATAGTTCAGATTGTAATGTAATCTGAACACCCTTTTCTCTCTCTCCTTCCAGCCTGATTTATTTCTGAGGCTCTCAAAGAATTGTTCAGTCCTGAATGATGTGGGATTTTTACTGACTTCCCTAGAAACAACAAACTTTGTGAAAATCTTCCTAGGTTCCTGGGGCAGAAGAGGAGAGCCTGATTTATACAAAAGTTTTCTCCTATTTTGTTGCAAGGAAGAGAGAAAGCCCTAAGCCGTGAAGTGACCTGACACGTGCAAAGATGTGACAGAGAATGAGTGACTGGATATCACTGACGGATCAGAGAGCTGGGGAGATGATAAACCATGAATGCCTTCAAAGGCCAATACTAGCAGATTAAAAGCACAGAGATGGCTGACAGGGAGCCAGAGAAGAGACATGAGAAAATCATGGTTGGTGATAAAGCAGTCTGGCAGCTGAGTTCTGGAGGAGATGGAGAAAGTACAAAGAAGAATCAGGGGAAACCAGTTTAGCATGAAATTAGTATCAAGGGGACAATTGTTAAAGTGTCCACTGGGTTTGCAGGCCCGTGGGTACATTGTACCCACAGGTTTACAAAGTAATTTGTAAAGGGGCACCCTCCCTCCCTACAGAGTTTATCTATGCACCCATGATGTGTGCAATAGCCTGCATTTTCAGAGTAGCTGCAGACTTTGAAGCAGGTGTGAAGAGCATTAAAGCACCTGTGGGGGAGTTCAAAATCCCTGCATGTACTTTCCCTCCCCTGCCCTAGCTACACCTCTTTTGCCAGCACTGAGCTGGGAAGGGGAAACATTTTTCAAATGGCCTTTCTACGCAGGTTAACATGTGTTTACCTGCATAAAATGTTTTAGACATTGCTCTTCCCATTTGAGAACCTTAAGTCACCGTGGGTGTTTGTGCTTTTAATTTTCACTCTGATTACCATATTTTCCGGTGTATAAGTCATGTTTTTTTCCCCAATTTTTGTCGGATTGACTTATAGACCAGTGTGACCTATCTGTTGTTGTTTTTTTCTCTATCTCTCTCTCACAACTTTTTCCTTACCGTTCCTTCAGTGCAGCCTCCTGAACACAACTATGTCAGCGGCACGTTCACCACCCACCTATTGTGCCTGCCCAGCTGCTGTCTCTCAGTCACATGCATGACGAAGAGGTGTAACTTATATACACCGACTTATATACCATTGCGACTTATATACTAAAAAATGTAATTTCTTCTTTTTTGGGGGAAAATAACTGATTTTCAAAGCTAGGTCTACCCAGCATATGGAACGTAAAAAAGCCAAGGCCCTTCTATCAGTCTTTAGATCATGAATCATGAGCAGGCAGACAAAGAGGAAGACATTTAAAAAAAAACAAACCAAAACCAGGAGATGTGGTCATAAGGGCATTGAATGACTTGTAAGAGTGTAAACCCTGGGCCGAGGTGAGAGGTGTCTCCGCCCACAGGGAGGAGCCCTGTGAGCCTCGCCGTCGATAGGCTTGGTCTCAGAGATGTCAAACACAGCTGAGGGTTAAAGTCTTTATTAATACAAGAGAAAGGCACAGCCCGAGGAGCAGGAGGTGCAGAAAAGTTAAGTTCTGAGCTGAGGGGTATACCCAAGGGTGATACCTCTGATGTGATGATCTGGTAGTGGCCCACAGAGCGGGGTACGCCAGGAAGTCTGCAGTAGTGTGGAAATGCCTCAGATGTGTTGATCCGGTAGTGGCCTGCGAAGTGGGGTATGCCAGAGAGGTGTCTCAGTAGTGGTAAAGAGATGGTAGTCCGAGGTACAGGAACCTGGATGAGGATCCTGTAGTGGTGGAGCAGTAAGGACCTGCAGTGCAGGGTATACCGGAGTGGGTCTTCCTGAGATGAAGTGGTAGTCACCCGAGGTACGGGTACACCAAAGAGGGTCCCACAGTGAGGCTTGGTATGGTGAAGTCCATTGTAGAAAGGTACTCACAAGAGGTAGTTCCAGTAGAGGTCCCAGGGAACGGGACAGATAGAAGTCCAGGCAGGAAAGCCCTCTGAGGAGCAGAAAGCCAGAGACAAGAAGGGGCCCCCGAAGAGCGGGTACCTGGAGTGTCTCATGCCAAAAGTAGAATCAGGAACAGGAAGTCCAAGGGTGGAGCGGAATATAGCAACGAGGAAACTCATTGCTAACGCGTCAAAGCGTAGGGCCAGCCAGCTTAAGTACAAGGAGTAGATGACATCATCTGGAGGGGACGCCCCCGAGGTTCCCGCTATGATGTGTACAAAGGTACACATCATAGCGCGACTAGGTAATCCCTGAAGCAAGATGACGGTCGGCAGTGCTCACGCCATCCCGAGAACGCCAGACAGGTCGAAGGTTTCTAGTGGAGGCCGCCACTCTTCCCCCAAGATGACAAGGCAGCAAAGAAAGAGGTGAGAATTAGTGGTCACAGCTGTCTGCGACTGACGGGCATAACAGGCATACCTTTCATAATATTAGAACAAATAAAGGAAACGAGACACAGAAAAAAGATCAAAAGGGGACATAACAGAGCAAGAAAAAAGGCATGTTGACCTTTTGAAGATCTTGCTGAACCTGCTGATTTCACCTGCTCACATTCCACTTTAAAAATTAAAACCCATTCTTAGTTTAAACATTTAACAAAAGAGTTGTAATGATGATGTGAGGATGTTCAGGAACTTTTGAGATCATGTAGACTTTTACAGCATCTGCAGTATGGACCAGACAGGTCTTACAAGCTCCTGTAAAACATATTCTCTGGATAATTTGTGTGTTGGTGAACAAAAGTTAGTAAAAGCAACAAAGAATCATGTTTTCCCAAGAGCTCTATACTGGAGCATCTTTTATCAGTGATGGGACCAGTATGCTT